>NC_081163.1:6184410-6928160 GCF_012432095.1 Onychostoma macrolepis
AACTGCATACCTCTACGTGTTGTGGATTGTTGTTGTCCACAAAAGATTTAAGCAGTTCCCTTCAGTTGTGATGGAGCTCGTCTTCCTTCCTCGTGTTGTGTTTTGTCCCGTTTTCCTAATTTAGTCTTACTTTAATAAATGTATTTCTTTTTATTTACCATGTTCCAACGTGTTATCTCCCTACTTGTCACGGCTTGCTTTTCTTGTACCAGCGGGAGTTGGTGCTTAAATACCCCTCACCAGTAACCACACAAAGACTAGGGATGAGTTAGTTAGTCTTTTTTTTATAGATAGGGAAAGGGAACTTGTTTTCCTCCTGCTGGGGTTTGTAAAACACTTCTTCCATTGGTAACATATCTAAGGTGGAAGTATGTCTAATCTAGTTGAAGATTTTATTTGTTCTCCTTCTGAGGCTATGCTTGATTCGTGTACAAAAGATCAATTATTTAAAATTGCGGATCATTATGGAATTGAAATTGGACATGAGAGGGTAAAAGATAGTACAGTTAGAGAAACAACTAAAACGAAACTGATAGAAAAGTCTATATTGTTTGAAATGCCAGTTGCTGCCGGTCAACTTAAACCTCAGGATAGCTCTTTAACTTTTCAGCAACAGGAACGGTTATTGTTGTTACAGATTGAGCAGGAGCGTGTGAGATTGGAAGTAGAGCGTGAGAAAACTAGAAATGAACAGACAAACATTGAGCTGCAGAAATGCCGTTTGGACATAATAAGAGAAGGCGGACTAAATAATGGCTCAGTTGATGCTTTTCAGGGTGCTTCTCAAAGGTTTGATACTGCTGGTAATTTGCGTTTAGTTCCTAAATTTAATGAGAGAGCTCCAGATACCTTTTTTATATTGTTTGAGCGGATAGCAGAGGCAAGAGGTTGGCTTAGTAAAGAACGTACACTGCTTTTACAATGTGTGCTCACTGTCAGGGCTCAAGAAGTTTATTCTGCGCTTTCACTTTCAGACTGCGAAGATTATGATGCTGTGAAGGTTGCAGTTTTAAAAGCGTACGAGCTAGTACCGGAAGCTTACCGACAGAAATTTAGAACATTGTCCAGGGGAGTTAATGAGGTTCATGTTGCGTTTGCTAGAGAGCTCACTATTGCATTTAATCGCTGGTGTATGGCATCTGAGGTTACTACATTTGAGGAGTTGAGTAACTTAATGGTACTTGAACAGTTTAAGAACTCTGTTCCTGCTCGTATTGCGACATATATAAATGAGCAGAAAGCTGATACAGCTGCTATAGCTGCTGAGCTAGCTGATGATTATGTTTTGACGCATAAGAGTAGTTTTGAGTTTTGGAAAAGGGATGAAGTGTTTGAGGATAAAGTAGATTGTACACCTAGAAATTCATTACTCATCTGCAATTACTGTCGTGATAAAGGGCACTGGAAGAATGAGTGCCCTGTACTAAAAGCTAAGAGTAAAGGGGGAAAGGCTCTCGTGTTAAACCAGCTGTCCTTGTGGCACCTGTGTTAAATCCAATTAACTTGTCTGGGGAAGGGTTTCCTACAGTAGTGAATTCCACAAAAGATGGAGATTATGCACCTTTTATCTCCTATGGGCAGGTGTCATTTGTTGGTAAAGAGACAAAAGTGCCAGTGACAATATTGAGGGACACGGGAGCATCGGAGTCCTTCATTTTGCAGGATGTTGCCATTTTCACCTTTGAGCGACACTGGTACTAGTGTGCTTATTAAAGGAATTGGGTTAAATGTTTTGTCTGTTCCTTTACACAAAGTAATGCTATCATCTCAACTTGTGAGTGGGGAGGTGGTGGTTGGAGTGCGTCCCTCTTTGCCAGTGGAGGGTGTGGATATAATGGGAAATAATTTGGCAGGAGGTAGGGTTTGGCCTGATACATTTTCACCTCCCGTGGTCTCCTCTTTTCCTCTTCCTGGTCCTGATGAGAGTAATAGGAATTTTCCTGAGGTATTTACAGCATGTGCAGTAACTCGATCCATGATCTCTGCACAACCAAAGTTATTCTCTGATCCAGGTGAAGTTAGACCAACATTTTCCTTGCCTGATGATTTTTCTGTTTCCTTTGTAGAGCTGGTGCAGGAGCAACAACTTGATTCTTCTCTCTACAAACTTTTTGAGGGTGTGATATCGTCTGATGAAATTAGACATGTTGCTCATGGTTATTTTTTGCAGGATGGAATGTTGGTAAGGACGTGGATTCCACATGGTAATGACTTTGCTGGTGATCCTATTATGCAGGTAGTAGTGCCAGAGAAATATCGGTCACTTGTGTTGAAGATTTCTCATGATAAACTTGCAGGCCATCTAGGTGTTAAAAAAACCTATGACAGAATCCTTCGTCATTTTTTTTTTGGCCAAAATTGAAGGAGGATGTGTCAAAGTATATAAAGACATGTCATACTTGTCAACTGACAGGCAAACCAAATCAGAAGATCAAACCTGCTCCACTGTTTCCTATTCCTGCTGTCAGTCCACCGTTTGAGCATCTGATTATTGATTGTGTAGGTCCGTTGCCTAAATCAAAGTCAGGTAGTATTTATTTGCTCACTGTTATGTGTGCATCGACTCGGTACCCTGCGGCCGATCCTCTCCGTACGATCACGGCAAAATCAGTGGTGAAAGCCCTGACAGTTCACTTCCGTTTTTGGCATTCCAAAGATTGTGCAGAGTTATCAAGGTTCCAATTTTACCTCTCACTTGTTTTCTCAGGTCTTAAAGCTACTGCACATTAAGCACAATAAAGCTAGTGCTTATCACGCCCAAAGCCAGGGGGCTTTGGAGCAGTTCCACCAGACGCTTAAGTCCTTACTGCGTGCGTATATTACGGAGATGGAGGGTGATTGGGAGGAGGGGTTGCCGTGGTTGACGTTGTCAGCGTGTGAGGTATGTCAAGAAAGTACTGGGTTCAGTCCCAATGATTTGGTGTTTGGGCATACTGTTCGGGGCCCGCTGGCTGTGCTCCGTGATAACTGGACTGAAAGTAACCCACCTAAGAATTTGATAAGTTATGTAAATGACTTCAAGCGTAGGTTGTATGAAGCAGGTAAACTGGCAAAAGAACAATTGGGTTCTTCACAAAGGTGTATGAAGTCACTCTATGATCGGCGAACTGAGAAACGACAATTTTTATCTGGCGATCAAGTGTTGGCTTTGTTACCTGTGGAGGGCTCACCATTTCAAGCTCAGTATACAGGTCCTTTTGTGGTGGTAAAGCAAATTACTGATTTAAACTATCTAATTGCCACCCCTGATAGAAGGAAGTCTACACAGTTGTGTCACATTAATTTGTTGAAGCCCTATTATTGCCGTTCTCACAAACTGTTAGACATGAAGGCTGAGGTTGGTGGCAGCGGTGGCTGTCAGCCTGTATTGTTAGTTCAGAGTACTTCATCTCTTCCTGTGGAGGAAGAAATTGATGGAGATTCTTTTTCAGAAGATACAGTATTGTTGGGGCGTCTTAAAAATTCAGAGACTCTTAAAAGTTTGCACAAAATGTTTGCCCATTTGCCAGAGAGTAAATGTGTGGACTTGACTGTTCTTATTAACCGTTATGTCTCTTTATTTGGAGATGTACCCTCACGTACGCATTGGTTAGAGCACGATATTGATGTTGGGGATGCTGAGCCTATTCGCCAACATTTTTATCGGGTGTCCCCAAATAAACTCCTGCATCTTAAGGCTGAAGTTCAGTATATGCTGGATAACAATATTGCACGGCCGTCATTTTCTAGCTGGGCCTCTCCATGCTTGCTTGTAAATAAGCCTGATGGAACTTACCGTTTTTGTACCGACTATCGAAAAATAAATAAAGTAACTTAAGCCAGACTCTTTTCCACTCCCTCGCAATGAGGATTGTGTTGATCGAGTTGGGTCAGCGAAATTTGTTAGTAAATTCGATCTGCTTAAGGGCTATTGGCAGGTTCCGTTGACCCAAAGAGCTCAAGAGATTTCTGCCTTCATTACATCTGAGGGGTTATTTTCTTACAATCTCATGAGTATTGGCCTCAGAAATGCTCAGAAATAAACCTTTCAACGACTTATGAATAGGGTCATTTTTGGGTTGGAGGGAGTCGCGGTTTATTTAGGTGATGTGGTGGTTTTCAGTGATTCATGGGACCAGCACTTGAGTCGTATTGCAGACCTGTTTTGGAGAGGCTGGTCTGACGGTGAATTTGGCTAAATGTGACTTACTTGGGTAAGGTCGTTGGACAGGGCTGTGTGCACCCAGTTCGGGCCAAGGTTGAAGCCATTGATCAATTTCCTCCTCCTACAACGAAGGAGTTGATGCGTTTTTTGGGGTTAGTGGGTTACTATCGGGGTTTTTGCAGGAATTTTTCTACCGTCGTAGCCCCACTCACTGATTTGCTGAAAGCAAAAGCAATTTTTGTTTGGACTCCTGTCTGTCAGGAAGCCTTTGAGGCAGCTAAATCATTGCTCGTTTCTGCTCCTGTGTTAGCAGCTCCCCAATTTGATCGTCCTTTTAGCTTGTGTAGATGCTAGCAACGTGGGTGTGGGAGCTGTATTGTTACAGGCTGATGATGTAGGCATTCTCCGTCCAGTTAGTTTTTTTTTCTAAAAAGTTTTGCTCTTATCAGTTAAATTATTCAGTGGTTGAGAAGGAGGTATTAGCTTTGATTTGGGCCCTGCAAAATTGAGGTGTATGTGGGATCTGTGTTGAACCCATTGGTTGTGTATACCAACCATAATCTGCTCATTTATTTACACTCTTTGAGGTGCCCAAACCAGCGATTGACTCGTTGGTGCCTCTTTCTGCAATCATATGCCCTTGATATCCGACACATCAAAGGGACGGACAATGTGGTAGCTGACGCATTGTCTAGAGCTCCTTACTCCTTTTAGCTGTTGACTTGTTCATGTTTTGTTTTACTCCTTTAATTCTCTTAAATTGCTTCTACAGGGCCCGTAGTTGCTGAGGACATTGAGAGTATGACAGAGTGATGGATGCTCTCCAGTGTGTGAGGGGGTTATCGGGTTAATGGTTAGGTTGGGTTTCATAAATGGACACCCTTTTCTATGGGGGAGGGTGTTATGAACCCACTATGGGTCATATTGGTTGGTTGTTGTTTTTTTCCTTTATTTGTTTTGCAGGATGGAGATTGGGTGAGTGACGTCATTATGGCTGAGGACTTACACCTGTGTTTGGAGCTGATGCCGGCAGATTTAAGCAGTTCCCTTCAGTTGTGATGGAGCTCGTCTTCCTTCCTCGTGTTGTGTTTTGTCCCGTTTTCCTAATTTAGTCTTACTTTAATAAATGTATTTCTTTTTATTTACCATGTTCCAACGTGTTATCTCCTTACTTGTTGCGGCTTGCGAGCCGGCCGTGACAGAGAAAATTAATGGCAAATTCACCCCAAACATCTAAGTGCATAAGCACTTTTACACCAATATCCCATTTTCAAACACTCATAAAAACATTTCCTTTATAGGTTTGCTCGTTCTTTCAATTGATTCCTATTCACAGTGATCCAAACTATTACTGTTTTAATTTTCAAATATTTTTACTTTATAGTTGTGGAGAAAATTAATGGCAAATTCACCCCAAGCATCTAAGTGCATAAGCACTTTTACACCAATATCCCATTTTCAAACACTCATCAATTTTTCCTTTATAGGTTTGCTCGTTCAGTTGATTCCTGTTCACAGTGACCCTGACTATTACTGAAATAGTTTTAAAATATTTTTACTGTATGGTTTTGGAGAAAAATAATGGTAAACACCCCAAAGTGTAAAAGTGCATTTATGCACTTGCACTATTACCCATTTTCAAAAACACATAAAAATCCTTCCTTTATAGGTTTGCTCATTCTTTCAATTAATTCCTGTTCACGGTGATCCTTACCATTACTGTATTCATTTTCAAATCATTGCACTCTACAGTTTTGGTGAAAATTAAAGGCAAATTCACTCCAGAAATCAAAGTGCATTCTAGCGTTTGGACCATTCCTGTTCACCGTGACTATTTCTATATTAATTTTACTGTATAGTTTCTGGTAAAATTAAAGGCAAACTCGCTCCAAAATTGTTTTTGGAGTGTATTCTTACATTTTCAAACACATTTTTTATTTTTAAAAGCATTATTATGCAAACTTACCATGCTTATTTCCATATGAAATTGAAACGTCTCTGTTATGTACGTAACCCTTGTTCCCTATCTGTCGGTCACTACGAGTTATGTCGTGACGACATTAGGGGTTTACTTAGTCTCGCATAGCCAGACCTTCAGACCGACGGCTGAAGGTCTGGAATCTATGGTAGCTTTCATTGGCCAAGGCCCACCCATGAGGCCGTTTGACCGACATGTCAAACAACCAATCACAGTTTGTTTCATTCAGCGTCACGTTTCGGGGCGTGGAAATGTTGCCACAATAACAGACCAGTGTGTAAAACTCTCGAACGTATTTTAAAGATTCTATGCCGCAAACTTTAAATATTTCACCTAATTTTAAAATCCAGCGTTTAGTTAGATGGGCATGGTGACGTGGCACACATCATGTGACCATCATGCCAATGTGTCGCCACTCATTCAGCCCTAGTCAGTCCTTTCCTTTCTACGGGCCGGGGTGCTCTTAGAGCAGGTGTCCTGGCATGTTGTTGTCGCGATTGATGCCTCCAGTATGGGCTAGGGCACTACGTGGGGTCCTGGACAGGGCCTCGACTGCTTTGGCACATCAACTGCAGTGAGTTCCTGGCAGTGCTTCTATCCTTGCGGCAGTACCGGCCACTGCCGCAGGACAAGCATGCGTTGATCTGCACGGACAACACTGTGGCTGTTTCGTACACTAACCGACAGGGTCACAACTCGCCCGTCATCTCCTCCTCTGGAGTCAGACGCAGCTCAAGTAGCTGCGTGCCGTCCACATTCTGGGGGAGCTCAATGGTGTAGCCGACGCATTCTCATGACAGCTAATGTTTCCCCGAGAATGGCGACTCCATCCCCAAGTGGTCCAGCTGATCTGGACTCGAATCAGGGAAGCTCAGGTAGACCTGTGTGCCTCCCACGAGTCCTCCCACTGGCAGTTGTACTATTCCCTGACCCAGGTACCCGCGTCTAGATCTTTGGAAACTCCATGTGCTCCTGGATGGGATGCAGCAGACCTAAGTGGTCTGCCACCGGCAGTGGTAGACACTATCACTCAGGCTCGAGCTCCCGCTTCCAGGTGAGCTTATGCCTTTAAGTGGAGTCTGGTCAGGAACTGGTGTTCTTCTCCCCGAGAAGACACCCAAAGATGCCTGATTAGAATCGTGCTTTCTTTTCTGCAAGAAAGGTGGGGGCGTAGGCTGTCACCCTCCACCTTGAAAGTGATGCATGATGCAGTGGACGGCTGGTCCCTGGGGAAGCATGACCTGATCGTTAGGTTCCTGAGGGGAGCCAGGAGATTACAGTAAATCCTCCTAGATCACCAATTGTGCCCTCCTGGGATCTCTCTGTCGTCCTGGCTTGACTTCAGAGGGATCTCTTTGAGCTGCTGGAATCAGTTAAGCTTAAATATTTGTCTGTTAAGACAGCACTCCTGATCGCGCTCACTTCCATCAAGAGGTTCGGGGACCTCCAAGCATTTTCTGTGAATGAAGAGTGCCTTGTGTTCAGGCTGGCCTACTCTCAAGTTGTCCTGAGACCCTGGCCTAGATACATGCCCAAGGTTCCCACCACTCCCTTCCGAGACCAGTTGGTGAACTTGCAAGCGCTGCCCCCAGAGGAGGCAGATCCAGCCTTGGTGTTGCTGGGTCCTGTAAGAGCATATACGTGGACCGCACTCAAAGCTTCAGAAGCTCTGAGCTGCTCCTTGTGTGCTACGGAGGTCAGCAGAAAGGGAAGGCTGTCTCCAAGCAGAGGTTCGTCCACTGGATATTGGATACCTTTCTTCTCCCTTTCTTCTCTCAGAGATGATTGGGGCTCCCAAGTAAATCCCTAAAAACGCCAATTGGCTGGTGAATTTTGCATGCTGAGCCACTCCTCATGCATATGGGTATATAAGATGGCAGCGTGCATCCACTCATTCAGGTTTTACGCTGAGGAGCCGAGAACGTGTCAGCATCAGCGATTGGTTCAAGGTTGTGGCATGGGGACATAACGTCTCCGTTCCCTCCATCAGGGAATGAGGGTTATGTACTTTTCAGTTTCATATGGTAATAAGCATGGTAAGTTTGCACAATAATACCTTAAAAAAATTAAAACTTTGTGAAAACATTTTTGGAGAGAGAAAAAATGAAAAACATTTTTGGAGAGAGAAAAAATGAAAAACATTTTTGGAGAGAGTTTGCCTTTAATTTTATCAGAAACTATACAGTAAAATGAAATGAAAATTAATACAGTAATAGTCAGGGCCACTTTGAACAGGAATCAATTAAAAGAACAAGCAAATCTATAAAGGAAATATTTTTGTGTGTTTGAAAATAAGTAATAGTGCAAGTGCTAGAATGCACTTTTACGCTTCGAGTGAGTTTGCCATTAATTTTCTCTAAAACTACACAGTAAAATGACTTGAAAATTAATACAGTAATAGTCAGGATCGCTGTGAAGAGGAATCAATTGAAAGAATCAGCAAACCTATAAAGGAATTATTTTTATGTGTGTTTTTCAATATGGTTAATAGTGCAAGTGCTAGAATACACTTTGATTTTTGGAGTGATTTTGCCATTCATTTTCTCTGAAACTGTACAGTAAAATGACTTAAAAATTAATACAACAATAGGCAGGGTCCCAGTGAACGGGAATCAATTGAAGGAATGAGCAAACCTATAAAGGAAATATTTTTATAAGTGTTTGAAAATGGGAAATGGTGCAAGTGCTAGAATTTAATAATATATTTTAATACATGTCTTTCCTCCTTTGCCTTCCTCTTAACATAAGCTCCTTTCGGATCTGTGAGACCACGCCAATGTTGATGTGGACCAACAAATTCTCACACAGCTCTCTGTAATGACATCCCGAGTCCTTCAAGTTTCACAGAGTCCCCTGAAGGAGAAGTTCAGGTGCATGATTGATGACTGTGAAGATGGCAGACTGAAAAAAGGTAATTAAATCATTACTGCTTAGATTTTCATTGTACCACTGACTGACACCCTACCACTCTGCCTGAGATCATACCTGTCGTCTTTCCTGCATTTATCTGTATTACACACAGTAATGGATGTTTAAAAAAAGGGTAGCATCCACCATGTTATGTTAAACGAATGAGGTTATTTTATTTAAAGGCCTACAGTTGGAAGCAGCTATTCTGCTCCAACTGGGACCCGGGGTTGCTGTTTGAAGTTGAGGTGAGCCATGAACAGTTGACTACAGTGTGTGAAACACAATCTAATCAAAGCACTACACTTATTACACATTTTGTTATTCGGATGATTTCAATGCAAACATTAATTTTTTTGTTTGTTGGTCTACACAAACTAAGCTATCAAATTGAAGAGAGAATTTTGTTCATTTTCAGTTCATGGCCAAAAGTATCTGAGCAGTTGTATGACAGTAGTTAAAATTAATTTAACTCACAAGGTTTGCCTTGCAAATATATATGAGAAGATGGTTAATGCTATTATCCCCTCTCCCCCAGATCCATTCTCAGACCAGCCCATCTCAACACCTAAGATGAAGCTTAAAGGCTGTAGGGAGGGTCATCTCATGCAGTATGACCACATTGTGCTCACGTTGGATGAACAGTTAATCACAGAGGACAGCGAGGACATCTCGACGGTGCTGTGACTCCTCCTGTAGTCTCAATTCCAGTCCTGGCAACCTGCCCCCACATGTTGTACATGTCTCACTTATTTAACACACCTGATTCAGATCATGAGCTCATAAGAAAAGAGCTCCATGAATGAACTGTGCTCTGACTGACATGGCCCCTACACAGTTTCCCTACACAGAACATTCATTCACAGATTTACACTACTTCCTGTCACTGTAAATCAATATTCTCTATTTCTGGGCCTCTTCCAAGTCTAGTTGTAATTTCTATTGTTTTTTTAAATCCTGAAGGACTTACAAAAATATTAGTACGCTGTTGACAATGAAAAAGTGAAAGATACTGCAGTACTTCAGAGTGTACAACTTAGTTTGCAAGTGGTTGTGTAATCTTAATTTTCAGCAATTTCACTCACTCACTATTAATGTTAAAACGACTAGATTTTCCAAATAAAGTAAAGAACTAATGTAGGCCTAAGACCGTAGGCGAAAAAGTTACCTGATTACAGGGCTACAGTATATATATGTAAACCAGGACTCTCTCTTCTTCAAAAATGAACATATTTCAAGCTTGTTATATTATTTTGTATGTGTATAAAACAACAACTCCCCATATATTGTGATGTTGTATATGTATATTCCCTGGCTTGTCAGCACTCATTTTATTTGCTGCTGAAAGTAATAAATGAAAAGGTTTTGAAAGTGGGATGTATTTTGTTTCTCAGTAAGCATTTGGTACATTAATTTGAACCTTTAAAGCTGCAATTTGGTAAGAAATTATTAGTTATCATTCATCTTAAATAAAAGTGTCATTTAGAAGCATATTGGCTCATCTATGGTAGTCATATATGGCACCTCTACTAGTTCTGTATAACACATTTTGACAAATGTGCTATTAAGCTTCTTATTTTTAAGAATATGTGCCATATGGTACCAAACGAGGTGTCCCTATGATTAAAAGCCAAAGAACCAATGTTGAACACCATTTTTGAGAAAAAGTGCTATATGGCACCTCTTATGGTTCTACAAAGCACCATTTGACAAAGTGCTATATGGCACCTCTAATGGTTCTATATAGCACCTCTTATGGTGCTATATAGCACCTTTAAGAATAGGTGCTATATAGCACCAAAAGTGGTTCCCCTATGATAACGAGCCAAAGAACCACTTTTGGTGCTATATAGCACCTTTTTTTTTTTTTTAGAGTGTAGCTTTGCATTATACACTTCAACATCTGAACTTCAGTGAAACATATGTAAAGATGCTCTTCCTGGATTATAGTTCTGCCTTCAATACCATCTGACCAGGAAAGATAATTAGGAAGCTGACAGACCTTGGGGTCCCAAATCCTTACTGTTACTTTATTTTGGACTTTCTTATTGATAGACCACAAAAGATGAGGTGAAGGTGAGGCAGGGTATCTTCTGAGATTACAATTATACTGTCATATAGAGACTTGTTGCTAAGGTTGCGTTGTTTATAAAGCTTTTACATGTATCTGTTATACAGATACTTTTTTAATCATGGTTTTCTTATTCATATTACATTGTTTCAGGACAAAATAAACTGCAAAATGCATGTGCAATATTCTCATATGGAAGTAAGTGTGCTTTTTTTATAGTATATATTTCATTGTATGTCTATAGTGTGTGTTTTAATATTATTATTTATTTTGGAGAGAAATGTATCACTGATAATGCAATGTATTACAGAATTTCATAATTACTGACATATATTGTATGCTCTTGAAACTAAGAAACAATTACCAACATGACCAACTATTTCCTAATAGTTTCATAGAAATACATTAGACCAGGGGTCACCAAACTTGTTCCTGGAGGGCCGGTGTCCTGCAGAGTTTAGCTCCAACCCTAATCAATCACACCCGAACTAGCTAATCAGGGTCTTGCTTGGTATACTTGAAACTTCATGGCAGCTAGGTGTGTTGAGGCAAGTTGGAGCTAAACTCTGCAGAACACCAGCCCTCCAGGACCAAGTGTGGTGACCCCTGCATTAGACTTTACACACCATATGTTAAATACAGTATTTCACCTTGTAAAAATAAAACCTCTGTAGTCCTGACACTCGAAACAAAAATATAGTCATGTAACTTACTCGTCAACAGCCTTTTATGTTTTTAAACTACTTTCCAAATCTTTTTCTTTATATTCATTTGCATTCAGTCACAGCCACGTGGATGCATCATTTCCACATTTGTACTACAATCAGCTCGCATCTCAGACACACCCACTATTTAAACACACACCACAAGCATGAATGAAGTAATGAATCCATGAAACGTGACACCCATTCACTGCAGAGGATCCACTGCTGAGCAAGTGATGCAATGTTAAATTTCTCTAAATTTGTTCCAATGAAGAAGCAAAACTCATCTGTGCCTTGGCTTAAGGGTGAATACATTTACAGCAAGTTTTCATTTCTGTATGAACTATAGTTTTGAAGGTATGTGCAATGTCTGTTGTGTGCATATGTGTTAGATGGACATCTTTGACTGCTGTGCCATGTCTTGCTGTTTTTTCCAATGCCATACACCACAGGCATTGTCCTTTCAGTATGATGTGTCAAGCTAAAAGTTCTGTTAGTTAGTTGTTTTTTTTAATGGAATACCACAGATAAAATGTATCTACTGTCTGACAGTTATCACTGAAATAGTTGTCTTGGGAAGTCACACTTGTCTCTCTGGCAGCAATCAATAATCAAACAAGGCGGGTCACTGTTATTTAACCAATCAAATTTATAGGCACTGTTTACATGCTCATTTTAAAGGGGTGGTTTACTGCGATTTCAATTTTTTAATTTTAAATAGTGTGTAATGTTGCTGTTGGTGCATGAACAGTATCTGCGCTGAAAGTTCAAAGTAAGCGGAGATATCGTCTTTTAAAAATCAGGAAGTTTAATGCCTACAAAAACGACTCATATGGGACTACAACGAGATACTTCCCGGGTTGCATACGTAATAAACCCATAAATTTGCATCAACCCCTCCCTCTGGAACATGCAAAAAAGGGGGCAAGGCCATGTTCTGCGGCTTTGTCGAAGAGGAAGAGTTATAGTGGAGAGTTGTAGCCATGCCGTTCGAAACGGTGTTATTTTCACCCAGCTGTCAGGTCTTCTGTGTTCGGGCTTCCTACGGATGCTGTAGTTCGTCAACAATGGTTAAAATTTATGTTTGATTATGTTCTTGACAATTACAATCCTAATTTAGCTCTCTGTGCTGCGCATTTTACGGAAGACAGCTTCCAGAATCTACACGAGTTCAATGCCGGATTCACACAGAAACTATTACTAAAACATGGAGCAGTTCCAACTTTAAAAACAGAGGCAGCAGTTGTTGGGCCACAACCTGTTCGTAAGATTTAATAATTTTAAATGTATTTGCATGTATAATTTCAGACGTAATGTTTTAGTTTTATAAAGGTCGTAAACAAATGCCAACGCTGGCTTTAGTAGCCAGTTAGTTCGATGCTATTTGTGTGTCTTTGTAATTATGTACTAATTTTGTAAATGTATTTTCCATGTATACTTTATGACGTAATTTTTCGATTTGATCAAGAACGTAAACACAAGCCAACGCTGTTTGGTTATAGTAGCCAGTTAGTTCGATGCTATTTTGTGTGTATAAGACAAACGTGTACAAACTTCAAAAAATTATATATAATCACAACAGCAAACTTCCATTCAGAAACGTTTGTAAGAGCCGTGTTTGCGGAAGTTCTGCTTGACTCTCTTCATTACCGCTTTCTGGGTCTGATTCTGGCTCAAACTGATACGGCAATATTGACACCATTATTTACATTTGACCGGAGCACATGCAAGTGTCGACCCGTGAAGGTAATGGGCGTGAAGTTTCCGGACAATGTGCAGTACGCCGTTTAGCCAATCACAACACACCGGCCCAACTAACCAATCTGAGGGCATTGCTGATGCTGAGTTTGCAAATGTGTGTTTAAAGTTTCTTATTAGGAATTTTGGAGAAAGTGACTGGTCTTTGTCAGTGCTGGGTAGATTGCTTATTAATTGTGGTACATTACTGATTACAGAAAATACATTCCCTTCTTTGATATCATCATGAAATGCAATAAACACCAGGGTTTCTCAAACAGGGGTTAATTTAAGAACCGCAAAGGGTTTGTAAGTAGATAAATAGCAAATAATTAGTGCTGTCTATTTTAGTGGATGTAAAAAACGTGTTAATTTAATTAATTAGTTATGGGAAAAAAATAAGGTGTTAAAATGATTAATGCATTTAATGCACCTATAGCCTATAATGCATTTAAATGAACCTTTAGATATTGTGTCAAAAATACTCTTGTGAGAGTTAATGTATTGTATTTGTATCATATGATATAGTTAGACAATATCACATGAGCAATTAGTGCTGTTTTTGAATGAGTGCAAATGTGATTCTGATTTTATGCAACAGTTTACAAGTCACAAGTTAAGGTTGTCTGTTTTTGCCAATTCAACAGATTATGTCAAAATTATTTTATTTTTTGAATACAGTCAAGAAGGTCAAGACTTCTGTAGGGGCAAAAGGCCCATATTATCATTTAAAGGGAAATGCATTTTATGCTTTCATACTAGTTTAATTTCTTATCAGAGAGCCATGTGTGACTCGCTAGCCATAGGTTCCTGGCAACTGATCAATATAATACTTATGAAACTTAATAACTGCAATAAATTGTATCAGTAGTTAGATTAAAGTTAAACTGCCTGATTGTGACACTGATATGTATGCCTCCCCCTTAGATTAGCAGTAGTACTTATAAAGAGCTTTGAACACTCTTCCCCTTTGTAAAACCGTCATGATGAAGGTCCTAGAGGCATTTCTTTCTCTAGGTTTCTTGGCTGTTTTTTGGAGCTCCAGTAATGCAGAGCAACAGGACTTCATGTTACTTGCTGGCCCTCTGAAAACCAGCCAGACTTCACCATCAGATGAAGACAATACGTTTAACTGTGGAGGTCCACTGCCTCAACAATCCAGAACCTACTTCCTGTACCTTCAGAGCAGAGGGGTGACCCACTTTAAAGTTCCCATGTCCTGGTCTCTCATTCTTCCTTCAGGTGATCCCAGCCAGCCACACGAAGACACTGTGAGGTGCTACAAGACGCTCGTGCAGCAGCTGACTGAATCGGGCATCAAACCTCTGCTGGTTCTCCATCGGTCTGCGGTACCAGAACTCTTCAGAGCCAGATATGGAGGCTGGGAGAATCCATTACTGGTGCAGATGTTTGAGCAGTATGCAGGATTTGTGTTCAATACATTTAGAGATCTTGTGGACACATTCATCACATTCAGTCACCTGCATGAGCTACATGAAGTGCAACTTCAAAATGCTTTCCAGTCTCATGCAAATGTTTACAATGTCTATCATCAAATGTTCAAAGGTAAGGCATGAGTTTATTAATTAATTCATTATTAATTCATTATCATACGTTATCATGTTTCATGAATAAAATTCTAAATGATTTTATGGTTTAAATGTAGTTGAAAAAAAGACTAAACAGCTCATTTTATGGCCCACTAAGACAACTTACCGCATGTACTGTGAAAACAGGCCCATATGCGTGAACAAATGTTAAAACAACAACAACAACAACAAAACTTTAAAAATAAACTTTTACATAGTTTACATTACATAGTTACATATTACATAATCAGAATTAGCTTTATTGAGCAGAATGAGCAGAATGAAATTGCTACAGCCATATCACCCTGCAGCCCAAGTCTGGTTGCCCACAGGTTTGAGCCTGGTCAGTACCTGGATGGGAGACCTCCTGGGAAAACTAGGTTGCTGTTGGAAGAGGTGTTAGTGAGACCAGCAGGGGGTGCTCACCCTGCGCGGTCTGTGTGGGTCCTAATGCCCCAGTATAGTGATGGGGACACTATACTGGCAAAAGGCACTGTCTTTCGGATGAGATGTTAAACCGAGGTCCTGACTCTCTGTGGTCATTAAAAATCCCATGGCACTTCTCATAAAAGAGTAGGGGTCTAACCCCGGTGTCCTGGCCAGATTCGCTCCACTGGCCCTCATCAATCATGGCCTCCCAATAATCCCCATCCACTTGATTGGTGCTATGACTCTCTCTCCTCTCCACCTGTAGCTGGTGTGTAGTGAGCGCACTAGCGCCATTGTCCTGTGGCTGCCGTCGCATCATCCAAGTGGATGCTGCACACCGGTGGTGGTTAAGGAGAGACCCCCCTCCCCACATGATTGTAAAGCGCTTTGGGTGTACAGCAATACACAATAAAGCGCTATATAAATGCACCATTCATTCATTCATTTATTGGCCACGTATGTTTACACATACGAGGAATTTGTTATAGTGACAGAAGCGCCACAGTGCAACAGAAATACAGCAACAGGACAGGATACAGATAATAAAAGAATAATATACAAATAGGCAATGTACAAAATAGCAAAAACACAATATATAATATAGACAATTATGTGTGTACAGGTCTGATATGTGCAAATTTGAAATGAAAAAATAAGTATGTGTGGTGAATAAATAATGTATAATAGTGTTGTGTGTTCCACGTTTAATGTTAAGTGTTCATGAGATGGATTGCTTGAGGGAAGAAACTGTTCCTGTGTCTGGTCATTCTGGTGTGCAGTGCTCTGTAGACCAGAGGGTAACAGTTCAAAGAGGGAGTGTGCTGGATGTGAGGGGTTCAGAGTGATTTTGCCAGCCCTTTTGCTCACTCTGGATGAGTACAGTTCTTGGAGAGTGGGGAGGGTTGTACCAATGATTCGCTCAGCAGTCCGGACTACCCTCCGTAGTCTTCTGAGGTCAGATTTGGTAGCTGAGCTGAACCAGACAGTTATTGAAGTGCAGAGGACAGATTCAATGATGGCGGAGTAGAACGGTTTCAGCAGCTGAAACCTGGAGGCCTTCAGATAAGCCAAAACCGTCTTTCAAATGATTTCATGACCAAAGACGTTAGAGCCACAGGTCTGTAGTCATTAAGTCCAGTAATTTTGGGTTTCTTTGGGACGGGATGATGGTGGAGTGTTTGAAGCATGAGGGGACATCGCACAGCTCCAGTGATCTGTTGAAGATATGTGTGAAGATGGGGGCCAGCTGGTCAGCACAGGTTTTTAGGCAGGCTGGTGACACACCATCTGGACCTGGTGCTTTCCTTCTTTTCTTCTTTCTGAAGACCTGGCACACGTCAGCTTCACTGATCTGAATTGCAGGTGTGGGGGAGAGGGGAATAGCTAGGGGTGTTAATGGTTGTGTGGAGAGGTATTCAGGGCGGGTGTGGGGTGTTTTTTCAAACCTGGAGTAGAACTCATTCAGATCGTCTGCCAGTTGTTGATACTCCACAGTGCTGGGGGATGGTGTCTTGTAACTGGTGATATCTTTCATACCATTCCACACTGAAGCAGAATCACTGGAAGAGAATTTGTTCCTTAGCTTGCCAGAATAATTCCTCTTTGCCACTCTGATCTCCTTTTCCAGTGTGTATTTGGCCTGTTTATACAAGACTTTATCCCCCTTTCTGTACTTCTTTGGCCTGACGGAGCTGTCTGAGTTTTGCAGTGAACCATGGTTTGTCGTTGTTGTAAGTTAGATGAGCCTTGGTAGGAATGTACAGTACATATCCTCACAGAAACTGATATAAGACGTCCAGATCGTTTGCAGCTTCTTCGAAAACAGTCCAATCAGTAAGGTCGAAACAGGCTTGTAAAACCCGCTCTGTTTCATTAGTCCATCTTTTAACAGTTCTTAGTACAGGAACTGATTAGCTGATTTCAGTTTCTGCCTGTAGGACGGTATAAGATTAACCAAACAGTGATCAGAGAGTCCTAAAGCTGCCTGTGGGACAGAGTGATATGCGTCCTTTGTTGTGGTGTAACAGTGATTTATATTACTAATATATCACTGTCTCTGGTGGGACATGTAACATGCTGTCTGTATTTTGGCAGTTCACGGGAGAGATTTTCTTTATTAAAGTCCCCAAGAATAATTAAAACAGAGTCCGGATGTTGTTGTTCTGTGTCTGTGATCTGATCAGCGAGTTTCTGTAAAGCTGAGCTCAGGTGTGCTTGCGGTGGAATGTAGACACTCACGAGAATGAACAAATAAATCTCCCGTAGCAAACAGAACGGCTTGCAGTTAATGAAGAGCACTTCTAGATCTGAACAGCACATTTTCTTTAACACAGTTACATCTGTACACCACCTCTCATTGATGTAAAAGCATGTCCTGCCGCCGCACGATTTCCCCATTGATTCTGCGCCGCGATCTGCTCTGATCAGCAGGAACTTAGGCAGATGTAGCACGCTGTTGGGTATGGCGTCGTTCAGCCAGGTTTCCGTGAAACACGGAGCAGCAGAGTTTGAAAAATCCCTGTTTGTCCGGGAGAGCAGAAGGAGTTCATCCTTTTGTTAGATAGAGAGCGGAGATTCGCCAGATGGATGCTATTGCTAGGCAACGCCATTCTAAATCCGCGCTGTCTGAGCTTCACGAGCACGCCAGATCGCTTCCCCCGTCTGCGCATCCTGAAGCGTTTGACCAGAGCTACGGCTCCGCCAACTACAATGTCCAGCAAAACGTCCGAATAATCAAAAACTGGTAAAAGATTTTGTGGTGTGTTCTGCCGAATGTTCAGCAGTTCATCCCTGGTAAAACTGATCGTGTTTGAGAAACAAAAAAAAGGAAAAACAAACAAAAACAGTAGAAACACTGAAGAGCAAAGCAGTGTAGCTGCCATCTGCGGCGCCATCTTAGGATTAATGATACGATTAGTGATGGGAAGTTCGGATCATTTTACTGACTCAGACCTTTGAGTCTTGTTCAGCAAAATGAACGAATCTTTTTTCGAGTCATTTCGTTCATTTCGTTCATTTTAGCAAAATATAATTAAAATGTTACGTGCTACTTCCCTAACACATCTACTACTTATGCAAACGTTGATCACACTACGAACAATACAAACTATAATGCTATAAGAAACAGAAAAGATTAATTCATCGTTTACCTGCGTCTTTAGTCTATGATTAGCTCACCTCACCTGTTATCTGACAAGTCTTCGGGTTTGAGTCGTTCGTTCATCACGTGACAGCCTCGTACACTAACCAATGCAGTCAGAGCCAAACGACTCAAACCCGAAGACTTGGGAGGTGAACTAATCAATTCTCTTTCCGGCTCTGACTGCATAGGTTCGTGTATGAGGCTGGCATGTGATGAACGAATGACTCAAACCCGAAGACTCGAAACAGGTGAACTAATTCCAGTACAGAACCTATAGGATGTTGCGCATGCGCGACTGAACGAATCACTCCCTGAGACGACTCGTTCTTCCCAAGTCACATTAAAGATTTGTTCAAAATGAACGAATCGTTCAAGAACGACCCATCACTAAATACAATGATGGAGTGTTTCTCTCTCTCTCTCTCTCTCTCTCTCTCTTTCTCTCAGTACTCCATTTGTCTGTTGGGATCAGAGGCAGTGATATTAAATCAATTTATCAAACGGGGTCAAAAATCATGGTAAGTGTTCAAGACAGATCATCATATATTATGCTGGTCAATAGTCAATATTATGTTATTTATCACATACATCTCTTGTCTCATCTTCAGGCACATGTGGATTTCATATCTCTCCATATGCAGTACAACTGCAAATTGGAGACACCTCTTACAGAGGAATTGAGGAACTTACATGTAATGATTTGTTGTTGCTCTTGAAATATTATATACTCATTTTTACAATAGTGAATAGTCATCAGATTTCACAGCTGGTCACTTAACTCAGCTGGTTTTTAATATTCATTGGCTGATGTGACAGAATATTTCAGTACACTGGAATGACACTTGACACTCTTGTTTCAGATTGGCAGTGGTCAAAAGCCCATCCTAATGTATCAGCTGACAGTCGAAGACTGTGATGAATATGAAAATCATTTCCAGCCACTTCACACAATTCTCAGAGGTAAATGTTAGCATATTTCTTTAAGTGATGGCTCCAAAGTCTTCTAAGATGCTTTTTTTTTAAATTAAAATACCAGATGCTAACCTAAAATTATTTGTCAGTTTTACAAAAGAAAGATCTTCACATCATGGGCTGTGACATCACACATATTTTTGAGAAGTTAGATCAAGAAGAAACTCTCAAAAGGTAAAGTTGAGACCAATAAGGTAAAAATATCAGTATATAATAGTTATATAATAATCAGCATAACAAGTATGTTCTCATTTAGTTTGCAGATGGAAAATATAAAGACAGTCTTGCACCAGAAATCAGCTTCTGCATTCTCATACCAAAAGGTCTGGGAGAAATTCAGAAGTCAAACTGAAGCTGAGCGTGATCAGTTTTTGAGTGGCTCGTTCCCAGTTGATTTTGACTGGTCTGTCTCCAGTGAGAGTTTCAAAGTGGAGGGTGGATGGGCTAAACATGGGAAGGGTGAGACTATATGGGATCGATTTAGCCATGAGGGTCATGTCATTGGAAACCAGACCACTGATTTGGCCTGTGATAGTTATCACAAGGTGGACTATGATGTGTATCTGCTTAGAGGCATGATGGTACCTAATTATCAGTTCTCAATTTCCTGGGCTCGCATTTTCCCCACCGGACACAAAGAAAGTTTGCTTGAAAAGGGTGTTGCTTATTATGACAAGATGATTGATACGCTCCTACAATCTGGCATCGAGCCCACTGTTACCCTGCATCACTGGGACCTTCCTCAAGCTCTACAGGACACAGGAGGCTGGGAAAATGACACTATTGTGGAAGCTTTCAAAGAATTTTCTGACTTCTGCTTCTCACGTTATGGAGACAGAGTCAAAACATGGATCACCTTCGGCAGCCCGTGGGTAGTGAGCAACTTGGGGTATGGAACAGGGGAACATCCCCCAAGAGTGAAAGACCCAATAATAGCATCTTACAAGGTGTGTCTGTCAATCTGAGAATGTACCATATTTTTTTTATGAGTTTAGAAAGTGACAATTCTTTGTTTGTTTTTGCAGGTGACGCACAATATTATAAAATCTCATGCTGAAGCCTGGCATATTTATAATGATAATTACAGAAAACTGCAGGGTGGAAAAGTGGGCATTGCTCTTAACTCTGATTGGGCAGAGCCGAGGAATCCCTCAAGTGATCAGGATGTAGCAGCAGCTGAGCGTTATCTAAACTTCATGCTGGGCTGGTTTGCTCATCCCATATTTGTAGATGGAGACTATCCAACCGTGTTAAAGGAACAAATTGAGAAAAAGAAAGGTTCATGTGGTAAAGAGTTGGCAAGGCTCCCTGTTTTTACTGAGGCTGAGAAACAAAGAATTCAAGGCACAGCTGATTTCTTTGGACTTAACCATTACACCTCCCGACTGATTAGTGAGAGCTTGAATAGTTGTGATGCTGGACCGAATAATGTCGGGGACTTCCTGACTCATATTGACCCCGCATGGCCCCCCACAGCTTCTGACCAGATCCAGTCTGTTCCATGGGGTCTTAGAAGATTATTGAACTACATCTCTTCAGAGTACACGTCCATCACAAAGGTGCCCATCTACATCACAGGAAACGGAATGCCAACTGAATACAATGGTGATGTGTTCAATGACGCTGACCGTGTCGACTATCTCAAAGCCTACATTAATGAGGCAATGAAGGGTAAACATCTTAAGAAAACTAGTTAATGTTTAAAACCTTTTAAATGTTTAAAGAGATAAGTCATTCATGGAGTTGGTGACTTAAACCTAAGGTCTCGGAGAGAATTATTCATTATATAGTATTCATTATTTCCAGGCCAAAAACACTATTTGCCAAACCTTAAAGGGATAGTTATCCCAAAAATAAAAATTCTGTCATTAATTACTCACCCTCGTTCCAAACCTTTAAGAATTTCGTTCATCTTCAGAAGACAAATTAAGATATTTTTTTATGAAATCCAAGAGCTCTCAGACCCTCCATAAACAGCAACACAACTGAAATGTTCCCAGGTCCAGAAACGTAGCAAGGACATCAGTAAAATAGTCGCATTAGACGCATGTGTGTGTGTGTGATAACGTAAGCAGCAGCACCATACGCATGCGTTGTTTACATGAAGCGGAAGCAAACACATATGCCGTGATACTCTCTCCACAATGGCGGTGCACCTCAGCTGACGGGATGAGGAAGAGAAGAATTGTTGAATAAAGTTATTTGTTTTCTTTGTACACAAAAATTACTCTCGTAGCTTTGTAAAATTATGGTTGAACCCCTGATGTCACATCGACTATTTTACTAATGTCCTTGCTACGTTTCTGGACCTGGGAACATTTCAGTTGTGTTGCTGTCTATGGAGGGTCTGAGAGCTCTTGGATTTCATCAAAAATATCTTAATTTGTGTTCCGAAGATGACGGGTTCAAGAGGTTTGGAATGACGTGAGGGTGAGTAATTAATGACAGAATTTTCATTTTTGGGTGAACTATCCCTTTAACATCAGACTACTGTATATAATAAAAGGTTACTATCAAATGTTTACTAACTACATCTCTCTGTCAAAACAGCTGTGCTTTTGGATGGAACTGGCGTCCAGAGGTTTACAGTCCAGTCTCTAATGGATGGATTTGAGGGTCCACAAGGCTACAGTCAGCGATTTGGATTGCACTATGTTTACTTTGAAGATCCTGACAGACCGAGAACCCCCAAAGCATCAGCATATTACTACTCAAAGGTGATTGAGAGAAATGGATTTGCTGAGCCTGCAGCAAAGGCTAAAATGGAAATATATGGAAATAAAATTGATATCCCAAGACTCCCTAGTCTGCCACCATCTGAAATTCCTTCAAAATCCAAGGTTATTTGGGAAAAGTTTTCCCCTCAGACCAAGTTTGAGAGACAGCTTTATCACTATGGTACATTTTCAGAGGGATTCCATTGGGGTGTCTCGTCTTCAGCATATCAGGTAGAAGGTGGCTCGAATGCAGATGGAAAAGGGACAAGTGTTTGGGATACTTTCACTCAAAAACCTGGAAATATCCCAAACAATGACAATGGTGATGTTGCATGTGACAGTTATAATAAAATAGATGCAGATCTATACATGTTGAGAGCCCTAAAAGTGAAAACGTACAGATTCTCCTTGTCATGGTCTCGAATTTTTCCCAACGGCTATAAATCTTCTCTTAACCAGAAGGGGGTGGACTATTACAACAGGCTCATAGATGGTCTCATAGCAAACAATATCGCACCCATGGTGACTCTCTACCACTGGGACCTGCCACAGGCTTTGCAGGACATTAATGGTTGGGACAACCCTGAAATGATTAACATATTCAGTGAATATTGTGACTTTTGCTATGCAACATTTGGAGACAGGGTGAAATTTTGGATCACATTTAATGAACCTCAGACAATTGCATGGTCGGGATATGGACTGGGTCAGATTCCACCTAGCGTGAAGCAACCCGGAGATGCTCCATACAGGGTTGCACACAACCTCCTGAAAGCTCACGCACAAGCATATCACACTTATGATGAGAAATACAGGGCATCTCAAGGAGGTCTGGTATCCATTAGTCTGAATGCTGAATGGGCAGAACCCCTAGACATCAATGTTCCTCGAGAGGTGGTGGCTGCTGATCGAGCTCTTCAGTTCCAGCTAGGCTGGTTTGCACACCCCATCTTTAAAAATGGCGACTACCCCGATGCCATGAAGTGGCAGGTTGGGAACAAGAGTGAACTTCAAGGCTTGACAGAATCCAGGTTGCCTTCTTTTACTGATGAAGACAAAGCCTTTATCCAAGGAACAGCTGATGTATTCTGCATTAATACATACACTACCAAAGTTGTGCGTCATGTGACCAGCAGACTTGATATTGAGTCTTATGAAACTGATCAGGATGTTGAAAAAAAATATGCAGATGGCTCCATAAATACAGCTGTTAATGAGCAGAAGGCTGTTGCTTGGGGACTCAGGAGACTTCTTAACTGGTTAAAGGAAGAGTATGGAGACCCTGAGATTTATATTACAGAAAATGGTGTGGCAACAGGCATTGACATAACAGTTGATGACACTGATCGAATATTTTTCCTGAAGACCTATATTGATGAGGCTCTTAAGGGTATGCTAACATTGTTTGTACTGTGCATATTTGAAGGGATGGTTCATCCAAAAATGAAAATTCTGTCATTAAGTACTCACCCTCATGTTGTTCCAATCCCCTAAGACTTTTGTTCATCCTCTGAAAGTAATTGAAGATATTTTAAATGAAATCCGAGAGGTTTCTGTCCCTCCAATGACAGCTTAAGCAACTTTCACTTCGAAGGCCCATAAAGGTAGTAAAAACATCATGGAAATAGTCCATGTTACTCCAGTGGTTCAACTGTAATTTTCTGAAGCGTCGGGAATCTTCAATTGTGTTCTGAGGATGAACGAAAATCTTGGGGGATTGGAAGAACATGAGGGTGATCAATTAATGACAGAATTTTCATTTCTGGGTGAACCATCCCTTTAAGCATAAAATCTGCTTATAAATATTTACATTCAGAAATCATAAATCAATACATTTTAAATATTATTATGGTAATTGAGACTTCTGAAACCCAATCCTGTGTAGTTTTTGGTTTTCATGGTTTTGAATACAACAAACATTGCTTTACATAGGTTCTAAATTTTTGCATTTTTCCTGCATAAAATACGAATTGTACAAAATTATTAGCGAATGAGACCCAGTGTTTTTAATAGTGTTACACTGTAAATTGTTGTACTTGACAGACATTTATATGTATTCTCTTTTTAGCACACAATCTGGATGGAGTACGTGTCAAGGGTTACATTGCTTCCTCTCTAATGGACTCCTTCGAGTGGCTGAAAGGCTACACTGTTGGCTATGGACTTCACTATGTGAACTTTAAACTTTCAAGTCGACCAAGAAGTCCAAAGCGCTCTGCTCACCTCTACTTTGATATAATGAAAAATAATGGCTTTCCACTGACAGAGGATGAAGAAATGTTATATGGACATTTCCCAGAGGGATTTATGTGGAGCACATCAAGCGCTGCCTATCAGGTACAATCTATTTTAGCAAATAAAACTGAATTTTATCTATCCTATTTGCTCTGAGTGTCTTCAAATGAGGACATTTGTTTCATTTGTTTATGCTCAAACACCACAGATAGAGGGCGCCTGGAGGTCTGATGGAAAAGGTCTCAGCATTTGGGACAAATTTGCTCATACTCCGGAAAAGATGTCGCAGGATTACAATGGTGACATTGCCTGTAACAGCTACAACAAGATCGCTGAGGATATCAACAGTCTCAAAACACTGAGAGTCAGACACTACCGGTTTTCTATTTCATGGCCCAGAATTATGCCAGATGGAACAAACAGGAAAATTAATGAAGCTGGACTCAACTACTATCATAGGCTAGTGGATGCTCTTTTGGAAGCCAATATCAAGCCACAGGTAAAATATTTTGAATAAATGTGCATGCAAAAATTGCACTTTGAAGAATTTGATTCATTTCTGACAGTCTATGCATCATTTTGAATTGGCAGGTGACTTTGTACCACTGGGATCTCCCACAAGCACTTCAGGATGTTGGTGGCTGGGAGAATGAGACCATTGTCGAGAGGTTCAGAGACTACGCTGATGTTGTATTTAACAGTCTGGGAGACAAAGTGAAGTTCTGGATCACTCTAAATGAAGCCTACATTGTTGCACTGCATGGATATGGCTATGGAAATTTAGCACCAGGTATGATTTGTATAGAAAATTATATTTTTGCTTTTTATAAATATGATTTTGCTTATCAGTTTCAATATTAACAGTTAATAATGTATTGTAAAATTCTTTATGTTCTATTTCTGTCCAGGTATAAATTCTAATCCCGGCACTGCTCCATATGTTGCGGCACATAACCTCATCAAGTCTCATGCTGAGGCCTGGCATGTGTATAATGACAAGTATCGTGCAAAACAAGGTGGCATTATTGGCATCACGATAAACTCTGACTGGGCTGAACCAAGAAACCCATACAAACAGGAAGACGTGGATGCTGCCATGCGTGTAGTTCAGGTACAGTTTTATAGTTCAACCATTTTCTGCATCCATGACAGTGTTATTATGTTTAACTAAAACTAAAATTAAAAATACTAAACATTTAAGTTAATTTAAATAAATTCAAATGAAATAAAATGGAATATAATTTTTTTGCCTAGGCAGTTTTTTTTAATTACTAAAACTACAACTGAAATAAAAATTATTTTAAAAAATAAATAAAAACTAACACAAATAAGTCAACAAAATTACTAAAACTTTAAATAAAATTGAAATTAATGTAAAATATAAAAATAAAAACTAATTCAAAATATTAATCAATACTAAGATACTAAGATACTAAAGTACAACAATGATACTGAAATAACAATACCTGTGTGCATGAGCAAATAAAACACTGCGGCTCCTTTTTATCTCTCAAAACAGTTCATGATGGGTTGGTTTGCTCATCCCGTGTTCAATGGAGATTACAGCGATTTAATGAAGAACATTATTCGAGAGAGAAGTTTAGCGGCTGGCCGACCACAATCAAGGTAATAAAGATATTATCTTTTTTCTGAGGAATTCAAAGTTTTGTATTCAAATGCTTATAAATGTTTTTACATTTGCATTTAACATCTAACAGGCTTCCAGAATTTACCCCGGCAGAAGTAGCGAGGATTAAGGGAACTCATGATTATTTTGGATTCAACCACTACACCACTTTCTTAGCCTTTTACGTTGACTTTCAGAACCAAGAGCATTATGAGGCAGACAGGTAAATGTTCAGTTTTAATCAACATCTTCACACTGTTACAGGCACAATTTGTTTAAAACATGCATTAATATTCATCATGCTGTCATCTATTCCAGGGGTGCAGCAGTTATTAGCGATCGTACATGGCTGGATTCTGGATCTGACTGGTTGAAAGTTAATCCACCTGGATTCAGAAAAATTCTGAAATTCATTAAGGAAGAATATGGAAACCCTCCTATTTACGTTACAGAGAATGGAGTATCAGAACGAGGGCCAGTAAATCTGAATGACGCCCTCCGAATCCACTTCTATAAAAACTATATCAATCAGGCCCTGAAAGGTAAAAAGATTTTTTAATGCTTTTTTCATGCATCAATTTGAGACTATTGGTAAAAATTTATTTGTGCTAATTGAATAAAATGTATTTTTATTCTTTAGCGTATTTGCTGGATGGTGTGGACATGCGTGGCTATGCTGCCTGGTCACTACTTGACAATCTGGAATGGGTAATGGGTTATGATGAAAGATTTGGCCTTTTCTATGTAAATCGATCAGATCCTTCTTTACCACGTATTCCTAAGAAATCTGTCTGGCACTATGCTACAATAATCAACTGCAATGGCTTCATAAGCCCAGGAGAAAGTCCACATGAATGTCAGATCCATGAACCTGATGTTGACATCCCCGGTACTTATTTATTTATCTATCTATGTAGTTGTACCCTTTGTTCCATCCATTCATTAATTCGTCCATCAGTCCAACCATGCAACTTTTCTTGTTTACAGGTACTACTCCTCCATCTCCTCCTGGTGAGGAACTGATTGTTAGTTTCTTGGGTTTGGAAGTGTCAAGTTCTGATGCTGCACTGGGTCTCAATGTCCTCTTCAGTCTCACCATTATTGCAGCAGTCGCTGTTGTCGGCATGGCGTACGCACTTGTCAAGGCATCCAAGAAACAAAAACATCCTGTGGAGGAACACATTGACCATGAGAACAAATACAAGTTCTAAACATAACACCTGCTTTACCAATTATCCTAACATAATCGGCCTAATATAATATAATCTTAATATAATTTTCTATATTATAACTTTATAAATGGTTGTAAATGTCTCTTTGAAAAATATCAGCAATTGCCTGAGTATCTGCCTTTAATAGTAAAATATCAGTAAACTTTGTCTAACTTACTAGCAATGTAATGAAAAGTCATTATAATCCTTTCCAGTGTATCATCAGAAAGTATATGTACAAAGTGGCACTAAACACTGACATGTTATGCTTTCTTATATTATAGAAATAATATAAGAAATTAGCTTTCTTATATTATAACATTATTTTAATTTATCAAGTGCAACTTTAGTCACATGTATATGAAATTCATTTCAAGATGTCAGTCTTTTTAAATGCATAGAGTGGATTGTTCTGTTTTGTGTGCTTTAATGCTTTGCATATGAATTATCTCTGTACATGCTGATTTTAAACAATATGTCAAACAAATAAAGTAATTCAGTTGTTTTGTTGTAATGCAGAGTCAATGAAGTTGGGATCTATTTATAACTTTATTAACAGAGTTACTCGTTGGACAAACAGAGTTCAAACACTGGCGTCAGGGATATCAAATGCAAAACAGTAGCATAATCACAAGAGAGGCAATGAGTCAGGAATTATAACTAACAATATAAAAGTTATTCTTCCTTTACATTATAAAAATATTTCACAGTAAAAATACTTTACTTGATAAATCGGAGTGAACTATCAATCCAAGGACAGAAGGCATGAAGTAGATTGTATACAACAGGTTTATCTGCAAAGTTTTGATTTTGTTGATCATTTATAGGTCCTATAAATTTATATGATACAGTAGGCTAATATATTTAGAAATAGACATTATACTTATTGTTTAACAGAATGTTACAACAAATTGTTGCTGTAAGTTATGAGAGAATAAACTGTTTTAAAAATGTAGCTAAAATGTTGTAACATGCATTGCCAAACAAGTATTCTGTTTTCAATCAATTTATACCCCCAAAGGGACAACATATCATGGGGATACAAACATTAAAATCCAAAATAAAAGTCATGAATAAATTATTTTTAGTATGTCTCTTTATGGTCTTGCCCTTTTTAGGGTTAACAACAATAATTTGCTTTGAGTTATTACCCTGATCTACCGTATGATGTCAATGCATTTTGACCCCAGTGTGGTGTTTTATTAAAGCCTTACAAACACGCACCAACTAGATAACAGGTACAATAAAAAATAAAAAGGAGAGAGATTTGATATCTTTGCTTATTCAGATAATGCAGCATAAATGCAGATTTATATAATTAATATAGTCTCTCTCAAGGCAAAGTTCCCTGAAAGCTGATTTTCACTATAAGATTGCTGTGACTGGTTAAATTTACCAACATTACGCCCATGTTATTTAGACCACAGAGTCTGTGTGTTCGGAGATCTGGAGAAATTTTGGATAGTCTGCAAATAATGTATTATTGTACATTATACATATTGTAATGTATTATGAATACTTCGTTTTCTTGTTTTATAATACCGAAAAAGAATTATAATACTGTTTTGTCATTATGCTCATTGTGGGATTATGTACAAAGTAAAAAAAAAATTTAAAAAGATTTTCTGCAAATTTATACTTGAGTATATCATTTATCTAATCATTTTTAGTTTATTTTTTTACTTATTTTTTTTTCTCAGTGCAATATATAAAGTGTTTTCTAATAGAGGTTTCTCTGCTGAGATTTCAATGTTTCTGCAGTGGGTAAAAGTAAGCATCCCTTATGGGATATTTTGGATAATTTTACTGAGACTGCTGGGAACTTTCAGCTTTCAGTTTCCCTTAATGTACTAAAATACCTTCATCCATGCCTCTGGTTTAATTAAGGTTAACCGATTGCGAATGTGAAAGAGTTTTCATTGGATTGTTCTTGTAAAGTGGGTTCAATGTACAGACATTCACAGTTTTATCAAAAGATTGACCCAACATTTGCCTTTTCAGGCCATACCAAGCAGTGGCGGCTGCTGGTCTTTCAAAGAGGGGAAGCTCATTTTCGGCCTACTTCATAAAAATTGTCCATTTATTTATACGTAAATTCTGCCCTACGTTCCTTTTCAAGAAAATGCTCTGTGACCCTGTCGTACCAACTAGGCGTCTTTTCCAGTGACGCTAGCCTAGCCTACTGTATGAATGAATGAACAAACAATCTAAAAAAAAGATATTAAACTCGACGGAGGAAATGTGGGAATTAGGTTAAACTGAAACAAGGAATGTGGTGTATAATAGGGTTGTCACGATACCATAAAAATGTCTTATGATACTATACCAGCTTAATTTATAATTCAATTCTACAAAATGAATCAAAATTTAATAAATAAAGAGATGTAAGTGAAAACAGACAATATTATTATCTGAATACTTAATTAATGTGAATGAATGACTAGCTATTATTATCCATGAAATGATCTAAACAAAACTCGTCTTAGCAGTGCACAGAAGCTGCATGAAGTGACATTTTGATGTGGCATTTATTAATTTAGACTGTATTTATAATTACATAAATACTGTTATGAGATTAATGTTTTAAATACTAAATTCTGAATATAGAAATATGTAGGAAAATAATGTAATATGCCTACTTTTAGACGGGAAACTTAAAAACGGCCAGCAGGTGGCAGAAGTTCGTGTTTGAATCAAGCGGCAACCTCCCGCTCCCTCTCTTGAAACCAACACGGAAGTGACTAAAACTGCAATTCATCGACTGGCCGCTGGAGGCTGGCTCCAAAAGGGAGTCAATCCTATAGACTCCCCATGTTAAAATGCCCAACTTTACAGCAGAAAAAAAAACATGTTTATAGCCTGGTACAAAAAATTATTTTGGTCTATATAGCTAATTTTGCCCTTCGTGACAACTGTGAGGGGGGTGAATTTTTTTATAACTCATCCGTTTAAATTATATTAAGCCTTAAAGTTCTGCATAATTAAGGGCGTGGCCACTTGAGTGACAGGTGGACTGCCGCTCTGCTCCAGAGTGTGAAACTCGCTAGAGTGTGAAACTTTTGTATTTGTACAGAAAAAATAATTATAGGTAGGACACTGGGAATCTGGCAATTAGATGTTTTAATGAAAATTATCTCAAACTTGATTTTTACGGCTATATTGATATTGTACTCTGCTTTTGCACTGTCTGCAAAAAGTGATGTCACGCCAAGGAAAAAGGCAGTAACACATTATATAGGGTGCTGATCACCATTTACAGAATCATTATAGTAACATCTGGATAAAATCTAGTGATCATTGGCTAGGCTATAACATCTAGTAATGTGATTCATTTTTTTTTTTTTTTCTGACCATAACAATCAGACAAAATTAAACGTGAGTGGATACCGTTTTGCAACCAATTTATTTGCAATGTTCGCTAACATTAAAGGATGCAAGACATACTGAATGAAAATAGCTTAACCTATAAGAACGACTTGTGGATTGCCAGCAGGGATGATGCTCCGAATGATTGTGAATTAAACATCTCCGATGGCAATGGGATTTCATTGCAATGGATTTTGTCGATTTACAAGAAAAGGAAGAAAAAGGATTTAATTGCGAACAGTTATTGATTTTGTGTGTGATATGCTGTCAGGGCATTTGAGTCCTCACGTACAGAAGTGTGCAGCCCCAGACTGACAGCTTGCACGGAGTGAATAATCTGCATTATATATATAAAAAAACACTTTAAAGATTATTTACGATTAATTATTGGCGCTTATTGCTTACAGTGCTTTGTTATATGGAGCAGTTTGTTAGATCGCGATCTCTCTCATTTGTTTGTCTAATGAAGTGCCAACAGATATAGAAGTACACAATAAACGCGGTAGACTTTAATGGATAGTAAAACAAAGGCAGAATACCGTGTAACTCCAGGCTGGCACAGTATTGACGAACGAATGCAAACAAATGCAGAGCACCGTAGCTTAATTTAGCTTTCCAAAACAAAATCAAAGAGCGGTAACTGATGTTATACTGTGTTCTGCCTTGGTTTCTCCGGGGCTTTTCTCTATGATACAACATGTTAAACACATGTCCCAAAATGATCAATAACTAATTTTCGACCAAAAACGAAGTTATGGTGTTTTGTCTTTGCACGGCAGCACTGCTGTCACTATAGAGGGGCGTGGTTTCAGCTCAGCTTCACCCACGTCCCGCCTTTTTGCCCATTTTCGATTATCCGGGAGTGACGCGCGGTGACGCGCTTCCAAGATGGCGGCGGTCGGCTCCGCCCACTTTAGGCTTAAAAAACCATAGATATAATATACGTAGACGCCTCATGACATGCTGGAACGTAATCCAGCGTCGCCGCCATATTGGTTGGATCTCCTCACTCTACGCTAGCACCGGAGTCAATGGAAGGCGAGCAATTTATGCCCGTATTTTGTGCGGTTTACTGTTGCAATAACCCGCGCAGATACCAGATCGCGCGGGATTACCTTTCACAAGTAAAGCCCGGCTCACACTGTGCGATTTTGGCTACGATTTGGTTGTCTGGGACAAATTTTGAAAATCCTAAAAGATTCCTATGATCCTAGGCTAAAATCCGTAGTCTTCCGCTGGTTTGACATGTTCACCGACAGCCGATTAATGGCTGTTGCGATCAAATTTCACCTCTGACGAAATTCTGGCAGTGTCAGAAGATTTGGCGCACAGTCCTGCAGTGTGACTACCCCTGCGACGAATATCAAACTGTCTCCGTTTTTCAAGGCAAGCTATGAGCAGAATTAATGCTTGAGAATTATTCTATCAGCTATAAACTCCGGCGCTCCCGTCCTCCGCTTACGGAATTCATCTGATATGTTTCTTTTTTATATAAACACTGGTTGCGCCGCTGTTTTCATGTGCGTGTGTATGAATACATACACTATTCTTCTTAAACATGCCGGTATTGCCGCCGTTCATATACTTTTCATGACAGCCAACATTTCGGTGCTGCGTGGAATGCAGTTCGCAGTCACTGGACGTGTATGGGTTGATAATGTAAAACTTCGGACAAGTTTTTTGCGCGCACCCGTTTTTAACTCGTCTTGACTGTCGTACAGTCTGACATTAATGACAACTGAGATCCCATAGTGTCACATAATCATCATGTTCGTACAGTCTGACAAGTACAATCCTAAAGGACTTTTAAAAAATCGCACAGTGTGAGCCCGGCTCAAGACAGAACAATAATTTTGGTTATTTTACTATTTATAATATTATGTCGTCGTAACTAACGTTACTTACATGTAACATTATTACAGCAGAAACTGGTACTCTCATTATCTCTTGCTGTTTTTTTTTTTTCTGTTCTTCAACTTTCAGAGGATGTGTTTTTACTCGGGGAGCACATTGCAGAAACCCAATTCGGAATTGAGAACCATCATTTCATGCTTGTGTCATTTGTGGTCAGTGGCGCCTGCAGGTGTTCGGCTGGACGCACTGTGCGTGCCATGAGCGCTCAGACTGACCTGTGATTTGCCCCGCAAACATTTCAGCAGTAGATTATAGCCGTATTTCTGTCGACCGAACCAGCCCTGCCATTAATAATGAACGTATCAGTCTTTTGCATGCCAAAGTCCATTGCTGCTTATAAACAGGTCAGGTTAGACTACCACAATTAATTTGTAGCCTATTTTACAAATGGGAATACAACGAAAGTCATGACCATGTTTTACATTCAAGCTACCCGTAAAATTTATAGTGAAAAGTTCTTTAAAATAATCTGGAATGCAATAAAGTAATTTTTACAGCTGTTTTTAAAGTATTTTGCTGCATGGATTAAAAAATAGGATTAAATAAATAATTCACATGCAGACAAAATTACGTTGCATAAAATCCTTTAAATGTTAAGAAATTAAGAGCAGAGCAACGTAAAAATCAGAAAAAAATATAATCTGGCCTGTTTTAGGTTTTTCCTTATTTTTATATTTTAGACATTGATGAAAAATGACATCTCCTTATTGGACGAGCCTTTAGAGAGAAATGCATCTTTACGGATTGCATAATGAAAGAGTTTTTGTTTTCGATTTGAATTATTTCGTTTTAAAGTAGTAATTTAAAGCTTTCTATAGATATATTTAGCATATTTGTGACTCAATTCGTTGAGTTTTGGTTCATCATTGAAGCGCTCCTCAAGACGAGACGGCAAGCCTATCCTCTGTTTTCCTATTTATTTTAATAAAAGCACAAGTTTTTTTTTGATACTGTGAATGCACACAAATAAAAGTAGACCCTTTACAGTTCCGAATGATGTATTACTCTTACCTTTATGAGCAAACATTATGGCGTATTTTAAGTTGTTTCCACTATTATTTTAAGTTCTTTTCACGTGTGTGAGTGAGTGAGTGTGTGTGTGTGTGTGTGTGTGTGTGTGTGTGTGTGTGAGTGTGTGCGTGAGAGAGAGAGAGAGAGAGAGAGAGAGAAATAAATTCAAATGAACAATCAAACTTGTTTCTTTATTAAAATATAAAATTCATTCATTTATACATTTATCAATATGCCATAACCTACCATGTCTTTGCTAAAGAGCATAATACAAAGTCTTTTAGCATGAAAGCACGTATTTTTCAATGTGTGACAGCGTCCTGTATCATAACTAAATCTCTGCCGTTTGTAACAAACCAAACCATGTGAAAATCCAGTAAAAATTTGGGGAGTTATGATTATTGTAGTTGAGGATACACGTTCCTCAGTAGAAATAAATGCAGGAGGGGCGCATTGGAGACCCATCCAAGATGGCGGCCGCGCTGTACGTCAGCTCCAATAGGCAGCGTCAGTCTATGAGGCGTCTACGTATATTATATCTATGTCAAAAACGCTTTACAGAAACCTACGGGTGACGTCACGGACACTACGTCCATTTTTTTTACAGTCTATGGTTTGAATCACTGAGTCATTCAAATGATTCTTTCAAAACGGCTGAATCCTTCAGGAGCGAATCAAATGACTGTTTTTATGAATGGCTCAGTGAATCAGTGATTCGCCCAAATCAACGCGGATTTGGATCGAACACAGAAACGAAACAAAAACAGCACTCTTGCTCGTGTCATATTGCTTAAGTGCCAGGAGCATTTTTTGCTCGCATATCTTGAAATTTCCGAGTTAGCAGCATGTATATTAAAACATAACATTATAAATGAATTAAAAAATGTATAATGATTGATAAGAACCAAGTGCAAAGCCGCGATGGGACTGAGCTCGAATAGCTTCAGCGCAGCGACTTTTTATAGTAATCCGCGCTCGATCTTCTCTCACCTGCTCGCGCAAACACTTCTATTTTTGTCAGTCGTGGGGCGGGGCTTGCTGTTTTAATTGTTATCTCTAACGCCATTGGTTACTTCCCCTTTTCCGGAAGTCAGCTGTGATTGGACGCCTGTGAAAAGGCCATCCATAATTTATTTGAAAAATATATTCCGTTTATTAGTGATTACAATCTTGTGATGTTACAAAGATAAAACAGGACCATAAACCCTTTTTTTTTTTTTTTTTGATAGGTATTTTTATTAGTTTTATATTGCACAATAAACAACAACAATAAAAGAACAAAATACGTAAAATAATAATGATTAAAAAATAAATCAATAAGTAAAAAAAAAATAAAAAAAACAGACTTTTGAGAACAACAATCAGGGCATACAAGCAGTTTCAATGGAAAAATGACTGGACACTCAATAGGGGGCAGCCAAGATACTAAGCATTACGTTGCTGGTCAGAATCAGCATTACATTGGTCCAAATGATCTAGAAACGGTTGCCATATACTGTAAAACTTATTAAGATTACCAATAACTCCATACTGGACTCTTTCCATATGCAATATTCCAGTAAGATAGTTCAACCAGGTCTTAAACTGAGGAACACTGTCCGATTTCCACAGCCTCAGAATGACACTCTTAGCAATAATTCACATGTAACCTGAGACATGGCTTCATCAACAGACCAGATGCAAGTTGTCATTTATTTTTTTTATAAATATAAGTAGGGTAAAGTGCAGAACCCTCTTACAATGAAAGAATATATTACCATCAACCCCTAAAATTTGACATAGTAATACAAAATATATTAAAAAGTTTATACAGCAACTCTTGCTTATTTATATGAACAATTAATTTATTCATCCAAAGGTCCTTTGAACCAATTTGGGATTTACAGTCATGTACATTTACATTTATGCATTTAGCAGACGCTTTAAAAGCAACTTACAGTGCATTCAGGTTATACATTATTGTTATTTTTGTGTGTTGTTATTGTTATCAGTATGTGTGTTCCCTGGGAATTGAACACATGGCCTTTTGCGCTACTAACACAATGCTCTACCACTGAGCCACAGGAACACTTATTATTATTTACAATTATTTAATGGACACTTCTCACATTTTTGAGGTTGTATATAAATATGGTTGGGTAAGCATATAGTGGTGAACTACAACTAATTCAGCATATAGCAACAAGTTGACTATTAGTTTTATTTTATTTTATTTTCATTTTGCAAAGTTAATATAGCCCAAGCTTTATGTTGTATGAAAATTTCAAATATAACCTTTTTGGTAGATTTACCATGCTAAAAACCGTGGAAACGTGTCATTAAAATCTATAAAAAGGGTTTATGCAGGGTTAATGCTATTAGTTCTAGGCATCAGTTAATTCAATTTAAGGTGATGCATAGACTGCACTATTCAAAATCTAAATTGCACAGAATTTTTCCTACTATCTCTCCTATTTGTGACAGGTGTAAATCTGCAGAAGGCTCTCTGACCCATCTCTTTTGGACATATCCAAAACTATACGATTTCTGGCGTGACATATTTAAATGGTTCTCGGATATGTATGGTTGTGTTTTTACACCTGATCCAGAAATTGCATTATTTGGTTATTCTATTTCTCTGTTAGATCATAATGTGTCTGTACAAAGTACAATAATTTACGGAATGATTACTGCTAAGAGTGTCATTCTGAGGCTGTGGAAATCGGACAGTGTTCCTCAGTTTAAGACCTGGTTGAACTATCTTACTGGAATATTGCATATGGAAAGAGTCCAGTATGGAGTTATTGGTAATCTTAATAAGTTTTACAGTATATGGCAACCGCTTCTAGATCATTTGGACCAATGTAATGCTGACTCTGACCAGCAACGTAATGCTTAGTATCTTGTCTGCCCCCTATTGAGTGTCTAGTCATTTTTCCATTGAAACTGCTTGTATGCCCTGATTGTTGTTCTCAAAAGTCTGTTTTTAAAAAAAATTTTTACTTATTGATTTATTTTTTAATCATTATTATTTTACGTATTATGTTCTTTTATTGTTGTTGTTTATTGTGCAATATAAAACTAATAAAAATACCTCTTAAAAAAAAAAAAAAAAAGGGTTTATGGTCCTGTTTTATCTTTGTAACATCACAAGATTGTAATCACTAGTAAAAGGAATTTATTTTTCAAATAAATTATGGATGGCCTTTTCACAGGCGTCCAATCACAGCTGACTTCCGGAAAAGGGGAAGTAACCAATGGCATTAGAGATAACAACCTGCACGAGCAGGTGAGAGAAGATCGAGCGCGAGTATGTGGGGGGATGATCACGCGCGCGCGAGGGCTTGTATTGTGCGCAGAGGACGAGTGACGCGCGCGCCAGTGTTTGAAATTAGCTCGCGGGCTCCCGTTTCCTCGCGTGTAGATCTGTTTTCCTCGGAAGTGATTTACCGCGCGCGCCAGCATAAGTGGCGCGCTCGGTTATTAATGGCACAGATTTGACGCCATACATTTCTTCCAAAATTTGTCTTGCATCTCACAGCGTCTCACATTAATTCACATTAATACACTTACACCAATTTAAACAAATAAACGATAAACACACCTTTTGTATTTGTACGCTTTGAGATGCAAGACAAATTTTGGAAGAAATTCCAACAATAAAGTGTAATTGAAATTTCATTGAATTAACAGTTTGCTAACATGTTTAGCGCATTGCTAGCTTGTTTAGGCATGTTACTAGCATGATTAGCATGTTGCTTGTGTGTTTTAGTACATTGTTAACATGATTAGCATGATGCTAGTGTCTCTTAGTAGCTACATTGTTAGTATGATTAGTGTGATGCTGGCATATTTCTAACATTATTAGCATGTCACTATCATGTTATTAGCATGTTTAACATGTTAGCATGTTGCTAGAATGTTTCTAACATGTTTATCATGTTGCTAACATGATTAGCATGTTGTTAACATGTTTTTAGCATAATTAGCATGTTGTTGTCATGGTGTTAAAGAGTTTATAGAGTGCTTAACAGTCTGAGTCAAAAGAGCCCACCCACATGTTATTGTGGCTCAGAAATGCGGGCACTTAAATTTATTATATGATTTCTAGGGTGGTCTAAATGGTTGCTAGGGCATGACTAAACAGTTCCATGAAGATAATTAAAGTCTGAGTCAAAAGAGGCCATCCACAGATATAGCTCTCACTTTTTTCCAATGGAATTCAATGGACTGTTTGCTAATGTCACCATTTATTGGCTGCTTGCTAAGTTGAGTCTAATGAGGCCACCCCCAAGTCTATATGATATTCTGATGTGGACATGAGTCTATGGGATTTTTCACCAACTGTAACATGAAAAGCCCTATCGCTTATAAAAGTCATAGTAAACCTCTCGCCAATAAGCCACACGGTTTGTTTTGCAAGCACCACTAATAAGTATGGAAGATAACAATAGTGATGCTTTGCAAGCTAATGACTAGATATGTACAATTTCTAAAGTAAATGTGAGTGGTGCTTGCTGTGGGAAAGGACAGCACTGGGTAGTTACTGTCAGGATTGGGTGAAGAGATGAGAGCGAGGACTCAAATGCAGGAGGAAAAGGGCTTTATTTGCAAAAAATATAAATAAAAACAAACAAAAAACTACCCCGTAGGGGAAAACAGACTGGCAAGGCTGGGCCAGGCTGGACAGGGCAGGGCAGGGCACGAGGCACACACACTCAACATTCAACGAACTCCCCCGGGACTGCAAACACAAGGAGGTTATAAAGGGAGCAAATGAGGAGGGTGACGAGGTAAAACACAGGTGGGGCAAATTAACCAATAATCAGGAAATAAGGTGGGTGGGGTCAAGACAAATTGACATGAGAGCACATGGCAGACAGAAAACTAGGACAAAAGCCATGTGCTCACACAAAACAAAAACACAAGCACATGGCCAGCAATAACAATCATCAGCCATGTGCTAAACAGGACACTAACACGCAGCTAATGAGAATACTCGTAAGCCGCGTGTTCACACAAGACATGACAACATGAACGCACGCAGCCAGTGAAAAAACACAAGCTGCGTGCGACACAGAGCAAGACAAAACAAGAGAAAGCACGCGGCCGAACCCCAACCGCGTGCCGAACAAAACATAACACACAGCGAACTCGAGACAGCACGCTCCCACAGCAAGACAGACCTGGAACGACACGAAAACCAGAACAGAGCCTGAACAAGCCAGCGTGCCGGGATCCGAACACCACGCCCCAACATGAAACAGAGCATGTAGACAAGAGAGCGCGCGGCTCGAGCACACTCGAAGCCGCGTGCTCACCAGAAAACAAGACAAGAAGGGAGTGTCAGAGCTCTGTCACAAAACCACGAAAAAACTAGACCGAAGTGACAGAACCCTGACAAGTTACTAGGATCTTTTTATAATGTTTTAACAATTAGTTAGGATTTTAACATGTTTGAATACTTCGCTATTTACTATTAGCATGTGTATGTTGGAAGTCCTGTTTGCTAGCATGAGTCAAAAGAGCCAAAACTATATGATATTCTGATGCAGAGATGTTAATCTTGCTAAACAGTTACTAGGGTACTCTGTTTGGTTGTTAGGAAGTTGATTGGCATCTGCCAATGATGATACTCCAACGGCTGATTGCCAGTATGAATGATATAAACCAAACTCCATGGCATGTGTTGCTAAATGTAAATGGTTGCCAGGGCATGGCTTAATAGCTTCACAGTGATCCTGAGATCCTGACTGGTTGGCTGAGTAAAATCAGCCCACCCCATGATATTGTGATGCAGTTATGTTGCATTACCAATGTAACATTCCCAAGTTACCATAGTAGAAAAAACATGCTTAACTTCCTGTTTCATGGGCAGTCCCTTCACCATAGTATGTCTATGGGGCAACTTTGGCGGGCTCTTGCACCCCATGGGGTACAGTCTGTTGACTCTAAAAGCTTAGTTTGCTCTAACATTCCTATGAACTTGTACTGGCTGAGTGTGTACAAATGGCAAATAAATTCAAACTCAAACAAGTCTTACACTACTGTTGTCCACTAGGTGGCGATGTAACACCACTGTCTCACTTCACACAAACCTTGTTCATTATCTAAGAATTACTTTTGGAAAGAAATGACATAATTTCATTAGCTATGTTTCCATCCACCTTTTTTTATATGCATTTTGGAATGTCGCATAAAATTTTTTTAAAAACGCTGGATGTAAACACCAAGATGCGCATAAATTCAAAAAATTTGCATAAAACAAAATGTATGCGCACAATTGAGTAGGATAAACTTTTTAAAATGTGCATAAATTATGTTGGAAACATAATAAATTTCACCATGCGCATTGAAAAAATGTATGTGACTTTGCGCTGTGAGACGGGATAACTTGACTAACCAGTGCACCGATCTCATTCACAGTATCTAGGCTATATGTTGTTTTGGTCATTCTGAAATGCCTGAGGAAAGTCTGTTGTCAAAGTATTGACATTACTGTCTTGCATGACTGTATTCCCAAACAGCAGGCATCCACCTCCAAAAGCAATAACCGCATTTATTGTGTTACTTCTGAGGCACAAGTAACTTTATATATACAGGTGCATCTCAATAAATTAGAATGTCGTGGAAAAGTTCATTTATTTCAGTAATTCAACTCAAATTGTGAAACTTGTGTATTAAATAAATTCAATGCACACAGACTGAAGTAGTTTAAGTCATTGGTTATTTTAATTGTGATGATTTTGGCTCACATTTAACAAAAACCCACCAATTCAACAAATTAGAATATGGTGACATGCCAATCAGCTAATCAACTCAAAACACCTGCAAAGGTTTCCTGAGCCTTCAAAATGGTCTCTCAGTTTGTTTCACTAGGCTACACAATCATGGGGAAGACTGCTGATCTGACAGTTGTCCAGAAGACGATCATTGACACCCTTCACAAGGAGGGTAAGCCACAAACATTCATTGCCAAAGAAGCTGGCTGTTCAGAGTGCTGTATCCAAGCATGTTAACAGAAAGTTGAGTGGGAGGAAAAAGTGTGGAAGAAAAAGATGCACAACCAACCGAGAAAACAGCAGCCTTATGAGAATTGTCAAGCAAAATCGATTCAAGAATTTTGGTGAACTTCACAAGGAATGGACTGAGGCTGGGGTCAAGGCATCAAGCAGTGGCAGTTTTAGGCATGGGCGAACCGGGCAGCCGCCCGGGGCGGCATTTTTTCAAGACACGTGGGGGCCGGCACAAGCAAGGAGTGCTTGTCCGCTCCATTAGTGGGACAAGTGGGCTAAAGTCAGTCACACCCAGGGGCGGGGGAAGTGGGGGTGCTGCAGCACCCCCTGTTGTTTTCTGTGGGCAACTGTTTAATTGTTGGGAATATAAAAAAAAAAAAAAAAAAATCGGAGTGTCTATTTAAGTGCAAATAGCTATGTTGCTGGCAGAGGCTATTTACATTAACTCCACCCACAAACGTATGATTGGGATAGTCAAATTTGCAAAAGACGGCTGCTAGGTGTCAGATTCAGTGGCGCAGATGGTAAAGTTTGCGTAACACTTCTTTTGACACGATCGACTGGGGTTCTAATCTGCCTTTTGGCGAATTTTTTTTCTCCCTTTTTAAATTTCAAATCACAAAATCAAAAAGTTGAACATAAAGTATCGGGTAGGGTTAGGGTAGGTGTAGAGCGGGCTTTTGTCCCAATAAGGTGGCATCCATTTAATAATTAGAAATAAAATTTAAAAATTACACTCAATAAGTTATGGCATACTATTTTAAAATGTATCACAATGCAGAAGTGCAGATAATTACCACTATTTTTGCAATAAGTAATGTTTTTCTCTAATAATGTTTTTCGCCATGTTTTTATTTTATTTTAACATAGAATAAATAGAATCTAAAGCTATTTGTACTGTGTAAATAGCATATCACTAAAGAATACTGCTATTTTCACTTTGTGGTTTAGTCTTGACTTCTGGTCGTGAGTGAAAGTGCTGGGGGATGGGAAATCTGTTGATTGTCGAGTGCCAAATAAACACAGTTTATTGTCACACAACAGAAGGAGACCAAACGAGGGGAATGAGGTTAATGAGATATTATTTATTGTTATGGGAAAGGAAGCCGCAGAGCAGCATTGGCAGGTAAGCACGGAGCAGTTCGACAGACTTATCTGGCCGAAGAAGGCAGGTTGTAACTCTCTTGCAGGAGGACGGGCCGGGGATAGGGACAGACGAATGGAATCTGTATCCGTAGCAAAGGGTGAGTCCGAAGATCGTGACGATCAAGACCAGACAAAGGTGAGTGGCAAGAGACAGTGGTTATATGGAAGTCTTGATTAGGATGTACCAGGTGCGCGTCATTAGAACTCAGGTGAGTGTGATTGTGCTGGTTGAGTGTTGGGACCTGACGAGGTTGATGGTTCTCTGACAGTACCCCCTCCTCCATGGGCTCCTGACGCCCGATGCCGACGACGGGGGCGGCCACGTCCTCTAGGTGCTGGCTTATGTGGATGGAGCTGATGGAATTCCGACAGTAGAGAGGGGTCTAGTATGTCATGTCTAGGCACCCAGGACCTTTCCTCCGGCCCAAAGCCCTCCCAATCCACCAAATATTCGAGGCAGCCGCCCCGACGTCGGGAATCCAGGATGGAGTTGACCCTGTAGATGGATTCCTCGTTCTCGATCTCAGGAGGATGAGGTACCTCCGGCTCGTCAGGTCCTGGGGAGGAAGGAGACATGGGATTAGTGTAGGGTTTCAACAAGGACACGTGAAAGGTAGGTGTGATGCGGTATGTGGGTGGTAGATCCAGCTTGTAAGTAACCTCGTTGATCTGCCTCCTGATGGTAAAGGGACCGATAAACCGGGGACTCAGCTTACGACAGGGCAGCCGGAGATGAATGTCCCGCGTAGACAACCTTTTCGCCTGGTTGGTATGGTGGGGCAGCAAGACGACGGGTATCGGCCTGGGTCTTATGTCTCCGAACTGCCTGTTGGAGCTGAACGTGTGCTGAGTCCCAGACCCTCTCGCTCTCTCTGAACCAAAAGTCCACGGCTGGAACTTCCGATGGTTCCCCATCCCAGGGAAACAATGGGGGTTGGTAACCGAGTACGCACTGGAAGGGGGTTAGACCAGTGGAGTGCTGACGGAGTGAATTCTGTGCGTACTCGGCCCATGGGAGGAAGCGGTTCCAGCCGTGCTGGTTCTGGTGGCAAAAACTCCGAAGATACCTTCCAATGTCCTGGATCTTCCGCTCAGTCTGACCGTTGGATTGTGGATGATATCCGGACGTGAGACTCACAGAGACCCCTAGAAGGTTAAAGAAGGCTCGCCAGACCCTTGAGATGAACTGTGGCCCACGATCGGAGACGATATCCTCAGGGATGCTGAAGTTCCTGAAGACATGATTGAAGAGCGATTCCGCCGTCTGCATGGCGGTGGGTAGCCTTGGAAGAGCAATCAATTTACAGGCCTTAGAAAACCGATCCACCACTACGAGGACACAGGTGAGGGAGTCGGACCTTGGCAGGTCAGTGATGAAATCGACTCCGATGTGGGACCAGGGCCGGCGAGGTAGGGGCAGAGGAACCAGTTTACCATGAGGTAGATGACAGGGGGTTTTAGAAGTGGCACAAACTGAGCAGCTCCTGACGAATTGGGAAACTTCACAGGCCATGTTGGGCCACCAGTAGCGATGTTGGAGGAGCGAGAGGGTACGGTCGCTGCCTGGATGTCCAGAGCCCAGAGAAGAATGGAGTGAGTCCAGAAGGGAGAGGCGGAGAGTGGTAGGGACATAGATCCTCCCTTCTGGACCTCCCGGCAGAGCAGGTTCTGTGAGCGTGGCTTGTCGAATGTCTTCATCAAGTGACCATACAATGGGACTTACGATGAGGGCTGGAGGGAGTATGGTCTCGGGGGCGGTAGTGTCTTGCATGGGCTAATGCAGACGGGAGAGAGCATCTGCTCGGGAGTTTTGGGTACCTGGTCTGTAGGTAACTGTAAAGTGAAAATGGGTGAAGAAAAGCGCCCAGCGGGCCTGTCTGGGGTTTAACCTCTTCGAATCCCGGAGGTACTCCAAGTTCCGGTGATCAGTAATGACCTGAAAAGGGTGAACAGGTCCCTCCAGCCAATGTCTCCACTCCTCTAAAGCGAGCTTGATGGCCAGCAGCTCACGATTCCCGATGTCGTAGTTCTGCTCCGCCGGGGAAAGCTTGCGGGAGAAATACGCACAGGGATGGAGTTTTGGAGGCTCTCTGTGACGTTGGGAGAGCACCGCACCAACCCCCACTGTAGAGGCATCGACCTCCACGATGAATGGTAGTTGAGGGTCTGGATGGGCCAGGGTAGGAGCGGTGCAGAAGGCTTCTCGCAGCTGGTCGAAGCTTCTTCTAGCTTCTGGGGACCATGTTAGACTCTTGGGTTTGTGGCGGAGCATCGAGGTAAGGGGTGCAGTAATGGTGCTGAAGGATCGGATGAATCGGCGATAGAAGTTGGCAAAGCCCAGAAATCTCTGTAGTTCCTTCACAGAAGAGGGCGTGGGCCAGTCTTGAATGGCTTGCAGCTTGTTATTGTCCATCTGCACCCCTTGGGGAGAGATGACGTACCCGAGGAACTGGACGGTAGAACGGTGGAACTCGCATTTCTCCAACTTGAGGTACAGTGGATGGTACTCACTGCTGGGCGGGGCGGACGCACAGGACAGGTTTGGAGCAGGTGACCACTCGCCCCACAGTACAGACAGAGTCCGGAGTTAATTCTCCTGTCCCGCTCCATGCGGGTAAGAGGATTGAAACCGATCTGCATGGGCTCTGGTGCAAGCACTGGTGAAGGCCCCAAGAGTGGTGGAGCAGGTGGTATGTCCTCCTCACACGCAGCAAGGTGTTGAGAGATGCGAATAGCCTTTGTGAGGAAGGTTTCCAGCCCGATTGAGTTCTCATATATTGCCATCTGTTGGCGAATACGTGGATTCAGGCCACGACGGAAGGCAGTGAGGAGAGCAGTTTCATTCCAGCCATTGGAGGCCGCGAGGGTGCGAAATTTGATGGAATATTCCCACACCGAGCTCCTCCCCTGACAGAGCCGGAATAGACGATCTTGCACCGATAGCTCGGAATCCGTCTGCCCGAAGATCTCCTTGAAATGAGTTGTGAAGGCATCGAAAGTCAGCGTCACCGGGCTGTTGGAATTCCAGAGAGACTCCGCCCATTGTAGAGCGCGTCCTGTGAGCAGGGTAATCATGAAGGCAATCTTCGATCGATCCGTGGGAAAAGCTCCGGGCTGCATCTCAAAATACAAGGAACACTGTAATATGAAGCCATTGCAATTCACCGCATCTCCTGAGAAGGTAGCAGGTCGGGCCATGGGACTGGCAGAGGCAGATGGGGCGGCATTGGTGAGCGGGGCGAGTGCTGAGTTGATGGCCTGGATGAAGTCTTGTAGAGTGAGCGGGCTTGGTTGCTGTGGATCCATATAGTAGTACTTCTTTCAAAGGTCTAGTCTTCTGTCACACAACAGAAGGAGACCAAACGAGGGGAATAAGGTTAATGAGATATTATTTATTGTTACGGGAAAGGAAGCCGCAGAGCAGCATTGGCAGGTAAGCACGGAGCAGTTCGACAGACTTATCTGGCCGAAGAAGGCAGGCTGTAACTCTCTTGCAGGAGGACAGGCCGGGGATAGGGACAGACGAATGGAATCTGTATCCGTAGCAAAGGGTGAGTCCGAAGATCGTGACGATCAAGACCAGACAAAGGTGAGTGGCAAGAGACAGTTGTTATATGCAAGTCTTGATTAGGATGTACCAGGTGCGCGTGATTAGAACTCAGGTGAGTGTGATCGTGCTGGTTGAGTGTTGGGACCTGACGAGGTAGATGGTTCTCTGACATTTATATACATTATTATGTATATAGAGTATATTTATTTAAGTTCTGATAACTTATACTGTTTTGTGCAGAATTGTGTTTTTCGTGTTGAACTTGACAAGATGGCGGCGCTGTTTCTCCCGAGAAGTCACTCAGGCGCGTGCACGTGCAGAATGATCTCAGTCTTAGCTGGATTTGTCAACATTTAGCATTCTGAATGTTGACTGGATTTGGAAATAACCATTCATTTAATGTTTTTAAAATATATTTGTGCAGACTAAATATATGTCTTCTCAACTAAGCTCAAGCAATAAAATTAATTCAACTTAAATATTTCTGCCCTTCCAACATTTTGTTAATTTGATTTTTTACAGTGTATATATATATATATATATATATATATATATACATATATATTATTATTATTATTATTATTATATTCAGTGGCTTCTCCTAGTTTTCTTATAGATATTTAGTGGTAACGTTGCTTTATTCACAAATGTTTTATGCAATATTCCAGTTTTGCACATAAGTTAAATTTGCATCTTTGGATGGAAACATGGCTATTATTGTTACTGACATATATTATTATATGCTCTTGAAAATAAGAAATAATTACCAAGCTAGCTTCTTTTAAACAGTAATACTAATAAATTTGCATACAGTCTGGAATTGTTGTATTTAAAACATTTATTTTTCAGCTGTCTATACCTCTGTGCATATGTCCTTTTTATGAAGACTTTAACCACCATATGTTAAATACAGTATTTCACTTGGTAAAAATAAATCTGTAGTCCTGACACACACACACACGTGTGTGCGTTTTTGTGACAAATGAGGACATAAATTTGTATAATGACACAGGTATGACATAGGTATTACAAGGAGCAGGTGACTTATGAGGACATTGCCCCATGTCCCCACTTTTCAAAACGCTTATAAATCATACAGAGTGAGTTTTTTGTGGGGAAAGTAGAAATGCACAGTCTCCTGTGAGGGCTAAGTTTAGGTGTAGGGTTGGTTTAGGACAATAGCACATACAGTTTGTACAGTATAAAAACCATTACGCCTATGGGATGTCCCCACTTTTCACAAAAACAAACATGTGTGTGTGTGTGTGTGTGTGTGTGTATATATATATATAATAACTTACTCTACGATAATCTGTAACCACGAATAACCAATTATGTTTTTAAACTACTAATATTTAGTTGCATTTTAAAAAGTTCTCATCATGTCCACACCTTTACTACAATTACATGCACTTTGCTTGTTTACTCAACACATAAATTAGATATCTATGTGTGGATTACTTGTGGATTATTGTGATGTTTTTATCAGCAGTTGGATTCTGACGGCTTTCATTCACTGCAAAACAAATGATGTAAGGCTAAATTTCTCCAAATCTTTTCTCCCTTATCAGACACACCTGATTCAACTCATCAGCTCGTTAGTAGAGACTGCAAGACCTGAATTGCGCCTGTCTGATAAGGGAGACATACAAAATGTGCAGGACAGGGGTGCTTGCAGAACAGGTTTGAAAACCACTGATTTAAAGAGTAATTAATTTAATGCTTTTTCAGTTTAATTTTTGTCAAAGAACCATGTGTGGATCACAAGCCATAGTTTCCTGACCACTGGTCCATATGATAAACTTAACGACTGCCATAAACTGTATCACTAGTTAGATTAAAGTTAAACTGCAGGATTGTGAAACTGATATGTATGCCTGCCCCTTAGATTAGCAGCAGTACTTATAAAGAGCTTTGAACACTCTTCCCCTTTGTAGAACAGTCATGATGAAGGTTCTAGAGGGGTTTCTTTCTCTAGCTTTGTTGGCTGTTTTTTGGAGCTCCAGTAATGCAGAGCAACAGGACTTCATGTTACTTGCTGGCCCTCTGAAATCCAGCCAGACTTCACCATCAGATGAAGACAATACGTTTAACTGTGGAGGTCCACTGCCTCAACAATCCAGAGCCTACTTCCTGTACCTTCAGAGCAGAGGGGTGACCCACTTTAAAGTTCCCCTGTCCTGGTCTCTCATCCTTCCTTCAGGTGATCCCAACCAGCCACATGAAGACACTGTCAAGTGCTACAAGACGCTCGTGCAGCAGCTGACTGAATCGGGCATCAAACCTCTGCTGGTTCTCCATCGGTCTGCGGTACCAGAACTCTTCAGAGCCAGATATGGAGGCTGGGAGAATCCATTACTGGTGCAGATGTTTGAGCAGTATGCAGGATTTGTGTTCAATACATTTAGGGATCTTGTGGACACATTCATCACATTCAGTCACCTGTATGAGCTACATGAAGTGCAACTTCAAAATGCTTTCAGGTCTCATGCAAATGTTTATCATCAAATGTTCAAAGGTAAGGCATGAGTTTATTAAATTCTCAGTAACTTAGTAGGTTTGATCTTGACAAAACTACTCTTATGAAAGCCTGAAAAGTTTCTTAAGGCATGAATTTAGAATGTAATGTCAATGCAAATTATCATGACTGCTTTTTGAACCTAATAATGGTTCGATATTTCGATATAAAAATCCATGACCCTAGACACTTAGGAAACACTGGCCAGGGTCGTAAAAACACCTTTTACATAAGTTTCAAAAATAACATGAAAATTGTTTTATGGTTTAAATGTAGTTGAAAAAACACTAAATAGCTCATTTCATGGCCCACTGTGACAACTTACCCCATGTAATGTGACAACAAAATGTAAAAAAAAAAAAAACATTTAAAAATAAACTGCAGCAGTAGTAGTATTCACTGGAATAAAATTGTGACAACTAGCCCCTCTTTCGCATTACATAGTTCTAGAACAATGATGGTGTTGTTCAGGCTGTTTTGTTTTTGTTTTTTTCTCTCAGCACTTCATTTGTCTGTTGGTATCAGAGCCAGTGATATTAACTCCATTTATCAAATGGGGCCAAAAATCATGGTAAGTGTTCAAGACAGATAATCAGATATTATACTGGTGAATAGTTAATGTTATGTAATTTATCACATACTTCTCTTGTCTCATCTTCAGGCATATATGGATTTCATCTCTCTGCACATGATGTACAACTGCAAATTGGAGACACCCCTTACGGAGGAATTGAGGAAGTTACAGGTAATGATTTATTGTGACTCTTGAAGTATTGTATCATCATCTTTACAGCAGATCAGCCCATTGAAAGTCATCAGATTTCATAAGACTTAACTCGCTGTTATTTAATATTCTAGACTGCTTAAATGGTTGATGTGACAAAAAAATTCAGGACACTGGAATGACATTCTTGTTTCAGATTGGCAGTGGTCAAAAGCCCATCCTAATGTATCAGCTGACAGTCGAAGGCTGTGATGGATATGAAGATAATTTCCAACCACTTCATGCAATTTTTGGAGGTAAAAGTTAGCATATTTCTTTAAGTGATGTGTCGAAAGTCTAAGATGCTGTTTATGGAATTAAAATACCAGATGCTAACCTAGTATTATTTGTCAGTTTTACAGAAGAAAGATCTTCACATCATGGGCTGTGACATCACACACATTTTTGAGGAGCTAGATCAAGAAGAAACATTTAAAAGGTAAAGCTGAGACCAAAAAAGTACAATTATCAGTATATAATAGCTATACTGAAGTCATCATAACAAGTATGTTCTCATTTAGTTTGCGGATGGAAAATATAAAGACAGTCTCACACCAGAAATCAGCTTCTGCATTCTCATACCAAAAGGTCTGGGAGAAATTCAGAAGTCAAACTGAAGCTGAGCGTGATCAGTTCTTGAGTGGCTCATTCCCAGTTGATTTTGACTGGTCTGTCTCCAGTGAGAGTTTCAAAGTGGAGGGTGGATGGACTGAACACGGGAAGGGCGAGACCATTTGGGACCGATTTAGCCATGAGAATCATGTATTTGAAAACCAGACCACTGATTTGGCCTGTGATAGTTATCACAAGGTGGACTATGATGTGTATCTGCTTAGAGGCATGATGGTACCTAATTATCAGTTCTCAATTTCCTGGGCTCGCATTTTCCCCACCGGACACAAAGAAAGTTTGCTTGAAAAGGGTGTTGCTTATTACGACAAGATGATTGATACGCTCCTACAATCCGGCATCGAGCCCACTGTTAGCCTGCATCACTGGGACCTTCCCCAAGCTCTGCAGGATTCAGGCGGCTGGGAAAATGACGCTATTGTGGAAGCTTTCAAAGAATTTTCTTATTTCTGCTTCTCACATTATGGAGACAGAGTCAAAACATGGATCACCTTCGGCAGCCCGTGGATAGTGAGCAACTTGGGGTATGGAACAGGGGAACATCCCCCAAGAGTGAAAGACCCAATAATAGCATCTTACAAGGTGTGTCTGTCAATCTGGGAAAGTACCATATATTTTTATGAGTTTAGAAAGTGACAATTCTTTGCTTGTTTTTGCAGGTGACGCACAATATTCTAAAATCTCATGCTGAAGCCTGGCATATTTATAATGATAATTACAGAAAACTGCAGGGTGGAAAAGTGGGCATTGCTCTTAACTCTGATTGGGCAGAGCCGAGTAATCCCTCAAGTGATCAAGATGTAGCAGCAGCTGAGCGTTATCTAAACTTCATGCTGGGCTGGTTTGCTCATCCCATATTTGTAGATGGAGACTATCCAACCGTGTTAAAGGAACAAATTGAGAAAAAAAAAGATTTATGTGGTAAAGAGCTGGCAAGGCTCCCTGTTTTTACTGAGGCTGAGAAACAAAGAATTCAAGGCACAGCTGATTTCTTTGGACTTAACCACCACACTTCCCGACTGATTAGTGAGAACTTGAATAGTTGTGATGCTGGACCGAATAATGTCGGGGACTTCCAGACTCATATTGACTCCACATGGCCCCCCACAGCTTCTGACCAGATCCAGTCTGTTCCATGGGGTCTTAGAAGATTATTGAACTACATCTCTTCAGAGTACACGTCCATCACAAAGGTGCCCATCTACATCACAGGAAATGGAATGCCAACTGAATACAATGGTGATGTATTCAATGACACTGAGCGTGTCGACTATCTCAAAGCCTACATTAATGAGGCAATGAAAGGTAAGCATCTTAAGAGAATTGTTGTCAATGTTTAAAACTAAGACTCTATTAGTCTTTTAGAGATAGCAGGTCAGTCTGTGTGAAATCAGAGAGTTGGTGACTTAAACCTCAGGGCCCGTATTCATGAAAAATCTTAGCGCTAAAAGTTGTTCCTAGTAACAAAATTCTAAGAAAATTCTTAGAAATGTGGGTGTTTCCCCTTAATTAAAGAAAAGATCCTAGTAAAGAAAAAAGTGATTCAGAAAGCGTCTTAACCCTTAAAATAGGTCCAAAATTGTTAGGAGTACGGACAAGGACTTTTAAGAGGCTTAAGAGTTTCTTTAGCAGCGGAGAAAATGGACTAAACATGAAGAGGGAGAAGAATTGTGTTGCACACAATGCATGACAGTGAGTTAATAAGACGCTACACATTAGATGGTGCAGGGATCATGTTTGTGACCGATCTTATTAGAGACACGCTAACATCCGACACTGCGCAGAAATGCCATAGCGCCAGAAATTTAAGTAATCATTACATTAACTACATTAACATATTTGACAACTGGAAAAATGCAACTATGCAGCAGCGATGATTTGGGTCTGTTACAGCACTTTCAGAACCATATAGTGTCGCTGTTAATTTCCTATAAAATACATTAAGTATGACAGCATGGTAAATAAAGAATATATATACATATATAATGTGTGTGTGTGTGAGAGAGAGAGAGTACAGTAAAACAGGAAAAATGACGCCTGTAATTGTGAAAGCTTAAAATAAACCCTACTCTTAAAAGCGCTTTTTTATTTCCTTCTTGGAAAACCAACCAATCACAGTCTTCAAAAGACTGTGTCATTCCTAGAAACGGGGTCAGCCCCGCCTCCTCGCTAAGATAAAAGTTTTTGTCTTTTCCTCGCTCAGAGTTGCTCTCAGATTGCTCCTGAATCACTTTTAAGCTAAAACTCCTAGTTAGACATTTTTAAGCTGAATTAGGAGCTCTCTAAGAGGATTCTTAGAATCTTTAAGAATACGGGCCCAGGTTTATAATGTATTTCTATAAGGTATTTTCTATTGCAGATTCTAACGTTTTTATATTTGAAATATTCATTATACAGTATTAATTTCCAGGCCAAAAATACCTTTTCTAGGAAGCCCTGTATAAGGTATGAGATCTTAGAAAAATCTCTGATTGTTGACCATACTTTAATGATAGCTTGGGGCAAACTTCTCTTTTGCACAGAAACAGGACCCATGTACACCTACTTCTACTTTTCAAGAAATTCCTAGTTAGTCAACAGTCAAATGATTCTCCCAGAAATGCATACTTCAGGAGACCGATATCAGTGCAGCAAGCTATGAACAAATTTAGGGGAAGCAATAGCCTTAATGGATTTGTCACAGACTGACCTTAACACCGTCTTCTACCAATGTAACAAAATATTTCCCAAACCCTAATATCAGACTATGTCATTAAAAAAATCACTATCTAAAGTTCACTAACGTCTTTCTGTCCAAACAGCTGTGCTTTTGGATGGAATTGACGTCCAGAGGTTTACAGTCCAGTCTCTAATGGATGGATTTGAGGGTCCACAAGGCTACAGTCAACGATTTGGATTGCACTATGTGGACTTTGAAGATCCTGACAGACCGAGAACCCCCAAAGCATCAGCATATTACTACTCAAAGGTGATTGAGAGAAACGGATTTGCTGAGACAGCGGCAAAGGTTAAGATGCAAATGTATGGAAATAAAATTGAGATCACAAGACTCCCTAGTCTGCCACCATCTGAAATTCCTTCAAAATCCAAGGTTGTTTGGGAAAAGTTTTCCCCTCAGACCAAGTTTGAGAGACAGCTTTATCACTATGGTACATTTTCAGAGGGATTCCATTGGGGTGTCTCATCTTCAGCATATCAAATAGAAGGTGGCTGGAATGCAGATGGAAAAGGACCAAGTGTTTGGGATACCTTCACTCAAAAACCTGGAAATATACCAAACAATGACAATGGTGATGTTGCATGCGACAGTTACAACAAAATAGATGAGGATCTACACATTTTGAGAGCCCTAAAAGTGAAAACTTACAGATTCTCCTTGTCATGGTCTCGAATTTTTCCCAACGGCTATAAATCTTCTCTTAACCAGAAGGGGGTGGACTATTACAACAGGCTCATAGATGGTCTCATAGCAAACAATATCGCACCCATGGTGACTCTCTACCACTGGGACCTGCCACAGGCTTTGCAGAACATTAATGGTTGGGACAACCCTGAAATGATTAACATATTCAATGAATATTGTGACTTTTGCTATGCAACATTTGGAGACAGGGTGAAGATTTGGATCACATTTAATGAACCCCAGACAATTGCATGGTCGGGATATGGACTGGGTCAGATTCCACCTAACCTGAAGCAACCCGGAGATGCTCCATACAGGGTTGCACACAACCTCCTGAAAGCTCATGCACAAGCATATCACACTTATGATGAGAAATACAGGGCATCTCAAGGAGGTCTGGTATCCATTAGTCTGAATGCTGAATGGGCAGAACCCCTAGACATCAATGTTCCTCGAGAGGTGGTGGCTGCTGATCGAGCCCTTCAGTTCCAGCTAGGCTGGTTTGCACACCCCATTTTTAAAAATGGTGACTATCCTGATGCCATGAAGTGGCAGGTTGGGAACAAGAGTGAACTTCAAGGCTTGACAGAATCCAGGTTGCCTTCTTTTACTGATGAAGACAAAGCCTTTATCCAAGGAACAGCTGATGTATTCTGCATTAATACATACACTACCAAAGTCGTGCGTCATGTGACCAGCAGACTCAATATTGAGTCTTATGAAACTGATCAGGATGTTGAAAAGGACAATGCAGATGGCTCCATAAATACAGCTGTTAATAAGCAGAAGGCTGTTGCTTGGGGACTCAGGAGACTTCTTAACTGGTTAAAGGAAGAGTATGGAGACCCAGAGATTTATATTACAGAGAATGGTGTGGCAACAGGCACTGCTATAAAAGTTGATGACACTGATCGAATATTCTTCCTGAAGACCTATGTTGATGAGGCTCTTAAAGGTATTAACTAACTGTGCATGTTTGTGCATAAAATCCAAAAAAAAAATTGTTTTTAATACCACTACAGAATCTACATTTTAGATAAATAACTTACAGTGGGGCAAAAAAGTATTTAGTCAGCCACCAATTGTGCAAGTTCTCCCACTTAAAAAGATGAGAGAGGCCTGGAATTTTCATCATAGGTATACCTCAACTATGAGAGACAAAATGAGAAAGAAAAAAGAATCCAGAAAATCACATTGTAGGATATTTAAAGAATTCATTGGTAAATTCCTCAGTAAAATAAGTATTTGATCACCTACAAACAAGCAAGATTTCTGGCTCTCACAGACCTGTAACTTCTTCTTTAAGAGGCTCCTCTGTCCTCCACTCATTACCTGTATTAATGGCATCTGTTTGAACTCGTTATCAGTATAAAAGACACCTGTCCACAACCTCAAACAGTCCAACTCCAAACTCCACCATGGCCAAGACCAAAGAGCTGTCAAAGGACACCAGAAACAAAATTGTAGACCTGCACCAGGCTGGGAAGACTGAATCTGCAATAGGTAAGCAGCTTGGTGTGAAGAAATCAACTGTGGGAGCAATTATTAGAAAATGGAAGACATACAAGACCACTGATAATCTCCCTCGATCTGGGGCTCCACGCAAGATCTCACCCCGTGGAGTCAAAATGATCACAAGAACTGTGAGCAAAAATCCCAGAACCACACGGGGGGACCTAGTGAATGACCTGCAGAGAGCTGGGACCAAAGTAACAAAGGCTACCATCAGTAACACACTGCGCCGCCAGGGACTCAAATCCTGCAGTGCCAGACGTGTCCCCCTGCTTAAGCCAGTACATGTCCGGGCCCGTCTGAAGTTTGCTAGACAGCATTTGGATGATCCAAAATAGAACTTTTTGGTAAAAACTCATCTTGTCGTGTTTGGAGGAGAAAGAATGCTGATCCGTGTAAACGAAAGAATGAATGGGGCCATGTATCGTGAGATTTTGAGTGAAAACCTCCTTCCATCAGCAAGGGCATTGAAGATGAAACGTGGCTGGGTCTTTCAGTATGACAATGATCCCAAACACACCGCCCGGGCAACGAAGGAGTGGCTTCGTAAGAAGCATTTCAAGGTCCTGGAGTGGCCTAGCCAGTCTCCAGATCTCAACCCCATCGAAAATCTTTGGAGGGAGTTGAAAGTCCGTGTTGCCCAGCGACAGCCCCGAAACATTACTGCTCTAGAGGAGATCTGCATGGAGGAATGGGCCAAAATACCAGCAACAGTGTGTGAAAACCTTGTGAAGACTTACAGAAAACGTTTGACCTCTGTCATTGCCAACAAAGGGTATATAACAAAGTATTGAGATGAAATTTTGATATTGACCAAATACTTATTTTTCACCATAATTTGCAAATACAATGTGATTTTCTGGATTTTTTTTTTTCCTCATTTTGTCTCTCATACTTGAGGTATACCTATGATGAAAATTGCAGGCCTCTCTCATCTTTTTAAGTGGGAGAACTTGCACAATTGGTGGCTGACTAAATACTTTTTTGCCGCACTGTATTATTAATAGTAAATGCAGCCCAAAGTTTGTAATAGTGTTACTCTGCAAATTGTTTAACCTGACACACATTTACACGTATTCTTTTTTTTAGCACACAATCTGGATAGAGTACGTGTCAAGGGATACATTGTTTCCTCTCTAATGGACTCCTTCGAGTGGCTGAAGGGCTACAATGTTGGCTATGGACTTCACTATGTGAACTTTAAACATTCAAGTCGGCCAAGAACTCCAAAGCGCTCTGCTCACCTCTACTTTGATATAATGAAAAATAATGGCTTTCCATTGCCAACAGAGGAAGAAATGTTATATGGACATTTCCCAGAGGGATTTGTATGGAGCACGGCAACTGCTGCCTATCAGGTACAATCCATTTGAACAAATTCACTTTATTTTGATAGTCCAGCTTAGACATTCTGCTGACTCTGAGTAACATTACAACTACATGTAAACTAGCAGTAATTAAAGTATTAGTAGACTGTCTGCTCAATATCTGCTAATACTTTATTTTGATGGTTCCCCAACAGACATTTACTAAGTAAATTTGCAAATACATGCCTCGTTGTTCTGATAACCCTAACCCATGAGGTCTACTAATACTCTACCAATACTCTGAAGTTGCCATGTAGTTGCAAATTAATAAGAGCTGAAATTAATTATGAAAATTAATTATGAAATTAAGTGTAACCTTTTTATCCTACTGTATTTGATCTGAGGAACTTCAAATGAAGCCATTTGATTCATGTTATTCTCCAACACCACAGATAGAGGGCGCCTGGAGAGCCGATGGAAAAGGTCTCAGCATTTGGGACAAATTTGCTCATTCTGCTTTAAAGATATCGCAGGATGAAAATGGTGACATTGCCTGTGACAGCTACAACAAGATCGCTGAGGATATCAATAGTCTCAAAACACTCAGGGTCAACCACTATCGGTTTTCTATTTCATGGCCCAGAATTATGCCAGATGGAACAACCAAGAAAATTAATGAAGCTGGTCTCAACTACTATCATAGATTAGTAGATGCTCTTTTGGCAGCCAATATCAAGCCACAGGTAAAATATATTGAATAAAATTGCTCTTGTAGCCTAAAAGAATTTGATTCATTTCTGACAGTCTATGCATCATTTTTAATTGGCAGGTGACTTTGTATCACTGGGATCTCCCACAAGCACTTCAGGATGTTGGTGGCTGGGAGAATGAGACCATTGTCGAGAGGTTCAGAGACTACGCTGATGTTGTATTTAACAGTCTAGGAGACAAAGTAAAGTTCTGGATCACTATAAATGAACCCTACAATGTTGCAATGGTAGGACATGGATATGGAAGTGCGGCACCAGGTATTTGCACTGAAAATGATCCTCTTATTTGTAGCAAATTTGCTTAAAAAGGGAATTATTTATAATTAATTATAACTGGTTATAACTAATAATAAATATTTTGATTAGATCTTAGAGTTAACTGTAGCAGAATCGACATTACAATTATTTGATCTGTCCATCCACCGAGCAGACAATATAATTATTTATCAATTCTAGGAAGATTATTTTCCTGGCCAAGGAACAATAGCCTTCCTACTTATACAGTGCTAGCAGTAGTTTAGCATGTGGCAAGGAGCAACATTCAGTGACTTTGAATTGTGAGCGGAACACAGAGACAATCAATTGTGAATATAAGGGATTTAATAAATGAAACTATAACTAACATACAACCAAACTAAGCAAAACATATACAGTATATACAGAATGAAGGAAAGTAAGGAAAAGAGAGAGAAGAGCAAAGAATGGCAGTATTTCACCTGTTACGGGGCTGACGAGACGTGAGATGTGCGGATCCATATGCAAGATTTTAATGAGCAGAGACGTGGTCATAACAGGCAGGGTCGAACAGTGACAAACAGGTATAACATGAGCGAGACAAAGAGTAAACAAAGACAAGCGTGGGTCAACGATCGGCGAACAGTATCTAAAGGGCTTGACAAGAGAGGTAATCCAAAACGTAAGCAAGAGTCCAGGCAGGGAAAAACACAATCCGAAAACGGCAAGACTAGGGAAACTAACAAGGCTCTGTAGGGCAGCGATAATGCATACAATACTCGGCAGTGAGGCAGAGAAAGTCCAAGGCTTATAAAGCGTGTCTAATGGGTCTCAGCTGTAATCAGTGCAATGTGTAATCTGTGGCAGTTGTGTGATCTGTGCGATGGATGATGGGAAATGTAGTAGATGGTGAAGTGCAACAGTAATGTGATCAGTGCAATGAATACTGTGGTGAGTGAGTGACCTCTGGTGGTGAGTGAATGGAAGTTGACAGACCAGATTCGTGACATCACCTCAATTAACCACAACCTAAATGAGAATCATCAGAGTCACAATTCACCTTGAAAGGGTTTCAGACTTAAACACGCATCTAATTAGTTGTAAATGGTTACTTGCATTGGTTTGTTGCTGAATAAGAGTCTTGATGCGGTAGACAAGGTTCTTGAGTTCTTTAGGAGTGAGTCGAAGATTTTCCCCCTAGTTCTTCTGAAGATAGGTAAGTCCACAAAGTTACTTGAATGTAACACTGCCAGAAGGTTAAACTCAAGAGGAGAGTTTTGGAGTGTGTTTGTCTCAAGAAGAAGAGTTTTTGAGCGTTGATTAGTCTGAGTTCTGAACTTTTGATAGTTCATTGCCGCACCCATTTTGTGGGGGGAGTGGCCAATCAGAGGCATGTATTTTGAGCGGGAGAGACTTCCTTTGTCTCCGTTTATGGCCCATTTGCATTTTATTGCTGGTCTGGAACATTAGTGCAGCTTTTAATTCAAAACATAGTAAGAATTATTCGATGCATTTCACGATCACATAGTGTACATCATTGTATGAGCAATAAAGAGATCATTTTGATACCAAGAAAGTAACCTCCAGACGATATTAAAGCAGAGATAAACTCATACACTTGAATATAGGCATTTAAAGTCTAACTAATACAAGTAAAGGGTTTTAACTAAGTTAATATAATAGGGGAATATACATACAACACATGCATATAGCAGATACATTTATAACTGCTTAATTATGGCCTAAGTAAAGAAAATGTCTTTAGGTGTGTGTGTGGCGTGTATTGGAAATTGTGGAGACAGACAACTGGTCTGGTGCCTGGCACGGGGGTCATTCGCTCCCCTGTGGAATGTGTTTGAAATTTGATAGGGACACCAAAGAGGCAACCTGTTTATCATCCTTTTGATAGTGGGGAAAACCATCTGCAATTTAGCACCCATATAAATGTAAACGGCGAGGCCAGGTCGGTAATTTATATGCAAATGTCAGAAGGCTAAAAGGGTTTCTTAAAACAAAGTGTAATCAGCCATCACTGATCCTACACCGACGTTATATATTCTTTGTAAAATATGGTTTTGAAGTTAATAAAGTAACTTACAGTTTTATTTCTGTCCAGGTATAAGTTTCAGACCCGGCACTGCACCATATATTGTGGCACACAACCTCATCAAGGCTCATGCTGAGGCCTGGCATGTGTATAATGATAAGTATCGTGTAAAACATGGTGGCATCGTTGGCATCACGATAAACTCTGACTGGGCTGAACCGAGAAACCCATACAAACAGGAAGATGTGGACGCAGCCATTCGTGTAGTTCAGGTACAGTTTTCGTAGTTCAACCATTTCTGCATCCATGACAGAGTTGTTATCATTAACTAGAACTAAAACTAAAATACATTTTTCATCTCTTGAAACAGTTCCAGATTGGTTGGTTTGCTCATCCCGTGTTCAATGGAGATTACAGCGATTTAATGAAGAACATAATTCGAGAGAGAAGTTTAGCGGCTGGCCGACCACAATCAAGGTAATAAAGATGTTATCTTTTTTGTGAGGAATTCAAAGTTTTGTAAAATGCTTATGAATGCTTCTACATTTGCATTTAACACCTAACAGGCTTCCAGAATTTACCCCTGCAGAAGTAGCGAGGATTAAGGGAACTCATGATTATTTTGGATTCAACCATTACACCACTGTCTTAGCCTATAACATGGACTACAAGAACCTCGAGCATTATGATGCAGACAGGTAGCCTTTCAGTTTTAATCAACATCGTAACACTGTTTTAGGCCCAATTTGTTTAAAACATGCATCAATATTTATGTTGCTGTCTATTCCAGGGGTGCAGGAACGGTTGCGGATCGTACATGGCTGGATTCTGGATCCTTCTGGTTGAAAGTAACTCCTGTGGGATTCAGAAAAATTCTGAATTTCATTAAGGAGGAATATGGAGATCCTCCTATTTACATTACAGAGAATGGAGTATCAGAACGAGGGTCAATGAATCTGAATGATGTTCACCGAATCCACTACTATGATAACTATATCAATCAGGCCCTAAAAGGTAAAGAGATTTTGTTTTCCTCAGAGAGGACAGCATCATGCAACAGATTTCTGTGATAATTTTCCATGCATTTTAATATAATTGTTTGTTTTTTAGACTAGTATTTTGGTAAAAATTCATTTATGATAATTGCGCAAAATCTCATCTCATTATTTAGCATATTTGCTGGATGGAGTAGACATCCGTGGCTATGCTGCCTGGACACTAATGGACAATCTGGAATGGGCTACCGGTTTTGATGAAAAATTTGGCTTTTTCTATGTAAATCGATCAGATCCTTCTTTACCACGTATTCCTAAGAAATCTGTCTGGCACTATGCTACAATAATCAACTGCAATGGCTTCATAGGCCCAGGAGAAAGTCCACATGAATGTCAGATCCATGAACCTGATGTTGACATCCCCGGTACTTATTTATTTATCTATCTATGTAGTTGTACCCTTTGTTCCATCCATTCATTAATTCGTCCATGAGTCCAACCATCCAACTTTTCTTGTTTACAGGTACTACTCCTCCATCTCCTCCTGGTGAGGAACTGTTGGTTAGTTTCTTGGGTTTGGAAGTGTCAAGTTCTGATGCTGCACTGGGTCTCAATGTCCTCTTCAGTCTCACCATTATTGCAGCAGTCGCTGTTGTCCTCTTGGTGTATGGACTTGTCAAGACATCTAAGAAACAAAAACGTCCTGTAGAGGAACACATTGAACTTGAGAAAAAAGACAAGTTCTGAACATAACACCTGCATATATATGTATATATATTACTTTTATCAAGTTCACGAGTTAATGTTTGTCACATGTATATGAAATTATCAGTCTATATAATGAATACAGTAGATGTTCCGTTATGTTGCTTTGCATATGAAAGTTATTTCTGTACATACTGATTTTTAAAAAGAAAGTCAAAAGAATAAAGTAATTCAGTTGTTAAGTCCCTTTTTACCTGATCATACATAACACAGTGTAAACAATATTGAACCAACACCCACTGAGTCTTTGCTGATGCTATAAGAAGAAAAAATACAGAATATAAATTATCCTGTGTGATGTAATTTCATAAATTAAGCATATGCACAGAGATGCACAAACATTTAAAGGTAAGAGAGAGTGGATAAAAGATCACTGTAATGGGATATTAAGATTGTAAAGATTTCTATCAGTGGTGCAATGACTTTAAATAAACTCACACATTTGCTGTTTATCTTAACAATGATAGTTTGTTGTGAGTTCTCTCCCTGATCAATGCATAGTTACCCCTTGTGTGGAGTTTTATGAAAGCCTTGCAAAAACACACCAAGATAACAGGTATAATAAAAAAGAGAAAAAGATTTGACGTCTGCAGACAGATTTGATATCTTCAGATAATGCAGATTAATATGATCAATGCAGTTTCTGTCAAGGCAAAGTTCTCTTAAAACAGAGTTTCAGTACAAGATTGCAGTGACTGGTTTTATTTATCAAAATTATGTCCATGTTATTTAGTCCATAGGGTATATGTTTAGAGAGAGGTCTGATTTTACAGGTAGAACAAACATTCCAGCCACTTGTACACTGTGTTAGAAATATTAATAATGTATACAAGAATATAGTACATGAAAATAAATTTCATGCCACATTGGCTGCTTATGTTTCATTGTTCTATTATGAATGCAAATAATGTATTAGCATTTTATAGAGACTGTTGGGAATGTTCACCTTCCTCTTAATGTAAAATACATCCATGTCTCTGGTTTCATTAAGGTTAACTGATTGCTAATGTGACAGTGTTTTCATTGGATTGTTCTTTTAAAGTGGGTTCATGCAGTTTTACTCCCTGTACAGAAATTTACAGTTTGAGTGACCCAACATTTGCCTTTTCAGGCCACTGTCAGAAACTGTCTATTTTTACATATTGCACTTCTGTATCGCTGAATACAGTCTTTTATTATTGAATTATGAAACCATGTTATGAAACCGAGTTATACTACTAGCAGGCCCATTAACCAAGAAAACAATTAAATACCTGAGTTTGAATTACTTTGGCAATCCATCTTCATCTTTTAGAGTTTCAGTGGAAGGCGTTGCATTACCTCCATATGCGTTGTTCAGATTTACAATTAGAGTATGTTTTAGAGAGTCCGTCAATTATAGATGTTTTAATAAGGTGTGTCATGGGTGTTTCTGAAACATTAAGTTACAACTATTCCTGAAAAGATATCTGTTCCTGTGTATGACCCTATCTTCTCTCGATCTACTCTAAAGAAAGTACAAAAGTTTCTACAGTAGGCTGATGTGTTTTCTAATGAGTTTTGTCTGCTGACATTTGAGGTTTCTGCTTCTGCAGGTTTGTGAAAGAGTTTGTAGATTAAAATTACATTTTTGAATAAAAATGCATATAAAGATTTGTAAATACACTTTTTAAGTAAGCTGGCTCGGTTTTGAACAACTTGTTTTTGAAAAAAAAAATCTCTTCACAATTCAATCACATAACACTGCTGGCCAGCCACCTCCTGGCATAGCGACTTGACCTTCTGAAATGGTCAATGAACGGATCAATGAACAAATCTTTTGATTCACTTGGATGAATCAACATCACTGTGTAGCCTACTGATTCGAAGATATTCTGCAGCGAGAGAAGCAAAGAAACTGGAATGACTGTTCAACAAACAATTCAGAGTTCCTGTACATTTCCCTGTGAGTAAAACATTTCAAAATAGGCTCACCCTGTACATGTGAATTCTATGCTAATTCTCTATCTTTCCCCTAAGTTGGAAGCTAATCATAACTTTTCATTTTTAATGCAATGTGCTCTATTTTATTTATTTATTTATTTTTAGATAATTACAGTTAATTTGAACATTATTTTATGTATGCAACTTGAAAACAATTATCTGGATATTGCTTCTTCACGACCTTATAATATTTTTATAACCAACTTTACTGTGGGCTATGTATTTATATGTGATGTATATAGCCTATGTTTAAATATTTAATGCTGTGTTTTTCATACATTTTTTAAATTGTTATTTTTTTAATGTTTTTTGTTAACCACACAGCATCTGTGCATGACACAGGTATTCTCTCAAAGGATGCGGCTCTTCTCAAAACTTTGAATGAGAAAATAATCAACAGTGCAAAAATGAAACAAAATAACACAAATATTACAAAGTATATAAAATAATGTGCATACTGTAAACCACTCATTTTAGACTGTCCAACAGCGGCAGCAGTGGATAGAGGGAGGCAGTGTTTTATTTTTTTCTGATGGGCTCGTTGTGTATCACTGCATTATATTAGACTTTATATAGCCTACCACAAAGATTTATTTTTGTATTTAATGTAAATCTGTATAGAAAGAACAAACTTTTATTACGGTATTTACATTTAAATAAAGTCATTTAGCAGACGTTTTTATCCAAAGTGACTTACAAATGAGGACAATGGAAGCAATCAAAATCAACAAAAGATCAATGATATGCAAGTGCTATAACAAGTATCAAATCAACCTGATCTCACAGAATTCCGTGTAATGTTCACAGACTTAATTAACCCCGAATCTGTGGTAGCATCACGGAATCGCCGAAAATTCTTTTTGGCTCATTAAAAATTAACCTTGCTGCTGCGGTATTTATCAGAGCTTAATATGTTTACACATGCAAATTATGCAATACAGTACAGCAAAATTTCTGTACAGGGACTTTGGTGACACTATGGATACTGTGGAGACTTTTGTCTGTAGACAACAGTTAATACATAATTACAAATGGAGGGTACAGAAGGGAATAATCTGGTATAATGATGTTTTGTACATATTTAGTAGCTATATCACACTGTCCCTAGGGCAACCTTTGATAAGGCCTGTGGATGAATACTGGTTAACTAGGGACTCTAGTGTATTTTGCCCTGTTGCATACTATTTTGCATGTGCTTGCTATCATTTGGACACAAACTAAATGTTTGTTTGCCTTGAATTTACTAATAAATCAAAGAATCTTCTTCAGATCCCAGTAAACTCTATCATGCATCTTTATGAATGCATTTCTTTATTGCATGAAATAATAATCTTGCCATTATCATCGATCTATGATTGTGTATACAAACCAAGGCAGGCAATCCTCTAACATCAAGATGTGTGACTATAAACCTTTGCTAGTTCTCACAAATTAGCATCAGGCTAACAGAACAAGTCAGGTTGCGTTGTGACTGTGAAATGCATTTGACTTTCGTGGACAACGACTCATAAATCGAGCATGATCCAAAGTATCTAATCTAAAGAAATATTAAATGTCAAAGTCTCATCACTGGCCTCAGTTAGACAAATGTTTGTGGAACGTTACATTTAGGTTTCAAAGTAACATACTTGTGTACTTTTGAATAGTAGATTCCTCTAGTAGATCATATAAATGTCCTGTTATTGGTAAACACTTTAAAAAAACATTGTTTCCATTGTAGTACACGTTGTGTGTGTGTGTGTGTGTGTGTGTGTGTGTGTGTGTGTGTGTGTGAATACATAAATAAATAAATAGATTCGCCAAAAATGTAATTATTGAATTTATTTAAACATATATTTTAATGTTTAGATGCATTTAATCACTTTAATAAACTTGGTCTCTTAGTTGCTACTATCTGTTGTCCACTAGATGTCGACGTCTCACTTCACAAAAACCTTGTCCAAGTCAGTTAACTAAAAAATGTACATACCTTAGGGTATTTCTTAATAACTAAATTATAGAAACAGTAATAATAGAAAATTCACATACAGTCTGGAATTTATAACATTTATTTTTCACCTTTTAATACTTCTGCTGAAATATTCTTTTTATGTAGATTTTAACCAGCATATATTAAATAGAGTATTACATTTAGTAAAAATAAAACCTCAGTGGTCCTGATACTCAAACATATAGTCATATAACTCACTCTCCAATAACTTTACAAATCTTTTTTATTTATTTTTTTCGTTTGCATTTGGTTGTATTTAGTCACAGCCACATGGATCGTTTCACACTCACCCTATTTGAAAATCCTCATCATGTCCATTTCCAGGCTTTTGAGGTTTAAGTTTGCATGTAAAATTGTACATACTTTTTTTTTACAAGGTTGGACTAAGGGCCAGGATGATGGAGCCAGTGTCCAGGGGCCTTGAACTGAACTACTAGGGCCCCAGAAAAAAGCTACAGCAGATACACCAAACTGGTATAGACAGATGAACAGTGCTTGAATGTGTGCCAGTGTCTGTTGGCACAATATGAAATTACCCTTCTGAACACCATATTGCATCTTGGATGTTGTGTAGTAGTCTTGTTGTCTGTTTTTTTTTTATTCATTTTTTTTTTTTTTACATGTTTTACACACATGCTTTGTTCATTTTTATACTTAATTGCTTGTATTTACTATACCATTTTTTTTACATGCATAATAGGTGCGTTTACACTGAAAGTGATTTGCAGCAGCATGAGTAACGGAATGTTGTTGATGTTTGATGATAAAAATGAGCAACAAGATGATGTGACAAAGAAATCCGACATGTGATACAGGTGGAAAACCGTGACAGAAGTGTGAACAATGAACTATTAGACTAGAAACCAACAGCGCAAGATACTAACTGACCTCCATCGATTTAAATGCTGTCAGTGCAAACGGCCCTTTAGATATGACAAATCGCAGTTGCAACAAGAGAGGGCCTCTAAAGAGCCCCATGGCCTTGCAGGACCCTAATCTGTCCTTGCTTTTATTAGTCTTGGAATGAACATATTCTGAAGAGTGCTTTTAACCTCCCACCCAGGAGGTCATGATTGGTCTCCAGAGCAACTTCTTTTGGAAGGAAAGATCACATCAATTAACCACAGGTGAATAATTTGCTGTGAGTGAGCTCCTAATCACATAATCAACACCATAAACACGCATGCCAATAGTGCATTCCACTTTAGATTAACAGGCACAAAATAGAAATGGACCAAGTAATTTACAGTCTTTTGGGTTATTTGCATATTAAAATAATGGTTCACCACAAAATGAAAATGTGAAGAACATTTACTCACCCTTACGCCATTCAAGATGTAATTGAGTTTGTTTCTTCATTGGAACAGATTTGGAGAAATTTAACATTACATCACTTGCTCACCATTGGATCCTCTGCAGTGAATGGGTGCCGTCAGAATGAGAGTCCAAACAGCTGATAAAAACATCACAATAATCCACAAGTAATCCACACGACTCCAGTCCATCAATCCATCCAGTCTCGTGAAGTTAAAAGCTGTGCATTTATAATAAATCCATCAAGATGTTTTTAACCTCGAATCATTGTTTTTGACTAAAATAGGAGTCCTCAATCCATAATACTGCTTTTTTTCAGTGAAAAAGTTGTGCACAGTTCAAGAACCTTCTACAGGCAAAAACTGTTCTAAACAAATATGTCTGTGGATTTTGATGTGAGAGGACAACAGAGAACTTTTTCACAGGAGGGAGTGTTATTATGGATTATGGACTTGTATTTTGGCCAGAAGCAACAGTTTAAAGTGTAAACGCCTCACTGGATTTGTTTCTAACCACGCAGCTTTTCGCTTCACAATTGATGGACTGCGGTTGTGTGAATTATTGTGATTTTTTATCTGCTGTTTGGACTCTCATTCTGACGGCACCCATTCACTGCAGAGGATCTATTGGTGAACAAATAATGTAATGTTATATTTCTCCAAATCTTTTCTGATGAAAAAAACAAACTTATCTACATCTTGGATGGCCCGATAGTGAGTTAAATTTCAACAAATTTTTATTTCTGGGTAAACTATTCCTTTAAAGTCTTTGCTATTGTTTTAATTGCTGTGTATATGTGCTAGATAGACGTCTTTGACTGCTGTGCCATGTCTTGCTGTTTTTTGTTTTTCTCAGCAGCACACACCACAGGCGTTGTGTTTTCAGGAAGATGTGACAAGCTAAAGGTACTGTAAGTGATTTTTTTTTTTTTCTCTCTCTTTTTGTAAAATACCACACATGAAATGTTTCTGTCGTCTGACAGCCATCACTAAAATAGGTGTCTTGGGAAGTCACACCTGTCTCTATAACAGCTCTGAGCTCTGTAAAACAGCAAACAAGAATCTGACAGCGGGTCACCATTATTTTGCCAATCAAATTTACAGGCACTGCCTGCTCATTTTGCAAATGCTTGTAGTGGGAATTTTGGACAAAACGGTTTTGTGTTAGTATCTAAAAAAATTATTTCATTTAAAACAGTTCTTTTTTCTTTTTTTTTTCTTTCTAGGGAGCATCTTATTGCACTAAAAATTGTATATGCCCTAGATGTGCAAGATGAATCTTTATTATTTTTTGGTCTGCTCTTCCAGATGAGTAATTCTAGTTAATTTCAAATGCATACATCTACTTTTTGACTACTTTTATGAGCATGCTAGAATAAAGGTGACCTCAATGCTAACATACACAGAACACAAAACTCCAATTGCACTACATCTAGCTGCTCTTGAGAGCAAAAACTTTGTGAACATGCAGTTTATAATGTTTTTGAAAGAAGTCTCTTATGCTCACCAAGACTGTATTTGATTAAAAATACAGTAAAAGCAGTAATAGTAATAGTAATTGTAGTGCGTAATATTCTTTGTTGTGCTCTCTCCCTAAAAGCAGCACCCGAGCTGGGAGCGTGATTCAATGGAGACCTGCTCATTCCCTGTGAGTATGAAGTCTAATCTTAGACAATCGAAATCAGATCTCGTCGAGCGTCATCAGCGAGTCCCTGCGGACGGCACCACCAGCCTTCGGTGACGTTTTTGCAGCCCTGTGCTGGGCCACACAAGATTTGGTCTATTTGTCTGGGGCATTATTAGCAAGGGCCCAGGTGGCGGTAATGTTGCCTGGGATGCTTTGACGTCAGATAAACCCCTGCTCCGCAAATGACCCCCTAGGACACCTTCTGTCCACAGTAACTAAAAGATAACACACCCGATGATTTCTGCAGAATTACAACAGTAATACAACGAGGTGAATGTTTATCTTCTTTCTTGGTGCTGCAAGAAAGATGTAGCACTTGCTCTGTTGTTTTAATCAAGTGCTTGCTGCGTATAACTGCACCTTGGTGTCACATATTCTGAGAAATTGTGATTGCAAAGTGCTCTAAACCAATAACACTCCCAGGAGAGAGAATTGCTCTCTTCTCGTATAAAGGGTGCTGACTGCGTTCCACTATACTGCCTGTTTAATGGGTCTGTTCCCGCTTGACATGCATCAGCAGACATTTTTCAGTAAAGTGAATTCACATGCTATAAGAATATATAGTAAACAGCCATCATTTTCACTGTACTTCTGCACAGTTCTGCATGTATTTTTCTCCTCCAGTTATAATGACTCCGGATTGGACACATTTTTCAACAAATTTCAGGGGAATATTTATAAACAAAGGGCATAACCGAACCCTACGTACGTCTCAGCTGTGGCATGTTTTTGCTCTATCTGCAGTGTTGGATGTCTGGAATACTCCCTTTTCCTGGAAACTGCTTGAAATCTTCCCTTTTGAAATGCGAGATCATGAAAACATTATTGTAAAGGAATGGTGTGGGGTGGGACGTGGAATCTGCAGTCCAAACTCGAGGGGTGAATATTTTCACTCCAATAATCTGAACATGATACTGGAAGAATGTTTCCAGCTGAAAGGGTTGCCTGGGTAAATCGCAGCCTTCAAAGTAAGTTTACTGGAAAAGAAGACGCCTATTCTTATGTTTTCAGAGATAAATGTCAACATTTTTTGCTCAACCCTAGTGAAGAATAAAAATACTAAAATGTATTTGAAATACATTTATTTCATGCTAAGTGTACTACAAATACATTTACATATTTATGCACTTAATAAAAATGCTTTGCAATTGTCCTTTTCGTATAAACTTGAATAAATTAGAACAACTAATTTTGTCCTTACAATGCAAATATGCAAATATGCATTGTGCACAAGTAGTACTCCAAAAAAAAAAAAAAAAATTGGAATTCTAATTTTTATATTAGTAAGTCTCAAGCAATATGTCAGTAAATATGTTAACAAATTTGAACTAAACTTAGAAATAAATGTATTTTAAATCTATTACTTTTTTTACCAGGGAATAATGCCTGGAAAGAGATGTTCCCATCTCTGCCTACGTTTGAATGGCAAAACTGTGTTGTTTTCGTATTATTTCTATAATGCTGTTAATATTTTCAAATAGCTTTTGTTTTTGTACTTTCAGTTTCTTTTTAATTTTAGTGTAAGTTTTAGTAATTTTATGTTCTTTTGTTATTTTTATTGTTTTAAAGATTTCTATTTAATTGTAATTTTTATTTTAGTTTCAGACTTACAACTTTATTTTAGTTTACAATCTTTTTAAATGTGAGTTTGTAATTTTTTTTCCATCCAATATTTATATTTTTATTTATTTCAATTACTTAAAATAATTTTCAGTTAACAATAACAACATTGTTGCAAAATACGAATTTTGACTGTAGTATGATATAGTAACTACCAGCTGAATCTGAAGTCATCCAGATACAATACAGCTTTAGTTTGTGTACCTTTCGTGTCCCTTTTGTCAAATTGCTGCATATCATGCAAAAGAATAACCTATATAATTAAGTGGAAAAAAGTTTCTTGGCTTCATCTTGATGCTTTTTGAATGGTGCTCTCGAAAAGCGCTAAATTAGCGTTCATCATCACCCACATTCTTTTTTTTCTGCATTCACTCGACTCTGGTATAGCTGCCTGAATTATGCATGCATTCTGATTACCGCATCCGCCGCAGAATCAGTGTCTCTGCTCGGCATTCATGTATTCCTCAGACACTCAGTTCTACAGATATCTTGAAAGGGCAGGCGCACTCCACCATTCAAGGCTGTGACGATACAGTTATTCAAACATTCCTTCAGCTCACTGTGATGAGATTGATTCACAATCCCTTTTCTTTCCTGAATACACCATACCTTCAAAGCTTTCCTTCGCAGCAGCCTACACACTGTTATAAAGTACATTTGTGTAATGTCAAACAAAGTCTCGCTTAGCAAAAATAGCTTGTGTTTTTTGGTGTTAATCTTGTTCCATCGTTTTATGAGAAAGTAATGCAACAGAATGTATGCTTTTAGAAAGAATTTCTCGTTTTGCAATCGTTTACGCGCCCTCGTGTCATTTCAATTGTGTATTATTTCTTTCTTTGAAATACTGAAGGAAATGTACAGAAAAGAGCAGCTTGTAAAAGAACATCTTTTGTGTTTGATGCTAGAAATAGAGTGAATAAATATGACAAGTTTTAATGGTTGGAGTGAACTGTTGCTTTAAGGTTTCCTCTTTCTTCATTTATTTTTGGATTATATTCTGGTCCGTCCGCCAGTTGGCATTGACTTCTGCTCTCTGGCCAATGACCCGGCGAGCTGAAGCCGGTGAGTGAGCGATCTGTTCTGCAAATTGCCTGGCTTCATTACAACAGTATTTTTCAGGCTCATCATTTAGAAATATAGACTTTGACAGCGTCTGCAACAAGAGGGCGGAACAATTTGTTTCACGTCAGTTCTGAACCACATGTAAAATTACTCTAAATGAAAAGACCAGGCAGTGGATATTCAGAGTTCAGCCCAGATCTCTGTGTATCTGTATGGGGCTGTGCTTGGTGATTGTAATACAATACACTTTAATACTACATGGTGAAATCTATCTATCGGTCGATCTATCTATCTATCTATCTATCTATCTATCTATCTATCTATCTATCTATCTATCTATCTATCTATCTATCTATCTATCTATCTATCTATCTATCTATCTATCTATCTATCTATCTATCTCTGTCTGTCTGTCTGTCTGTCTGTCTGTCTGTCTGTCATTCTATCTATCTATCTATCTATCTATATCTATATATCTATCTGTCTGTCTATCTATCTATCTATCTATCTATCTATCTATCTATCTATCTATCTATCTATCTATCTATCTATCTATCTATCTATCTATCTATCTATCTATCTATCTATCTATCTATCTATCTATCTATCTGTCTGTCTGTCTGTCTGTCTGTATGTCTGTCTGTCTGTCTGTCTGTCTGTCTGTCTGTCTGTCTATCTGTCTATCTATCTATCTATCTATCTATCTATCTATCTATCTATCTATCTATCTATCTATCTATCTGTCTGTCTGTCTGTCTGTCTGTCTTTCTGTCTATCTGTCTGTCTGTCTGTCTGTCTTTCATTATATCTTTCTATCTATCTATCTATCTATCTATCTATCTATCTATCTATCTATCTATCTATCTATCTATCTATCTATCTATCTATCTATCTATCTATCTATCTATCTATCTATCTATCTATCTATCTATCTATCTATCTGTTTGTTTGTCTGTCTGTCTGTCTGTCTGTCTATCTATCTGTCTGTCTGTCTGTCTGTCTGTCTGTCTATCTATCTGTCTGTCTTTCATTCTATCTTTCTATCTTTCTTTCTATCTATCTATCTATCTATCTATCTATCTATCTATCTATCTATCTATCTATCTATCTATCTATCTATCTATCTATCTATCTATCTATATGTCTGTCTGTCTGTCTGTCTGTCTGTCTGTCTGTCTGTCTGTCTGTCTGTCTGTCTGTCTGTCTGTCTGTCTGTCTGTCTGTCTTTCTATCTATCTATCTATCTATCTATCTATCTATCTATCTATCTATCTATCTATCTATCTATCTATCTATCTATCTATCTATCTATCTATCTATCTATCTATCTATCTATCTATCTATCTATCTATCTGTCTGTCATTTTATCTATCTATCTATCTATCTATCTATCTATCTATCTATCTATCTATCTATCTATCTATCTATCTATCTATCTATCTATCTATCTATCTATCTATCTATCTATCTATCTATTTATGTCTGTCTATGTTCTCATAACTTTGTGGACAGGATTCACAAGTGGTCAGGCTTGTGTCATTAAAAGTTTGCAAATTCCTTGAGCACACCTGCGTATTACACATTGTTATTAGATGCATGTCTAAAATTTTCAGTATTTATTATATATGGATGGCAGGAAGCTCTTGCCAAACAAAATCAATACAATGTTCCCTCTGTCAGTTGTTAACTGCAGGATGGAACACTGTGCTATAATTTAAATGAGCTTTCAGTTTGTTACAGAATAAACTACAATATGCTCTGAACATCTTTTCAGTAGTCAGAAGTCTGGCTGGTGAGACTTTCTGATTTATTGAGCAGAATTGTAGCTCTGAGTGATTTAATTAGCGACATCCTAAAAGCATTACTATTTTGAATTTTCCATATTTCATCTTTCTTTCCTCAGAGGAGAAACCCCATAGATGAAAGCGGTTGACACTGTTGTGTTTGCTTTGGAATTATGTGCTCTCTATTTTTGAAAAGGTTAATCTACCAATATGAACGGTTGCTCGTGGTATATCGCACCCTGACTGATTTCTTGTTTTTCAAGAAAAATAGCAGGAACCTTTATGTGCTGACGAGAAACCTCTTTAGGTTCTCTTATATTGATTCAGCTTTCAAACCAATAGTGAGTAATAATTTGAACTTCAGGAGTACGCCTGAATGCAAATATCTCTCTAATTTAACAAGTGTTTTCCTTTCCTTTTTCCTAAAGGTTCATGTTGGCACGCTGTTGGCTTTGTACTACATTTCTACATTCACCGCTATTAATCTAAACCGTGACATTTCATAAAACTGACATGCTATATACCAGGTAACTGGAAGATTAGAGTTCCATTTGTGTTTAAATCTATCAAATAGTTCATGACCCCCAGTTATATTGTGTAAACATGAAACTGCATGTTATAGATTTTATTTCCACTGCCGTATTAATCTTATTCGGAGTTCATGCATGGTTTGTCCTCCTAGCAACTATTTCTGGCTAGGTCTAATTAACTCTTAAGTCATGATTAGTAGAAAGACAACAACAAAAAGAGAAGTTATGCTATGCATTCTTCTATCATCCATCTGTTATCTTGTAGACACTATAACTCCAAACCTAATCTGTTTTGAGAATGAGGTTTTAATGTTTGATCCTAAAACATGTTTTGCATTTCTTCACAGATCTGACTCATCAATGTGACTGCAATAGAGTGACCTCAGGTGGTAAAAACTTGCAACCATTTTTTTTTTTTTGGAACACTAACTCAAATGCAATTTTAAAGCTTTGACAAAGACGATTATGATTAACAAACAATTTAAAGGAATAGTTAAACTAAAAATTTAAATTTGCTGAAACTGTACTCACAACCTTTACATCTTGGGTATCCAAGATTTAGATGAGTTTGTTTCTTTATCTGAACGGATTTGGAGAAGTGGAGATCACTTGCTCACCACTGGATCCTCTGCAGTGAATGGGTGCCGTCAGAATGGGAGTCCAAACAGCTGATAAAAACATCCCAATAATGCACAAGTAATCAACACAACTCCAATACATCAATTCATGTCTTGAGAAGTGAAAAGCTGCATGTTTACAAGAGACAAATCCATCATTAAGTCATTTTAAGGATTCCACTATAGTGAAAAAGTCCATCCCCTGTTGTTCTCTGACATCAAAATCCACCAATATGTGTTTAGAACTGTTTTGTTTAGAACTGTTTTGGACAGTTTTCACTAAACGGTGCTTGGTATATTTTTCTCCTGATTCAAACAAGATGACTTTCACTGGAGAAAGCATTATTATGGATAGAAGTCATCACGGTTTGAAGTCATGTAGATTACTTGTGGATAATCGTGATGTTTTTATAAGCTGGCTGGACTCTCATTCTGACAATACCAATTCACTGCAGCAAATTTTCATTACTGGGAGAACAATTTCTTTGAATTCTTTATGCATATTTTTTATCTTGACAGTTGTGGTCACTATGGAAAAGAATTGTGCGCTTATCCAAATTTTCTCCTTTCTTGTTTACTGGAACAAAAATATTCAATGGATTTTGGAGCGACATAGTCTGCTTAGAAAAACTGATTAAATTAAGTAAAAACATATCCTGATTACATAATTTATACTATTAAGATGCAGTCTTGAGTCAAATAAGTCTCATGAAGTAAATATCTGGCAAGTTTTTGAATTTTTCCATCAATGTGGCTTAAAATGCTCAGTGGAAAATACCCTTTTCCATTAAGATACATCTGATGATGCTAACACACAAGTTTATAACAAATAGTAATGGCCATTATTCCTCCTGCACTTATCTGTGCTGGATCATGGATTTTGTTTGTCTATCCTTTGAATTCTTAAATGGGTTTTACAGCGGTTGAAACAGAAACTTTTATTTATTTATTTTGCTGAAGCTGCAAGGTTACAACTGCAGAATTTTCTCTTTGTAATTACGGTGATTTGATTTAGAGAAAATTGATCTTGCCAAGTTGGAGAAGTGGTAGTGTATCAAATTATTCAAGCTAAGCTGATGTTCAATTTTTCGACTTGGATTTCACTTAGCAACCGACACAAGCATGTGATAAAAGGGCTATTTATACACACACAGGGTTCTGTTACAGCTTGAGCGTGTTTGCCTTGTTGCACCGAAAATACTAGCACAATTACAGTGAAAAAGAGCACTTCAGAGGATGGAGAGATGTTCGATGTTGTGCACCACTTACCCTCAGACAGGAGAGATGCACATTTACAGCATATCGCTAAATTGTTTTAACCAAAAGTTTAACCTGATCCACTTGGATTATCTGAAGTTCAGTTCAGTGTTTCTGTTTCATGCAGTGAATCTGTTTTCATGTATAGTGTAATTTCATATTTACAAGCACACATAGATTACTGTATATCTGAAATGCACTAAACAGCTAAGATTAAAATGTGGGAAAGTTTATCAAACCATCTGGTGTTCCTGACTGTGTGAAGTTTGTCTGTAACCAAAACTATGGTTACAAACCAGTGCCCGTTTATTCCCTAGGTTCAGGGAGGTGTAAAATGGTCATGAATATGAATTATTAAACATTATACGAGTTACTACAATCCACACAACCCTTACAAAACAATCATAATAGACACTTTTCAATCTAGGGGCAATAAATATGCAATTTTTTAAATATGTTCCAAAAGTGTCCGCCATTAATTGTCATCTTTGCACCAGGAAAGACATTGCTAATTAATATGGATATTATATAATGCTTTTCACTGTCCTTTTTAGACGGAAATAATATGCTGGATGGGTTTTCTTCTCTAGACGCATAAGAAAAATTACATTTATTTGGTCATTAGCTTCTTCTGTCTTCCGAGGCTCTGTCAGAATGACCCTTCATGACAAAAAGATGTCATTAATGCTGACAAAATGCTCGGGTTTAATCATATGCACGACTCTGAGCTGGGGAGATTTCTCGCTCTGTCGCTAAATATGTAAATAGGATCATTTTGTGTTAATTAGCAAATCCGAAAAAGTGTGACTCAAATAGATTAACATTTGCTCCTTGTTCAGATTTTATGGAGTTGTACTGCTGTGTTTAATTCAGCATGGAATGTTAAATACCTGAGGTGTTGCAAATATTCATCTCTAATTTCCAGAAAATTCTCCAGGAAAGGCACGAAGATCTCTCAGGTGCTGTAATACAGCACGAATGATTGCGAAAGATTAAATTCTCTGTTAACTGGCACATGAGGGCCCATAGAAAAGAAAAATTTGCAAATGAAATCTCTTTAATATCGCCATTTCTCCCTGACAGCTGTGACATGGAGGTGAAGAGCAAATAAAGACCTGTATATCAGATGTTTCTCCTGAGAAAAAAGATTTACAATGTTGCAACATGAATTTTCAGAGTCAGATGGTAAGATCTTGGTATGAGCTCAGACATTTCTCTTGAGGTTTTTCCTAGATTAAATCTAAGCTATGTATTTACATATATTTTATAGCTATGTGCTCTTATCACATGTCATAAATTGACACATTTCTTTCTGTTTCTGTTTTTATTTTTATTTATTATAATTTTAGGAGAAATGTTGATACTTTAAAGAGACAGTTGAGAACTGAGACAAAACTGGAGTAATGACTGCTGACAATTCAGCTTTGCATCATGTAAAGAAATTGCATTTTAAAATATTCTGAAGTTGAAAACATTTATTTTAAATAATAATAATATTTAACCGTATTATGGTTTTTCCTGTCATTTTTATCAAATAAATACAGCACTGATGAGCACAAGAGACTTTACTCAAAAACCCCAACGTTTTAAATTATACAGGATTTTATACATTGAGGGAAAGGGTCACCCCAAATTTCCAATTTCCATCAATCACTTCTAAACCTTTTAACCTTTGGGTTCCCCTAAAATTTGTTGGTCATGCTCTCTTCTTGTTTCTTTCAGTGATTGGAGATGAAGACATTTGGATCATTTGCCACACATCATTTGGGTGGAAATGCCACTTAAAAAAAAAACTAGATCCAAATCAGTCACTCTGATTTATGACAATGGCTTTTTTAATATATATATATTTGGATTGCAGGTAAATATATTGTATTTGGTAAGCAAGACCATCTTATTATTTGTAAGTGCTGAGGAAACTGGGACTGGAGCGAAATGGCATTCACAACCCATTTTTCTTTCATAATCTAAAATAATTCCAAGTGAAACATGATATGAGAGCATAATTGTTGACTGACATGATTTTATCCATTGGGAATTGATTAGATCATGAAAATGGAGGTGGTTGGAGGGGTCAATGAAAAGATGGATTTATGATGTCAGGGAAAGTCATTTTAGAGGGCAAGCAAGGAATTGAATTTTGATAAAAGACAAGTTTTTTATTTGTAATACAATTCACTATTGAGTTGTGCGCAATAAGATGAAGTACATAGGGTCGATTCTGATTTCATGCTGACTTTTGGAAATATTACGAAGACAGTTTTTTATTTTTATTGATTTCATGTTGACTCGAAGGAAACGAATAGCAGTCTGTGACATTTCTGTCAGGTTTTGTTCTGGTGTGAGAGCGTATGTGTAGCGTCACACTCTCTCTTGGTCTCCGGGGCCTCTGGTCCCTTGATCCCCAGCCTCTTCAAGCTCTCTTGTTTCAGCCCAGCAGCTTCTCTGGAAAATGATAGGATGTGAAGAATGTCCCTCCCAGCCCCCTTTAGCACTGGACAATGGAACCTTAAACCCTCACAGCAAGACATCGTTTTGAGCTGTGCCTTGAATAATTTAGCCCTATTGCATGAGGCAAAGAATGTAAAAAAAACTTGAGGAAATGTCTTGACGCTTGAACAAAACTTGACTTTAACAGTCTCATTAATAGTAATACTTAACTCACTTCTCTTGTAGGCCAAGGGGTTTTGTTAAATAATGTATATCAACCTGAATCAACAAATTTGGTGCCTTTTTTAAGCTTTCATTTGATGTGTAACTTGATTTGCATTTCCCAAAGGAAGTACCAGTGCATGCAAAACTGAAAAACTAGTTTTAGCTAAATTCATACTTTAGGCTTTGGTTCTGTGTAAATAAAATGCCGCTTTGCCATTGACACAGGGCAATTTTCGTTCATTTTTCATTCTCTCTGTTTTACTTTCAGACAAATAAAGAAGGCATTTTAGCATTAATAGCATTAATAGGCGTTTTAGTAATTTTTTGAACATGCAACTTTGCTAGTTTTATTGTAAATTAAAATAATGATAATAATTAATTATTTAATTTCAGGAAATTTACCATCAATACAGATCCATTCTGTCCCCACTCATAATCATGACGTTATATAGAGAATGATTGGAAATATGTGGCCCTGGACCACAAAACCAATCATAAGGGTCTATTTCTATTTTTTTATTTTATTTTTTTTAATTTTTGAAATTAAAAAAGATACAGATACAACTATTTGAAAATCTGGAATCTGAGGGTGCAAAACAATCTGAATATTGAGAAAATCGCTTTTAAAGTTGTCCAAGTTCTTAGCAATGCATATTACTAATATTTCATGTATATTACTAAAATATATCTGTGCTATTTATAACGGATATTTTGGATATTTTGTCCAGGGTCACATATAGTTCCGTCATGCACATACATTATCACTTATGCTCCTATTTTTTCTCTCATTAGATGTCATCGTAGTAACAAAACAGTTGGTCACACTACAGGACTGTGATTTTCTGAAACAGTCAGAACTTTGTCAAAAGATAAGATTCATCACAATAGCAAATAATTGGCATGAAATCGGTGAGTATATCACAGTGAAAACCACAACCTTACAATGCAAATATCACAGTGAAGAGTCAATACAGGTTATGTGCAACAAACATTTTATTCTGTAAAACAGATGTAGGTCTTTTCTGCACGCAATGTTAAATATGAAGCTGTTCTGCTTGAGATGCCTTGACAAGAGCTACCAAAGAAAAGCATATGTGACCCTGGACCACAAAACCAGTAATAAGTAGTACGGGTATATTTGTAGCAATAGCCAACAATACATTGTATGGGTCAAAATTATCGATTTTTCTTTTATGCCAAAAATCATTAGGATGTTAAGTAAAGATCATGTTCCATGAAGATATTTTGTAAATTTCATACCATAAATATATCAAAAATTAATTTTCGATTACACTCTCAGAAATAAAGGTACAAAAGCTGTTGCTGGGGCGGTACCTTTTCAAAAGGTACATGTCTGTACCTAAAGAGTCCAACTTGGTACCTTAAAGGTACATATTAGTACTTAAAGTGTACATATTAGAACCTAATAGGTACAAAAGTGTACCTTTTAAAAAGGTACCGCCCCAGTGACAGCTTTTGTACCTTTATTTCTGAGAGTGTAGTAATATGCATTGCTAAGAACTTCATGTGGACAGCTTCAAAGGCGATTCCAGATTTTCAAATAGTTGTATCTCGGTCAAATATTGTCCTATCAAACCATACATCAGTGGAAAGCTTATTTATTCGGCTTTCAGATGATGTATAAATCTCAATTTCAAAAAATTGAAATCTGACAAAGATTTTCAAACTTTAATCCTAAATTTCTTCAAAAATATACTTTATGAAAAACTATTGAAATTAAAATTATCTGCAAAACAAAGTTTGAATGGAGTGGATTTTCCAAATGTGTAAATAAAACAAAGATTATTGGAGTACCTTTTAGAAGAAAATATTATTTCAGTCTACTTTAAAATTTCTTGTGTAATTCAATGTGCTCCTTGTCATTTCATAATGAAGGTAACACTTTATTTTGATAGTCCACTTTAGACATTCTTCAAACTATAAGTAACTTTGCAACTACATGTCAACTAGTTGTCATTAGAGTAACTATTTTGATGGTCCCCCAATATACATTTACTTGTAAGTAACTTTGCAACTACATTTCAACTTTACTAAACATAACCTAACCCTAACCTGCCAGTTTGTGCCAACCTTAACCTAACAGTCTACTGATATTCTAATGAGAGTTAGCTAAGTTACCTTTATTGTTAGCAGAATGTGTGGGAACACTATTCACTATTAACTAGTTGCTTATGAGCATGCACATTAGCATATTGGCTGTTTATTAAAGCACATATTAATGCCTTATTCTGCATGACCAAATTCTAGATTCTTTAACCCTACCCAATACCTAAACATAACTACTACAGCAACTACCTTACTTACTATCAACAAGCAGCAAATTAGGTGTTTATTCAGGGAAACCTTTAGTTAATAGTGAATATGTGTTCCCTAATCTGAAGTGTTGCCATATGTCTAAAGTGGACTATCGAAATAAAATGTAACCGTAATTAATTGTGAAATTTACTAGCAATTTCTGAGTTCAAATTATTTCTACACCATTTTTTTCCAGTGTAGTTTGGGCAGAACTGAAAATAGCAGAAGTTTAATGCTTAGAGGTTAGGGTTCAGAACAAACCCTATATGTCATTTAAGTGCTGCCTTGCAAGCAATATTAGTTGTTATTATGCTTAAAATGATGCTTCACATTTTTAACCTGGCAACTTTTTCATCCCACCTTTACTTCCCGTACTGTATGTCTGACTTTCTATCACCACAGTGATTTTATGAACTCCTCCACAGAAAATAGCACCCTTTTCACTCCCGATAACGAGGAGCGCTGCTGGCTGTTATTTCAGGGCTGCGAGAGAGAGAGAGAGAGAGAGAGAAGCGGCAGATGAGACACATTCAGCCCGACTTGCCACGTTGTAATTTAGCTGTCAGAGGAAATGTCTGCGCTCCTGCAGGACTGTCACAATTCAGAAAAATCATGTATGTCATGTCAATGTCAGTTAAGAGCGAAACCCGATCGGCTGTTTTGATGGGCCTGCCGAAGTTGAGTGACGCCAATATGCTGTCAGATTTCTGCTATAAAGCACTAAACTGCCGTCGTTTTGATGGACCATTTTAGTAAGTAACAAGCTTTTTATTCTTTCAGCAAACTTTCCATCAAAGTGATGAGGGGAGTTTGACTGAATCCTGTACTTAAGTCATCATGATGGAGATTCAGACACGCCTCCAAAACAATTAAATATTAATAAAATTTCACCGCTTCGAGGCTCACACATTTTGAGGCATGATCTAGTCATCTAGACATTTTTAGGCTCATTTTTTTGTCTGCTTCACTCAGTTAGGAAGGAACATAAATCAGGAAATAGTTTAACAAAATGTTGGTTGCAAAGTTGTTCATTAGTCTGCGTTCATTTTTTAGTTTTTGTTTACGTCTCCTCCATGGTAACACATCATTTACCTAGTTACTCTCTAATGGCTGAATGCAAAAAGGGAAATTGCTTCAAATGAAGTTGATTAAATCCCAGGTGTTCGCAATAACCTGCTATGGATTTTCAGAGAGGCACGTAATCCTGCGATAAACAAGTGGTAATAAAATGTTGAGAATGGAAACGTCTTGGGGGCACTGGATGCTGCTCCTTTAATGCAATGTGCCTGCCGTTGTTTTGTGCAGGGTAATGCGCTCTGTTTAGCTGGAATTATTAATAACAGCATCGTTATCGTCAGCACAGCTTGTTCACATTATTCCTGTTTTGTCAACATTGATGTAAGACGTATCGCAAAGTGTGGTTGGAACAACAGCTCTTGTCTTGCAGTTAGAAGTTTGTTGAATAAAATGTGGACTTAAATCGTGCACTTGAATGGGCACAATAAGCAAGCTACTGTAACATGCAACACTCATACATTCAATATTGATGTGTACATTTCAACCTATTTTACTGCACAATGTGATTTGAAAAAATGAACGTCTTTATTTTTATGTGTAAATACATTACAATAATCTGACATTAACTGTGATCTTGACTCGATTAATTAAATTGGTTATTATCAATCTACCACGTGTCCTTTATGTCTAGTCCTATATTGTTGAACCAACATGGGTCAAACGATGGAGCTGTGACCATGTTACTATGCTTTTGCAAAGCAGTCGTGACTAGTTGTTAGTTTCCCCCATGATGCATCGTTCGTCGTCGTAGGGGAAACGCATACCGACTGACTCACATACCGAATGCAAGTTATCATTACTTCTCTCAAAATGAGGCAACAGCTTGAAATATAAGTTATAATTGCATTTAAATGTACTTTTAAAGGTCGATTTCAGTCCAACTGAAGCAATAAGCAAAACTCCAACCCACACAGTTTCTCTCCCACTGTCTAATTTATGCCCGAACACCTTCCCCCTCCACCGTGAGAGCGCTCAGCATCCCGTGTTATCAACACAAAACTCTGAAAACACAAACTGCCTATCGGCAGCACGAAATTACACATTGTGACTTTAGAGCCGTTCTGCCGAATGGAGATGCACAACACGCTGAGACAAACTGTGTCATTAACAAAGACCAACAGATGGCGGTTCTGGAAAGAGCCCAGATATGAGATACAACAGGCAGAGGAAGGAACTGGTTTGGGCCAGTAATGGCAAATTGTTCTCAATAAAATAGCTGTTGTGCTTTATGTCTGTGAGATCATTGATTTTAGCAGATTGAGCAGGTCACAAAACATTTTTAGATACTCGGATTTCTACAGAAGCGATGCACAAGTCTTATGTTTATCGGATTGTGCGATCGTTTTCTTTGCAGTTTCACTCGATTTTATACTGAAACTCTTTGTTTGCTGATAGTATTCACCTTTTTATAGTATTCATGCTTTTCTATCAAATATTGCAGCTGTGGAGGAGGTTTGATGGCATGGTGTTTGGTTATGAGAAACTCAAGAACTACATTTGATGTTATTGACGTCCAACTTATTGGCGGCTAATATTTCATTATTATTAAATAACGACTCAGATTCTGGCCTGCTCATCACACAAAACTATTGAATGGCTTCTGGAGACTTCATTCATACATTTATTATGATTTTTTTCTGCTAAATGACAGTAAATATTCTTTAAAATTCTTTTTGTTTGTGTTATACAGAAAAAAATAACAACCTTGGAATGACATGGAGGTGAGTAAATAATAATAGACTTTTATTGGGGTGCACTTGTCCTTTAATGGAGTGTAATTTCTATGCCAAACAAAATTGCAAAAACAGCAGTGACTTTTCAAAACAAGTTATAACCCTGTCCTCCATTGCTTGGTCAAACAAGGAATTTTGCCAGAGTTATAATGTCTGGTCTAGCTGTGATTGTTTTTTTGTTGCATGAATATATATTGCTTTTGTTTTATTTATTTATTTTTTCCAATAAATATGTTTTTGTCATCTTGTAATTGTTTTAAATTTATATATGTATTATATGTAATATTTATTATGTTTGTTTTATTTTTATTATACATTTACATATTTTATTATATATATATATATATATATTTTTTTTTCCTTTTTAAATTTCCTTTCTTTTTTCTTTTTTATATGTACTGCATGTCCAGGTCACATTGCAAAATTCAAAACTTTTATTTATTTACCCTTAATTCTCATTGTTGTAATTTGCTGTTAATAATTTTTTTTAAACATATTGTAATTCACAATTTTTTCTTACCATCAATGGTCATTCTTATTACCGTTATTCTATTTTATTTAAATAAGCATCTATTAAAGACAGTACAAAAACTCTTATAATGCAAATAATACTTATTTTATTGAATCAAATTAAATTTAACAAACATATTAAATTAAATAATACATGATTTTTCTTTATATTTCAGTAATGAGATTTTTTTTTTCGACACTCAAACATGCCCAGAAGACACATGCTCGTTATGAAATCAATGTGGCGCGGTTCATCCAGGGGGTTTAAATGCACAGGCATGGTTATGTAAGACATCATAATCCACTGTTACTATGGTTACCATAGCCCCAAATGACTTTGGTGGTGCTTCAAGAAAGGTACGCATTTAAACCGTCACTCTCACAAAAGCTCATCCCTTTGATGCCAGTAGTCGTTGTTAGCGGATAAATGCAATATTGTGTGCTTGGCATCCCCTTTGTACCGTGGGAGCTTCTTTCAGCGCTGTATCTAAGCACCCGTCCTGTTCTCCAAACAATCTTGGGTAGCCTACATATTCAGTCTTATTTTAATGTGATATGCCTATTTCACCTCAGTGGTGTAAAGTCTACGCCCTGGTGCTCGGATTGTAGTGGTGGGAGGAATCAGATTGTGAGGCTTAATGTCTGTTTACAAAGACAAACGTGAGCAGTGTTACGTTATGTACAATATATTTTCCCTCTGAGGCTGCTAAGCCAATCTTAATGAAAACCCCAAAATGCATCAATGGAAAAAAGTGATTTCCTTACATATTGGTGGAAAATATGGAAGGCCGTTTCCACCACAGAATAAAAATTTTGAAAAACTTAGTTGCGACACTTTATCTCACTATTTTTCTCACAGTTGAGTTGATATGTCTCAGAATTGTGAGATATAAGCTCACAATTGTGATAAAGTCAGAATTGCTAGATATAAATTCTGACTTTTTTCTCGCAATTCTATTTTTTATTTATTTTTATTTTTTTCTCAGAATTGTGAGACATAAACTTGCAATTGTGAGTTCTAAAGTTAGAATTGTGAGATACAAACTAGCAAATGCAAGAAATAAAATAAGAATTGCAAGATATATACTCATAATTCTGACATTTTTCTTGCAATTGTGACTATATCTCGCAATTCTGCCCTTTTTTCGCAGTTCTAACTTCTTTTCTCAGAACTGAGATCAACTCCCAGTTATAAAGTCCATTTGTGAGCAAACAATTCTATTTTCTACGATTGTGAGTTTATATCTCACAATTCCAACTTCATAACTCGCAATTGCATGTTATCAAGTCAGAATTGCAAGTTTATATCTCACAATTTTGACTTTTTTCTTGTAATTCTACCTTTTTTTATCAGAATTGCAAGATATAAACTCACAATTGTGTTATAAAGTCAGAATTGTGGGATATAAACTAGCAATTGCTAAAATAAAGTAAAAATTGCAAGATATAAACTTGCACTTTATCTTGCAATTCTGACATTTTTCAGATTACCTTTTTTATTTTTTATTCATTGGTGGAGTATGAACTTCCATAGAAAAGCATCTCACCTTGCTGAAAGCATTGAGCAGCTGAGCCTGAGCGGAATATATAGTTTGTAGTATGGCTTTGGCGTTTCATTATTGTTCCTGTTGACAGAGACAATGAGCTTGGAGCGTTGTGAGAGCAACGGCGACACTGTTTGCAAGGTCTGAGGGGGCAGGAGACAAACTGTGCCGTGATGAAGGTTTGACAGGTGGAGGTCCTCTTATTTCCCTTCAGAGCGAGAGGCCTGTGTATATGCGTGCCTTTGTGTATGAAGGGCACGTTGGGAGAGGAAGTGAGAGGCTGAGGGAAGTATGAAAGAAAGATAAAGAGGAAGGTTGTGACATATTGAACAGCCCGGGTCGAAATAAATGTGGAGGTCATACTGGAGAACAACGACGATGATGATTTCAGAGACTTTGAGCACAAAGGCCACATTCATACAGTAAGCTGACAAAGGTCAGCTAATGTTCACAATTGAAATAGTTGTTGTTTTACAGTACAAAGGGCTTCTGACATTAGTCTAGACATATTGACCTGTTGAAAACATGACACATTATATATCTAATAGAGTATTCTATATATTTTACATCACTGTTGGAGCAAAGTACTATAGGTTATGTGAAAGTGACAAATAAACAAGGAGTAATGGAAAAATTCAGAGCAATATGTGCCAAAATAAGACATGGGAAAGCTTTTTATTAATATAATACAATATATTTGTCAGACTTTTGTCCCCATGTCTTGTGTTTCCATGTCCTTATTTGGTTTTTCCTGTTTCTTGTTCTTGTTTAGTTTGATTATGATTCCTCCCAGCTGTGTTTAATTTGTTACTCCACCTGTTTCTGTTCTCCTTGATTAATTTCCCAGTGTTCTTAAGCCCTGTGTTTGATTGTCTCTGACGTCCGGTATTGTTTGTCTTCACCCCGCTCGATGTATGTGCTCCTTGAATGTTGTGTTATTAAAAGTCTTTTCCTGGAAAATTGCTTCTCATCTCCTCACTCCTTGCTCCCAGCGGAACGTGACAGAATACCGGACCCGTTACAGAAAGTAAGCGGCGCCCCTTCTCCCAGTGTTTGTGTTCCTGTTTTTAGAAAGTTTTTTTTGTTTTCCCTTTTTTCACCGCAGGTATGGAAACCGCTGCTCGGTTCTCTGCCCTGGCTTGCCGAGATCTCCCGCTGGTGGAGTATGCGCGGGAGTTCTGCGGGCTCACGGTGTGTACGGCGCTGGACAACGCAACACTCAACTTGCTGTTCTGGCATGGGGCCAACTACCATCGCCCGGTGGACCTCCCAAACACCAAGGGACTATGCTGGAGGGAAGGGATCCTCCGGTGTCTGGAGAGTGTCCTTCCCCCGAGCCAGAACCAGCCCGCCGTCCAGCTCGTCAGCTGTTCCCCTCTCAAGCCTGGCGTCCATGGGGAGGTCAAACCCACTGTCCGTGGGGAAGTGAAGCCCGCTGTCCAGTCCGTCCGCCATTCCCCAGTCCAGACTGAACAGCCGCCTTCCGCGGCTCTCTCCAGCCTGCCGGTTGCGGCTCGCTCAAGCCCGCTGGTTGCTACTCTCTCCAGCCCACCGGCCGCTCTGAAGTCAAACCCGCCGGTCACACTCGCTCGCTCCAGTGTCGGCTCCAGCCCCAGAGCTCGCTCCAGTGTCGTAAGCGTATTCCTGATCCCCCCGTTAAGCCCCAGGAGCTCCCCCAAGTATTTTTTTTGGGGTAGTATGGCTCCAGCCGTAGAGGCTGGGGCTGGGGCCCGGGGCCACGGCCTCGGAGGTCCCCGGGTCCCCGAGTCCCCTGCTCCACCATGGCCTTCCGAGCTCCAACTGGATCCCGGAACGGCGCCACCCTGGAGGCCATCTGTCCTGTTACCCTGTCCCTTGAGGCCTCCAGAGCACTCCACCTATTTCTGTTCTCCTTGATTAATTTCCCAGTGTTCTTAAGCCCTCTGTTTGATTGTTTCCGACGTCCGGTATTGTTTGTCTTCACCCCGCTCGATGAATGTGCTCCTTGAAGATTGTGTTATTAAAAGTCTGTTCCTGGAAAGTTGCTCCTCGTCTCCTCACTCCTTGCTCCCAGCGGAACATGACTATAATATATTATACAGGTGTGGAGGTACTATATCAAGCGATTAATACTTTAGGGACTAGTTCTCACTATTAACTAGTTAATATAAGCATGCCTATTATTAACATATTGGCTGTTTATTAGAACTTATTAAGCACATTATGTATGACCATATTCTACATACCTAATCCTACCCAATACCTAAACTTTACAACTACTTTACTAACTATTAATAAGCAGCAAATTAGGAGTTTATCGAGGCAAAAGTCATAGTTAATGGTCTGTTGATAGTCAGATTTGGACCTTAAAATAAAGTGTGACCATTAATTTATCTAAAATATTGATTTTATATTACTATATAATTTTAATGTTATTAACTGAAATAAAATTAGATATAAAAACAAACAAACTCATTTTATTTTGTTATAGTTGCCAAATCATCATTTATCATTTTTATTCAGTTTAACTTGAAGTACTAAAACAGTATAAAACTAAAACTGAAATAAAAATTTTAAATAGCATATTTTCAGGAATTTGTCATTGATTTCTTTTTGAATCCAATTTGTCCAAGTCAAACTGATTCAAAAAAAAAAAAAAAAAGTTATATTTTGCATAGAAACAAAGCTTAATTCTGCAAAGCTTTATTTGTGACATGGTTTTATTTATGAGTGTGATTTCATAATCTTATTTCATGATCGTATCTTGTTTCTTATTGATATTCTCTTTTGTCTGTTTATTGCTTTAGAATCAGACTGATTCAGACCGATACCTCTCAAAGATCAAGAGATTGAGATGAAGAAATCCAGTTGATGGAATTTGATTACCAGAGGAAGACAGAGAGAGAGAGCAAAGATGAAGAGCTGAGAGGCTGCTGGCAGATGCTCAGGAGAGTGGCAGTGTGTGTGGAGAAGGTGCCAGGAGGATGTGTCACTTGTTGGCGATTTGGAGCCGGGAGCTCCTACACTGCGCCGTTCTGCGGCCTGCTGCATTTAACGGGATTGGCTGATGGACTGGGGACTGAGCCATTAATCTCTCCTCCCTCTTATCCAATTACAGCACCTATTGCGGAGCGGAACAGAGCGTTTGTGCCAAATGCCAGCGGCAAGTCACAACACACAATCACAGGGACGGAGTTTTACAATTGCAGTCATCTAAAGGTGATGTAAAGGTATAGCTCTCCCCAAAATCATCATTTTGTCATTATTTACTAACCCTGTAGTGTTTCCAAACCTGAATGCTGTTATTTTTCTGTGGAACAGAAACGTTTTTGAAGAATCTTTACTTAGCTCTTTTCCACACAACAACAGTTCATGGTGACCACAGCATCCATTAGGCACAAAAAAGAAACTAAGAGTTAGTCCATACAACTCATTCACTATATTCCAAGTCCTCTGTAGTTGTGCAATAGCTTTGTGTCAGAAACAGATTTAAATTTAAGTTGTTTTTCACTGATAAAAACAGTAAGTTGAAGTTTTAGATTTTAAAAATATTTCTATAAAGTATTAATTTATTTTTAAAATTTGCATTTCAGTTTTAGTCATTTAACATACAGTATATTCCAATAAGCTACCAAGGCAAAACTTTTTTTTTTTTTTTTCATTTAATATTTATCTTTTGGTTTATTTTAGCTTTACTTCAATTACCCAAAATTATTTTTATTGGTTTAATTATATTTATTATTATTAGTTAACAATTACACAACTGGAATGAATATGACTTCAGAAGGCTTCTAATATACCAAATGTAGTTGTGTACTGTGTTTTTTTTACAGATCAAAACTTCCTTTACAGTGAAATAAATAAATAAATAAATATTTTACATTAAATTATTTTATGTTTATTTAGGTTTTGCAAAGAGCTGTTATTGAAAGATGGGGCAGTTAAAACTATATTGGAAAATAAAACATAAAAAATTGAGAGGGGAAAATAGTTTGTTTTTGGTGCAAAAAAAGGCTACTTAAAGAAAAAAAAAAAAAAAAAAAGGCTTATTTTTTCAGTTTGTTTCCAAAACAATATTTGTAATTTTTGTCTTTCTTCTAATATTTATATTTTGTTCTATTTTAGCTTTATTCCAGGTCCATTTTATAGAAATACTGAATTTTGAATAGTTTTAATTTATTTTAGATTTTGTGATTTTGTTTTAATTAATAATAACATTGGTATGAAGCTATCATATGACTTCCGAAGATATATCACTAAAACAAAAATGGTGGTAAAACAATTTTCACTCAGAAATCTCATAAATAATAGCAAAAAAATGGCAAGTAACGCAATAAAGGAAAAACTAAGAAAGAAAGAAAGAAAAGAAATGCACAAATGAATATTAAAAATAATGGGGGCAGTGAAAACTGTATGGGGGGGGGGGGCATCTTGTTTAATTCTAAATGTCATATTGAGGGTGGAAAATAGTCCTAGTGGACATCAGAGTGGAAAAAATGCTGTTTATTATAAAATCCCTTGAATAGAATTTGCGATAGAACTAGTGCTTAATGATTGGTTTCAGGTTATTGGATGGTGGGGTGGGAGAGTGGGGATAGTGGAGAGCAAAGCAGTGTTTAAATCTGCTAAACACAGTAGACAATTAGGCTTAAATGCTGCCATTATCTGTATGGCCCAGCTGTCTTTGCAGAATGATTTCTGGTGGTATCAGATGGTTTTGGATGAGTAATCAGAGATCATGCTGTTTGGTGTCGGCTCCAACACAAGAGAATTACTGAACCGCCTAACACGCTGCTGGACGAATTCACTGCAACGGGAAAGAAAACTCGATAGCTTATTCCGATAAGTAGCAACATTTAACTTTTTATTGATCATTGATGTTTTTTATAATAGTGCTGTTACCACTTTAGTGCTGTTTTACAGATTAGGTGTGGTTTTACAGATTACATGATGGCCTCGAGTGGCCTATCGCTTTATTTGAAGACAGACGGTCGTCTGAGCGCAATGATAAAATCTGCGCAAAAAAAAAACAAGCAAACCTGAAGTAGTAATAAGGTTATCAGGACATGCAGGCACTTTGCTTGTTTGTTCGCTGCTTTTCTCCATGTATGAAATCTTAATTAGGTGATTCAGAAAGCGTGTTATTAGATTATGGGAGCAAAAGCAACATCTTATTTGTGTTGTGCGGATGTGTTATGGCCCTGAGTGTTGCATTTACTTGTTAATAGTGAACACAGCATGCACCCTGACATCCTCCTTGCCTGGACGCCATTATTCTTTGTGTATAAATGAGCCAATTTTGTTATCTCCTGAGAGGTTAAATCTCTATCTCGAGGGATGTGCTCTTTCTGATTCTGACTGTTATAATGAGTAGAATATCGTTAAAGTGTTTTTTTTCTGAAAGGATCCTCTAGGTGAGTGATTATTCACTGTTATGAATGTTGTGCATTTGTCAGTGCCATTTTATTCCAATTTTTTCCCTTTTACCTCGAAGACCGCATGCAACATCAGCATGAAAGCTTTTTGCTATAGAATTTATCCCATTACAATTTACAGTCATGCAAATGCCATTGCAATATACAAAAAGCACTGAATCACAAAACTGGTTTATAGTTTTTTCTTTCAGGCTTTTAGCTTCACTTAAGCCTCATTTTGGACATTTTTGCAGGACTTTCTTGTGTAAATAAGATTTGATGTTTAGCTCTGCTCAGTGCATTAACAGATCAGTGTCATCAGTCACAATTGCTTGCCCTTTTAAAACATAATGGCTACTGTACTGTAGGCAATAATGCAGTTTTATTTAGACAAGTGTTAAACTATGAGAGGTTCTGTCACAAAATAATTTAATACATTACTGTTATAGTACATTGTACTGTCACTTCATTCTTGCAATGAAATAATAAGCATACAGTGAATTACCTTTTATCAAAGCAATGAATGAAAATTCTGGCATTATTTACTCACTTTAATGTTGTTTCCCATTTGTTGTTATTTTTTTTCTATAAAGATTACAATCAAAGTGGGTGCTCAACCACAAACAATGCCAGACAGGAAGAGCAAAGTTGGCACACCACAGCTCCGAAAGTTGAAAAATATCTATTTATGTTCTCACCACAGGTGACGTTTCGAGCCTGAAGAGCTTGTAGGCTCAAAACGTCACCTGTGGTGAGAACATAAATAAATATTTTTCTACTTTTGGAGCTGTGGGTTTCTATAACACAGTAGAAATTTTGAAGAACCATACGCAGTTCTTTTCCATACATAACCATTCAATGTGTCCAAATCCTCCTCAAGAAAACAGGAAATGTAATAAAAGTGTCATAAAAGTCCAAAGGGTAAGTAATTATTTTTAATATATAATATATAAATATATAAATCATTATTTTTCATATAATTAATATTTTATATTTACATGTTTATTTGGTTGCACCACAAGTCATTAAATAAAACTCATTTTATTATACTATTTATTTATTTATTTTTCAGAATATTGATATGATTGATATATTGATATGACCAATGATAAACATTTTTAAAACAATAAAATTCTGGATGTTTGGAACTTAAAGGGAACACAAATAGTGTTTTCATAACTTCATTAGAAAGTTAGGAGAACATTCTTAGGACATTATTTTTTAGCTAAGATGTATCAAAAGTAACTTAATAAACTTTATTAAACATTTTATTCCAATTTTTTCCCTTTTACCTCGAAGACCGCATGCAACATCAGCATGAAAGCTTTTTGCTTGTTTTAGATTGAATCATTTGCATTTTTTCCAGAATGTTGATATAACAAAAAATAATAAAAAATTAATGGATCATTAATCTATCTTTAAATCTTGATGTTTGCAACAATCAGAAATAACATTTTAATACCTTCATGAGAACATTAGAAAAATAGAAAAACATTCTTAAAACATTATTGTTAGCTGGGATATCTCTTGCATCTTCATAAACCATTGCTGTTCAGTGCTCCCTCACACAAATAGACTGGAAAAAATTGAATTATGCAATTTATGTAAATGTGCTCTGACTTTTTTTAATGAGGCCAGTATTAGTCTGTTGCCTTTATCAGATGTCTAGCCCACAGCTTAATGTTGGGACAGTCCTGTTCACATCCTGTTAGGAGTGTCTGCACTAATTGGTTCCCTTATATAAGAGAAACCTGTGGGAGATGGGATTCGGTTTGTCAGATGTGTAGAACAAACAAACAGCAGAGCCCGGCACGCCACAGAAATAGCTGGCAACAAGCCGTCCCCGAGGAGCTTTCAGCACTGCCACCAGGAACAGCAGAGACGAGATGAAAGCTTGAAGAGATCCCTCGTCCAACATCAGAACGTGTTGATGGAACGCAGTGGTTGGGGATTCAGCCTCTCGTGCATTGCACACTGTTGAGGGCTTAATAGATGTCCGTTTCCAAAAGAATGGCTTCTCTTTTTGGGAATGGTTTAGAAGAGACAAAAACGCACTTCTTACATCCAGAGACGAAACGGCACAGAATGCACACTTCCTCTCTTGTGATGGTGGCTTTGCAAAGTCAACACACTTTGTAAAAATTTAATTAATATCTGTCTGTCTGTCTAGTAACCACCTAGCAATGTCTGAACATCTACTCAAAACAATCATCAGCTGCCTAGGAACCACTCATAACAACTGTCTATCTATCACTTTCATGATAACTTGTAATAATTTGTATGACTTTGTATCATATCAGTGTTTGACTTTTCCTCTACGTTTAGGTTTTGTACTTTCTTCTATTTAACCATCTTGTACAAATTCATATGACTTCTCATGTCTATCTCTGTATCTAGCAAAAACTTGGAAAATGCCTTCAAGACATAAACTTTCAGACAAGATTTTGTCAAGCCAGCATTCAAGGTTAGTCTGGATGAACTTTACCATTCTATTTATTACTGTCAGCTCATAGCTCATAGTGTATATGTCTATTTATGGTGAAATATTAAACTGTACCATAAAAACTTCCCCTCACCTGGGCTTTAACCACTTCCGATCTCTACAACTTACAAATAGACTGATCAATGAGCAACGGATGCTTACAGTCTGTCAGCTGAAACTATATGAATTCTTCCACAATGACCACAGTATAATGGGGTTTTATACGGACCCTGCAAAGCAGAGATAAATAGTATGGCACAGACAGCGGTTTATCAGCTCGTTCCACCCAGTGCATGCGTTTCCCTTGCAAACCCCCGCCCGCTGTCTCCGGTGACCTATGTGGTCAGACGCTAAAAGCCGTTGTTGTCTGTGATGTGGCTCCTCTGCATAACACTGACATTTACTGGATCAGAGATTCATCAGTCTGAAGCTCCCACATCCGGTGTTATTAATCGAGGGAATGTCAGAGCTTCTCCTCCGTGCTCAGGAGCGAGGTACATAATGTGCTGTACATGCTCGGAGTTCAGTCTCTCTGGTTAATTACAGTGACAAATGGCAGACGGGCCCCAAAAGTGCAGCGTGCAGTTAAAAAAGTGACAGGCTCATTTCTGAATGTAAACAAATTCCTGGATTCACTGTAATCTAATTACTACCTTGAGAGTTTGAGCACATAGTGCAGAAAACAGCAGAAACACTTTGAACTGACATTGCCGCAAGTTGGGGGAAAAATACAGCGTCATGATTTGTAATGTGTTTTGTAATGCGGTTTTATTCTTAAAGTTAACATTGATAATAATACGAATAGTTCTTGAGCAGACAGTCAGCATATTAGAATCATTTCTGAAGGATCATGCTACTGGAGTAATGATACTGAAAATTCAACTTTGCATCATAGGAATAAACGTGACCCTGGACCACAAAACCAGTCATAAGTGTCAAATTTTCTAAATGAAGATTTATACATCATCTGAAAGCTGAATAAATAACAATATTTGGCCGAGATACAACTATTTGAAAATCTGGAATCTAAGGGTGCAAAAAACTCAAAATATTGAGAAAACCACCTTTAAAGTTGTCCAAATGAAATACTTAGCAATGCATATTACTAATCAAAAATTAAGTTTTGATATATTTACAGTAGGAAATTTACAAAATATCTTCATGGAACATGATCTTTACTTGATATCCTAATGATTTTTGGCATAAAAGAAAAATAATCATTTTGACCCATACAATGTATTTTTGGCTATTGCTACAAATATACCCCAGTGACTTAAGACTGGTTTTGTGTTCCAGGGTCACAAATTACATTTTAAAATATATACAAATAGAAAATAGTTATTTTCATAATGTTTCAGAATATTGCTTGTCTTTGCTATATTTTTTATCAAATAAATGCAGCCTTGGTGAGCGTAGGAGACAGTGTTGCCAAGTTTGCAGTTTTCCCACGGAATTGGGCTACTTTAACGCTTTTGCCGTGGGTTGTTTTTCATGACCGCGGGTTGAAGCGACCCCCATAACGTGACATTTAGCCCCTGGAATGCGAATTTTACCAGGGGAATGTTTTACCCCTCAAAATGCGATTGGGCTAGGTTTGGTCTAGTTTTGAGTAACAATTGGGCAGGTTTTGTTGTGAAAACCTGGCAAACCTGATAAGAGACATTTCAAAACAACATTTCCCATTGCAAATGTAAATTTGCTAGACGGATGTGTTTGACTGTTGCACTCATGTCTCGTGTCTTTTACAGCGTCTTGCACGTTATGGCATTCTAAAAACATGGCGTAAGTTAAAAAAAGTTCAACTTTTTCTCCATTCCACTGCCTGTGTCTCTTTAAATTTTTCATTTCTTTTTTACTGTTTTTGAACTGAACACAAGCAAGATTATCAATGAATAACAGCTTTAAGTTTTTGGTAATTGTTGGTTGCAAAAGACTTGGAATATAGTGCACAAGTTGTATTGACTATTTTCAGAATACTGTGGTGTTGCGTTTTGTCATTTTTGGAGCTTGAAAGTCGCAGTCACAATGATTTGTCGTTGTGTGGAAAATAACCGTTTGGACTGCTGTAGCATTTAATGGAAGAAATTATGGGGACAGAACAACATGGAGAGTAAATGATGACAAAGTTCATTTTTGGTTGAACTATTCCTTTAAACTGCACAAGAAATGCTTTGTTCACACAATGGCCTTTGTAATATTTTCTTTTGCATTAATACCACAGAAATGAAGCTCTATGCCGATGGCACCGCTAGACACTGGAGTGACCGCAGTAAGTGTTTCCAAACCTCAGTTATGCTGCTCAACATTAGCTACCTCAAGGCATCTTGAACAGTTAAAAGTGCCGTTAATGGAGAGACGCAGATCCAGCAGATGACTTTAGTGGATCAAAAACCTCCATAAGACTCGGTGTGTGTTTTCCCTCCATCAACAGAAAAGTGCACGGCTGATTGTCATCACAGAAGCATCTGGCTGGCTTTATCAGTAGAAGGATTCTGTTTTTATCAGTTTGCTGCAGAATGTTTTCTTCTGTGGTCAAGTGTGATTGCAGTTTTTCTGATGAAGAACAGAGAAAAGATGAAAAGAAGAAAGTCATAAAGAAGTGAAAAATAACTCCTATCATAACAACAGCACAGTGCTTTTTCCTCTTGGCATCTAATTGAGCTAATTTGCCCTCTTGTTTTTGTTTTCATGTTCAGCTTTTGAAGCTTGACAACTCTGTAGACAGTAATTAGGTTAGTTACATTTGCTTGGAAGTGATAATTATTGTCACCAAGCCAGGTGTAATGGCTTGAAATTCTGTTGCTAAACACAGGACACTCATGCGCAAACTGCAGCAGATCATTCTGCCAAACAGCACGCTCTGAACACAAGTGTTACCGCCACAGGAATAACACAATCTGCATATTTTATTACTATTATCTAGTGCTAGTACTACCATCTAGTACTATTTATAGTAATAGGCATTTTACATTAACAGGGTACAAAATAGGGCCTGAAATTAATAACAACAATATGAAATATAGGCTATATGGTTTTAAGTACACGAAAATAAAAGAAATATTAAAATGGGTACAACAGAGTGCAAAATATTGTGTGTATTTGTGCTTTATAAATAAAATGAAAATAGGCCTGAAAACAATATATATTATTTATTTATTTATTAAAAGGTGTTCATAAACATTAAGTAGACAATATATATGTGACCCTGGACTACAAAACCAGTCTTAAGTCGCTGGGGTATATTTGTAGCAATAGCCAAAAATACATTGTATGGGTCAAAATTGTTGATTTTTCTTTTATGCCAAAAATCATTAGGACATTAAGTAAAGACCATGTTCCATGAAGATATTTTGTAAATTTCTTACCGTAAATGTATCAAAACCTAATTTTTGATTAGTAATTTGCATTGCTAAGAACTTCATTTGGACAACTTTAAAGGCGTTTTTTTCTCAATATTTAGATTTTTTTTGCACCCTCAGATTCCAGATTTTCAAATAGTTGTATCTCAGCCAAATATTGTCCAATCCTAACAAACCATACATCAATGGAAAGCTTCTTTATTCAGCCACTTAAGACTGGTTTTGTCGTCCAGGGTCACACACACACACACATACATATATATATATATACAGTGAGGAAAATAAGTATTTGAACACCCTGCTATTTTGCAAGTTCTCCCACTTAGAAATCATGGAGGGTCTGAAATTGTCATCGAGGTGCATGTCCACTGTGAGAGACATAATCTAAAAAAAAATCCAGAAATCACAATGTATGATTTTTAACTATTTATTTGTATTATACAGCTGCAAATAAGTATTTGAACACCTGAGAAAATCAATGTTAATATTTGGTACAGTAGCCTTTGTTTGCAATTACAGAGGTCAAACATTTCCTGTAGTTTTTCACCAGGTTTGCACACACTGCAGGAGGGATTTTGGCCCACTCCTCCACACAGATCTTCTCTAGATCATCAGGTTTCTGGCCTGTCGCTGAGAAACACGGAGTTTGAGCTCCTCCAAAGATTCTCTATTGGGTTTAGGTCTGAGACTGGCTAGGCCACGCCAGAACCTTGATATGCTTCTTACAGAGCCACTCCTTGGTTATCCTGGCTGTGTGCTTCGGTCATTGTCATGTTGGAAGACCCAGCCTCGACCCATCTTCAATGCTCTAACTGAGGGAAGGAGGTTGTTCCCCAAAATCTCGCAATACATGGCCCCGGTCATCCTCTCCTTAATACAGTGCAGTCGCCTGTCCCATGTGCAGAAAAACACCCCAAAGCATGATGCTACCACCCCATGCTTCACAGTAGGGATGGTGTTCTTGGGATGGTACTCATCATTCTTCTTCCTCCAAACACGTTTAGTGGAATTATGACCAAAAGTTCTATTTTGGTCTCATCTGACCACATGACTTTCTCCCATGACTCCTCTGGATCATCCAAATGGTCATTGGCAAACTTAAGTCGGGCCTGGACATGTGCTGGTTTAAGCAGGGGAACCTTCCATGCCATGCATGATTTCAAACCATGACGTCTTAGTGTATTACCAACAGTAACCTTGGAAACGGTGGTCCCAGCTCTTTTCAGGTCATTGACCAGCTCCTCCCGTGTAGTTCTGGGCTGATTTCTCACCTTTCTTAGGATCATTGAGACCCCACGAGGTGAGATCTTGCATGGAGCCCCAGTCCGAGGGAGATTGACAGTCATGTTTAGCTTCTTCCATTTTCTAATGATTGCTCCAACAGTGGACCTTTTTCACCAAGCTGCTTGGCAATTTCCCGTAGCCCTTTCCAGCCTTGTGGAGGTGTACAATTTTGTCTCTAGTGTCTTTGGACAGCTCTTTGGTCTTGGCCATGTTAGTAGTTGGATTCTTACTGATTGTATGGGGTGGACAGGTGTCTTTATGCAGCTAACGACCTCAAACAGGTGCATCTAATTTAGGATAATAAATGGAGTGGAGGTGGACATTTTAAAGGCAGACTAACAGGTCTTTGAGGGTCAGAATTCTAGCTGATAGACAGGTGTTCAAATACTTATTTGCAGCTGTATCATACAAATAAATAGTTAAAAAATCATACATTGTGATTTCTGGATTTTTTTTTTTAGATTATGTCTCTCACAGTGGACATGCACCTACGATGACAATTTCAGACCCCTCCATGATTTCTAAGTGGGAGAACTTGCAAAATAGCAGGGTGTTCAAATACTTATTTTCCTCACTGTATGTAAAGTGCCAATAAACAGTGTGTATTCAAGAGGTAAGGGAAATCTGTGATTTAAAAACTAAGGTAAATGTCTTTAGTGTTGTTTAGTGGTGCATGTGCCTATTTAGAGCTTGGCAGATGTGGTCACTATAAATCGTCATTGAATATAAAAAAGATGTGTAAAAATGTGTCCTATTGTGTTCCATAGGGGAAAAAAAGCATGTATACGTGAGGATTAGGACACAAAAGGCCCACTTGCTTGGCATCATGTAAAATACAAGACAATCTAAATGATCAGTGGATCTCTGTACTGAATGAAACTCTATAGTCCTCTGAGTATTAGACGGGGCAACCTGAGAAACAGCGGCCACCACAACATCGCTTTACATTCACATGACGGTCAAGCACTATCAGGCACATTCAGCTGAGAACAGATGTGTGTGTGTGTAAGAGAGAAAGAAAGAGAGATTTCACATATAAGTGTATAGCATGTATTAAATAGTTTGACTGTTGACCTAGGCCTATTAAGATGTTATGTTTGGTGATCTTTATACAATTTCAATAATTCAGCCAAAAATAGTAAAATTAATACTACAAAAAGTAGTATTCATGCAACATAAAAATGTGAAAACCGTGCAAGCCATTAATAGAGATTTATTTGTTTGCGCAAGCTGCATTTGTATATAAATTTCCATTATTTTTTAAAGACAGTAATAATTCCCATGACTTTTCCAGCGTCCAATTTCATCAAACCTTTTAAAGGGATAGTTCACCCAAAAATCATCATTTACTTACCCTCAAGTAGTTCCAAACCTGTGTGAATGTCTTTGTTCAGCTGAACACAAAGGAAGATATTCTGAAGAATGTAGGAAACGGAGCAGTTCTGGGGCACCATTGACTTCCATAGTATTTTTTTCCCTTCTATGGAAGTCAATGGTGCCCCAAAACAGCCTGGTTACATACTTTCTTCAAAATATCTTATTTTGTGTTTGGCAGAACAAAGAAATTCATAAATGATGAAAATGAGTAAATGATGACAGAATTTTCATTTTTGGTTGAACTATCCCTTTAAGGAACCCCTTAATAATTGATTGCAAGTCTGGAAATCATAATTTTAAAATTCTTAAATTATTTCCAGGTGTTGCAAGATAATAGGCTAGCTAGGCCTAGGCACCCAGTACAATTCAAAGAACAAATCTTTGTTTTTATATTTATCCTATGTTTGTGTATTAACAATAAAGGTTATTTCATGTTTATTTTACGCTGCGGCTAACATGCAGTGAATTTATTGAATTTACAGGGCGGGACATAACCTACTACAGCCACAAGTGTAGTTAGATTACCGAACCAATGACTCTTAAGAATCGGTTCATTTTAGTGAATCAAAAACATACAGCATCAACAGTATGGTTCGATTCTTGAAAAAAGTGACTCTTATGAGTCGATTCTTTTTAGTGAATCAAAAACGAACGACTCCACCACCGACTGCCGAACGAACATGTTCTTTTTAGTGAATGAAAAAACACAAATCAGCTTGATGTTCCTGAATGAATTTAATCCATTTACCGAGTAATTATTGTCGTCATGTTCGATTCAAAATAACCAATTGCTAGGCTACATTTAAGGTTCGTGAATTCAGATGAATGGTTGTTGATACGTGTGTAGTTAAAGATACACAATATGAGTTTGTTGTAGTAGACTATCTAAATGAAATATCATAGGTTTGTTTTTTAACATTATAGTTAGGACCAATTATTGTATTTATGTCGCCTTCTGTCACGACGTCCATTTTGAAATAATTAGCTAAATTAAATTGATTTCCTATTTGTTATATCTGATACATATTGAAATCGGTAATGATCTATAAGCTAATACTAACACTGCAATAAGGGCTGCAATAGGCCTATAAAAGAACTCCATTTCTTAATTCAAATAGTTGTTCCTCAAAAGAACCGTTAGTGGCACTGTTAAGGAATCGGAATCGTTCAGTTCTTCCCATCCCAAGTGAGAACATGAAGACGGCGGGCTCGACTAACTGTGAGCGCCCGCCTCTGGAGGACATGCGCCGGGGACTCGACACGTGATCCGCTCGCCACAATCCAGTATGGCGGAATCCGTCGGCGAGTGGATCCGTCGTTGGCGCGCTCTCCAACGGGAATAAAGTCCGGTGCGTTGCGTCCGATCGCGGCGGAGCTGCGGAGAGGTGAGCGACGCTTCGCATGCGTTCTCCAGTGATTTTATCCTTAAATGCACTGATCGCTTCAGCAAGAGAAAGAAACTTGTGGGCGATCAGATGAAACAATCAAAACAGTGTGTATGTATGTATATATGTGTGTGTGTGTGTTGAATCGTAACTCTCGTCTCGGAGTAGTTGTGTCACGTTTCATTTTATGCGTTTTCTTCATACCTGTAGGTTATGGAGAATCATAAAGATAGATTTTTTTAATAAGCTAACACATTTTAGGTTATAATCAAGGCATTTTGGGCTTGACTATGTAATGGTAATTCCATAAAATGTGCACTTTTATCATTTTGAAAATTTGATTCTAAAGTGATATTTTAAAAGATTTGAACGTTCTGTCAGTAAAAGAATGTTTTAAATGTTATTAAAATCATGATAAACTACAGCTTGTTAACATAATATGTGTATACATTTGTATATGAGAATGAGAGAGAGAGAGTGTGTTGACACTGTAGCAGTCCTTTGGAAACAGTTTGACATGGTGACAGGGTCAACTATGATCAGTATGTCGGTTTTCATTACCAGTGTCATTTTTTTATTTATTTTTCTACACATTTTCATGAGACGTTTTAGGATTTGGTAGTTTTGTGCACTTTAAATGATTCAAACAACTGATTAATTTGTACAGTATTAGATAAACACATGTTACATTGTTGCAACTTCTGGTTGAACATTATATAATATACATGTTACCTGTAGAGTTCCAACAAATAAACAGCGTGTGTTCTGTTCTGTGAGTGGAAGTTCTGATCCCACATACACGTGATACTTGTGTCATTTAAATGGGCCATTTCACCCCAAAATGAAAATTTGCTGAACATTTTCTCACCCTCAGGCTTTCCAACATGTAGATGAGTTTTTTTCTCATGTGAGCAAATTTTGAGAAATTTAGCATCACTTGCTCACCAGTGGATCCTCTGCAGTGAATGGGTGCCGTCAGAATGAGAGTCCAAACAGCTGATAAAAACATCACAATAATCCACACCACTCCAGTCCATCAGTTAACATCTTGTAAAGCAAAAAGCTGCATGTTTGTAATAAACAAATTCAACATTAAGGTAGGAACCATGGAAGTTGTTCTAGTTAAAATACAAATCCATAATCCACAATATTGCTTTCTCCAATTAAAAAGTCTTGTCTTAAACAGGGGAGAAATATGCACAGATCAAGCACCATTTACGAGTGAAAACAATCCAAACCAGTTCTAAACAAACATGTCTGTGGATTTTGATGTGAGAGGAAAACAGGACCGGAGGAAGTGTTATTATAGATTAAGGACATACATTAATTAATGGTTTAAAATGCCTTTATGATGAATTTGTTTATTACAAACATGCAGCTTTTCACTTCACAAAATGTTAAATGATGGACTGAACACACATTGTAGATTATTGTGACATTTTTATCAGTAGTTTGGACTCTCATTCTGACGGCACCCATTCACTCCATTGGTGAGCATTTGATGTAATGCTAACTTTTAGGGATGCACCGATACTACTTTTTCCAATACTCTCCCGATACTTTTATTTTTGGTACTTGCCAATACCGATATTTTCATTGCATTTGTAAATTTTTTAAATATTGGATAAAGAAACCAAAAGAGTAAGTATAATGTTAATTGGTTAACTTCATTTATCAAATACATACAGTCAAACCAAAATTTATTCAGACACCTTCAACATTTCTCACATTATCACAGTTTATTCGCTATAGTTTATGGTAATAAAATATGACAAGAACTCAGAGTTAAACTGTGTGAGAACAAATTCAGCTTGATAATGTCAGATAACTTTGATAGAAAGGTATGTAATGGAATACAATCAACCAAAATTATTCAGACAGCTGTTAGTATGACAATATTTACACAACTATCAGTACTTTGTCGGGCAACCCTTAGCCTTAATGACAGCCTGTAGTCTCCTAGCATGCTGTCAACCAGGTTCACGCAAACATGAACTTCAGTTTTTCCCAGACTCAGTCTTGGTTCCAAATTTGTATCAATTTTATTGGTAGTCAACTGTATAAAGAATTTTTGGATATAATATGTCAAAGTTTATTTTGCTGTCCTCAATTACATAAATGAACTATAGTGTCCTGCGCAAAAACTACAAGTAAAAAATATAAAAAATTATATTTGGTCTCTGAATAATTTTTGGTTTGACTGTATATCCTTTGGTTATTTTCACACTTAATTATGCACATTAAAATGTATTTTACAAGTTTTTGTTACTTTCACTGTTATTTTTTTTTTGCTCTATGGTACATCATCTTTAATTTAATAGCATTAGAGCTGCTCCATTGCATCGGCTTATACTGTAATCACGCGTTTTGCTGTAATAATGCAGGGAACCACTCATTATAAATCTCCTAATTGTGATATTTTCAGAAATAAAAGTCGTGTTTTTCTTTTCATCTGAAACATGCTGCGATTTATATTCTAAAGCCACTCGTATAATGCAGAAACTCTCATGAAGCAAGTAAAACGCGCAACATGCACACGTATTTGTACTGGTGAAAGGGGCAATTACAGCCTAGCGCATTTCACACAGGCTGCTAGTTTCACTTTCGCCAAGTCATGTATGCTTAAGGTTGAAAATAAATGATGTTTATAGTGAATGCCCCTATAAATTGTCTTATATTTACGATTTAGTTTTAATCCAAATGATGCGTGCTATGTGAGCAAACATCAATAAAGATCACACAACAGAAGTGCGCGCGCTCTCTCTCTCTCTCTCCCTCCCTACCGTTAAGTAACCTGTGCATTGTTTTGCTTTCTTGTTTTTGACACATCCGACTGAACTACAAACTTTCCAGTGATGTCTGTGAGAAAGGGATATTCATTCGACAAGCTCGCGCATCTGCGCCAGCGTGCGCTTAATTCACTCAGCGCTTTGCTTTTCAGTTCGTGCACATCAGCTATAAAGGCATACTGAATGTTTAACATTATTCATTGCATACATCTGCTTCGTAGACATCCTTAATCTCTAATAACTCCATTCTGCTGCCTGTTGTTCTGTTGTCCTGTTTCTTTGTCTGAATATGGCACTTATCACATGCTGTGTGGTATCAGCGTTTGGTATCGGGGCATTTGAACGAGTACGAGTACTAGTACAGGAGCTCAGTATCGGGCCCGATAACTATATCATTATCGGTATTGGTGCATCCCTACTAAATTTCTCCAAATCTGTTCTGGGGCCTGTACCATGATGGTGGCTGAACAAACTCAGGGTTACAGGATTAGTTTGAGTTGATAAAACCAAACCAGTCCAATTCGGTTTCGTTGGTACCATGAAGCTGATCATCAACTTTATCTGTCAACTCAGGACAGTTCTGAAGACAGTTTGTCTTCAGAACACAATTTAATATATTTTAGATGAAAACCGGGAGGAAAAGCCTCCCGGTTTTCATCTAAATTATATTAAATTGTGTTCTGAAGACGAATGAAGCTTTTACGGGTTTGGAACGACATGGGGGTAAGTAATTAATGACAAAATTTTCATTTTGGGGCAGAGTATCCCTTTAATGGAGCATGTGCACATTAAAGTGTGACATCAGTAATGAGCAGCCAATCACATGCCTTAAAACTATGTTTCACTTCTTGTGAGAGAGTCTGTGCGTAGATTAAAAGATTGAACAATATGAAGAATTTAAATACATTTACACAGCACGATCATGAAACGATCTATCCATGAAAGAGGAAAACTTAAAGAAAACATCTTACCATATGTGCAAGTAAAAGTAAAAACTTTGATACATTGATTGATTGAACTTCGAACTGGAATCATGGCGGAATATCCGGTGATGTCCACTTCGCAGGGCACTTGCGGTCGAATAGAAGAAACGTCACACGTGATAAGAGATACATATGAAATGTGCAGAGTGGGGGGCGCGAGAACCACTAATGTAGCCTATTGTAGTAAATTTTTCTCTGGTATTCTGGTCTGTGAGCCTATGTGCATGCATGGGGGCGTGGCTTTAGATGGCGATTGCAGGGAGGGTGGGACGTTCGCTTTCAGTGCTATCAGGCTAAAGTTAGCATTTTCCAAGATCTCCTACTGCACCTTTAATTAGAGAATGTTAGAAAATTTTATTTTCGTGAGATTAAAAGTTGTTAGGGCGTATTACGTTAGGGTTAAATGTAGTTTTTGTGTCTTGTCTTGATGTAAACAATCAAACAGAACATGAGGGTTGACAAGTTGCCTCGGCTGTTTTTATGTTCTGAGCTGAGTCATGACGACTGTGTTGTCCGCTGGTGGTTATATCATGCTGTCGGTCTGGGCAGCTGTCACACATAGCTGGTGGTTGAAGCTTTAACATGTGGCATCATGCATAGGCATATAAATCCAGGCTTTAATCACAGCCTGTAGGAAGCTCGCTCGTCTTTCCACATTCCGTTTCTCAAGGACCGGCGCTCAGACCTTGTAAATTCCAGGCCCCACAGGAAGAAGGTCAAAGCAGCTTTCTGAGAACTTGGCAGCAGAGAGTTAATCCAGTCTTGCACGACCCCTGTTGTGCACTTTTTGACTTCTGCGAACAAACAAAAAAAATAATGTACACACCATGTTTGGGGTTTTGTGTTGTTTTATATAGCACTTTTTAACTTTTTTTTTTTTTTTTTCTTCATGTCAAGGGTCTCATTTCACCCCAGGAATGAATGAAAGAAATTATCAATATTATACTGTTTAACGAAAATGAAGCTTTTTAAAAGTCTGTTAAGATTTTCTGCTTTGTGACATAAGTTTGATGCAAATGTTACATTTACATTTAGTCATTTAGCAGACGCTTTTATCGAAAGCAACTTACAAATGAGGACAATGGAAGCAATCAAAATTAACAAAAGAGCAATGATATGCATGTGCTATAACAAGTCTCAGTTAGCCTAATGCAGTACAAGTAGCTATTTTTTTCCCCCGTTATATAATAAATAAAAAGAAAACAGATAGAATACAAAAAGAATCGAGAAGCTAGTGTTAGTTTTTTTTTTTGTGTGTTAGTCTAAAGGTCTAGTCTTTTTTTTGAAGAATAGAATTAGAATAGAGAGCTAGAGTTAGAGGGTCAAATAAAGATGGAAGATACGTGTTTTTAGCCGATTCTTGAAGATGGACTCAGCTGCTCGGATTGAATATAATGTAATGCTATTTTCCCCTCAGCTCTCATGGTAAAAAAAAATTCATACATTCTCATTACTGTAATGCAAAAAAAAAAAATGTGATGGCTTTATATTTGCTGACTCAAATCAAATCATTCTATTACACTGACTGGTGATAATCTGATGAAAATCATTATTCAGAATCAGGTCTACAAAAAATGTCCAAATGCATGATGACAATTAGATTTTATGGTTGGATTAAAAAAAAACTTATAGTAAAAAGCTAAATGCAAAAGCATGTACAAATGCAAAAAAGCGATGGTCCTAAAAATGATAGATTAAAGAGTGTTTTTGTATTTTCAAATATAAGTTCTTTCTTTCTTTTTTTTTCTTTTTTGGATTTTTGGGTAAAGTGTGAATGTTCAGAAGTTTGGAGTTTTTTTTTTTTAAAGAAATGTATACTTTTATCCATCAAGGATGTGTTGTTACAATACAATACAATGCAACATACACAAATAAATAAATGCTGTTCTTTTGAACTTTCTATTCATATAAGAATTCAATATCATGGTAACTGCAAACATATTAAGCAGACTATTTTCAACATTGATAATAACAGGAAATGTTTCTTGGGCCTATTATAATAATTTCTGAAGGATCATGTGACACTAATGATGCTGAAAATTCAGCTTTTCTGTCACAGGAATAAATTACATTATGAGATATATTCAAATAAAAACATTTATTTTAAATAGTAATAATGTTTTACAGTATTACTGTTTTTACTGTATTTTTAATCAAATAAATGCAGCCTTGGTGAGCAAAACTTACAGACCCCAAACTTTTGAACGGTACTGTGTGTTTTATCTATGCTTCTATTAATGGCTTGACGTTTAGTTTGCACCTCTGTTCTTGTGCTAACAGTTTAGTTGTAGGCTTGCCATACTGATTGATATTCTAGTCAACCTATGGTGACTCGTCTATGATTGAGTAATTAATTATACAACATCTCTTCCCCTTGAAACGCATACAGCATCATTTATCCTATCTGTGTTTCTCTGTCCACAGATCCAGTCTGTGTGACTTGGCAAAGTAGCATTCTGAGTAACGACAGCGCTTAGTGAATGTGACTAAATGGCAATGTTTAGGCCCTCGCTTTATATAGTCTCAAATAACAATTTAAATCAGTTTGAGACCCTCGCTAATCAATTCTACTCCTTAGGGTACATAATTAACAGTGCTGGATGACTCATGGAGATTGGCAGATTGCACCGTTTGCCGCATCTGTGGCTGAAGAGGAAAGAGAGGGAGAATTTGGCTCTAGCCGCTCTTACACGATGCTTAGTGAGGAAAAGCGATAACAGGAGACGGGGCGTAACTGTAGGTGGTAAATGCGGCTGGACCGATGACAAGTATGACTGGCGATCCGTAGAAAGGTTGTCCCCTAACTGGAAAATTGGATGTTTGTCACAAGCAGTGTTATTTAGAGGATTGTCTTAATGTCCCTGAGGCCTTGTGTTGTCTGCTGTGTCTCTGGATACTTAACTCCTTAAAGGATTAGTTCACACAGAAATGAATATTTTGTCATTATGTATACACCCTTGTGTTTTTCCAAACCTCTGTGATTTAGTTTTTCTGTGGAGTGCTAAAGTAGATATTTATAACAATGTGCAACTCCTCTTTTCCATACTGTGAATGGTGACCATGACTGACAAGCAACAGTTCAGTGAATGACTTAAATTCTGTCTGTTCCTCACGCAATGTGTTCATGTGCCTGGAATATAGTGCAAGGTTGATTTGGACTGCTATTATGCTGCTTTTGTTGTCCTTTTTGGTCCTTTTTTGGGCCCCTTGTCCCCATTCACTTTTATTATATGGAAGAAACATCCTGCTCAATCCCCAATAAATTATTATTATTATAGTCATATTGATTTAGTCATTTTGGCCAAATTTTTATTTTATGATAATTATTTAAAAATTGCAATCCCTTTTTTTTTTTTTTTTTCGTCAGTAAAATCACACTTAGTTTTTTGTCCCCAAATCATGCAGCCATATACGATACTTTTTTATGGTGTTGTTTTGTCTTTTTGGAGAATTACAGCAACCATCACTTGCAGAGCAATAAGAATATGCTTCAAATCTGAATTTGTTTATGCTTAACAGAAAATAGAAATTTGTATGGGTTTGGAACGACACAAGGATGAGTAAATAATGACAGACTTTTGATTTTTGGATATTAGAATGAGTGGTTTGAATGCTGTCGCCTCAGTGTGGATTCATTTAGTGTCTGTGTCACTTTTGGTTTGCTTAAGTGCCTGTTTGGTTTTTCATTGTGCTCTGGCAGAACTTGGCGTGGCTTGGGTTCATTTGGCAATCCATGTTTGTCCGAAACCCAAGATTGCAATAATGAAAAGCTTGTCTGTTTATATGATGAGTTTAATGAAAACTGAGTGTTTGTGGGCAGCACATCATTCAAGGTGATATGAACCTCATTGTCACCTAACAGAGACCCTTCTGGCTTTTGTCAGCTCATGAAACTGTTATAACGCTCCGCTGGCTGACAGACCGAGCGGAGGATGCAGAAGGCAGACAACAGCTGAGGGAAAGTGAATGACCGCGGTGAGAGAGTGAGCGATGATTGTTTTGCCCCTCATAAAGTCCAGGCAGGCACACAGTCACAAGGCTCATTTCCTGCTCTCTGTTTATCTGAAAACACACAGGCCTGTATGGAAATGGAGATGTTGAATTCTTGCTGCTCAACTGATGCTCACTGGACTGTTTAAAGGCATAGTTCACCTTAAAACAAAAACTTGTTTTAAACCTGTATGAGTTTCTGCGTTGTACTTTATTTATTTATTTTTTTGCAGAAGGTGAATTTCTTCTAGCAATTCATTGTGACCATCGCTGTCAAGCTCCAAGATAGAATAGTTAAACATTGTTAGAGGGGTAGTTCACCCAAAAAATGACAAATTATCATTTACTCACTGTCATTCTAAATCCAAAACTATACTTTTATTTCTTTTGTGAAACATGACAGAAGATATGCAGTTTAAGTCATGCAGTTGGAACTGTGATACCCAACATTCTTCAAAATATCATTTTTTTGTGTTCTGCAGAAAAAAGAACGAGTAAAGGATCTACAAATTCTCATTTATGGCAGCATAAAGTAGTAGTGCATAAATCTCATATATCTCTTAAATCTAATTTATAGTTGCATTAAAGTACAAAAAAATCTCAATTTCTCAAAAGTCTCAATTTAGTATTTTAGTACTATTTGATTTTTTTTTTTTTTTTTTTTTTTTAATTTTGAATTGGCTCTTGATTTTATATTTTCATTTTATTTTTTGTTCTAATTTGTAATATTATGCTTTGATATTGTTTAATGTATTTATTTTTTTTAATCGTTTTTGTTTCTTGTTTTTAATTTTTACTGTTTAGGTTTATTTTTATTTGAGTTTTAATTTATTCATTTCCAGTTAGTAATTTTGATGCTTCAACTTTTTGATTTAATTTTTCTAAATTTCATTTAGCAGTTTACGTTTTGCATCTAATATTTGTGTTTTACTTTATTGCAGCTTCATTTCATTGAACAAAGATGAGATTTTAATAGTTTTAGTATTCAATACTAATAACCCTAATGGCAGCTGTGGTTGCTGGTAAAGCTGCACAAAGTTTCTTCAGAATGTTCTCCTCTTGTGTTCCACACAAAAAATAGCTTACGGATTTGGAGCGACATGAGGGTGAGTAAATAATGACAGAATTTTCATTTTGGGCTGATCTAATTCCTTTAATGAACACCTACTGCACCAAATCACTGGTTTAAACATACGCAATCTGTTGCTCACCAACCCATTTTTTTTAACACGTCTTGCACTAGTTTATTTTGCCAAACCAAGACGTCAGCGATTGAGCGAATTCCTTAATGAGACATTTGGGCATAGTGGCATAAGAGTGAATTTTAATGGCACACAACACCATTTACCACGTCAGCCCTGGCGAGAAACCCAACTGAAAATCACTGCCTGTCTGCGAGTAGACGTGGAGTTCCTTTCCAACACGGTTCCCTCAAAAGTTGCGCAACATTGTAGTTTTTAATGGAATGTGACACAAAGAGGTTTAGCTGGGGTTTAGCTGAGGCAAAGACATTGGGAAAAAGAGATGTTTATGGCCAGGCGTGGAACCGCCTTCCGAAAGGCTTTGCTTTCTATGTTGGTTCTCAGCTTTGACTCATTCAGACCTGCCAAAGAGTAAATGGTCACTGTTATCAAAAGCACAGTAGCTTTTAAACATTCATTAGCTCCTTCAGTGCTGCATAATGGCTAACTGCTATTATATTTGGCCTGCTTGTGTAGCGTACATGAGCGAGCAGCGGCGACTATTGTACAAACACAGGCAGTGTTCTGTCATATTGGATTGGGTGTCATTTTCCTGCTGATGTCTGTAGCGTGGGTTTTCTCTTCGGGCCTGTCAGCTTGTATCAAATCTGCTCCTCCGTGATGGTCACCCTAGACGGCTGGTCGGCCATGTCTCACTTTTTTTGTCCCAGACAGGATGATGTAAGACCGAAATGTTGCTGAGGGTATGTACGTGTCTTCTCTTTCCCTCAGGTTAAACCCGCACCCCCAGACATGAGCAGTCAGGGTCGGTGGACGCTTGACCGACTTTGGCTGATTTTTGTCCTGAAGCTATCTGTTAGCATTGCGCCCCGCTTTCTTGACACAGTTTTATTTCAAACTAGGCCAGCATTCCAATTCTGATTTTAATTTGTGTAACATGTCTCGTTACAGTTGTTACGTATTGAAGGGTTCCCGCGATTATGGAAAACCTGGAATAAGTGGTTTTAAATGACCATGTCTGATGTCTAGAGAGCTGGGGCACCTTAATGGTGATATATCAGTTTATTATTAGCAGATATGAAGTTCATAAAATAGCTGAATTGAAATAAACATGTCCACTTTGTATATTTACTCAAAATCCAAAGAAAAATGTTGTGATACTTAATTAATTTTTTTAGATATTATTTTTTCTATTTCTATTTTTTTTAAAGTTATGTTTATGGGCGTTTTCTGCTTTTATTGGGTGACAGGAAAGCATTGGGTGGAGAGAGAGGGGGGCAGGATCAGCAAAAGACCTCAAGACAGGAAACGAACTGTGGTCGCTCTGAGCGCAGTTGCGCTGTATGTCAGCGCATTAACCACGAGGCTGTTGGCGTTGACACATTTATATATTTTTAACATTTATATTATGTATATCTAGATTTTTATTGTATTATATACTTTTGTTTATTTGACAACAGGAAATGTGCACTTTTTTTCTGGCAACTTCCATCTTTTAATAAGTTTGTGAACCCCTTGCAGAATCTGTGAAAATGTGAGTCATTTTAACAAAATAAGAGAGATCATACAAAATGCATGTTATTTTTTTATTTGGTAACACTTTACAATAAGGTGTCATTTATTAACATTAGTTAATGTATTAACTAACATGAACCAACAATGAACAATGCATTTATTACACTATTTATTATTCTTTGTTAATGTTAGTTAATGAAAATATAGTTGCTCATTGTTTATTCATGTTAGTTCACAGTGCATTAACTAATGTTAACAAACACAATTTGTGATTTTAATAATGCATTAGTAAATGATGAAATTAACATTAACTAAGATTAATAAATGCTGTAGAAGTATTGTTCATTCTTAGTTTATGTTTACTAATGTTGTTAACTAATGTTAACTAATGAACCTTATTGTAAAGTGTTACCTTTTATTTAGTACTGTTCTGAGTAATGCTGATGCTAATACTGATGCTCCTGAAGGAAATACGATGAATTAAGAACCGGGGGCTGAAAACCTTTTGAATTTGAAGATCAAGGTAAATTGTACTTCATTTGTCTTCTGGGAAACATGCAAGTATCTTCTGTTGCTTACGAAGGACAGTGCTAAATGGAAAAAAAAAAATTATATTTCTACAAAATATGAAAACATTTGGACATCTTCATCTTGTTCAAAAGTTTTCACCCCCCCCCCAGCTCTTAATGCATCAGTGAATGTTTGAACCTTTTTTTTTAGTAGTTGTGTTTGAGTCCCTCAATTGTCCTCAGTGTCAAAAGATGGATCTCAAATTCATACAGTCACTGCTGGAAAGGGTTAAAATATGCAAAAGATGCTGGAAAACAATGCTGGAAGATTCCACAGGACATGGAGGATTTTTCTGAAGAACAGTGCTCAGTTTAACTGTTCAGAACAAACAAGGGACTCATGAACAACCATCACAAAACAAAAAAACAGTCGTGGATCATCCAGGTAACCACACACAGTACTAAGAACCAAGGGTCCCCAAACTTTTGAATGGGGTTATTTTAATAATTTTAGCTATTTTTTTTGTCTTGTGGACTAAATGTAAACATCTTTTATGTAGAATATCTTACTCAGGACAGTACTAAATAAAAAAAATAACATGCATGTTGTATGATCACTCTTATTTTGTTAAAATTGCTCATAATTTCACAGATTCTGCAAGGGGTTCACAAACCTTCAAGCAACACTGTGTGTATGTGTGTGTGTGTATATATATATATATATATATATATATATTTCAGTTGTGTCAGGCTTCATCATGCATCTTCAGACTGCAATACTATAGAAAGAATGATTGAAATATTTGTATTTATTTTTATATATATATATACTGTATATATAGTAGGGCTGCACGATATATTGCGATATATTACGATATATTTTCAAATGGAGTTGCATTTAATACACAGCCGTAGTTCACTGACAAGCTACGCAATTCGCACTCAGAATCGCAGATGAATCGCCTGCGATATTGAACATGATATTGAGTAGCTTCTCAGTGAACTACGGCTCTGTGTATTAAATGCACCTCCATTTGAAAACGGGTGATGGAGATTTACCGCTAATCACGGAACCGGCTTTACTAACGAGATGCGCATGACAATTGACCTATCGGTAAGCCCCACCCCTCTTAGTTACTGTTGCTCCCTCGGACAAACAAACGGAGTTGCTCACTGTCTTACAATTTTGGACACAGAAGGCCACCAAATAGGAATTAAATATTCCATGGAGGGATTTATAAAATATTTAAAAATAAATACGGTGGGTAACTGGAGGCGAGGGTTTTACAGATCACAATGTAAGCGGGAGAAGTCTCATATTACGGTCAGTCATAACGATCGCGGATGACAACATGCAGAATCAACACTGTTCATGTATCGCAGGGTACGATTAAATTAATGTACATTTAAACAGTTTAATATGGAGAGGAACTGAAATGTAGACCTACGTTCGTGTGTTATTGACCTACACTGTACAAGACGCGAGAACAGTCCGCTATTTAGGTTTGTACATTAGCATCACTAACTTTACCGTTAGCTAGGTTTAGCCAGAGATACCTTGCTAAAGCACAAGATAACATTAACTTTCTGTTTAATGAGTGTATGACAACCAGAAAACGAACGTTTTTGTCTTCATTTGTATTGGGGTGAATACTTGGGGACATTTTACTGTTTTGTTTGGATTCAGGAAATGTAATAAAATAAATTCTATTGCCCATCCTCTCCGGATATCTCAAATCAGTATTACAAGTGCCCCAGGCACATCGTTTTACCATTTTTATGGCACAATCACCACAAAACCGACGAGAACTCGCGATCTTTCAATGCTTTTCTATGGCGCTGAAACCTAAAGATGTCCGAGTTCCGGTCCCTGTGCAACTGATACTCGACTGCTATTGGCTCATCAACGTTCTAGGGGAGGGGCTTACCGATAGGTCAATTGCATGCAATATATCGTGCACCCCTAATATACAGTATATTATCTATTTTTATATTTATTTTATTTTATATTTATTATATTTATTATGGCAGTTATCGTAATTTTCATGATTTTTAAAAAAATAATATTTTTGGCTATACATCTTCAGACCATGGTGATTGATATTTTAATTATTATACTTCATAATTATATTTATTTATAGAAATTGTGCTCTTTTTTTCATTTTATAACATGATATTGTAGAAAGAATGATATTCGTAATATTTATATTTTTATGCATTTTTCATATCTATTTTCAATATTTTATTTATATGACAACAGAAAATGTGCAAATTTTTTTCTTTTTTCTTGCAATCAGTGTATTTTTTTTGTAGTCTTTTTTTATATTTTAGTTGAGGCTGGCTTGAACATAACATTAATGAAACGATAGAAAGAATGATGCTGTAAGATTTTTGTTATTATTACTTTTTTAAAACTTCAGACTTGATCTAAAGATTCCTAACCATATCAAAGCCTGCATTTTAGTATCAACCCAACCAAACTGCACTTTCAACATACGTCAGAAACCCTTTATAGATAGATATGTTTCATTTGAATCGTTTGTGTGTGCATTATCTTGTCATTTATCAGATGTTATTTCATCCATGTATGTCTGTGTTAGAAGACGCCTCTGACACCTGAGAAGTAGGTCTCATATTGTTTTAGTACGTGAGCAACATGACTGAAATAACAAACATAGTGTGATGGCCACAGAGCGTAGAAACCAGCTGTTTGGAAAGATGAACGCTTTGGCTACATGCACGTTCTTGCTATGGAGGGGAATCTAAAGCAATAGTCATCTTCAAATCAGCCTACGAGGCATATCATGGATGGCAGTGCCTAAATTTAACGCACAAGTTAATACAGTTTTCCCAGACGATGTTTGACCTCTTGCGATGCAGTGCAGTTAACATGTTTTGACACGCTCATTCGTGGTGATGTAAATTCAAGAGAAACCCCTTTACTAAAATAGGTCTGAGCTGAGAATAGCAGCGCTGCTCGAAGTGGAAAACATCTCTTTCCTTGCGGTTCTTCAAATGTTACTTTGACTTTATAACTGGGGTTTCCCTCAAGTCAACCCTGCGTCACTGCGGTTCACACGGTTGCGCTGGTTTTGCTGCCGGGGCCATTTGTGGTTTGGGACGAATGTGGTCGGTCAGCGATCTCCGAGGCGAGAGGGAGTAAGTGACTGAGCTGTAGTGTTCAGTTCGGGTCAGGGAGGAAGCTCACTCCATTAAACACTCTCAGGAAAACATTACGCCTCATATAGACGGACACCACTGCAAATGATGTTGGAGAAGTGGCTTTCTTTGGCAGCTTTTAAAGGTGAAGTGGGTAATTTTTGTGTAATTTCTGCTTTGCACTGTTCAAATAAACACAATGGTCATTTATTGAATCATTCACTGAATTAAATAACTCGATCACTGAATCACGAAAATGTTTCATGACTATAAATAAAATTAAGCAACTCGATACTTTTGTTTATAGGAAAAGAGTAGTTTCATTTGTAAACAAATTACTGAATGAATGAATAATGAATAATGCTTTTTGAAATTGTGACTCACTGAATTTTAGACAAAGTGGTTTTTGATTTTATTCTTTCAGATTCATAGTTATTTATTGTCAATTGTGGTTCGATGAATAAGTCAATACTAAGTCTCTTTGAACAATTCTATTGATTCACTAAAAAATCTGCAGGCGGCATGTCCTGGAGACGCTGTGTTTCATTGTGAAAGCGAAACAACTTTGGACTTCCAAAAGAGGATGCAACTAGAAATCGGTGGTTAAGTTGTATTTACAACACTGTTCCAGAACAGTTCAACCCAAATATTAGAGTTTGTGCAGCGCATTTTACGGAGGACTATTTCCTGAACCTGGGAGAGTAGCCTACAATGCCAGCTGTGCACAAAGGTTTCTATAAAGTGGGGCAATTCCAACTTTGCAAGGACAGTCTGGCGCTTCTGACTCACAGCCTGTAAGTATGTTTTCATATTTAAAGAATTTGCCACTGACTATTAAAACGCGAGTTCTGAGCTGTGTAGAGTAGTGCTTGTTTGTCATTTCTCTGATCACAAATACAGACATGGTGTTATGTTTACGCGGCGCAACGCATAAAAAGACAGTATAAGTCATTATAATCAGTAATTATGTCCTCACTGAATGCAACAAATGCCTCGTTTGTAATGGGTTTTATTGTTTTTGTCTCAGCGCGCTGGCACACGGCATCACAATACGGTAAGGGGCGTAACATTTCCATCACACGCTTCAGATATTTGGCCAATCACGACGCACTGGACAGCTGGCCAATCAGAGCACATCTCGCTTTTCAGAACGATGAGCTTTGTAAAAATCGACACGTTTCAGAAAGGTGGAGCATAGAGGAGCAAAAATAATGTACAGTATGTGGAAAGTTATGTGTTTTTTGAACCTTAAACCACATAAACACATTGCATTACACCAAATACACAAAATAATGTTCTTTTTAGCAACGTCATATGACCCCTTTAATATTCAATATCAATTATAATATCAACAGTCATTCTCTGTACATTTTGACATTACTGTTTTAAATGACACTTAAATAAAACAAATGTTTGTAAAGTTTATGGTGTTTTTTTTCTGAAGGAACGAATCAATTTGTCTTAAATTGAGTTAAATCAAGTTATTGATTTGAATCATTGATTTGAATCAAGAAATGGCTTACTGAATTTGTTGAATCAATTCTTCACTTATTTTTTATTGAACTGTCTTAGTAACTGTCACTCTTACAAATAATAGGCCTACTTCATTAAAAAAGAAAAAAAAAGTTTTTAGTTTTTATCTCCTCTGAGAACTGAGAAACTAAAAAATCATTAGGGAACCTGTATCCGAATCTGAATCAGAGCCAGAATCATTAAATTTTCATTTCTCCTTCAAACATGCATTGATTAAAAAATATTAGAAATAGTAATTTCTTCTGTTTTATTTATTTTTATATCTGAGAACTGACCCTAAACTAAAAAATCATTAAGGAACCTGAATCCGAACCCAAATTGGAAATCCTTCTTCAAATATGCATTGATAAAATAGGCATTTCTTCAGTTGTACACTCTACCTGCAACTTTGTGCACAAATATGTCATTGTGGGCCAAGTCTCCGCATTCTCACATTTACTCGAGATCTTTATCCACTGTGTCCATGCACGTCCACTTTCTCTCTTTGTTTATTACGCTCATGGGGCGGGAACGGTGCCATGTGAGCCATGTGATGACAGCAAGTGCAAAAGACTGCCGGAGGAGCTGGAACTAAACTCCCTCCAGTACATGTAATCCATGCCACCTGGCCCCAGTGAGAAGCCATACTTTCTTTGAGAGGAAAGCTGGAAAATCAGACGTCCCGTAAAGATTGTGTGTGGTTCTGCAGGGACGTGCTTCTCTGAAACAAACAGATTAATGGAGTATTATGCTTCGCTTCATTCTAGGGCCTGTGATGCAACACCTTTTCCTGGTGTGCGCGGAAAAATTCACGTCAGCTTTGGGAGTTGCTAAGATTAAATCACATTTTCTTGGCACGTTTAATTGGGATCAAGTACTTGCAGTCTCGTTTTTATTTGTGATTTTTGAGGGCATAGATGTGTGGTTTGGAGTCGTCTTGTGTAAATGTAAACCAGGCATGCCCTTGAGTGTTTTGTGTGATGGTTTCCCTCATCGCAGCTGGTGTTTTCAATGGGTTTGACTGAATTTAGAACAGCACTAAAGTAAAATATGTGCTCTTCCCAATTATTCATATGCTGTATGATACATTTTCAGAATTTATTGTGGTCTGATTTGCTGATATATGAATCTTGTGCATCCACGTATTGATTACTTGTGGCTAAAGTCAAAATGAAATTAAAATTGACCCAGTTTTTTTTTTTTTCTTCAATGCATGTTCCTGGTCTGTCTTCGCCAGTGCATGCTTTTCCAGTTGTTTATCTTTATAATCTTTAATAAAAATGTAATTTTGATTTAAACCCTAAACTAACTGTAATTTTCATTTTTGTCTGACTTCATAATTCCTTACTTTTCCAACCTCTCATTCAAACTGCCTGACTCCCCATTTAATGCCAATTTATAACTAGATCAATTCAGGATTATTTTTTTGTATACACTACCATTCACTACTGTAAAGTTTTTGTTTAAATAAATTGATAATTTTATTTTGTAAGGACGCATTAAATTCATCAACCTACAGTAAAGACATTTATAACTATACAAAAGATTTCGGTTTCAAATAGAGATTGTTCTTTTGAACTTTCTATTTTCTATGAACCTTTCCTCTATTCATCAAATAATCCTAAAAAATATATTGCCGTTTCCACAAAGAAAAAAGAAAACCAGCACAACTCTTTAGCATTGATAATAAAAATTTCTCTTTTTTTTTTTTTTTTTTTTTTTTAGCATTTAGCATATCAGAATGATTTCTTAAAGATCACGTGGCATTGAAGACTGAAGTAATGATGCTGAAAATTCAGGTTCGCATCACAGGAATAAATTACATTGCTGCTTTTATTGTATTTTTGATCAAATAAATGCAGCCGTGGTGAGCCGTGTCATTCAAAAATGTTACAACCCCAAAGGTTTGAAGTAAAATGGATTACAAATGATGCTTTACGTTGACTTTAAGGTACCTTGTGATTAGTGGTCGACCGATATCACCAAGGTCGATATATCGGCCGATATTTGAATTTTTTTTTTCAAATATCGATACGTTTTTCTGTTTGGCTATGTTCCATTTGGGACTTTTATTTTAATGGCGCTGCAAACTTAGTCAATCCAGCAGTGAGATCATGTGAAGTGTGCATTTGTATCCTGCATGATCGCGTGTTCTCTGTGCGACTATCGTTACACCTATTGTTTGGGAAGTTCCGTCATGAAATATACGTCCTTCAACCTGACCAATCAGGTTGTGAACGTATGACTATGCCTTTAGGTTTGGTATCTTTAGGTTCGCTGTCAAAAATGCCAGTGTGAACGCTAAGTGGACCAGGACCAAATGTATCATTTTCTTTTTTGGTCCGGACCAAACGAACCAAGAGAACCAAACTACAAATGTGAACGCACCCTGAGTGTGGTGAGTGTTTTTGTCTTTAGTTTTATGTGTGCATCTTTTTATTATGGGTAAAAATTATTATGTTTTGATCACACCATTTCATTGGCACTGTAGATACTTGCATTCATAATTTTTCTATTTATTTGTGTATCTTTTCCTACACTTCAATTGTAGTCCGATTCACAGTGAAAGACTGTTTAATGAATTGCTCAAAAAAACCTCACGAATCAGTCTAAAAAGGTTTTGCGGTTCTTGGCTCTTGTTTCATTAAAATAAGTCATTATTTTCATCCTGTGCAACTCAATATGAACCTGAGAACTGTTACTGTTAGCCATGTGTAATTTGTTTTAGTGTATAGTTGGGCCCAGTTATAGTGAGATGGGATTTCTTCTTAAAAATTTCCAAAATAATTATTATAATGAATTAAGGTCCTGAAATGGCAAATTCTCTCAGATTCCCGTCCCTATTAGCGTTTCCCAGCCCTACTTGTCAGAAACATGGTGTTGGAGTAAACCCACCCTCATTGACTGAGTGATTTTTCCTTTACTCTCTAGGCCTCATTGCTCTTGGAACAGCTGATGTTTATGGTTACATAACATGGCTAAGCTGTGATGTCCTGCTGTGTGCTAGACTGCTCCAGATACTGTTGTTATGCTGACAGACAGGTTCCTTTGTTCCAGGTGGACATAAGGAGAAATGTGCACACACTTATTGTGGGGCGAGCTGCGTTACGTCTGCTTGACATGTGATGGTTATTGTCAGTTCTGTTGAGCTTTGTGACAGCAAATATGGCAGGCTGGGAGGGAATGTGTCAGCGTGGCAGATTGGTAAAGGGTGGTTTACACCCGCCCCGCCGCGTGTCAAAAATGTGTCATGGCGTCCTTCTGTTCTGGCCTTTGTCACGTATGTATACTGACCAGGAAAAGCCCACTTCAGTGACGTGCACTTCAGATCTGGCTCTGATACAAAACCTAGTGTGCTGCCTACGTTAGGGAACATTGTAAGGCGTTCCAGTTGACCGAATGCTAAGGCATCACATGTTTTACACAGCAGCCAATCAAAAAATGCATTGCAACAAAAATTCATTCAAGCTGGTGAACATAGAGAGAGAATGTTGATTATAAAAACGGTTCATTCAGTACTGAAAATTAACAGCACAGATTAACACTATTTAAATTTATTGCAAGTCAAACCCTGTGAAAGCACTGTTTGGACGGCATACGGAGTTGCTTTGTATGTCGAGTGTTTTAAAAGCATTCATTTATGAGATTGTATTCTATTTTTGTTATACAAATAGTATATAAAAAAAATTGGACGAAGTGAGAGAAATGTTGAATATAAATATTTAAATTCCGTCAATATGATACAAATAAAAAAAAATCTAATTAAAATATGTTTCAGTTATATTTTAGTGTTTATATACTATTATATTATTTATTAGTACTTTAAATGATCTCTTATTTGTTTATTCAATTTTACACTTTAAATTGAGTTTTAAGCTTCTGTGCTAACTTTTGTTAGCTGCCAAAGACACATTTCTAATTTTTGTGTAGGTTTTTTATTTCAATCTTTTTTTTTTCCAGCTACAATTTAATTAACAAAAACTATTTTGATTAGTTTTGTTAACAGTAACAACAGTGTATTCTATGTATGTTGAGTATTGAGTGAATTGTTTAGCTACATGCTAACGTCAAAGTTTATTGAAATCAAATGCTAGTTGAGTCTTCTAATGTGCTTTTTATGTAGCGCTGTTTATATGTAGAGTGCTCCAAATTGCTCACTTGAGAGGCTGTGCTTCAGTTCAAGATGCTGCCTATGCAGGCAGCAGACAGCATTAATTATAGCTGTTTGGATTTTTTATTTTGTTTTGTTTGCTCTTTTGACAGTTCATTCTTATCGAGCGAAGAGGAACCGACACACAGAGCTGGATTACGGCCAGAGGGGGCGCTATGAGCCTCTGAGATCGTCCTTTCTTTCCTGTCCCGTGTCTCTTTTGACTCGTCTTCCCATTCAACAGTGGATGGTGACCAGCCAACAAGCCCCAGAGGAGCAGTGAGGTGTTTCTCACATCCTCATCTGCCAGGACACACTCCTCTTATTATCAAGCCAGTCACTTCAGAGAAAGCTGCCACCGTTGCCACAATGAGTTCCCACAGCCGCCCAGGTAAGAGCTCTCCGTGGCCCTTCAGTGCTTTTCATCTTGGGTTACCCCTCTCTGAACAAGATAAACACTGTTGAATCAGCTCCGCTCCGGTTTCAATTACGTCTGTCTGTAAATAAACCTTTTGTGATCCAGATATGTGCCATTACAAACCCGTTTCTCTCGGTAACGGAGGATAGTGTTTCTCTGCTACAGGAATAGCACGTGATTGGGCTTCGAGGGTTGAGAATCAGCCTTGAGATGCCAGAAAAGGCTTTTGAGCAGCTTTTTGATTCACACTCAAATATCTGTCCCCTCGACTCTGCCAAGGCCGCCTTGTCCAACTGTCAGCTCGAGGAGGAGTTTGATTATTCTTGGAAAAAATTGTAAGCTGTGCTGTTTCTCCTTGCCTCCCTCTCTTCTTTTATCTTTCCTCTTCTCTCTTTCTGCTTATATTTTCACTTTTGTGTTCGCAGAGGAAAAGGTCATAGAGTTGCATTCGCTTTCTTTTCATCGAATCATCCGCTAGACAGATGAGCACTCAATAGTCGTACGGCTTCATTCTGTGAGCGGCCATTGGGTTAGTAAAGCACTGAGCCATGAGTGGTCAGTTACAGGGATTTAACCATGAGTAAGTACTGTTCTTGGCCTAAAACCGCCTTAGCTGTGGTAAATTCACTGTGATGCAAATGGCTTTTTGCTGTTATAAAATTATGGTGATGGCATTGTGATTAAACCACACTAAAGATTTACATTCGTGAATCATAAGATACTAAATCATGGCCATATTATATGAATTGGTGGTCTCCTTCAGTGTAAGTCTATGAGATTTTGCCGCTCATTTACAGTATATACATAATTATTTCCTTAATGACTTTATTATTTAAAAAAAATACTTTTTTTCACAAAAGATGTATTAAATTGATCAAACTGACAGTAAAGATATTTGTAATGTTACAAAAGATAAAAAAATTAAGTAGCACAACTGTTTTCAACATTTATACTAATATTAAATGTTTCTTGAATGATATCTGAAGCGAATCAGAATGATATCTGAAGGATCATGTGACACTGAAGACTGGAGTAATGATGCTGGAAATTTAGTAGGGTATGCATGAGCATATTGAAATATTTACTGGGAATATTGACAGGCTTTCATCTGAATATGTATGTTTTATATAATGATGTTGACTGCCGCATTTTGCTCTGCATGAGTAGATCACAGAAACAACACTCATTAGCCAATCAACTGTCTCCTGATCTTCTCAGAGGAAGCAAGATTTCGTCTTTGGTGGTCTGTTTTGCTAATCCAGGCTTGATGTAATGGTTTTGTACTCTGAGCTGGATTGGAGATTTGGAGGCCTGATGTCACCTCTCACACATCCCGTCCACTAATCCGCTTTGGGTCCGAAAGAGCAATTTCAGCCCGGGATCGCCAGCATCAGTTTAATCCCGTGTTTCTCATCAGAAGAGGTCATTCCCTGATCTCTCTCTCTCTCTCTCACTCTCTGTGTTTTCTTCCACATCACATTCCTTCAGCATCTGTTGACATTTCACATTGAGGCACACTGGGTACTTTCTTCTCAAGACCCCTCCTTCACATCTGCGCAGAGAAACATTTGGACATTACTTGGTGATATTAAGAGCAAAATGGGTCTGTAAAGCACAGTGTTAGTGGCACTGAAATCCATAACATATCTGAAATCATGCTGTTTGTTGATGTGGACAATAAAATGGCGAAAAAATCCAATACGTTGCGCTAAAAGAGACACCCAAGCCATATCTAAAGACCAGAATATCATAGAGAATTTAGGAATTGCTCTTTTGGAAAGTAAGAAACTACATACAACGCACTAGGAATCCACTCACAACATTTTAGCGACGACATAGCAATGTGCTAGAAACACCTCAGAAGACTTAGGAGCCATATTGCAACGTTATAAAACCCACTCAGCAGAGCTTAGCAGCCGGAATAGAAATGTGGAATTTATTTTGAAATCTTTTTTGACTTGCATTGTTGGCTTTGGCCTCAAATGCGGTTTGTTTGAAGCTGATTGTAGTCATTTGTTTTTGTGTGTTTGTAAACACAGACTCCAGTTATTTTTCTAATGGGTTGTTCGGGTTTTCAGGCTCTTTGCACCATGCTGGGTGGTGCCGCAGTGCTTTGGCCGGCAGCCATTTTGAAAGTTTCTGCTTTCATTTTTCATCATTTTGCGTCATTTTGCCTGTAGATGAATAAAAAATGAAACTATTTTTAGTCACATGCTTCTATCATGACACTCATCCTTTTGTCAGTTGATTACTGTCAATCTGACAATGTGGTACAACACATTTATATTTCAGCTTTCAGACGTTACCCAAATACTTTCCCAAATTTGTCTAAAAACTGGTGGAAATACTGGACCCTTTGGATGTAAATTTTGCTTGACCGATACAGATACATAATATTTGATTGTTAAAGAATATGTGATTGTGTATGCTTTTAAAATAATTATAACAATTAATTTTAATTAATTTGAAATAATTTGAAATGCTTAAAAAACAATTATATATGTAAATATAAAACTGTTTAAGTTAGTTAAAAAAAATATAAAAATAACTATAAATACATTTTTTTTTTTTTTTTTTTTTAATAAAATATTATACAGTATATATATTTTATAAAATAATTGTATGTGGTGAGGCCACTGAAAATACTTCAGCCTTTTTTTCTTAAATCTCTGTGGAAATCAACCTAAGAGTCTTGTTTTTGGCATATAGTTTTTGTCTCTGCATACTAAGCTGATATGGATATATGATAACATTGGAGAAAAAAAAATTACACTCCTAATCTTTTAAATAAATTTAAACAAACTTTTGTGTTTTTGCATATGCTCTCAACCTTTTTTTTTAATTTTTTTTATAAGAGTCATATTCGTAATGAATCTTCTCTAGTTCATTCAGGTCTCATCACACATTTGGTGCAGCAGTGCGTTTCTCCACTCAACCTTTTTCTCCCAGCTATCCCATTCCACACCATTTGTGAATGCTTGCGCTCTGTCCAGGAGCTTGTGCCATCGAAAGCAGCTGTTTGATTGTCAGCTTGCCGTCCTCGTCACAGGAGCCACATGAAAAGCATCGGCTGATTTGCCAGTAGCGATGAATATCGCTCTGGGCTCATCCCTGGTCTCGTATTTTTTTCAGTACCTCAGAAGCTTTTGCCCGAGGCTCGGCGATCTCATTGGCCCTCAGCGCATTTGAAGGTGGACAGCTTGATGTGCTTTCATTTCTCTCCAGACCCTCTGGATTGGCAAACATGTTTTTGATCTGGCCTTATCAAAGTTCAGACTTCCTTCGGGAATATCAGCCCGTTCCACTCTGTTGCATTTCTGGGTGTTGGAGCCCATTGTTTGACATTTTTGTTTTCTGTGTACCCAATGGCTTGGGCTGCCCAGTTTAGCCAGCAGGCTGACGTCAGGGTTGCTAGTCTGCAGGCTTTACTGCTCCAAACAACTGGCACTAATGGTGTGTTGGCCCCAGGGCAGGCGGATGGGGAACGCAACTTGATCCAGATGCAGACGCCAGTGCACCGAGCTCCCCTACAGCAGACTCGTAATCGCAGTCTGTCACTGTTTTTATACACTCTTATACACTCTTAAAAATAAAGGTTTGCACCTATGGTTCCATAAAGAACCTTTAACGTCCATGGAACCTTTGCATTGTACAAAAAGTTCTTTATAGTGGAAAAAGGTTCTTTTAGATTATTAAAATGGTTCTTCTGAATTGTTCACTGAAGTGATTTTCTAAAAATGATTTTTTAGGGTATCACTTCGAAAGCCCTGAGAACAGACTATAGCCCTATTCAGACGGTAATTGTTTCTCATGGGGACATAAGTGATTTTCACCATATACAGGAGGTAGTTGGTGATTTAATTGTCGTCCGAATCCAGAATGTCTGTGTTTTTCCTCTCACCACCCCTGTAAAAATCCCCGGCTGAATTACCAACTGTTTTTTGACAAACACCAAGGTCGTGTGTTAATTTAATTGCCGTCCGAATCCACAACTCTGAGTTTACAAGAAGAAATCGATTCAAAATTCAGTGTTTAATCCATTTTTGAGCACTCCCGAACACCGTATGGTAACTGTTGTACTTCGGTGTAATTTGCATACATATTTATTTCTGAAGTGCTGGGAAGTATTTCAAAGAATAATACTTTATAACTGCTCCACCACAGCGACTGTGAGCAGAAAGAGAAGAAAAGCACGCAAACATTCGAAACGGGTCTTTATTATGGCTGCAGCAGGTATGCAATACAATTTTTAAAATGTGTATTATAAACCGATACATAACTAGCCTATATCGCGTATAATTATATACAACTATAGCACGTCTATTTTCCTATTTTTAAACAGGAGATTTAAATAATCAAATAATAAATAGGATTATATATTATAAAATATGCTTGGAATAATAAGAATGCAAGTATTTTTTTAAATACATTTTACACCATAAGAATAAATTCGTGAATAAAATAAATTTTATTTACAGCAGACAATCATGTGACTGGCCACGTGAGCAGCGCAGAACTCGCTCCTCCACTGTGAATAAATCGCCATCCGAATCCATGAATTTTATCACTGAGGTGATATGTACCGTAAATTCATTTTTACAGTCCATATGAGAAACAATTACCGTCCGAATCGGGCTTATGACGATATATGTTGAGAAGTCATAACTCACAATCCTCTCTTGTAAAAGAACCCAGTGCTGTACAGTGACAGATTGGCACATTTTAACAATACTTCAATAACCTGATTGGACCTTAATTGGAGGTTAAAGCCTCAACTGAGAAAAAAAATATTTCCAATTTTATTCCAAAACGATTTTTTTTCCCTTTAAGCTTTGGTATGGAGTTTCTTCCTGAGACTTTTTCTATATTTTTATGTTAGATATGTTAGTGTAAAATATCAGTTAGACTGAATCGGTCGCTTTGCCTGACTGGATTCATAAGCTTGTCAATTTTTAATGTTAACAAAATTTTAATTGTCATCTGATACCAGAATTTATTTAGATGCACTACAGTTCAAATGTTGGTAAGGTTTTTTAATGCTTTTGAAAGAAGTCTTATGCTGACCAAGACTGCATTTTTACAATGTAAAATAATGTTTTTCTATTTCAGTATATTTTAATATGCAATTTATTCTGTGATGCTCCAATCTTCATTGTCACCTGATCCTTCAGAAATCATTCTAATATGCTGATTGGCTGCTCAAGAAATATTTCTTATTATTATCAGTGTTGAAAACAGTTGTGCTGCTTAATTTTTTTTTCAGGATTGTTTGATGAAGAGAAAGTGCAAAAGAAAAGCGTGTTTTTGAAATAGAAATCGTTTGTAATATTATAAATGTTATCCTTCACTTTTGATCAATTTAATGTGTCCTTGTTGAATAATAACATTAATTTAAAAGAAATCTATTGAGCGGTAGTGTATAAACATTTGGAATCTGCTGTCAGATTGATTAAATTGATTCGGATTGACGGAAATCCATGCTTGTAAACGTCCATCACTCATTCTTTTTTCTTGTTTTCTTTGCTTTCTTGCTTGCAAGTTTGAGATTTAAAACGAGAAGGTGGAAAATATGTCCTGCTGTTTATGAGGGGAGGACAGATTTAGATGGTTGAAATGTGAATCATAATGTGTTTTTCGTCAAATGTGAGTACACGATACAGTGATGGATTCATGTTTTCCTTGAAAGTTTTATGTGGCATCACTAATTCCTACCATTTTGGATTCCACTGGCCTGATGGGATGCTTGTCATAGGGTTTATTTACTGGCCTACAAACATTACCACATTATGTGCAATAATAAAACGGTGGGTAAACTTATTTTTGCTGTTGCTATGGTCTTTTTTCTTATTATTTTGAGCTGACATTTTGTTGGGTGGCTGCATTTGGTCTAATCCTGCGGTCATTTGTTTGAACTATTAAACCAATTTGTGCTGGAACAGCTATCCTGTTTCACAGAGTTTAATCATGATATTTGAGTGCTTTTTGTGTCTCATTATGTATAATTATCTCCTTCTCGGCATTCAGAGAGCAGGTTTTTCAGGGAATTTTTCTTTCCACCATAAAACCCAAACTATGTCTCCATGACTTCCAGTCAGTGTGTCCATTCATTAAATAACCTCGTGCTATAGGAGTTTTTTTTGTTTGTTTGATTGTTTGTTTGTTTGTTTGTTTTGTTTTTCAAGGCTGGGCAAGTTGTTGGGAATAAGAGAAAATTGCCATGTTGCCAAAAGGTCATGACTGTGTTTTGTAGTTTGAAATTTTTTGAAAGTTTTAAGTTAAACATTTTAAGTTTATTTATTTATTTAGATGGACCTTAAATAAATAAATTAATAAATGAGGTAATTAATTAATATTGTTCAACCTAAAATATTGAACAAAAGCATTTCTAAAACAATTGATATTTGTACTGCATATAGCTTGTCAGAAACAATAAGCAATTATTTAAAAAATTGCAACAACAAACACTAATTTTGTCATACATTCATACATTTATTTATTTATTTACATACTTTTTTTAATGGTGAGCAGTGTATCTGCAGATATATAAAAAATAAAAAAAATCGATTGCTAGTGTGCATTTACTTTGCAGTGGCCAACACCAATATTTAAAAAGTGGAATGGCTGATATAGTAGCAATATACACACATGCTGAAATAAAGATTTTTCTTTTTTTTACACAATACTTCCTCTAAACTGGCCAAATGTTGGCCCATATATCTGTCTGTCTCTAGAGTGCATCTCAAGTGTGGTTGTGCAATTGCAATATAGATCAGAGCAACTTGTTGTTTTCATTTTTCATGTTTGTTCAGTTGTAGTTTTGCGTCATACCTTGAGGTTTGCAGAGAGTTTTCCCCTCTTCAGATCTTTAAATCATAATCTTCCCTGTTTATGAATCGGATGTCGTGTGAAGCTTGTTCTTACGTTACATCACCACTTCTCATGAAGAGATCCCATGCTCTGGGAACTTCTGTTGATAGGAAAGTGAATGATATAGGAGTGGTCTTTCATCACCGAAACTATTTTTATCTGGTTTCTCAGGGCCTTTTTCCTCGAAAACGAGAACGTTTGCCACGTCACATGCCCGTGAAGGAACATGAAAGTTCATTTCTGTCATGAAGCTCAATTATTCTCCAGCAGGAGGAAGTGTTGTTTGGTGTTGAAGGATGACAGATCGTATATTCTCGGTCTTGGGTGGTAGTTTTGTTCCGTTGTGTCGATCTCACAAGTAGGTTTCCTAAGTCTCCTGGCTCAGGTTGTGGGGAGATTGCGCTCACAGGCCCGAACAAGCCCCGTGATTAATTGCTGGCGGGCTGAACTGTGGGGATCTTGCGTCAATAAATCGTCATGAAGGCAACTCTCCTGCTTCGAACATAAACACAGAGACAGGCCCGGCTGTGACTGAAGCCCGGCCAGCTCTAGTTAGGGCTCTACAGGCCCTTTGAGGCGCTAGCAGAGTTTATTTAACACCCAAATTTTATTAGCGGAGATCTAGCCGCAGGTCTCTCTGGGCTCTTTAATCTGCCGAAAGCCAAGGCCTGGATTTGCAAGTCTGAGAGTCATCCTTGTCTCAAACAAATGAGGGTAAATTTATTTAATCCAAACCTAGTGACTTCAGCTAGCCTTTTTGTCTTGTTTTCTTTCCATATCCAACAGAAAAGGGTTTGATATTGGTGTGGTCTCTTTTACATTTGATTTGTTCCGTGAACGCTGTTTTTTTGGTGCTAATCAAAGCAAGTTTTTAGTCAAATAGGTGTTTGAACAGTTGGAGTTGAAGTATGGATCTCTGATCTCATATTCAGATTCAAATGTGGATTGATTGATTGATTGATTGATTGATTCAGGTGTGAATGGGATATTAATATTGTTTTGATTTTAATGTGATTCGATGACTCTTTTTATTTAATATCTGCATTGCCAAAAGATTTACAAAAAAAATTTTTTTTTTTCGTTGGAAAATCATTTAATTGATCAAAAGTGATCAGAAGTAAATATATTTTCAATGTTTTGGACTTTTTATTCTTCAGGTAATCTTGAGGAATGATGAGAATGATTTCTGAAGGATCACGTGACACTGAAGCAATGATGCTGAAAATTCAGCTTTGCATCACAGAAATAAATTAAATTTTAAAATATATGAAAATAGGAAAGTCATTTTAAATTGTAATAATATTTAACAATATTACTGTATTTATTTTTGGTCCGATAAATGCAGCTTTTTGTGAAAATAAGAGACTTCTTTCAAAAACATTAGAAAATTAAATCTTAAATCAAAGAATGTCATTAAACGAATATCTCAGTCTCTTTTGATTATGAGAGCATTGTGTTTTAATAGCATCTTAAATTTCTATAGCAGAAATGACGTTACAAATGATAAGTGCAATTCATGTCTTTTGAATAATTTCAGTTTCAGTTCAAAACTCTGAATACTTCATTTAAATCAACTCTCAAAATCGTCCTTGTGTTGCATTTAAATGTTTTAGAAACATTTTTAAAATGGTAAATATTGTCCTGTATTGTGTATATGCTATTGTTATACTGGTGCATATAAATGAAATGTCATTCTTGAGGTTATTTGGTGAACAACGTGGACTCTTACTAGTTCTTATGTTAAAAGGTTTGGAGCTACTGGCATACAGTGGATGTCTGATTTAAATTATGGGTCTTTTTCTTAGCTATTTTGCCTAGTTCTTACATAAGTGCACATAAAATAGAGTGGAAAACATTTTCTATTGTAGGTTTCTAATATTTTTAGCCTTTCACATGTTGATTCGAGCTCACTACTTGTAGCTAACCTACCGAGAGCCCTACACTCCTACATTCCTTTCCTTTTGGAGAGGTAATGCTTGCTGGAGGTGAATCCTACAGTACATTCATGCAGAAGAATCTTGAAGGAAAGGGAATTAGACTCTTTTGCACGCACAGATGCACTGAAACCCAAAATATCCCTCGATCCTTTTTCAGCTCCAGTTCGGTAGCAGATGGTTTTGAATAATTCATGACAAGTTTGTGGGTAGCGTTCAGCATCACATTTATCCTGAGGACCGTTAGATTTCATAATTTTCTCGAAGAACTCCTTTTCCTAAAAACGACACAAGTGCGACATGATGTTCTTAAGTGCAGCAATTTCACCAGAACTGTATCTCACAAGATCTTTTTTTGTATTGTAACATTTGCATGACAAGTAAGCACATTTTACATCCAAAGTGTCATTACAGTATGTGTTTTACGTTTGAGTTTTGAAATTACCATCTTTCTCAATTATATGGTTAACATTTCTAAAGTCTATTTTTTTTCTTTCTTATTTTAAATTAATTAATTTATTTATTTTTGCTTTAGGGCAATGAGAATTGGTCCATAATTGCATAAAAATGTAAATGTAAATGCAAAAAACAACAACAACAACAACAAAAAAACGAATGCTCATAACAATAGGCCACATTTTCTAATATTTCTAATATTTCTTTTAATTTTAGTGTGAAATTTTAAATTGTTTTTTGATGGTTTTCATAAAATTCACCCACAAAATTTAGTTTTTGATTGATTATTTCAATTTATGGATATTATGTAAAAGGTTACAGTGCTGTTTTAAAGTTTGAGACAACTGAAATTTAATTTAATTTAGCATTTTTTAAGTAAATATCAATATAACAGCTGAACTGAAAATCTGGAGTGAAAAACAGGTCTAATTTGTTGTGTTGTGCAGTATTTCAGATGATCAGTGTCACTAATTTGATTATTTGATCAGTAACATGACAATCTTAAATATTTCTTAAGTTCACGTCATAGCCCCCCCCCCAGGGCTACATAATTGAAAAAACAAAAAACAAAAACACATTTTGGTTTCCCAAATAATCTTTTAGTGAACAGTGCCATTTTTCCTTAGTTTGAAGAATTTTAATAATATAAAGAACCTTTTTCCACTATAAAGAACCTTTTGTGCAGTGGAACGTTTCCATGGATGTTAATGGTTTTTAATGGAACCATTGATGCCAGTAAAGAACCTTTATGTTTAGAAGTGTAACTTTTCTTTGTTGTGCTTTTCAGAATATTAAAACTGAAAAAAGTCCTAAACAATGTCTTCCAGGGCCAGAGTCAAGACTTTAGAGGAAGCTAATTACCCAAGCAGTGATATTAGAGGCCAGTGTGTTTGTTTAAAGTGTGCAGTGGCCTGTATTACTTGTGTAAAACTGTAATCAGGCGGTGATTTTCAGGGGGTTTTGTGGGTAAATCAGTGTGAATATTAGTCTGTGGTCTGTGAAGTGTAGAATTAGTATTGTAAGGTCACCAAAATGTCATTGTTATTACCGAACAAGTGCTCTGGAAAATTCGCCGCTGTGGAAAGATAGATGTGCTGGCGGAAGCCCGAGAGGGGAGGACTAGTTTAAACAAAACCTCCTCAGAACAATGGAAATGATGAGAGAGTAATGAGATTTATATGCTGTCGTTGTCTCATTTCTACGTTTTCCATAATATCCAATTCGGCTAATCCAATTCGGGGTGAAATATACCCACGTCCCGCCTTTTGTATTGAATTTAAGAAATGCTCCAGGCTCCGCTTTGCCAAAAGGGAAGTTTCTCATTCATTTATGAGTTTTTCAAAATGCGATATGACATTGTTATGAATAGGCACTCAAAGCTAATCCCGTGTTTATGGATGTCTTCATCTGTAGATGGCATGCTTGTCATTTCTTCATATTAAGGCATTATCACATTCCACTCATTTTTTCAGATGGCATCACTCACAATTACGTAGACGGATTCGTAAAACCCAGAGTCTGGCCCACATGTGAATTTGGTGGGAAAGACCAGCTAATTGCAAAGTTAAGGGCGTTTTGACGTAGACTGTGCATGCCACCATTTAAAATGTGTTTTATAGCCACATCTAGCACACATGAAGGCGCACGTATGCTAGTTTGTCTCCCAGACGAGTTCGATTAAAGCTTCAGAGACCAGAGCGAGCGGGCCAATCTTGATGAGGCACGCCGCACCATTACGAGGCAGACGGCTGGCCAAACCGACCGGCCCACCGCTGTAAGACCGTGTAGTTAACCAACACTTGTGGGAAAGGCACCAGCTTCAAAGTCCCGGAGCCAGATGTGACGAGATGTTTTCTTTAAATAATCCTCAACATCTCTTGTTTTTTTACAAGCAGGGTTGTTTCACAGGCCACCACAGTTTGTTTCCATTTCCTCTGTGAATTGTGAGCTTGTGGGTAGTGTGTTTTGTGTTCAGGAAGGTCATGATTCAGTTGTGCGAGTGAGCGTGTTTAAAATGGTTTATTTAAAGGGGTTAACTTTTTAAAACTCACATCTATGTGCTTTAAGGACAAATTTAACTTTAAGAACTCAAAAGCTTCTTTTCTAGTAAAACCAAGCTACAAAGAGTGAATTTTTTTTTTTTTCATTGAGAAAATGAACAAAAAATGGTATTGAGGTGGCAAACAATGTAGAATTGCAATTCAAATTTGAATGTAAAGAGTAGAATTTAATTTTAAATTTTAAGAAATTCATATAACACATTAAGGTTTGTCATAAGTAGAAAGGTTTGTCGCCAAACTTTGAAGATGGATGGATGATAAATGTAAGGATGGATGGATAAATGGATTGATGGATGGATAAATGTAAGAATGGATGGATACATGGATAGATAGATGTAAGGATGGATGGATATATGGATGATAAATGGATGGATGTAAGGAAGGATGGATAGATGGATGGATGGATGGATGTAACAATGGGTGGATAAATTGATAGATGGATGGATGGACAGGTGTATGGATGGATAGATGTATGGATAAATGGATGTATCTTCTGCTGAATTTCATTGAATTCCATTTCAATTCCTTTCAAAGATTGATACTATTACTTCTAAACACAAACACCAAGGTTTTAAAAAAAATATATTATTTGATTTCAGTCTGATCTTCAGAGTTTGTTTCTACACTTTTAAGCACAGATCGTCTGTTTTTCCCCCGTTTAATTCTAAAGACGAGGCAGAAGGTGTAAAACAGCCACGAAAAACTGAATGAATACTGTTTTGGATGGAAAAACAAACTTTAAATTTTAATTGGACCCCAGAGGGGAAAAAAAAATAGTTTTTTAAATTTCCTTTTCAAGAAAATTCAGACTGAGGTATATAAACACTGATCTGACACAGATTTCTCTTTTACTCTTTGTCTGTCCTGAGGCTTGTTTAGTTTCTCTTGTGTGATGCCAGAAGCACGTAATATTCTTGTGTTTGTGTTTGTGTTTATGCTGTGATATTTGTGCAGATGACTCACCGAATAAAGACAATTAAGGGTTGAAGTAAGGTGAAATCCCATGCTACCTTCAGCAAACGTAGCATGGGACGTCAGGTCAGTTTGATTTGTACAGCTCTTTTCACAATACGTTTTGTTTCAAAGCAGTTTTAGTACCTTAATACCTCTAGTGAGCACACCAAATGAGACTGAGGCTTGGATGTTTAAGGTAGAAAAGAAAAAGCCTTGGGATCCAGCCCTTTTCAGCAGCCGTGGGTTTAGAAGTAGTTTGCACATTTTCTCCATTGAGATCAATAAAAAGTTCTGTGTTGAACCAAACCAACATGCTCTGAGACGAATCACAACATTTGATTTGAAGCAGAAAAACTGCTTGAAAATAGGTAAAAAGTCATAAGACAGTAATCATTTTATTGTAGAAACTATACACATCCCATGAAGCATTGCAAATGTTGTGATTGAATCAGAATTTGCCATGTAATACTATATAAAACTGTATTCTATGAGTAGAGTAATACAAGAAACACAATATATTTGTACAATATCCAAATATATACAGTTCTAAAGTGTTTTAGAGTGTAGGGAGACTCGATTACGTCATTGGCAATGCATCGAGGGAGTTGAGCGGTTACTGTTGTGCTCTTTTGGCCAAATAGGGAATGCAAACAACACTCACCGGTTCCTTGATGGAATTGAAACTTTCCAGGCGCTAATCCACAGATTAGCTATAAAGAAAATCCTTCCAAACTTGGCCTGGCCGACGGTCTTGCAACTGTTCTACTTCATCTACTGTTATAACATTTGGTGAGAAACATTTACTTTACTGTCACTGGTGAGCTCATGTTGTGAATGCAGGGTTATGTGAGGATGTTCAACAAACATAGCTTTTTTGATAGTATATCATTTGCACTAAACATGTTTAAAGTTTGTGAGTGATTTGTATTTATTGAGAGCTGTATTTGGGACGAAATGGCCTTGTCGCTCAGCGTCACTGCCTGACCTCACTGAGGCTTTTCTGTCTGAATAGGAACAAATCCCTGCTTCCATGTTCCAGCATTACAGGCCTTCCCAGAAGAGTGGAAGCTGTTAGACAGCAAAAGGAGGGATTCCTGCCTTTTGCCATGCTTTTGAAAATGAAATGTTTAACAATACATCATCTGTGAGATCAGGCTGTGGGATCTGGCTCGCTTTTCAATTTATCCCAGTGGTGTTCAGTAAGATTTCAGGTCTGGGCCATTCTAGGAATGGGAAAAGGTATATACACTACTGTAATTAAAGGGATAGTTCACCCAAAAATGAAAATTCTGTCATTAATTACTCACCCTCAAGTCGTTCCACCTTCGTTCATCTTCGGAACACAAAATAAGATGTTTTTGATTAAATCCGAGAGCTCTCTGACCCTCCGTATAGACAGCAATGCAACTGCAATGTTCCCAGGTCCAGAAACGTAGCAAGGACATCGGTAAAATAGTCCATGTGACATCAGGGGTTCAACCATAATTTTACGAAGCTACAAGAATACTTTTTGTGTGCAAAGAAAACTATAATAGCATAATTTATTCAACAATTCTTCTCCCAGAGTTGACCTATTGAAGTACTGAAATCTGTTTTGTACCTTTTGAAATACACTGATAACCACCAAATGCAGGTGGTGAGAAAGTCACATGATGAACCAAAGCCCATCACAAGCAGCTTTTAAATAATAACATATATAGTTAGGGCACAGTGTCATTCACACAAACACTAAACACCATCATGGTGAGACTCATTAAATTGAAATTTGCAATAAACATTAATTTAACAACATTAGATGTAACACAACCCTAATAGACATAACTGATAAGAAGAAACGGTTATTTCAAAGAAAAAACATCAAATTCAAACAAAATTTGAATTTGGAATTCTGGGAACGTCAATTTACGGTATTTCCCTGTAAATTTTACGTTCTTTTTCACTCCCAAAAACGGTATTTCACCGTAAAATTGTCTAAAATGTCTATTACAGTTTTTCACCATATATATTAGGGGAACTTACCGTTAACCGTTTAACAGGTTTTTACTGTAGTATTTTCAGTTTTTTACTGTTAAAATTACAGTCATTTTTTACAGTGGACAAAATTTTTTCAAGTTAAATATATGTAAAGTTCAACACCATTTAAAAAACAAAACTTTTCCCATCTGCCTGTATTTAAAAAAAAAAAAAAAGCCGGCTACTCTTGTAAAATTCATGAGTGCTTGGTCAGTGGTTCATCTATTGAATGCCAGAAAACGAGCTCTGGTTCGGTAAAGTTTGAGTAATGAGTAATCAACTTGTTGATTATCACTTTCAAGTCCATGAGTTCGCCTACCAATGGTATGAGAGGAGCACAGCTTTCACTCTCAACCAAACTAACATTATCAGCCAATCAGAATTTTTTGCTCTTATAAACACGAGATGCACATCGCAGCCCTGATGAATGGAGAAGCACAACAAAAAGCTGCGGAGCTTTGTAAATTATATGATATGATCAGTGATATGACTCCCAGAACATATTTACCGGGATTTTTGAAAAGGTCCTGTTCACAGATCTCTTAATGGTAACTTGCCGGTAATTTACCAGAAAGTCTGTATGTGTGAAAGGGGCTAAACTCTTCCTCTGTATATGCTGTGAATTTGAATTAACGTTCATCTGGGAAAACACTCTGCATTATCTCAAAAGATTTGTGATGTAAATCATTTATAAACCTTTACACAGGAGAATACATCAACCTATGTCTAAATATGCCATATACATCGCGATTTCAAAATAAAAGTTTCTGCATGAGGCTAAATATTAAAATGTAGCCTAATGGATTTAAACACTGTTTAATCACGCTGGAAAGTGAAACGTCACCAGGCCGTTGGCACCCTCTGCAGGCATTTGTTATAATACATAATATGAACGTAACCAACTTAAGTGCATTATGTATAGGCATATTACATTATGTATTTTAACAGTGTTGTTCAATAAAACCATGTAATTACTTGGTTTTGATATTTTATTTGAGCCAATTATTATTGCCTCATCATTAGTTTATATATAAATAGTCATACTAAAGCCTGGTTTTCACTTGGGTCTGTTTGTGTTACTAAAAAATATCAATTACTCAATTGTCAGAATAATCAGTAGATTACTTGATTACCAAAATAATCATTAGTTACAGCCCTAGATTAGTTCAAATATTTTGAAATACAACTGCATTGTTTTACGTTTTGTAATTAAAAGACAAATATTTTGTCATTGAAAATTTCTTAAAAATAGTATTGAAATGTCTCTTTCTATTGAACCAAGTATCTGTATTTTGTCTCATCGTGTATTGTCACACCCCTAGTGTTGATAAGCGGTGATATAGCTCATAATTTTCCATGTGTATGATACAGCTTTCGTTCTTCGGGTCAACCATATATTCATGAAAAAAAAAATCAGTTTGAATAAGGAAAGCACTAACTTTGCCATAGTATCCTTTCAAATGTTAAAATTGCCACAGTCATTGCATCACAGGAATAAATTACATTTTAAAATAATGCATCTAATTGTATTTCCTATATATAACATAAATCTTTTTCAAATAAAAAAGTCAACTTTTTATTGTGCATCTTGAAGCAAACCACTAATAGTTGTTAAATGTATAAAATTGTATAATATTTTTATGAACATTTAGTAATAAAAATTTTTTTTTACATTGTTATTTTACTTATTTAAATTGTTTGCATCTTTTTATTATTTGCACTGCTGCCGCATCCCCAACTTTGCCCCCCCGCCCCACCCCACCCCCAGAAAAAAGTTCAGAATCAGGATTAGTTTTTTTTGCTTTAAGCCGCGCATAACTTTTCCCTATTGCACCGACAATATGTAATATTTTCCTGTGTCCTGACATCATACAGGACAAATGAGATGTGTCGAGTAGCGAGATCCGAGAACGTACACGTGTCTGATTTTTCCTGATGTTTTCCAGCACCTCAGTCTTTTCCTATACAGAGTTATGATTGGTGTGACCTTTCCAAATGATTATCCAGACCGCACATCAGACAGATGAAAGCACTTGTGACCTTCATTGAGCCGTACAAATAGAAATCTGCCATTAGAGACCTCTTTAATTTCATAAATTATGCTCTTGCTGGCTTTGTGCATCAGAAGAAGAGACTTTTTTGGTCTAGGTCTATGAAAATGTTGCATAATTATTTGCATAATGCTTGTTATACACCAGAGTGGTGTTAATTCACAGACATCTTTGACAGCTCAAACTTAGAAAGCATTTACATTGGTAGGCAGGATAATTATGTTCAAAGATGATTTCAGTTTGCCCAGTTTTAAGGCATCATCATATGCTTGCTTTGTGGAGAAGGTAATGCATTGCGTTTTGCATCCAAGATGACATTTGTACATACTTTGGGTTTCTATGCTGTCAATGAGTATTTTGAGTATTTTAGTACTGCATTATTTGAATTTTTTAAATAAAATTTTGATGATTTGATCTTGATTATCTGATTATTTTAATATTTGATCATTTTAATACTCTATTATTTGATTACTGATTACCAAAATCAAGCATTAAAGTATTTACATTTTTCATCGATGTTTCTAATAGTTGATTATTTAGTTATTTAAATATTTATTTGTTTGACTATTTGAATATGAATGTTAATATTTTAATAATTGGTTATTTGATTTTAATATTTGATTATTTGGTTAATTTAATACTTGATAATTTGATTATTTTAATACACAATTATTTGATTACTGAAATAACATTTTAATATCAAGCAATAAAATATTTTCATAATTTGATTATTTTAATATTTGATTATTTGATCATTTTAATATTTGATCGTTTAGCTGTTTTATTATGATTATTTTAATACTTGAATGTGATTTTTTTTTTTAATACTTGCTGTAGTATTATATGATTTTATTTGTTTAATATTAGATTATTTGGTTATTTTAATAATTGATTATTCAATTATTTAAATACTTTAAAATTGTGTCTTTTTATTACCCTAATTGTTTCAGATGATTTTAATCTTCAATTTTAAAATTTGATTTTAATATTTTATTATTTCAGTATTTTTTTCTCCATTATTTCATTTTATTGATACTTGATTGTTTGACCATTTGATTATGATTATTTGATTTTTAGTTTCTTATTACTTGATTATTTTAATATGTATTTGAATTTCCTCTTGGTCGTAGCTATTTCCTTTTCAGATAGGATGCTGCCGTTGTTGGGAGTAGCTCACTAAATTTTGGGACGGAGCCATTCGTTTGACTTAACATTGTTTCCTAGATTTCACAGCATGTCACCGTGTCCGTGAGAGGTCTTCCTCTTCCTACATGGATGTCAAAACTGACCCATCTGTCCATGCTTTAAGAGAGAAAGTGCTGTGTGTTCCTGCTGGGTTGTGGTGGTGGGGGGGTTACAAACTTATCTGTAGTCTGATAGGGTGCAGTCCTCCTTGTTCATTTTTGCTGTAGATAAGACCACAGGAGCTCAAAAATCACAACTCTTATCGGGTTCAAGCTCCTCAGTGCCAGGAGAGCTGCACCACCTCACATCAATCAGCAGATTAAAATAGCACCGTATACAGCAGTACATATACCTGTGATTACTCCAGTTGCGTTCAGCTTCTCAAGAGCAATAACAGAAATGTCCCTTGGCTAGTGTTTATCATTCTAAGACCTGCAATTAAAGACCTGGCTCTGCGGATTGTGGCTTGTCCCTCTCAGCAACCAGTGTTTTGTGTATCGGTTTCTCTTGGAAGGTTTCTGGCGTAGTCTCCGACTGTGTCTGTACCCTGAAAAATGCTGCTTTTTCAGGAGGTATATTAAGAAAAGAAGATGACAAAGCATGTTTGCATCCAAAATGTGCAGTTGAACAAAGGTGGTTCATAAATGTTCTTTAAAAAAAACACAAAATGTCAGTCTTTAACGTTTTGGCCATTTCGTATGACATACAATTTGTATAAAATATGTGTGAATGAAGCTGTACAAATTCATAGGCATTTGTTACCAATTTGCAAAATCATGAAATATATATGAATTGTCATGAGACTGTTGAATATTTAGAATTTTTGGCTATTTAAAATATGTATATTTAAATTTGTTTTTTTATTTAGTCTAGGTCACTGATCATAAAATCTGCTTATTTTTTTCAGCATTTTCTGCAAAGATTTTCCTATGAAAATGAGAGCTATTCAGATGATAGTAATGAGTCGGCTGTTTCTAATGAAAACCGTAAACATGAAGCTGCACATAATTGTAAGAATTTGCCACAAATTTCAAAAATGTAAAATAGTAACAAAGTTAAATATTTTTTGGAATGCTTTGAAATTTTGACTTTTAAAAAATATTTTATATTTTGAATATTTTAATTTATTCTAGGTCACTTGTCAAGAAATTTTTCAGCATTTTCTACACTGACTTTTTGGCAAAACTTGAGAAAAATGTGAAATATTTTATCTATTCAAGTTATTCTAACAAATCATCTACTTTGAATAAAAACGTGTTTTTAAAAGTACACATGAAGCTTTACAATTTCATATACATTTGAATTTTCAAAACCATAAAATAGTTATGAATTGTCTTGCGACAATTTGAATAATTTGAATTTTTAGTATATTTTTAAATTTTTTATCTTTTGGGTTAGTTTGAAAATTTTAATTAATTCTACATCACTGATCATGGAATCTTCTGACTTTTCAACATTTACCATGCTGATTTTCTAGGAAGTCTGTGGAATTCTAGATATAAATAATAATGGATTGAAGATAAAAATGGAACGATTAATACAAATTTGGTAAAAAAGTATTTTAAAGGCTCTGAGAGTACTAAATTTTTATTGCCGTTTTTACACTATGCTTTTATGATTAAATTTAGCCGTATTATTTAGGTTAATGAATGAAGAAGCAACAGGCATCATGTGCAGATTTTTTTGTCATCTGTAGAGTTTTTACTGGTGCAGACTTTGTGTGGGACTGGTCATTAGACATGACATTATGGTGCTTTGGAAGTCTATCTGAAACCAGTTTCCTTAGGAGGTGCCTTCAAACCCGCTTTATGTCATTGACTGTTCAAACATTATAAAGAGGGTCCGATGAGGATGTCGAGGAAGGCATAAGTAAACAGAGGCAGGGGAAATGGTGCTGCTGATAGAGCTGTTTCCTGCTGCAGAGGGACGGCTGGAGTGGAAGAACAGGCTCATTAGTGCCACAGGTCTGCGGTAGATGCACCAGCCATCGTCTTTTCTGCTGCTGTAGACTTCACTCACAGTGTTTCAACTCAGCAGATTCAGCAGTAGTAAGTGAACTGCATGTGTAACACTCATTTTAGCTGCTGGCCTATGTTTGTTTGTTAGTGTTTTGATTCTTTGTTAGCATTCAGAGATTTTGAAATGATAATGATAACATGCAGTACAGTAAGGGATTCGGTCGATTCTGTAGCTGCTCTGATTGATTCAGTGTCAGACTGATTCAGACCAGTTTGAATGATTCATTTTAAGAACCGGCTCTTAAGAGTCATTTTTCTGTGAATCAGACTACACTGGTCATGCTGCATGCTTGTTTTTTGCGTGCAGCCCATTAAACAACTCAAAAGATGCATGTTTCATCACATTCATAACCATGAATGTATTCATGCATGCAAAATATGATTTATTTTGTTGTAGCAATAAAGATTTAGCAGAAATGATACAAAAACACTGGTGTGCATACATGTGTTGCTTGTCTTATCTGACAGATTAACTTTTCAGTTTGATTATTAGAATATCTGAATATTTCAATGTTTTAAATATTTGAATTTGTTCTGGGTCACTGATCATGGAATCTGCTGACTTCTAAGCAATTTCTATGCTGATTTTCTGGAAATTCTGTGGAATTCTGGCTTTAAATAATGGATTTTAATACAGTCTTTGAATAATGGATTTAAATATGGTAAAATAGTTTTAAAGGAGCTGAGAGTATTACACTTTTATTGGAAAATTAACGCGCAATTAAATGTAGCTGTACTATTTAGTTGAATAATTTACAACTAATCAAAGAACTTGCCTAGTAAAACAGGATAATTAAAGAAAATTGCTAATAAAACAGGATATTCAGTTATTTTCTGACTTTTAACTATCCATAATTTATTGGATTGTGGAAAGTTACCAGAAGGGAGATAGTTAAAAGAATTTAAATAAATAAGAGGGAAGTTGTTGCAGAGGTGGAGTAAGTTATTCAGTTTTGCTACAAGATTGTGAAGATTTATTATTTTTTTAATTTATTTAAAATAACAACGCACAGAATAATCACTAGGAGTATTAGGGAAATAGACGGGCTCAATTTTGATTTTATGTAGACTTTAAAGACATCTTATTGTATTGTTTTGGCACTTGTTCCAGGAAAACATTTAGTGTTTTTCTATTTCTGCGGCTGTGTTCCTCAGAATGGTTGTTTGGGCATTTATGGAGCGGTCCAAGAAAGATAAAACACACAAAGGACTGAAAGAGGTGCATTTATAGACACCCAAACTAGAAAATTAATTTGCCAGTAACGTCTCAGGAAATCTTCTGAATTACATCATGCGCCTTTGGGTTGTAATTAGCTCCGTTTACATCCACATGTTTTCCTCGTGTACAGCGTTTGAGAGTCTCCTGTCTGGTTCAGCACGGTTCATGTCTTGTATTTAATGGTGTAAGTAAATGTGGGCGGGCAGACACAGTTTTGTTTCCGTGTATAGCTACAAATGCCTATGTATATAAAATATCATCCACCTCCGTCCCCCGAGGGCCCCCGGGCCATCTCTCTCCCTCCATGCGTGGCGTCATGGACCGGCTCTGTGTCGGAGAACAGCTGTGGGCCGTATGGCAGCGCAACACCCCCGCATTCCTCCCCTCTAAGCGAGTTTTCATTTGTAGCTGACAGCTTCATTGGGCTTCTTTGTCCCCGGGAGGCCCTGGGGTGGATGACTGTTGTTGTCTTTACCCAGGGAGCTCTGTTTCTGTGGCTTTGCAAGCCTCTCTACAAAGTTCTTATTTTGAACGGGATGCTTTCTATGATGTTCGGTTCTTAAAATGTCTGCTTCCTTCTAAAGTGCTCATACAAGCATTTATTCGAACAGCGCTAATATTAAAGATTATTACAATTGAGAATAACAGATTTCTGACTGAATATATTGTGAAATGTAATTTTTATCTGTGATGAAAAATCGGAATTTTCAGCATCATTACTCCAGTGTCACATGATTGTTTATCATCATTCTAATATTCTGATTTGCTCCTCAAGAAACATTTCTTATTATCAATTTTGGGAACTCTTTTTGCTGTTTAGCATTTTATGAAAATCATGACTCCCTACCAATCAAAAATGAGAGGTAAATAAAAGAAATTCAATACTTTTATGCAACAAATATGCATTTTATATATATATATATATATATATATATATTTAAAATATGTAATATTAGAAAATGTTAGAGACGACATTGATAATGAATAATAAATGAATAATAATAATGATAAATAATAAAAACATTATTAATAATTGAGTACCAATGAAAATTGAGCAGGAAATCAGCATATTTGAATGATTTCAAAAGAACCGTGTGACAATGAAGACTAAGAATAATGGCTGCTGAAAATTCAGCTTCGCATCACAGGAATAAATTACATTTTAAAATAATGCATCTAATTGTATTTCCTATATATAACACAAATCTTTTTCAAATAAAAAAAAAAGTCAACTTTTTATTGTGTATCTTGAAGCAAACCACTAATAGTTGTTAAATGTATAAAATTGTATAATATTTTTATGAACATTTAGTAATAACCTTTTTTTTTTTTTTTTTTTACATTGTTATTTTACTTATTTAAATTGTTTGAATCTTATTTAATTTACTTATTTAAATCTTTTTATCATTTGCATATGTTGCAGATAAATATGCTTCACCAGTGACCAATCATGAGCATGTGTGCAATCTGCTGTGCCACGGCTCCGACCAAAAAGGAATTCTCAGTCAAATCTGAAATTTGAACAGTTTATTGACACTGTTTATTTTGGCTGTTGTGCTGTTCTGTTCTCTGGTGATTTATGCCCCTCAAGGAACAGGAATGTCCAGGAATGTTCCACACCCAGACTTCACCACAGTCTCCACCACAAGCAATATTAAATCTGGACAGTTATAGGAATCAGAGAGTGTCGTCTGGTGCTGATTAAGGCAGCGGGAGAGAGGACAGTAAGGGCAAAGTCAATGCACAGTTACCACTTCCTAAGATTTACTAATTAAAAATGGACTATTTGAATATTTGTGTGTGCTAATTGGAGTATTATGTCTTTAACATAGCAAATTCTGTTGGAATCAGTAGTGAATAGAGATGCTTTGTGTTATAAGTTGCTGCCTGTGATGAGCGTTTTAAATCAATCGTGTATGATGTTCTGTTTTGAATGCAACCTAAGAAGTCAGCTGCCTATCTAGGTCACTAGGTTATTGAACAAAACAAAGGTCACTTCTGAACCAGCTCTGGTTAACTAACTGTGTATTTGATCAGCAGGCCAAGGGGAAAGGAAAATAAATCTTTGTCCAGCTTTAAAGAGCTCAGCAAATCCTTCTGGAAGAGGTGAGGTGGCACGGCTGTGAGCTTTACTCGTATAGGATTGAAGTAAACAGTGAGTCATTAGGCGAAGAGCCAAAGATCAGTGCCATGGTGTCACTTACAGCTTACACTAAGGTGAGCTAAATTTGAAGAGATTGCCAACTCTGGCAATCAGGCAGATGAGCGGTGTATTGGAGCACAACACTGTTAACAAGACTAAACCTGTTAATCCCATGATCCTACCAGTGGCATTGAGAGCCAGAGGGCAAAGTTTAACTTTGAATGCAGAGCGGTTTGAGGTCTACTTTATATAAAGGTTCCAAATTAGGTTTTTTACAGTGATGCCATAGAAGAACCATTTTTGGTTGCCCAAAGATCCTTTCAGTCAACAGTTCTTAAAATAACCATTTTTTTCTTAGTGTGATGACCAATCTAAAAATATAAAAAAGAACCGTTTTCTGAGGAATAAGGGCCCTATCTAGCGAAATGATTGGCCATTAAAAAAAAAAAATATATATATATATATATATATATATATACACACACACTCTTAGCTCATTTTAAAGTTGGATGTGAAAATAATAACTTGCTCTGACTGATTAATAGAGTGAGTCGTAAAAAAAAAAGTATGAGTTTCAAGATTTTTGTTTTTATATTATTTCAGAACTTTTAGTTTAGGACTTTTTTTTTTCCTACACATTATTATTATTTTTTTTTACCCCAACTTTACTCATAAGTCAACTCATTACAAAATCAAGACTTATTCTGCCTGGCTGGCTGTTGTGTGAGCCAAACCGGGCAGAGCTTTTGAATGAGTGATGGCATGGTTCGGGCCTGTGGGGTCGTGGCCTAGTGAGCAGTAACATAACCCCAATCAGAAGCAGTGACGTCGGTGGCCTGGCTCTGCTCTGCTGTGCCTGCGTGTAATATGCTGTGATGAGGTCAGTCCGGGGTCTGGACACAGAGTCTCTGTGCGCTCTCAAACCTCTGACTGGCTCATCCATCTCTTACTGGATTATGGAATATTAATCCCTGACCATCGTTATCCTCAAAACAAACAACAAACAACTTTACCAGCGTCAGCAAAACAGTTGCTTTTTAACCAAGGCCTTGTTCTTCATACGTGGATTATTGAGCAGGATGTAATTGTTGACAATTTTACACAATCCTGGATTGCTACATCAATCATCTCACAGTTGTCATCATAGCTAAAGGTCCACAAGATTAAACTAAGATCAGGAGCAGGTTTATTTAACATAAACAGAATTTTTATTCTGGCTTTGGAAGGCCGCGTGCTTGAATCCATTCAACATCCTAGTAGTCATGCTTTCAACAAGTTCATTATGCAACCCAACATTTTAATGCATGCAGCAACAGCACAGGGTTAATTTTATTTACTTAATCATTAATTTATTTATATATATAAGCAAAAATGTAAGTACAATTTAAAAATGTTACACGAGTAGACATGAGATATGGCTGTATATCGGCTATAGGTAATCACAGTGTGCCGATATACAGCCATATCTCACATCTACTTGTGTGATATTACGTTTATAGTAACAGTTCGACGGCACGAGTGTGTAAGTACATAAACAAAATAACAACAGAGTGTCTTTTAAAAGCCCTCTTTTGTGCAAACTACTTCCTTCCGACACAGATTCAAATCAAAGTTTGACAGTTGAACAGCTGAGCCCAAGCCTCCGTTACTAATTCCAAAACGTCACTTTAGAACTAGTAACAAAGGAACATTGAGTTGCTTCATGAAAGCTTACTGTATTACTGTAGAAAAAGCAGTGTATTTTGTATAGTACATATTGTTAGAGAGAGGTGGACTGAGCAAGTGTGATTACCTGCATCTGATACAGCAATCATTCTTCAGATCAATCTCATATCACAATAAACATTAGTTTGAATATCTGCTGAGGAAAACGTTATCTTTGTCGTAACCTTAACATCCTTTCATCTGTTAAGGGTGATTTTGCTGCTTAGTGCATTTCTTCGCTGTGTCAAGCTGTTGTTGAAACCTGAAAATAACTTCCATTTATAGTGTTTATTTTTCAAAGTAAAAGTCTTTACTGCCGACTCACTCATAAAAACAGTCTCTTGTCGCCATCTAACGATGGAACAATGTAACCAAAATCACTGCCACGAACACGCACGGTTTCACAATGCTAAAAACTATTATTAAATATTGTTTTTTCTATAAAATCTTTGAATAAAAACATTTAATAAACGACAACAACAGCCATCAAAAAATTTGCTAGGCAAATCAGTCAAAAGTACAAAGGCAGCGCTCTGATATACAGCATTGAATTTGTATGAACATGAGATTTTGCCAAAACTGTCTTCTCTGGAACAAATAATAGATTAATGAGACCAAAGACTGCCCATTAGATTTACCCAAAATGAATTACATGTCATGTTTAACCACTACAGAGACATCTTAGCCAGCCGTAAATTCCAGAAGATCTGGTGAGGTGAGGCGCTCTCGGGCAGCTTCATGAGCGCAGAATGGCTCACATGTCTGAAAACGTTGAAGCAAATTTTCAAATAGACGTTATCTTTATTAACAAATTACATATTTGAACTATAAACATGTGCATTCTCGCCTGAAAACCTCTTAAATCTACATTCCGTGACACAAAAACAGTAATATTTATAAAATGATACTGGTTTTGGGCATCCGCCAAGGCACTCGCTATAAGAAGTACCGCAAGCTGCGTGATACGATTACAAACTGTGAAACGGCTGTTGGAGTTCTGATCTCACTGTAATATCGCACTCTTATCAGCCAATCAGATTTGGGGACCAGAAAGAACTGTTTTATAAATATATTTATATACTGATTATTTATTATTTATTTATACTATTTATTTTTTTTCATGTATATGCACTGTTTTTGTTTACTTTATAGGTTTCGAAACAGAGCCAGACTTTGCTTTGCTTTCTTTTCCCTGTATCACCATATAAATGCAAAGAAAATATATTTTAACACTCATTAAGCACAAGTATGCTCTTTTCCTTCGAACCATGCAGAGATCTCGGAGGGTCCGATTAACGTTCGTGTCAGAAGTGTCGCTTGGAAGTTGGGATCTCGAGTCTCATTTGATTCACAAATCAGCTTTAATTAGAAGCCGTCCTATACAGAGACTGAGTCCGACCCGCTCAGATGTGATGGCATTAATGAACTTCTCACTTGGAGAACACTCTTTCCCGTCAGAATCCCAAGCAGCACATCTAATTAAATGTGATGAAGACTGGACCACCTGAGGAGGGAGAACAGCCAGCCGACCGCCGCAAGCGCTTACAGTCTCATGTGCACTGCTCTGAATGCTGGGAGTCATTTGCTTCTGTGATTTGCTTTACAAATATAAAGCGCTTACTACTTAAATGGTTTCCCAAGGTTTACCTTTAGTCTAATCCAAACCAAAATGTGTTGTTTATTCATCTTCATGTCATTCCAAACTTTTTTTTTCATCTAAAAGAGATGTTTAGAACAATATTGACACTGTTCCATTCCATTCTATGCAATGAAAGTGAATGGTGACCTGGAGCTGTAAAGATTTAAAAACGACAAAAAGCACCATAAAAGTGTCATAAAACTGGTCTGCATGACGCATGCTTTTTATTTCATGTCTTCTGAAGGCATACTTCCACCATTTGTATGTGGAACAGAGCAGACCTGATATTCTTCCAGAGGTTTGCAACAGGAGAATGAAAATCCGAGGCATGTTGCTCCTTATGACTTTTATATGCCGTTTAGTACCTATTGAGGATACAAGGTCCAACAGTGTCCCATAAAATATCCACTTTAGCACAAAAACCAAAGAATGGATGCAGAAGTATCACTACCAGACAAAAGTATGGACTCACCTGCTCTTTTCCACATTTAAAATAATAATAAAGTCCTTGGAACGTTGAAATAACACCAAAAACTATAAACAAATCAAATCGCTCTTATATTTGAATTACTAGAATCCAGTTCTGCTTAATCTGGGCCTTAACTAACTTTGAGGTTCATTCTGGGATGCTTTTTAAACCGTATTGAAGGAGTTTGCATATATGCTGGACACTTGTTGTTCAGGTGGATGTATCCATTTTATAAAATTTAAATTATTAAAATAAATAAAAAAATATAAATAAAAATACATAGGAACATTTTTATTTTTTATTTTATTTTACATTTATACAAAAGCCTTTTTTGAGGTTTTTAAGATCATGAGAAAGTGTGTATAGACTTTTGCCTCATTTTGTTGTTCTAATATCTCTGCATTTGTCCCACTGTAATGTTGTTTCTGCCTTAAATCTAGTTCTCTTGTATGATGCAAGAAGAAATGTTCCAATTTATGCCTGATGCCTTCATATCCACCATAGTTTTAAGCGCTCTGAGGATTTGAGATACATTAATCTAACAAAATAATGCAGCATTAAAAAAATGTAGGGACTAACGTAAAAGCGTCATCCAAGATTATTACATTGTTTTGTGTGCAATCGACCCCCACTTTTTATCCTGCCTGACGTCAGATGTGACAGTGGTCAGCACGATAATCTCAGGACAGAGAGAGACCGGATCACGCACAGGGAACAGGGAGGGATGGTTAGTATGTCAGTCTCTCAAATCCCAAATCTGAGATTGATGTCAATCTTTGGTGGTGTTGAGTGACAGTGTTTGGAAATGATAGACATATGTTGCAATTTGCTAAGTTAAGCATTACTAGTACTTTGGCTCATGCTGAGGGGTTTGAACAATATTATTACAGTATTGAATGTTGATGTAACTCATCTTGCACTGTTTGTACTACGGACATTTAGAAATATGCTATAATAGTCAGAACACCTTAACAACCACATAACAATGCTTGGCAACCATCCACAGCAACTTCCTAGCAACCATCCAAAACAGTATTAACATGTCACCACTTTTAAAACATGCTATAAATTACTCAGAAGTCGTTAGCAATGTGGAGAGACATGTTAAAATTCAGTCCAAACATCTTAACATCCACATAACAATGCTTAACAACCACCCACAGTACCTTAGTAACATCCTAGCAACCACCCAAAACACACTAACAGTATTAACATGCCACTGCTTTAACAGCACATTATAATATATTCAAAGCTCCTTAGCAACTCTCGGAAACCTGCTCAAAACCTGTCAGAACATCTTAACACCACATAGCAACGCCTTGATGACCACCCACATCACCTTAGTAATATCCTAGCAACCATCCAAAACACTCGAACTTGCCACCACTTTTAAAACATGCTATAAAATACTCAGAAGTCCTTAGAAATGTTCTAAGGTACCTTAGTAACATCTTAGCAACCACTCAAAACACACGAAGAGTATTAACATGCCACTGAGTTAGCAACATGCTATAAAACACTCAGAACTTCTTAGCAATGCTTAGAACTCTTTAGCAACATTTAAAAACCTGCTCAAAAACAGTCAGAGCACCTTAGCATCCACATATCAATGCTTTGAAACCCCCGCCTACCCCATTCCTTAGTAACATCCTTGCAACCATCCAGAACGCCCTAGCTGTAATAACATGCCACTGCTTTAGCAACAAACCATTAAACAGTCAGAACTCCTTAGTATACTTACAGAAACATGTCAGAACACCTTAGCGATGCTTCGACAACCACTCACTGTACCTTAGTAACATCTTGCCAACCACCTAGAACACCCTTACTGTAGTTATGTGCCACTGCTTCAGAAACATGCTATACAACAATCAGAACCCTTTAGAAACGTACAGTACATGCTAAAACCCAGCAACTTCTTAGCGACACCTTGGCAACCAAACACTCAGCATCACGTTGTTTTGCACAAAAAATGTAAAAATCTTGGTTTTAATGTTGTTAATCTTTGGCACTCCAAACCATGCATGTTTTCTTTAAAACGTGAAGTGTAAATTTTGTGTCATATACTTACAGTACAGTGCTAAATAAGAACCAGTGTGGACCAGACATAAAATCATTGACTCGACCATGAGTTTTGAATGTGACTGTTCGGAGACGGTGGGATTGTTTGTAACTTGCTAAAAACAGTATTATTTAAAATGCCCCACTTCATCTTTAACTGTGCTCACTTGTTTTCCATCTTCTTTGGGTCCCTCCCTCATACTGATTCTGCTCCATTCAGGCTGAACGCATTTCAAGCATGAATGCGCTCATTACAGCGTCAGCACTCTTCTGAAAGGACCGTATAGATTCAGCATCTTTGCACACCATTGTTCTTCTCTCATGCAATCAAACTTCTGATGTTTGGGCTCCTGGGTTAGGTGACCTCTAGGTCGCAGTCTCCTACCCAAAGCAGAACAGGATTGTGGGAAACAGGGCCAGGCCTGAAGGAGCAGGAACGGCCCTCCCACACAGCAGCGACGGTATTGACCAGCTGCCAGCACTACTAGAAGCTTTAGTTCTTCAAATGCTTTGCTTTGGGGAATGAGTTGAGAAGCAGGTCCTGCGAATGCCCTCATTGGCCTGTGTCAATTCAGCCTGCCGCTGATGCCATTGCCTTTTGTGTAGTTTACTGTAAACAAACAAGCTTTTCTCTGTAAGCGTGCGGCTATTAATCACGCAACGAAACACGTCAGTTTGATGGCCATTCACTTTTGTGGCACAGCCGTGATCATTACTCTAATTAGAGGCCCATGAGCCTAAACGTTTGTGAAAGCGATGCCTTTTCTGTCATAAACAGGCTACTGTATGTCAGTACTGTATGAAAATTCATCCCTGAGGCTTTAAAGAACAATTGAGTTTGAAATGCAGTTAAGCGAAGTTACTTTTATTTAGCGCTGTTACAATACAGATTGTTTCAAAGCCGTAAAATTCCATTTTGTTCATGTTCATTTTGTAAAATTAATCCATTATGACTAATTCAATTTCAGCTGTAAAACAGCTCTATAGAAGATACAGTAATGGTTTATACAAGTTTATATTCATACATCATTATTCAGCTCAATTTAGATTACTGTCGTTTCAATTAATTTCAATACCTGTCAATTTTGCAAAGTTTAGTAATTATGAAATGACTCCAATTCAGCTACAAACAGCTAGTGTCATTATTCAGCTTGGTGTCAGTGCAGTTAAATTGATATTATTATTATTATTATTATTATTATTATTAATATTGATTTGACATACTGTAGTTTGTTCTATTGTTTAGATTTCATATATTTAAAATATATAAAATGTACTATTTATTAAATACATCTTAATAAGGTTAATAAGGTTTAAATGCATTAGCTATCATGATCCTACAGTTAAAAACATTTTTTTTTTTACAGCATGTATTAATCCAGGCAACATTTAAATTCAATTTCTAGTTTATTTTGATCAAAATCTGGACAGAATTACAGGTGTACAGTCAATGGAAATCCATTTTACTATTGAGTTTGTCAGTCTGTCTGAGACAAAATTATGAGATTGTACAATTGTCGTTGTTATATTTAGCCCTAATATTTAACCAAACCAACACACCCAAGTGCTTTGCGCAGTAGGTCAGAGGCATAAAAGTAGAGCAGTGACATTTTATTTCAATATTTCCTTTGAAATGTAGCTCTGACCTTGTAATTGTATGCATGAGGTCCTTCATATGAATTCCCCCCCTGCATTCTTAGCAGCACTATACCTGTCATCCACAGGCTTCCTAATTGCTGGTTTTAGTTCTCTCGCAGTATGGGGTGGGACTATTTAAGAAAGCTGCACTTATAATTAAAACATCGCTGCGATGAAAGTAATGGGTATCTCTTGCTTGTCATATAATCTGTAGTGACAGTGCCATTACATTTGCATTTTCGGGGAGCCTCTGCCACTTTAATTCAGCGAAAGCAGAGCAAAGACTGGAAATGATGGGAGAGGGGCTGGATGGAGACGTGGTGCGAGCCAGAATTGAACTTGAAATTGTTTTGAATGTGTTAATTTTTAACTCTATTTTAATTTTCCAAAGAACATGTGAGCAAAGCTTTTCCTTGCAAAACTTGCCAACACAAAGCTACTGTGTTTATATAAGAACGATCGTTTGGTTTTTGGGATGCTGTGTGGTTGCTAGGTTGTTTTTGGGTGGTTAGGCTGTTCCTGTGGTGTTTTCTTACTGGTGCAATATTTTCATAGCCCTAACAGTTTGAAATGAAGTACATGTCAAAGTTTAATACTTGGGTATAGTAGTATGTTTAAATCACTAACCCTAAGTATGAGCAATGCTAATAGTATGCTTGCTAATGATTATATTCCGGATGCTGGCTTTCAGGAAGTTGAATAAAACTGAGATAATTTCCCAAAAGCGAGCACACTTGTATAAACATTACTCATTTATGTGGGCAATTTTATGTACAATTAATTCCTAAAAAATAAAATAAATCTTAATTTACCTCTCAGCCATTCTTTTTGTCCTTTTGAAGTCTGCTTTGTTGTAGTGAGGGTAAGGGCTTAAGGAGAGGCCGAGGTGGTCTGTGGCTCTTATAAAAGCTTATGAAATGTCATAAACTAGCAGATCCCTCTTGTTTAGAGTTGCTGCGATGACCAGCCAATGACTGAAGTGCAGATGTGATTCTGAACGACGGCTCAATTTCAAGGTCCGTTCACATGATTCCTCATCAGGGTGCCACTTTTAGAAAGGTTATTTTTCTGCACTCTTCAAGTGTTTTTTTTGTGGGATTTGTAAAATATCCCAACATACAATTGTTTGCAAATTAAAGTTACAGGTGAACTTTACTGACCAGTCACTGGATGACACTAGGGATGAATTTAGAATGCCTTTTAAATTCCAATTAAATTCCTGAATTTGAATATAAATGTAAGTACAGTACAGTTAAAATGAACTGAAATTCATGACAACTAGTTTGTCAGAACTTTGAATCTTGGCTTAATTGACAAAGCCTTGTTTAACCCTATAAAGTATATATAAAGTCTTGATGCACAGGTTTCTAAGGCCTCTGAATTATCAACATGGTCAAAACTTTGCTGAGAAACCTGTTGAACCATTTTTTTCTTTTTTTTCTTTTAGCAAGTAAAAGGCATTTTAGTATAAGCTAATTGTAAGAATGCACACCTTTAGGTCATGGTTCACGTTTCTTTTGTTGTGAAATCTGTACTGATTTTTAATTTATTTTTATGTTGTTAGTAGGCTAATGTATTTAAGCTGAACACTTGCTGGACTGAAGCAACTTGATTTACTTATTTATGCATAATGTTTTTAGAAAAATCATGCTAAAATGTTCACACTTCACACTAAATTTACACATAAGTTCTTCAAATCCGAATTTTGCGTAACACTGGATTTGAAAATATTAAGATAAATATGAATGAGTAAAAGGAAATCGAGGCGTCCAGGATCTCTTAAAGTGGTCATATGATGTGATTTCAAGTTTTCCTTTGTCTTTGGAGTGTTAGCTGTTTGTGCATTTATAAGATCCGTAAAGTTGCAAAGACTAAAGTCTCAAACCCAAAGAGATATTCTTTATAAAAGTTAAGACTCGTCCACGCCTTCCTAAAGCAGCCCCACAAATCTACGTCACTGTGTTGTATTTGTTTAGATTTTCATAACTTCAGTGTCGTGGAGACATTGTGTGTTTCCAAATATGGTAAGGGGCGTAACATTTCAGTCACATGCTTGAGGTATTTGGCCAATCACAACGCACTGGATAGCTGACCAATCAGAGCACACCATGCTTTTCAGGACTATGAGCTTTGTAAAAGAGAGGAACAACAATAATGTATGGTATGCAGAAAATAATGTGTTTTTTGAAACTTAAACCACGTAAACACTTTGCATTACACCAAATAGACAAAATAATGTTATTTTTAGCATAGTTATATGACCCTTTTGATACAGTTTGCTGGGTTTTTAAATAGACCTACATTTCTACAATTATTAATTATTGGCAATGCAAAATTGCTTGAATATCACAAACCTATAGTTGCAGGCCTTAACCCGTCATTGTAAAGCCAGACTGAATACACAATTTGAATTGTCCTATTATTATCGGCTGCATTTCAAAAGGTCAGTGTCAAAGTCCTTTGAGGACTTCGCTCCATAGAGTCCGACTCATTGAGCAAGTTGACACGAGTCATGTCAAAGTGCCTTCTGAGACCCTCTTTTAGGCCTGCTGGGAGCTTTTGAAAGCGAGTTTCTCATTTTCGCTTCTAACCGTTGTGGAGTAAAGGTTATCTTTCCACTGTCGTTTTCTCACCTCCTCGCGGTGGAGGTTCAGATGAGATGTGACCCTGAGCGATATGTGTGGAAACCAAAACAGGGCTGTTATTGTTTCACAAAGGATCACGCAAAAAAAGAGCGCTGAGGCTTTTATGACAGGAAGTGAGAGTCCCGTATTGTAACACGCCGGCCCTCTCGCTGCGAGTTGCCATGGAGCTGAGTGGTGCGCGTAGGAAGAGCTTTGGAAAGAGGCAGGCTGGCTGCGTCGCCCCTCCATCCTGAATTGCTTCTGTTGTTCTACAGCGAAACTTCATTAACGCTCGCCCATAGCGCTGGGAAAGGAAACGGCCAGGCTGTTAAACAAGCCAAACATGTTGGTGTTACGAGTGAAGGTTCATCCTTCCTGCTGCGAGAGGAGATGGCCTGGGTCAACCATTCTGAACATTAGTCCAGCTGCTAAAGGGTCAGAGCCATACACATCTGCGATCATTGTTGTCACGCCGTAGACGTTTGCTTCTGCCCAGATTAGATGCAACTGGAGGGGCTTTGGTTGTCAGATGGGATCCAGATTTCATGAGCTCATCGTAGGCTCAATCAAAAACCCTTCTGGACCCTTTTATGCCACAAATGTGGAAATGCAGAACAAACAGACTTAAGGTGGGCTTCTTGCTAAAGCTCTCCGCCTTCGTCACAGCCCACTCAGAACTGGAGCAGCTACTTGTTACACGTGCTTCATGAAGGTAAACAAGGAGAAACATGAGCTGATGGTTGATAAATTGTGTTGTGGTAAAGTACGTTCACCCTATGTTTTTTGCATGTGATCAGAGAAACAACAAACAGCAAGCACAACTTTACACTGCTCAAAACTCACGTTTGAATAGTCAGTAGCAAATTCTTTAAATATCGAAATGTACTTACAGGCTGTGAATCAGAAGCACCAGACTGTCCTTGCGATGTTGCAATTGCCCCAATTTATAGTGTTCACAGCCATTCATAGTGTTCACATTAGAGGTCGACCGATAGTGGATTTTACCGATACCGATAGCTAGGTTGGACCAAACTGGCCGATACCGATTAATCAACCGATAGTTTTCAAAATGGATACTGAAGTGCTTTACTATTTAAAAAAAAAAAAGCAGCAACAGTACTGAACCATACTTTGTAAATGAATAAAAATATTAATATTATTTACTATATTGATCATTAAAGTTATTTCATAGTTTGCTAATGTTAAAAGAAGAAACTTTAAAATGTAAAAATATAGCCTATTAGTAGCTAATAGTGAATGTTGAAATGAAAACACTCTAACAAGGAACAATACTTCTACAGTTTTCATTAATGCTACGAATGGACTTTTATTGTTAAATGTTACCATTTAATTTCAACAGTCATGCTTAAAGATGGCCATGTTTAAATATCTACACAAGACCATAGCTTTAAAATTACATACATATGGATATTGTATGTGTACTCACACACTTTATTTGCTTCTATTTTTTAACACTTGATAATTATCTAATCAAAAAAAAAAAAAAGTTAGTCGCGCAGCGCTGCGTCTAGGAGGACTCAGAGGTATCACACACACGCACACACACACACACACCAGACGCTTTGCGTTCAAATCAAGTGGCGGTCTAAAACAATTTATTTAAATCACCAAATGGACATAAGTTTGCTTCAAGAATGAACAATGTGGCAAAAATGAAGTTCGGTGTTTAAAAAAACAGAGCAATTGGAAAGAGAACGCGCGATCTATTACAGCTCTCTACATGAAGCATAACGACTTTATTAGAGCCACAGAAAGACAAACGTTTTTGCTGAAAAATGCACAATACATTATTTATAGCCTAGGGTGAAGTCATTATATACATTCACAACGATTTGGGACAAATGTAATGTAATTTAATAGAAAACTATGTGAATGGCGCTCTGTTCCGCGGCAGGCTTTTCTGTCGGCTGCATTTAAATGCGCGTCTGGAGTTTCCCGCTCTGTGCAGCGCGCAGTGTCACGTGTCAAAATAAACAACACGTGCTGTCAGTGATTTCCGCCTCTAGAGGCCGCTCTCGTACTGTATAATGCCAATGGACCCTTCTCAGCCATTCCGGCAACGGTTGCAAACCGGAAAACTATCGGCATGGATTTTTGCCGATAACCGATAGTTGTGGCAATCAAAACCGATGAATCGGTCGACCTCTAGTTCACATTGTAGGCTACTTTCTCCCAGGATCAGGAAACAGTCCTCCATAAAATGCGCTGCATACACTTGAATATTTGCCTTGAACTGTTCTGGAACAGTGTTGTAAATATAACTTAACCACTGATTTTTAGTTGTGTACTCATTTGGAAGGCCAAACAAAGTACTTTCACAATGAAACACACAGCGTCTCCACGACATGGCCACGGCAACAACAATACTACAGCGAGAATAAAAGTTACGCCGCCTTTCATTGCGTATACGTTTGGGCGGTGTTATGCAAATCTTCCCACACTGTGACGTAGACATGTGGGGGCGTGTTTGAATGAGCCATTTTAGGAAGGCGTGGCAGAGTCTTAACCTTTATAAAGAAGATCTCTTTGGGTTTGAGACTTTAATCTTTGCAACTTTACAGATCTTATATATACACAAACAGCTTGTAACACTACAAAGACAAAGGAAAACATGAAATCACATCATATGACCCCTTTAAAATGTATTATTTCAATGAACATAAAACTGTTAGTACCATTGGAGGTTTCAAATCAATTCACCGACAAACTGTATGCAGGAAACCCCTCCAGTATCACACAATTGAAATAGCTGCATGGAGGAATGTGCAAAAAATGGATTGGTTTATTGATTGTGCAGTCCATGTAAGAAAGTGATCGTTCACTCAAAGTGAAAGGCAATCCTTAAAGGAGACACATTATGCCCCTTTTTATAATATGTAATATAAGTCTCAGGTGTCCCCAGAATGTATCTGTGAAGTTTCAGCTCAAAATACCCCACAGATCTTTTATTATATCAATTTGAAAATGCCTATTTTAAGTGGAAGCAGAAACACGCTGTATTAGAGCTCTTTAAATGCAAATTAACTGCTGCTCCCCGCCCCCTTTTCCAGAATAGAGCTGCGCCATTACAGATCGTACCTGCTAAAAAAACATATGTTTTGGTTCTGATTATCATGTTTATCGCGCTGAAATCATCTTCTTATATACGCTTTTCTGAGTGCACACATCTGAAGCACGCTGACAGAAAGCGGCTGTCACAGGCATAGACTTGGTTGGTGTCGCGTTATAGGTAGGGCTGGGTACCGAAACCCGGTACCAATATGGCACCGGTACCTATGTAACCGGTATGTACTAGAACCGAATCAGAACAGAGATTTCGGTGCCTCATTTCGGTGCCATGCCTGAGCGATCGATTTAAATATTTGTCCTTTGTTTCTCCGAAACAAACGTAAGAAGCATCACCGGCACCTGACGTGAAAAATTATTTCCCGTTTGAGAAAATGCACGTGAACTAAAGTCGGAAAGCTCTAATAATACAAGTCCAACAAATCTTTGTAGTAAGGCGAGCGTGCTGTTTTCACATTCCGACTTAAAAGCACAACTTGGGAAATGAGAGCATCCGAGAAGCGCGTGAATGCAGTTGCACACTTGCTCTGACGGCAGCAGGTAGCCCTCCATTAACTAGCTAAGCTAAACATTCTTAAATTAAAATGCCTAAAGCTAAAATTATCTTGTATTCACGTTTTTAAACCCGTTGTCCAACAAAAGAGAACACTATAACCTTTTTAGTCCACAACACCAGTTAAATGCTTCCTTTTGTGATCTGATGTAGCTTATTGTTACAGAATGACGCAGAAAATATGTTCCATAGGCTACTAATACATCGATTGGCAATGGATTATAAATATACTTAATTATTATGAAAATACCAGAGATGGCTTGAATAACACAGATAAACTATACACTGTCGTAGTCGAGTGTTTATTGTATTTGTTTTATCATTCAAAACGTTTATATCTTGTTTACTCCGTTACATCCATAGCAATGCATTTGTCCATATTGGGGATTTCCTGGAGCTTTATGAGTTCGCTACTTCTGTGACTGGATATGTGGATTTTTTGTGTGAGGGCGCCCTCTGGCATCCAGTATGAATGAAAAAGACGTGTTTAGTGCTAATGGCCAAATCCAATTATTAATTGGTCATTTTTATTTATTTTTTATTATTTTTAAGTATCGGTTCAGGCACCGTTTAGGCACCGGTACCGTTTTCGGCGTGGGGGAAAACAATTAAACATGTTTTGCTACTCTAACCATAGTTTAACCATGGTATTTGTAGTAAAACTGCAGTTATAGGCTACAATTGGTAATAAAAACGCCCAAAAAATATGTTTAGCCTACTATACTTTTACTATAGTAGTATCATAGTAATTTTTGTAAGGGATTGTGTGTAATAATATGAAATAAATGATTTAATAGATTATATCACAAAATATCAGGGAGTGACATTTATTTGGTTGTGATGTGCCCCCGCTCAGTGCTACCTCCGTCTGTTTATTCGGCAGTATAGCTATAAATTTTCCGATCAGGTTTTTTTTTTTTTACATATTAGAGGTACAGAACGCCACACAGCAACTTTTTGGCATTGCACCAAGCAATAATCAATCTACATCATAAGAAAAGTAAAGATCCAGCACCTAACAAGATCTCTGCACATTAATTCGAATGGTTTGTTTTCCCCCACGGCATAAACGGATATGATGCTTTTGTGGGCGTTCCCAGCAATGCCAACCAAGTCTATGTGAGTACTAAACTAAGTTCTCATTCACACACAAGTTTACGTTAAAAACACACATGAGTTACAAAAACAGTCGGTTATGTCCGTGAAGGTAAACAGCTGGGAAATAAATTGCATGTTTATTTTAGATCTGTGTGCCAGCAGCAGTATACGGTAAATAAATCAATAAATCCACTGCTCTGTTGTCTCCTCTGAGGCTGGGACTCTAAATAGTATTTTGTACTCGTCTGTGCAGCCAAAGGCAGAACAGTTAGAATGTTTTGCTCAAACTTTTGCCATGGCATTAGAACTGGTATTAGAACCGTTGTATCAAATCAAAATGACGGCGCCGTGGTTGGAAAATTACAGATTAAGGGGCGGTAATATTATAATGAGATCCCTTTGCAACGTCACTAGGGGAGCGAAATCAGACATGTTAGTTTTTTCAGACGCTTGCAGAAAAAGGCTTACCAAAACAAAGTTACTGGGTTAATCTTTTTCACGTTTTCTTGGTTGGTAGATGCACCGGGGACCTGATTATAGCACTTAAAACCTGGAAAAGTCAGATTTTCATGATATGTCACCTTTAAAAAAAAAAAAAAAAAAAAACCTTTACCAGAATTTGTTTCTGCCAAATTTTCATTTGTTATATTATATTGTTCATCAAAATTGAAATCATCAAAACATCCCATTTTTGCTGTTGTGCATGTAAGGTTTTAATCTTGCTTTCAAAGCAGAATAGTGGAAAAATATAAGGTATCTTTTCTTTTTTTCTTTTTTACTATGCTTGTCTAACATAGTGGTACATATTGTGTCACTATAAAAATTAGCATTTGAGATTCGGCTGTATCATTTTTTTTGTTATACTCGACTGTCAGGCAGGGCTGTTTTACATTATTTACAACAAAGGAAAGGGAGTAATGTAAAAATACAGAACATGACTTGTTCCAAACAAGTTAAGACAAGGAAAAGGCTGTTTCTAAGGAGTGTAACTCAAATTGGAGTTTAGTTATTCACTGTTACATATGCATATATTTCTTATTTTGTAATAAGAAACATGTGTCGTTTTGAGTCTTTTTTTGTTTTAAATGTTATGCACTGAACTGTTGTTAAATGTCACCCACCCCTATTTGCAGATTGTTGAAGTTATGACGTATTATTGTATCTGATGTTTCTGATTACTATCTTAAAACCCTCTTTGAGTGCATTTTATTTTTGCATTTGCACATTTCAGTGTCTGAACAATCAGTGTTTCCCAGTTTTGATTCTTGTGTAAATGCATTTCTGTTAGCTCTTTGCATTTGCAAAGTCTTTGCAATCTATATGCATCCTTTGTTGGTGTGTGTGCGCCATTTGGAGAGTAGTGAGCGAGAGGGAGGCAGGTCCTGTTTTGCCTGTTATCTCATGACCTGAACCGGTTGCCAAAAGCAGCGTTATGCAAAAGGCTGGGAGGAAAAAGAGAGTCTGGGAAGGTACAGTTTTGACGTCAGAGGTACCCACATGTAAGAATTGGCTAATATCTGGTAATTAGCTGGAATGTGCTGCTTTATTGTACAACGTTTCAACTCTGTCAGCTCTCCGAACGCGCCTCTTTGTTTTCTACTGTGCTACTTTTTCTCGCTTGGGAAAGTGATTCTTTTAAAAGCTTTCAGGCTCCTCGAGGGGTGAAAGTAGTACATTAGCGCTGATGTTTCCAGTGTTTCGTCTCCCTTTGTATCTGTCAAAATAAAATGAGAAGAAAGGGAGAGGCTGCCTGTCTCTCTTTTTCCTGGATGGCTCTCCAGATTTTGCATCGCCACCCTCCAGAGCATTATTTAAAGATCTATTCATTTTTACTGGCAGTTCGATTGGAGTTTAAAAGCTTCACATCGATAAAGAGGCTGGATGCCAGCCGTTCCCTCACCATCCTGTTGCGCACTTTCAGGACATTTCCAGGTACTCCTGATCCGAATCCATCAGGCTGGAGATTCCTCATTCATAATGCATGCTCTTTCTCTTCAGGAGTTCAGAAGCTTCCACATTCAATAATGAATATTACCTTCACCCGATGGCAGACACGTTAATGGCATATAACGGTTGGATTTGTATTGTCTTTTGTTCTGTATGAGATGATGATGGTGGCCTTTTATTGTTATTAGAGATGTATCAGGATGGTTGATTAGTCATATGCCTTTTTACACATTGTAAAAGGAAGCAAATATCTCCTTATCTCCTATTGAAACGTATTAATGTTTGCATGTTATTCCCATGCATGGACTTATAATATGTACAGTATCTCACAGAAGTGAGTACACCCCTCACATTTTTGTGAGAAGATATATGTGAGAACACACAGCTTGTATAACAGTGTAAATTTGCTGTCCCCTCAAAATAACTCGACACACAGCCATTAATGTCTAAACCGCTGGCCACAAAAGTGAGTACACCCCTAAGTGAAAATGTCCAGATTGGGCCCAATTAGCCATTTTCTCTCCCCGGTGTCATGTGACTCTTTAGTGTTACAAGGTCTCAGGTGTGATTGGGGGGGCAGGTGTGTTAAATTTGATTTTATCGCTCTCACTCTCTCATACTGGTCACTGGAAGTTCAACATGGCACCTCATGGCAAAGAACTCTCTGAGGATTTGAAAAAAAGAATTGTTGCTCTACATAAAGTAGATTGCCAAGACCCTGAAACTGAGCTGCAGCACGGTGGCCAAGACCATACAGCATTTTAACAGGACAGGTTCCACTCAGAACAGGCCTCGCCATGGTCGACCAAAGAAGTTGAGTGCACGTGCTCAGCGTCATATCCAGAGGTTGTGTTTGGGAAATAGATGAGTATGAGTGCTGCCAGCATTGCTGCAGAGGTTGAAGGGGTGGGGGGTCAGCCTGTCAGTGCTCAGACCATACGCTGCACACTGCATCAAATTGGTCTGCATGGCTGTCGTCCCAGAAGGAAGCCTCTTCTAAAGATGATGCACAAAAAAGCCCGCAAACAGTTTGCTGAAGACAAGCAGACTAAGGACATGGATTACTGGAACCATGTCCTGTGGTCTGATGAGACCAAGATAAACTTATTTGGTTCAGATGGTGTCAAGCGTGTGTGGCGGCAACCAGGTGAGGTGTACAAAGACAAGTGTGTCTTGCCTACAGTCAAGCATGGTGGTGGGAGTGTCATGGTCTGGGGCTGCATGAGTGCTGCCAGCACTGGGGAGCTACAGTTCATTGAGGGAACCACGAATGCTAACATGTACTGTGACATACTGAAGCAGAGCATGATCCCCTCCCTTCAGAGACTGGGCCGCAGGGCAGTATTCCAACATGATAACGACCCCAAACACACCTCCAAGATGACCACTGCCTTGCTAAAGAAGCTGAGGGTAAAGGTGATGGACTGGCCAAGCATGAGCATCTGTGGGGCATCCTCAAACGGAAGGTGGAGGAGCGCAATGTCTCTAACATCCACCAGCTCCGTGATGTCGTCATGGAGGAGTGCAAGAGGACTCCAGTGGCAACCTGTGAAGCTCTGGTGAACTCCATGCCCAAGAGGGTTAAGGGAGTGCTGGAAAATAATGGTGGCCACACAAAATATTGACACTTTGGGCTCAATTTGGACATTTTCACTTGGGGGTGTACTCACTTTTATGGCCAGCGCTTTAGACATTAATGGCTGTGTGTTGAGTTATTTGTGTGTTGAGTTATCTGTGTGTTGACAGCAAATTTACACTGTTATACAAGATGTACACTCACTGCTTTACATTGTAGCAAAGTGTCATCTCTTCAGTGTTGTGACATGAAAAGATATAATAAAATATTTACAAAAATGTGAGGGGTGTACTCACTTATGTGAGATACTTTAAGTTTAAATTGGACAATTTTTAATTTTGTTAACGCCTTAACATCAGCAGAAGTATTATGTCCTTGTAAACCCATATTTAATAGTCATGTTATTCTTTTGCGTTTTGCCTGATTTAGCAAGTTTATTGTAAGTTAAAAATGTATTTCTTAATATTTATACAAAAAATGTTTGATTTCATAGACTGATCTTGGCACAACAGAATTATAAAAATATTTATTTTGTGATTGTATTTATTGTTTACTAATCACATGCTGTCTGTGATCATATCAGAAGTAATTTGCAACTAATTATTTGCTTATTTTTAGTTCAGAAATAATTAAATTAGTTATTTTATTTTATTACTTTTTCATTTTATTACTTTGTTTTTATTTTATTACGTTGTTTTTTTAATTTGATATATTTTGTTTGTTTTTATTTATGCTGGTGTATTTTTTTATGGTGTAAAATTAACAATTTTTAAACATTTTATAAAATTATTTTTAATGTGGATTTGCATGCTAACTACATCAGTTTTGTAAAGCACAGCTTTTGTTACAGATTCACTTTTTTAACAATAGATTTGATGATAATGAAAAATAAAATAAAATCATGTCACACTTCAGTTGTTTTTTTAATTGTTTCTCTATGTTAGCATGCAGATGGACAGTTTTGGCCATTGTTTTTTCAGTATCTTGTATAATAAGTGTTGTCAAATATTTTGTACGTCAAAACTGAATTTGAATTTTATGGAGCAGCGGAAGTTTTGGATGAGTGAATGTGTGCCGCTGAAAGAAGAGTCTCTCAGGATATTTTGCCGTACAGACTGAAGCATGGGCTAAAATAGGAGCGTGGCGTTTGTAATGAGTTAATTTTAGGACCCACGTGATTTCCCATGAGCTGATCGGCCGGTTATTAATGGAGATTGGTGGAACACTGGGATTTGGGGCAATTGCAGCACGAGTATGTTGGACGAGGCAAGCTTTTTCGAAGTCTTTGATGCGTTTTTATTGCTTTTTGTAGTGTAGTGCCAGCAGAGACATCGCCGTTTAAAGCCTAAATTTAATGCATTTGTTGGTAATGGTGTATTTTTGTCTACAGACACTCTTGAGAGGATGTGACATCAGGTCAGCCATGATATGTCAGGTCTGTCTTGTTTGTGCTGCTTGACTGGGCATGTGTGTTATTCTTAGAAGATCTGGAGCATGAATTGACAAGGGCACCTGAGGCTGAGGGGACCCAGACGAATGACCCAAACATGAACAGACATCCACTATGTACCATTTCTGGTCTTACATCAAAATAAGTCATTCCATTTTTGTATTGGGTTTAAATTTTATAGAAAAATAAATGTTATTTATATATTATATAAATAATATTTATATAATCTATAAATAATGAATTGTATTTTTTTTAAATTAATTATTATTATATATTTTTTATTTAAGTTACTAAGTTTGGTTATTTATCTGCATTTCTTACACATTTACTTTTTCAAAAGTAAGTCATTCCTTTTTTGCATTGGGTTCAAAAGTAATGTAAAAATAAATGTGCTATTTATACATTATACATTATATAAATAATATTTATATAATTATAAATTATTATTTTTTATTATTATAGATATTTAACGTTTTTTTAAATGGGTTCAAAAGTAATGGAAAAATAAATAATATGCAATCTCTATAATGTAAATAATAATCTATAAATAATTATATAAATAATTAAATTATAGCTATTTATATTTTCACATTTTTATATTTTCACAACTATATTTTTGGGGATGCACAGCCTTTGCTATTAAAAGCAAAAGATATGGTAAGCATTTTCTCTTCTCTTTCAAAAGTTATGCCATTAATTTGCTAATTTATTCCTAACTGCATACAATTATATGGTTAGTTGCATTTTATAATTCACAATTTGCATTGTTTTAGTCTTGCTGTCAGTGATCCATTTTTGGGTCGTGACCTACCAGTATGCTCTAAAATATTTCATTGACGAGAAATTGCTCTTAGTGAGTGCAATCTCTGTAAAATAATAATAATAATAAAAAAATCCTCATCCAGACATCACAACTAACTGGAAAAGTCATGGAAAAGTCACACAGACTTACTTAGCTGTGCTTTATTTCCAGGCACTCTGTTATTCTGTAATTGCTCTCATCCTGCCATTACATCTGCCGTACACAGGCTCTTTAGACATTTAGCAATTAGTACAGGATTGTTGGCTCTCATCAGGGCGACTGTCAGGGTTATTCACCCAGGCTCATGCCATTATCTCACGGTGTGTCCCTGAGGCGGCACGCAGAGCATTACGTGCCCTGTGTGATGCGCTGCGGCTCGGATCTATGGCGGAATACAGAGAAATGCATATTGCGGATTGGCGTTAATTGTCTGGATGACATAAATGAGTGCTGGATCTTTTAATCAGTGCTTTGATTAGAGGACAGATGGTTGATTGGGTCCAGTGAGAGGCCTTCAGATGAAAGATCAGCCCTGAGGAGAGAGAAAGAGCTACACAGCACTGATGTATGGGTCAATCTCAAGAAAATATGCTCAGAAAAAGACTCCCTATCGGAGGATACCCTGATACTTGGAAACACCCGTTTCAGATGGGAATTTGATATAGATAGATTGATTGAACAGAGCTTGATTGCATGTTTGAATGAGCACCATACTGCCTCTTTATATTAGCTGTGATACATTTGGTGTCTCTCTTCGATACATGTTTTCATTTTCACAATAGCAACAATATTTATTATATTTCTGATTATATCTCACAATTGTGACAAGAAAGCCAGTTCCAGGTCACAATAAAAATCTAAATATAATTATATAATGTATTAAATGTATAAATGCTGGTCTTTTGAATTTTCTATTCATCAGAGAATCCTGAAAAAAAAAAAAAAAAAATGTTTCCGCAAAAATATTAAACAAAACAGCACAACTGTTTTCAACATTCATAATAATGTTTCTTGAGAAGCAAATCAGGATATTATAATGATTTCTGAAGGATCATGGGACACTGAAGACTGGAGTAATTATGCTGAAAATTCAGCTTTGCATCACTGGCATAAAGTTTATTTTTTAAAAAATATTGAAATAAAAAACAGTTACTTTAAATGTTTATACTATTTCTCAATATTACTGTTTTACTGTATTTTTTGATCAAATAAATACAGCCTTGGTGAGCATGAGACTTTTTTTAAAAATCGGACAAGTATTGTATTATATTTTTAAACAAAATCAAGAAAAAATATTGAAAATAAATAAATAACATAACATAATTATATGGATTATTTATTTATTTAATGGCCTGTAAGGAATATTTCAGACAGTACATTTTGTAATATCACCATCCTTGGCAGCTGTGGTGTGCTTAATTTTGGGTGCTGCGAACACCTGTGTGTGCGCACACATGCCTCACTGGTGTCTCTCAGAGTTTAACAGCGTGTTCGAAAGGACAGGAAGGGGTGAGCGATTGAAGCATCTGACTCATCCATCCTGTTTGTCGCACACAGAGGTGGACTGTCCTACTGAAAACATGATGTCCTCTTTCACACTACACACACATGCACATGGCAGCCATGTGCTCCCACCTGTGATGTTAACCCTAACCCTATTAGGAATGCCAGGATGATGTAGGACACCATATATACCCATAGAAAGTTCATTTGTCATCTTCATCTGAAGTGAGCTGCTAACCACTGATCATTGAGGCAGTGAATTAAACCAAATCAGTGAATCACTGTTTTTATGAATTAGATGTTCACAAATTGAAATGATCTTGAGCTTAAAATCTCCAGTTTATTCAACGATTAAGTTAATTTCCCCCAAAACTCTTATTATCATAATGATTTAGTTTTCTTCGTAATTTTCATTTTCTTTGGTGATTCTTATTAGAATTTCCAATTTGTCAGTTAGTCAATTTGTGAATGAATCATTCAGACTTTTTTTTATGAACTGGATTAGGTGATTCAAAGAAAAGAAACACATATGAAATAACTAGAGGTCGACCGATAGTGGATTTTACCGATACCGATAGCTAGGTTGGACCACACTGGCCGATACCGATTAATCAACTGATAGTTTTCAAAATGGATACTGAAAGAGAGCTAGTGCTTTATTATTATATAAAAATAAAAAGCAGCAACAGTACTGAACCATACTTTGTAAATGAATAAAAATATTAATATTATTTACTATATTGATCATTAAAGTCATTTCATAGTTTGCTAATGTTAAAAGAAGAAACTTTTCAAATTTAAAAATGCAGCCTATTAGTAGCTAATAGTGAATGTTGAAATGAACACACTCTAACAAGGAACAATACTTGTACAGTTTTCATTAATGCTACGAATGGACTCTTATTGTTAAGTGTTACCATTTAATTTCAACAGTCATGCTTAAAGATGGCCATCTTTAAATACCTACACAAGGTCATAGCATTAAAATTACATACATATGGATATTGTATGTGTACTCACACACTTTATTTGCTTCTATTTTTTAACACTTGATAATTATCTAATCAAAAAAAAAAAAAAAAAGGTTAGTCACACACTGGGCAAAAGCGCAGCGCTGCGTCTAGGAGAACTCAGAGGTATCACACACACACACACACACACACACACCAGACGCTTTGCGTTCAAATCAAGTGGCGGTCTAAAATAATTTATTTAATAACCAAACGGACATAAGTTTGCTTCAAGAATGAACATTGTGGCATAAATGAGTTTGAAGTTCGGTGTTTAAAAAAACAAAACAGAGCAAGCGGAAAGAGAACGTGCGATCTGTATTACAGCTCTCTATATGCATACAGCATACAGACTTTATTAGAGCCACAGAAAGACAAACGTTTTGCTGAAAAATGCACAATACATAATTTATAGCCTAGGGTGAAGTCATTATGTACATTCACAATGATTTGGGTCAAATATAATGTAATTTAATAGAAAACTATGTGAATGGTGCTCTGTTCCGCGGCAGGCTTTTCTGTCGGCTGTATTTAAACGAGAGTCTGGAGTTTCCCGCTCTGTGCAGCGCGCAGTGTCACGTGTCAAAATAAACAACACGTGCTGTCAGTGATTTCCGCCTCTAGAGGCTGCTCTCGCACTGTATAATGCCAGCGGACCCTTCTCAGCCACTCCAGCAACGGTTGCAAACCGGAAAACTATCGGCATGGATTTTTGCCGATAACCGATAGTTGTGGCAATCAGCTATCGGTGCCGATTCATCGTCGACCTCTAGAAATAACCCCATGAAATCACCCTGTACCAGATCTATACAGGTGGAGCTGGGGAAGTGGAGGGTTTCTGATAGGTTTCTGAAAAGATTTGACTCAAAAGAATGATTTGCATGTGAAAAATGACATGGGCTGTGTTTTCCAAAAGCATGATATTTCTAAGTATATCGTAGAGACCATTGGTGTCAGTGGTTTGTATGATCTGTTTAGGCTTATGGTACTTTTGATGATGCACTGATGAAAGAAATCCATAAATGTTGGGAAGTAAATACACAGTGGGGCAAAAAAGTATGTAGCCAGCCACCAATTGTGCAAGTTCTCCCACTTAAAAAGATGAGAGAGGCCTGTAATGTTCATCATAGGTATACCTCAACTATGAGAGACAAAAATGAGAAAAAACAAATCCAGAAAATCACATTGTAGGATTTTTAAAGAATTTATTTGCAAATTATGGTGGAAAATAAGTATTTGGTCAATAACAAAATTTCATCTCAATACTTTGTTATATACCCTTTGTTGGCAATGACAGAGGTCAAACGTTTTCTGTAAGTCTTCACAAGGTTTTCACACACTGTTGCTGGTATTTTGGCCCATTCCTCCATGCAGATCTCCTCTAGAGCAGTAATGTTTTGGGGCTGTCGCTGGGCAACACAGACTTTCAACTCCCTCCAAAGATTTTCGATGGGGTTGAGATCTGGAGACTGGCTAGGCCACTCCAGGACCTTGAAATGCTTCTTACGAAGCCACTCCTTCGTTGCCCAGGCGGTGTGTTTGGGATCATTGTCATACTGAAAGACCCAGCCACGTTTCATCTTCAATGCCCTTGCTGATGGAAGGAGGTTTTCACTCAAAATCTCATGATACATGGCCCCATTCATTCTTTCGTTTACACGGATCAGTCGTCCTGCTCCCTTTGCAGAAAAACAGCCCCAAAGCATGATGTTTCCACTCCCATGCTTCACAGTAGGTATGGTGTTCTTTGGATGCAACTCAGCATTCTTTCTCCTCCAAACACGACAAGTTGAGTTTTTACCAAAAAGTTATATTTTGGTTTCATCTGACCATATGACATTCTCTCAATCCTCTTCTGGATCATCCAAATGCTCTCTAGCAAACTTCAGACGGGCCCGGACATGTACTGGCTTAAGCAGGGGGACACGTCTGGCACTGCAGGATTTGAGTCCCTGGCGGCGCAGTGTGTTACTGATGGTAGCCTTTGTTACTTTGGTCCCAGCTCTCTGCAGGTCATTCACTAGGTCCCCCATGTGGTTCTGGGATTTTTGCTCACAGTTCTTGTGATCATTTTGACCCCACGGGTGAGATCTGCGTGGAGCCCCAGATCGAGGGAGATTATCAGTGGTCTTGTATGTCTTCCATTTTCTAATAATTGCTCCCACAGTTGATTTCTTCACACCAAGCTGCTTACCTATTGCAGATTCAGTCCTCCCAGCCTGGTGCAGGTCTACAATTTTGTTTCTGGTGTCCTTTGACAGCTCTTTGGTCTTGGCCATGGTGGAGTTTGGAGTTGGACTGTTTGAGGTTGTGGACAGGTGTCTTTTATACTGATAACGAGTTCAAACAGATGCCATTAATACAGGTAACGAGTGGAGGACAGAGGAGCCTCTTAAAGAAGAAGTTACAGGTCTGTGAGAGCCAGAAATCTTGCTTGCTTGTAGGTGATCAAATACTTATTTTACTGAGGAATTTACCAATTAATTCTTTAAAAATCCTACAATGTGATTTTCTGTATTTTTTTTTCTCATTTTGTCTCTCATAATTGAGGTATACCTATGATGAAAATTCCAGGCCTCTCTCATCTTTTTAAGTGGGAGAACTTGCACAATTGGTGGCTGACTAAATACTTTTTTGCCCCACTGTGTGAGTGTGTGTATATATGTATATATATATAATATGACAATTATTTCAGCAAATATAGCCTATATGTTGTTACCCTGATGCTGGGAAATTGAATCTCACTGTGAATATAGGATTTTGGTCGTACTGCCTATCTCTGGTCTCATATCTGTTCATTGACTTCCTCTCAGCAGGACTCATGTTTAACTATGAGATCTGCATGCAGGACACATCCAGAATTGTAGGCATCTGTCTCACGGCTTAGTCAAGGCCTGGGGCAAAAGCAGTGATGAATGGATCTTGCGTGATGAATTTGCTTTATGACGTGTACTTGCAATCTGTGCTTTTATCTTTTTGTGAAAGGAGATTTAAAAACAGCGTGTGTACCCTCTTGATTTTCTTTCACTTGGTCTTCTCAGCTGCGTTCTTGACTGTTTCATCTTCCTCCTGGGACAAACCTACAATTTCACTGCTGGAGTGAAAGATGTAGACGGTAGGAGCAGACTCTGTTTCCTGGACATTTCTATCAGAGCACAGTCAGGAGAGCAGCAGACTGCCTTTGGACAGGATCAGCGTGAGCTTTCACAATGTGCATGGATGAAAACGTCAAATCCACAGTCGAAAGGGTCAGACTTGTACACAGTTGTCCGACTTTTGCTCATTCCTGTCTGGTTATCCTTTTTTAGCCTTTTTATGGTTTTTGAGAAAGCTCTGGCTCTGGAGTGTTTGATGGATTGGAATGGGTAAGATGTGTTTTGAGGGTGCACGAAAAGCCAGGTCAGTTGGAAATCAAGCAGTAAAACAGCAAATAGGGTGCTGCAGGGATTACTGTATGTAATGTATTTTTGTGGGACAAATCTGAAATTAGATTTTGCCACTTGCAATAGCATCTTATTAAAGTCAGTGGGTTTTTTGAATGGGTTTTGGTTAAATGTCTGAAATAAGCTCCATGTTTAACACAAGCTCAAGATACTTTCATGTTGTATTCTACAACATAAAATACATTAATAACACCTCATTGTTTCTAATCATGGTCTTGCAAACTATTCTAACTCAAACTTCCAGGGACAATGTTTTTAAATAAAGAAATTGATGTTCTGGTGATTGTATTTAGGCTTTAAAATTCATAGGTTATGTTCACTTCAAACTTATTTTCTTCAATAATTCAAAAGCCAAAAAAATAATCCTATTGGGTTTTTGTTGAGGAACCCAGCATCATGTTGACTTCTGGGGTTGGTCTTCAAAAATGTGTTATCCGTGAAGCACACTTTTTTTTATTTCCAAACTGGATCCAGTGCTTTAAAATTTATATTTCTCAATGGATTTTTGCAAGTGGGTTGTAGTCACCATTAACGTTCTCTTTTGGTCATGTGACAAAGCTTGAGTTTCGTGCACCATTTAGTTTTTGGAGACCACTGCGTGAGTTTGGAATGTTTACGAAATTCTCAATTGGCTTTCTAAGTTAGAAATGTTTTCAAACTTTGAATATGTTCCTGTAAAGTGCTTGACGTCAAATATGAAATAGTAAATTTTTTCTCTAGTCTTGCGTTAAAGTAGTCGCTGCTCAGAAAAATGGATTTGCATATTCCTGGTTCTCCATCAAAAGTTGCGAAGTTGTTGTTTTAATGACAGCTGAAAGATAAAATATTCCCATGACAATGGGAATGATGCTGCTCAGTGCTGATGGGTCATGCTGGCCCATAAAATGTTTGTGCCTTAAAATTTATAGAAACTTTTTGATTTATTTTGGTTCCCATTATTCTCTGAAGCAGTGTCTCTGTATTTCTACCGATCACTCCACGATCCTACTAAATGGCATAAAAAGGCTTTTTATAGCACATTTTTTGAGTGACTTATGCTTGATATCACTTCCTAACCCCTCATAAGACACATTGTCTTCCTCCAGTAATGAATTCAAGACGTACCTACCAGAAAAAGTTATTATTAGAGGGCCGTCTTTGATTAGCACATACTTATTAAAGGTTTGCAGTGTTTGTTTGATCTTGTTCTCCTGGCTGGCTCAGGGTGTTTGTTACTGATTTCATTTGGCTTTTGTTGCAGGAAGAACGCTGAAAATGCTTATTAGTGGTGCTTGGCAAACATCGCTAATGCTATTGCTCATACTTGGGGTTAGTGATCTGAACAAACCTCTAACCACAAATATTAAACTTTGGCATAACTCGTACTCTACCGTTTGTGCTACAGATATTCAGTGGTTTTTGTTCCACTTGAAGATAAAATGGGCTAAAATAAATGATATTAAATAGAATTATATAAAAATGTAATATAATGAAATAGAAATATATACTAAATATAGAATATAACATTTTATAAAAATTTAAATATATGAAATAAAAATCTACAATTAACTCATTCTCTGGTTAAAATGCTTGTTTACCCATGTTGTTTTCCTCTCTAGAGGATGGGGGACTTAACGATAGCACTGCTGCATTAACCTGATCTATTAAGAGTCTCGTAATTCAGGGAGTCGATGTCATCACTTCCTCTAGGGGCGCCTCAAGGAAAACACTCCAGTCCCACTGGGACGTCCGCTGTTGGTCAGCCCAATTGTGAAGAATGACAGTGGGAATACCTTGTCAGCAGTGCTTTAAACAGTTTTGGAGGCTGACGTAATGTTTATATCCTTGTGACGGCTTTTGATAAACAGGACGTTGTTCCCCTCTCATTAGGGGAAACTGAGGTTGATGGGCAGAGTTTTCATACTTTGTTGAATATCTCTGGTGGAATACGCATTGTGACAACAGAAATAAGTGCATATGACAGATTTATTGATTGATTGGTGTGTATTTATGTATGTATTAATTTTATTTGCTGACTCAAATTTTGGTTTTGTGGAGTTTTTAATTTACTGTTTTTAATTTTCTGAGATTATTGGTAGGGAAATGTTTAATATACAATATGTTTAATTTTAACATTTTTTAATGATGATTTTAACTCGCTTATTCAATTTTCAATCAATTTTCCTTTTTTATTCCAAATGAGATTTTTTTTTTTTTTTTTCAGGTCCACTATAAATGATTAATTATTTTATATTTCATGTGCCAACCATCCCAACCCTTTTTGTTTATGATGGTAGCCAAGCTGAGTTGTTTATCATAATTTTTTCACTATTAAGTAACATTGATATACTTTTAAATATTAAATATATTTTTATTTATATTGCATTTTTAAGATTTTCATATAACCTTTTTTTCTTACATCTTCCTGTTTCCTCTTTGACAGAAAAGTTGTCCTTTCTTAAGTTGACAGATTAAGACTTTTTAAAAATATATTTATTAGAATTAATAATTGTGTGGTGGCACCCAGTTCTTACCCAGAAATGAACCCTTTCCTGACTATTAGTTGACCAATGTGGGTTGTTTTAACGCTCACAATTTCATACAATATTCTTTGAATGAAAATTGTGCAATTTGCTCTGTTATGTGCCTAATATTCTTATTCTATTTTGATAAAACTGACCTTGGTTAAACTGCACTTTACATTTTAAGAAACTTTTCTTTTTTTCTTTTTACACTTCAAACTGTCCAATTTAATTTTGGTGTGTTTAACCTCTCAAGAATAGCACATATTTGATAGTAACCCTATTCCTGAGGCACTTGTAGATTAGAAAGACCTGTACATGAATCTTAATGCATGCTGGAGGGACGACGTATTTATTTTTGTTAATTAAATCTGTTCTTTTATTCTCTTATGTCGTCGTTTGCCTCTGGCTACTGGCACTAAATCACACATCAGTGAAATCCAGGAGTCAGATGATTTGGTTAGACGATGGTTTGCTTGCTCTTTAAAGCGCTGTTTGCTCTCGTCACAGGTGTCTCCTGCAGAGATGAGAGCCTGCAGGCTGTAAATGAATGGTAAGTGTGTGTTAAAGTACACTTCCCTATATTCTCAGCCTCGGTGAAGCCTGGAGGAAGCCCTCTAGTGGTGCAGATCCCCTCGTCTCGCTGTTTCCTGCAGGTTCACAGTCACTCGGAGTACTGTAAATCATGTAAATGCTTTAGGGAGGCCCTGGGCTCCCGCTGATCCTATCAGCTCTTGCCAGCACGTCGGATTGGGGCTTCTATCAAACTTCTATTGTATTTGCAGCACTCGGAGCTTGTTTTTAATACTTTTTAACACTGTGTTCGAGGTGGTGGGTGCACGAAAGATGAAACCGCACATTTGCTGGTGGTGACAAGAATAATGGCATGTGAAATCGCTGTTGGCGTATTCCACCCGCTCTCTTTCAGTTACCTTATTTCCACCAAAATGCTCAGCCTGAAGAGCTGCGAACCTGCTTCAGAAGGATTTCTCCTGAACGAATGATAGAATTTACTACGGTACTATATAACTTTTCAACAAACAAACATGACCATCACATTTTTTTCCCTCCTCGTGTGATTAGGACATGGAAAACCTGGAAATGTTAGTGTTGTTGTTGTTGTTTTTATAGAACTGTGCTTTCCAGGCCTGGAAAAGTCAGAGGAATTATTAATATATTTTCATGGATATTTCTATAGTCCAAATGTTCTTTTTTTTCTAGTTGTGCTCAACTCTTAAATGCTTCTTTCTTTTGTTTTACTCCTTATTTTGAAAATCTTTTTATATTTTCAATTTAATTTAATTTTGCTTTAGTAATTGTCTTATGTGCTTTTGTCAATTTCTTTTTTAGTTTTAGTTCTATTTTATTGTTCAATTTATTTATAATAACATATTATTATTAGAAATATTTCAAATGAGTGTTTAGTTTTTCATGTGATATTTGTATTTTATTCTATTTCAGCTTTAATTAAATAAAAAAAAATAGTTTGTAGTTAACGATAACAACCCTCATTCAGCATCACACAGAGTTTTCAGTTACCAGTGCAAGTGCTCATTTTTTAATTAATTTCAAGTGAAAGTGTTCGATAACAAAGTGGTTATAGAGATAAAGTAGTATTTGGCTGGTCATGTGATCACATTCACAACATGTAAAATAAAACAGCTTTTATTAGGCCACTTATATGAATCCTCATCAATGTGAGTGAACATTTGAAACATTTTTCAAAAGTACTATTCATTTATTTATGTGCACATTTTTTTGTAATGAGGATAAAATGACTGAGTGCACTTTTAAACAGCGTTTTTTTTTTCAGACAGTTATTACTCATCTAAATGAAGGATTGAAGAGAGATCTAAAATCTTCCACTGTAGAGATCTTCTAGTAGCTGCTATTAGAGATCTCCATTAACATATCATTCAACGGCCTCTTCTTCTCGTGTATCATGTCTGTCACCTCTTAACTGCAGTCTCTCAGCGCCCTGGCCATGTCTGTGTGCAGCCGTTTGGGCCTCTGGGACGCTGGGATGATGTATTTGCTAAAGAGCTGAAATGACCATAAGGTTCAGCGAGATCCCTGAGTAACAAACCTCCCGTACAGAGACGGCCAAAGAGCCGCTGCCTCGGATGGCACATTTTATCATTTTGCGTTTGGCAGGTCCTCTCTCGGGGTCCATAAAGACCCTCTAACCCTTTTCTTCTGAGCCCAGCTTGGGTTTCAAAACTATCCATTCTGCTGTGATATTTGCAGAAGGGCTGCCTGCTGCTTAAAGTGTCCTAGATCTGTTTCCCAGCCTTCATCAGAGCCGCAGGAGAGGGATTTCAATGCTGGATGATGGGAACAGGAGGAGCGTAAGGCTGAGCTCTCCTCCCATCGGCTCCTCTGAGAGACTGCCTGTGCTTCTTCAGCAGGTACGCTACCTGTTGAGGAGCTGTTAAGCTGCTTTGCTTTTTTGAAATATGAGCGTTTATCCAGGCTGATGAATTGAGTGTGTCAGCCAGGCTGATAAATTGGTCAATATTGGGCCATTTTGACATTATTGGCAATAAAACACTCACTGTCATGTTAGTTCCTAAATCTGCTATCAGCGGAGCCTCACCAGTTTTTGGAATCATTTTGAGTGAATTTATTTGTAGTGAAAGGATTTGTAACATATTTATTGTTAGGGAAATTAGAGTAGAAATTATGAAGATTGATCATTAAAAATAAATAAATTTAAAGGAAAACTTGGATCTACATTCACATTTTTTCTCATCTGTCATAGATAGATAGACAGACATATAGATAGATGGATAGACTATATTTGATCAAAAATGCAGTTAAAAGACATTGTGAAATATTATTACAATTATTAAAAAATATATATATTACAAAAAATTACAATTCAGTAGAAAATTGTTTTTTTTTATAATGTCATAATATAAAGGAATAATTTATAACTTTTTTTTTTAGTTTTCCTCTACGTACATTCATAGTTTTTGTAGAGTAAAAATGACTTCATTCACATTTTGTCGTATTTTAGTCTTATTTGCCATATATTTGTAGCTACAATTCAATGAATATTTAATAAATAGAGTAAACAAATAATCGATAAATAATATTGATTAATACTGAATAACTGATAAACAATATTATGATATAAAACAATTCAAAATAACTTTTCTCTTGTGATGTATGTGGTGTGATGAAACGATTGAGATTTTTTATATATATATTGTATACGTTTTATGTATTTTTTGACACTTGCTGCTTTGAGAAATCCCACAAGCGGAGTGATACAAACAGTGAAACTTTTGGAGTTACGATATCTCTTGTATATCACACTCTTATCAGCCAATCAGATTTGAGGACCAGAAATAACTGTTTTGTGTGTGCGTGTATAGCCTATATATCTCGATATTTGTATCTGTAAACATTCAATTTCAGCATAATATTGTTTTTTTTTTGTCTGCTTGTTCTTCTCCCATACAATGTTTTATAGCATATATGGCTGAAGCTCTTTCTCAGGATAGTTTGTCTGCTGTGAATTGTCAGACTGAGAATAGTGTTGAAGGCTGCAGGTGTGTGTGTGTGTGCTTGTACACCGGGTGTGCGCTTGGTCAGTCTCACCAGGTGATGGGCTGCTGGCAGGTGCCGCCCCCCTCAACACACACCATCTCCCTTACTTCCTGCCAAACACTCATCTCCTGCCAGTGAACGGGATCTTGGCACATGAGTCCTGCACTGTGCCACAGTCTGCCTACCACCCGCTGGACCGGTGGGCTCGTCTACGAGAGGTTTCCCATTGAATGGATGGCCAATAAAGCGGCTATCGTTCTTAGATCAAGTTTATAGCTGATATTAACATCTGTCTCTGATCACAAATGGACGGCACTACTGGCGTAAAACGGGGGCCAATGTGATGCTTATGTGGTCTTCATATTGCCTTTGTAATGGAAAAACCAGTGTGTTGTGTCCTGGACTCATCATACTGTAAGTAACACAGCATTTGCAGCTCATGTTGGGGGAAAGCCAAAAACTGTGATTTTTAGACTGTGCCAGCTAGTCATGTACGTGTGAGCATCTTAGGTATGCTGATCAGTGACATACTACTGTTAAAAAGTGACAAAATCAGAGACCCTAGAAATTCACTGGAAATGCTTGTTTTTCATTTTATGCTCTGATCCAATAGCTTTGTTCCAAAACCAAGCAAGCTGCCTACCTAGACATCATTGAAAGGCGCACTTCCAATTCAAAGGCTCTTCCAAAAGGTAGGAAGCGACCTTATGCTGCCTTCTAAGATACTTCAGTTTGGCCAAATTCTGCAGCAGCTTGACAGGTCTCTTTCATAGAGAATACAATATGTTGTAGTAAGCTCAGTTTCTTCACGTTAAATGTCACTCAGTACTAAAGTATTGAGAAGTAATAGTTACATTTTTTTTACCTAATATTTGTGTGTTTATTATATAAAACACCAATCCTGAGCTTTAAAAGGTTTTAAAAGTCTCCTAGCTTGTTTTAGAGTGGTTTTGCAAGACCTGGAAGACCAGGTTTAACTGGATTAGACCATCAAACCAGCAAATCTAGTTCTTTTTTCAGGGTTAAATTGCATTTCCACCAGTGTTATTATTATTTGTATGCTATTATAGTTTTATATAATATTTATTTTATTATTTTTTACAAAAATCTATTGTTATGCTTAATTTGTATTACTTTTTGTTTCAAATTTGTTTTAAAATATTACTATTTAGGTTTATCTTTATTTTAATTTCATTTTTAGTTTTTATTTATTACACATTAGTAATTTTAGTGCTTTAACAAAGTTATTGCATTATTTATTGCATCAGTTATTGCAAGTTATTGCATTTCATTCATTTTTTTTCTTTTTTTAATTTAAGTTTTTTTTATAACATAATATTTATATTGTATTTTATTTCAGCTTAATTTTAATTAGCACTTTTTTCAATTTTCTTTAATTAATATTTTAATAATATTAACCATAATGTTGTGTTCTGGACATTTTGACCCAGAGAGGATTTTCTTTTTCCAGAAAATGCTAAACTTACTGACTTTGCTCACACAGAACAGCTTCCCCCTAAAATGTGACCTTTCCTTCTTTCTTTCATTCATTCATTTTGTGGTGGCTCAGTCAAAAATGACCATGATTATAAATTACTTGTAATACTGTATTATTAACAAATGTATTTCTGTTTGGAATTGATTGTTCGTAGGTCTTGCACATCAGTTTTTTTTTAGTGAACATTGCTAAAATTATCCAATTTTTTAGCTCAGATAAATGAAGCCTGTGACCAATCAGTTCCACAAAGAAATACAGAACCTGTGCAACTGAAAGACAAAGAAACAAGTTGACAAAAAGATCGAATCCAAGATTTGACAATAGTATAGCATTTTAAAAGGCCGCTCATTTTTTCAGGAACACCAAATAAGGTAAAAGTTTTTCAGCACAGCAGGAGGGTTAATACAAAATAAATTCAAACACGATGAGTTTGAGTGCTGCCTATGCAGCCAGCAGACAGTCATCTAAAGCATATGATGAGAATAGACACTTGATCACCCCATTACAGGCAGTTAGAAAGAAGCATATCCTGTGATTACAGACATTCAGAGCTGTGCAGACAACATATAACAACATTTGACATCCACTATGCAGCCCTGTATATGCTGTATGTAAAGAGATTGAGAGACGCTTATGTAACTCTACATTTAGCTCGCAATATACTCTCACAAACATGCAGCAGGGCTCTGGATTGAGCTTTTATGCAGAACTAATAGGGCGGCGAACTTTCACTTTAGGCTTCCCTGATGTTGTGTTCTACAGTTTTACACAAATACCCTTCACACAAATACAAAGCGTCCCCTGGAGAGACAGGACGAGGTGACCTCAAAGAGACCTGTCACCAGCAGCCTGCAGCTTCTATTTTTAGCTCTGAGCCTCTGGTTGTTCCCGAATCAGGCCTTAATTCCCTAAATATTCCTGTCGTTGGATCTCTCTGTGCGGCAGGCCGGATGTGTTAAGCCCTCAGGAAGCCCTGCTTCATGTCAGCAATGAGTTTTATTAATAACAGTCTAAGCTGAAGTCATTTGTAGATGAGGATGTTATTAGCCCATGTGTTTGTTTGTGCAGATGGCTTTGTCTTTTGTAGGCAGCCAAAGATGGCGGACGAAGCGAGACAAATATTGATTATAAATCAGTATCAATGCAATAGTGTTGTATTGATTGAATTATTTGAACTGTTTTGGCCAGTGTTCATGTGCTAGGTGTTTTTATGTTTATTAGAGTGTTGTTATGTAGGAACCGAGCCTCAGTCCGCTCTCTTGGGAAGCAGGCTGGTTCTGACGGTGGTCTGTGAGAAAGATCTGGTTCAGGGTGGGACAGCAGAGCTTTATCTGCATTGAGACTGAAGATGAATATTTTTGGAGCTGATAAGACATCTGTCTTCAAAGCTTCTTCTGTGCTGTAAACATGCTGTGATGAGCTTTGCTACGGTACAGTACCTACAATCCCATCAATAGAAGGGATATTTTTACCACTTTATGAGGATACAGGATTATACTCACTTTCACTGTTCTTGAACGCTGGAGATTTTAACACTACAAAATTATTCTTTTTTTTTTGTTACTTTATAATTAAATTATTAAAGTCAAACTTTTTAGTACTCTAGTATGCTTATCAAGAGCTCAGAATGATTTCTGAAGGATCATGTGACACTGAAGACTGAAGTAATAGCTAATGAAAATTCAGCTTTGCATCACAAAAATAAATTATATTTCAAAAGGAGATTAAAATAGAAAACTGTTATTTTAAATTGAAATAATATTTCACAATACTGTTGTTTCCCTGTCTTTTTATATAAATGCAGCCTTAATGAGTATAAGAGACTTTAAGAAATATAAAAAAATCGTACTGATCCCAATGTGTGCATGTGTTTATACAGTGTGTGCAGAATTATTAGGCAAGTTGATATTCTGGTCATATTTTTTTCCAAGAACATTTTACCAATTCCAAACCACATCAATCTTAATAACTACTATTGATTTTGTATTTAATAATTTATAAGTGATATATAATTGTCCATGAAGGCTGATAGTCAGAAACTCCTTATTCCAGGTGTGCAGAATTATTAGTCAGGTTTTCCTTTACAGATAAAATGAGCCAAAAAAGAGATTGAACTAAAGAATAAAAGTTAAAAAAATTATTAAATGCCCATGAGAAGGATGCAATACTAATGCAATAATAGAATTAGCAAAGTTAAGGCATGACCATTGGGCAGCGAAATGCTCATTGGGTCAGCAAGGTCAGAAAAAACAGGTGAAGAAAAGACACGTTAACTGCAAAAGAATTAAGAATTAAGGTGAAGAATTAGTTGAGAAACCATCAGGAACCATTTAGTCTCCAGCACCATCATTTTCCAGAACTGCAACCTTCCTGAAGTCTCCAGAATTACAAGGTGTCAGGTTCTCAGAGACTTTGCTTGGGTAAAAAATTCTTTAAAATGGCCCTCACTTAATAAGAATAACATGCTGAAGTGTTGTGAAATACATGAAGACTGATTTTGTATAGGATTTATGAACAGATAAGTGACTCTTGAAGGACCAGCATCACATCCTCTTGTACCACTGTTTGAAGAATTTATCTTCCAGAATCTGGCAGTACGTTTTGGGAGCTCATTTTAGTTCATCTCCTATCCTGAAAAGTCTGTCTTGCAGGATTGATAAAAAAATAGTATATAGGTACAACTTACTGCCAGATTCTGGAATATACATTTTTCAAACTGTGGCACAAGAGGATGTGATGCTGGTCCTTCAAGAGTCACTCTCAACTTATCTGTCCATAAAGCCTATAAAAAAAATCAGTCTTCATGTATTTCACAACACTTCAGCATGTTATTCTTATTAAGTGAGAGTCATTTAAAATATTTTTTTACCCAAGCAAAGTCTCTGAGAACCTGACACCTTGTAATTCTGGAGACTCCAGGAAGGTTGCAGTTCTGTAAAATGATGGTGCTGGAAACTAAATGATTCCTGATGGTTTCTCACCTAATTCTTCACCTTAATTCTTAATTATTTTGCAGTTAACATGTGTCTTTTCCTCTCCACCTGTTTTTTCTGACCTTGCTGACCCAATGAGCATTTCTCTGCCCAGTGGTCATGCCTTAACTTTGCTAATTCTATTATTGCATTAGTATTGCATCCTTCTCATGGGCATTTAATAATTTTTTAATATATATATATATATATGTATGTATATATATATATATGTGTATATATATGTATGTATGTATGTATGTATATATATATGTATATATATATATGTGTATATATATATATGTGTGTGTGTGTGTGTGTATATATATATATATATATATATATATATATATATATATATATATATATATATATATATATATATATATATATATATATATATATATATATATATATATATATATATATATATATATATTAGTGGTGGGCATAGATTAATTTTTTTAATCTAGATTAATCTCACTGTAATCTTGGAATTAATCTAGATTAATCTAGATTAAAATGGCTCATTTGAATTCTGCCAAGTAGATAAGTAAACAAGTAGCAGTCATCAAGAATTTAATATTGATAATAACATTGAAGACATTGTATGATTATTCCTTAAAGATAAGGTTTTAATAGTTTTAGTAGTAGTAGCCTATTACGTTCTGCCCAATGTCTTCAAGTGAAACCGAACTTTTATTTTGACGGGTTGCCGTGAGTACAGTTTTTCTCAAATGAAACGCTCGAATGCTCATGAAGTGACTCTCAGAGCAGTTCTGGAGATGTGGTTCATGTATTTATGTCCTCATTTAGTGAGACGACAGACGTTAATATAGCCGCAAGCGTCACGCGGTCTTCTGTAGGAGTAGTGAACAAACCCATGCGTCTGCGCCATACATTAACACAGAGACACACAGAAGTCATATTTAAATAGACGTTTTGCGGCTTAATATTTACAAATAGGAGTGGGAGTGTGCGCTTACGTTTGTTTGTGTGTGTGTGTGTGTGTGTGTGTGTGTGTGTGCGAACCGGGGCGGAACGCGATACAGAGAGCGCGATCATGTAACGTAGAGACAGAAATGACTTGCCGATTTCCATTGGGAAGCTTCTTAAAAATAAATTTTCCCTGAAGCAAACCCGGCGGCTTCATAGCTGCATCCATGTTAGCACGCATACACACAGGTTCGAAGACTCGTTCTCGCCCCCTACAGTGCAATTCGGCTAGGTATACATCCGCGCTAAAATATCGAGGTGAAAGTCATCATAGCTTGCGTAGTATAGACCCAGCTCCCAACCCAACTTTGAGAATAGATTAACGGTGATATTTTTTTTATCGCCCGATAAGAGTCTCACGTTAACGCAGCACGTTAACGCCGATAACGGCCCACCACTAATATATATATTAGTATATATATAGTGACGAGTCGGTTGCCCTCCCCCTTATTGTCATCACCACCCCGTCTCTTATTCACCGCCCTTCACCAGGCTCCCGACAGGAGTGGGTGTGTGAGAGAGGAGGGGCGTGGAAACAGCGAGGGCTGGCGGCGTGTGATGAGGCACAGCTGAACTGAATGAAGCCTCATCGCCGCTGTTTAAATGCCGAACGCGCCTCTCCTCGAGAGACCGGTCTCTTCCCCCGTGCATGCACGCTGGTGTCCTCGTGGGTCCAGGAAGGGAGCGTAGAGGAACTTCCGCGCCACCGGAGTCGTGAGCGGCCGAACCTGTGGATGGTCGTCGGGCCAGGATGCCGGGCCGTACAAGTCCTGCCGGACTCCGTGGACTAAGAGGAAGAGCCGCTGCTAGAATGAAGCCGCCGCCCCTCGCGCCCCGGACCCGAGCGGGAGCGCGTGTGTCCGCCGGACTCCGCCCCTTACCTGGACCCTCCCTTCCAGAACACTGCCCTCCTTCACAAGCCCTGCAGCACGACGAGGACACCAGACCCCCTGTTTATTTTAGACACTTTTTTCCCCCTTGGACACTTTATTTTATTGTTTTTGTTTAATAAAAGCCTCTCCGAGGCCTGACGCCACACCCACTGTGTCTGTCGTTGGCTCTTCCCGTCACTATATATATATATATAGGTACATTGGTGTTTGGTAAATAGTTTTTGGCTCAAGATCTGCATTTAAAGTCACACCAGAGGTGTTCAGCTTGGATTAGGACTTGGCTTTCTGTAGACCAGTCAAGTTCTTCCACACTGACTAAATCAATCATTTCTTTTTGAACCTTGCCTTATACACAGAGGCATTGTCATGTCAGAATAGAAAAGGGTCCTGTCCAAACTGTTGCTTTAAAATTAGAAACACACAATTCCCTAAAATATCATTATTAGACATTAAGATTTGTACGCATGGAAATGACTAAAGTAGTCAAACCTGTTCATTAGATGGGGGTGACCCAATACTTTTGGCAATATAGTGTATCTCTACTGAAGTAATGTATGGTTTCAGGGTGAAGCTTCTTCTATTTAACCTGCAAGTCCAAACGATCATCTGCCTCCCTTATTCCTGGGAAATAATTTCCTAGAAGAGTTTTTCAAAACTTCATTGGAAACACACACACACACACACACACACACACACACACGCACACACTGCTCTCTTCCTGGGAGGTTTAGAGGCAGTGCTGATAATGGTAGACTCTTAGTAAAAACTTACGGTTAAAAAAAAATTGTAGCGGTGTCCCAGGAGCTTTATGAAGATAAGAATCAGCATAACCACGCAGAACTTCACCTGTCACATGGTTTCAGGTGCACATTTTTCAAAGAAATGTTTATCTTCATTTTTCATCAAAATTCCTAGAAATTATTTTTAATTTTCGCCTGATGTCACTAGACATCAGCTGCTATTCTTTTTCTCTTAGATTTGTTTTTTTGTTTGAGTGTCCAACGTGCAAATGATTAAAATGATAAAAACGTGCTTTATTAATATTTCAACAACAGTAGTAATAATAAAGATGATTAATAATAATAATAATAATAATAATATGCTTTAATGCTGCATTTCAATAATTTCTGTAATATCTCACTTAATTGTGAATGGCTGTTATTGAATTATTTGGGGGAAAAATTTTGAATTTAAATAAGTTGAATAAATACTGCATAACTACACATTAAAATATTAAGTTAATTTACCTGGGGTGTCGGCTGTGGTTCCTAAGGACTGTAGGGATTAAATGGAAAGTGTGAACTTCTATAAAAAATATTGTTAAAACCAATTTTCAGTCTCTAAACATTTCAACTCCTCCCATCTAATGTATTGTGTTGTGTTATGTGTTTCTTGTGGTGACATTGTTTTATTTCAGATTAATCCAGCATTTGTCATTTTTTGAACAGCGTCACTTGGAAATACGTCAGATTACGGAAGTAAAATGGGCTGTGAATGATGTTTCATGTTGACTCTAATGTATCTCTGTGTGATGTGGCATGTGCTACTGTACTGGCAGAGAGAGACCAATAGTGTGTGTGTGTGTGTGTGTGTGTGTGTGTAATCGTGTAATCGTGGCTCTGATGCCACACAGACAGACGGACTTCTCCTCATCTAGTCCATCAGGCTCTGGTGTCGTCTTTCTGCCATCTGCCACCGCCAGCCAGTCTGTCCATCTTAGTATCTCACACACACACACACACACAGAGACAGACACACACACACACACACACACCCACAGACAGACAGACAGATCCTGCATCCATTAATCTTTAGCATTTCACTCAACTTTTCTTCAACACCTTCTAAACTCTCAATCATTTGAATTCAGTCTGATGGGCAGTACGTTGGCTGTGTTTGTGATTGAGAACAAAAAAAGGTTTCCACATTTTTGATCCCATTAACTTTTATGTATACAAGTATTATATAATATTTTTATTTTATATAAACACATTATATAGAATTAAAATATAATACATATTATGTAGATCCTTTTCCCTCACTGAATATTGCTTTTTCATTGGGAAATATGTCACATTAAAGAAGTGAAACTGGTTTTAATTTGTTGACTTTAGAATTCTGATTACCAGGATTGGAAATTATTAAAATCATAAAAATGAACTGGAAAGGTTTAAAATTTCAGTAGTCAATATACCTTTTCATGTTATGCGAAAAAATGTAATGATTTATGAATTGTTTGTTTGAAACTCTTTAAAAAGTCATGCTTAATCACAAGTCAAGAGATTGAAAAGATGTAGGAAATCTTGTTCATTCTACAATGAGTTAGTGTTTGGTCTCATATCTGTGGATGAGGATGTGATACAGACAGAGACACACAGACATATGTGCCTCAGACGCAGGGGGCTTCTGTGCCCGTCTCTCTCTGTCTGTCTGTCTGTTTATGTGAATGTGTGCTTCCGGTCTACAGGGTACAGTAGATGTGTTTTCCTTTTAGTGTAAGGGTTACCGACTGATGTTTGGTGATTTGGGATATGTAATTGTGTATGCTCGCCTAATTCTGACTTAAGCTAAAAAAAACCCAGTAATAATTGAATAACTGAATAATACTTAAATAATTTAATAATTCATATCTCAGAATGAATAACCATTTTTCATACTTTATATAATAATGGTGTGATGCCTAAATTCAACTTTCAAACTTCAGACATTTTAAAATATTGATTTGTAGTTTTTATTTATTATTTCTAATTTATTTAGACAACATATTGACCATTTATCTGTTGTTGGCCATAACATGAAAAAAAACAACAAAAAAACTGGCTCACTCATATTGGGCATAATTAGTAATTAGTAGTGTTGTCACGGTACCAAAATTTCAGTATTCGGTACCGATACCAGTGAAAATCCACGGTTCTCGGTACCAATTTCGGTACCACATGCTAATTAAAAAACACACTATTTTTAATAATAAAGTCAAACAAAAATAAAATGTACAAAAATGAATGCCATTCTTTATACTTATTTAAATTGTGTTTCAAGTTTTTCCGCAAGTAATAAAGGTAAAACAGTAAACAGTAAAGTTTCACCCAAATTTAATTTGTCTTTTAATTAATGAAATTTAAACACATTTTATTTTTATTTTTTTGGTAAATAAAGGGGATTTACTATTAAAATTTAAATATGGAAGAAATATTGTGTGATGATTTTCTTTAAAAATAAATATTTTTTTCAACAGTAGTAATAGTATCACATACATTCAACTAAATTATAGTAATATATTTCTGGCACAATGTCTTTAAGATAAACTTTTATTTTGACGGGTTGCCATGAATACCTTTAAATTTCTGTGTGTAGCTATATGATATGACGCTGGTTTTACTCAAATGAAACGGTAAAATGCTGGTGAAGTGACTCAGAGCAGTTCTGTAGATGTTGTTTATGTATTTATGTCCTCATTGAGACGGCAGATGCTGAAATCACCGTGAGCGTCACGCGCGCTTCAGTGTGTGTAGTAAAAAAAAACAAAAAAAAAACGCTTTTCATTCATTCACACAGAGACTCGCAGAACATGGGGGATTCATATCTGAATCGACTTTTGCGGCTTAATATTTACAGATACTAGTCCATGTCGCGATTTGATTTAAATGTAATGACCTACTTTTGATTAATTCATCCAAACTTTGACAAATTCCGTGACATTCCGTGCTAAACTGTAAATTCCGTTTTTATAACTGGATTCCGAGATTCCGTCCGCATTTTCTGCATCGCGGAAATCATAGGGCCGTACGGGTCAAGAACCAGGTTGACCGGGTACTCGGTACCACCGGTACTTAAAAAAACCTGTTACCGTGACGTTTTCATTTTTTTAGTACCGACTTGGTACCGAAGTACCGGGTCTTTTGACAACACTAGTAATTAGTATAAAATACAAAATGTAAACATACTGGATTATTGCTAATTTGCAAAAAATAAAATAATAATAACGTGATCTCATGATAATTTTGTATGTATTTTACATAAAAAGTGGTTCTATAAAACGTACATTTACTTACATTTTTACAGGCACTAAAACGTACAATACAAATGTATTTTTAGCATTTAAACGTACAAAACTGACGTATTGACGTGAATTTTTTTTTTATCCTTTTGAATATTTAAATCGCGGCATTAATTTTATTATTGTTGTTTTTAGTTGTCATATCAATGACCTTGTTTTCAATTCCATTATTAATTTGTTGACTCATTTACTTAATATGAAATGATAACATTTCGTTCTGTTCTGTGTAGAGGTCGACCGATTCATCGGTTTTGCCGATTAATCGGCACTGATAGTTGATCAAAAATCCATGCCGATAGTTTTCCGGTTTGCAACCCTTGCCGGAATGGCTGAGAAGGGTCCGCTGGCATTATACAGTACGAGAGCGGCCTCTAGAGGCGGAAATCACTGACAGCACGTGTTGTTTATTTTGACACGTGACACTGCGCGCTGCACAGAGCGGGAAACTCCAGCCGCGCATTTAAATACAGCCGACAGAAAAGCCTGCCGCGGAACAGAACGCCATTCACATAGTTTTCTATTAAATTACATTATATTTGTCCCAAATGGTTGTGAACATAGGCGTAAATCCCGGGGGGGACGGGGGGGACAGGACCCCCCCTATCTGAGGCTTGTCCCCCCTAAAAATATCATTACAAGTGACTCTGTGTATTGAAAATAATATAATGGACATATACTTAAAATAATTGTGTGATTTAGTAAAACAAAATAAACGCAAAAAAACGTTTTAAGTTCAGAAATGTTTTGATTCCCCCCTCCCTTTCCTCACAGTGGTTTGGTCCACTGCCTGCTTTCCTTCTTTACTGATACACACACACACACACACACACACACACACACACGAGTCCGGTGAGAGAGAGCAAGTTATGCCGAGTTCACACTGCACGATTTTAGCCCGATTTTTCACTCGCCGACAGGTTTTGATAAATCGCCGACAAATGCCCAACATTGGAGGAAAATCGGAGCTCGTTCACGCGAGTGACAATCGCGCGGTGTGAATTATCAAAGACGCGATCAGAGAGAATCGCCGACACGTCGCCGACGCCAGCGAAATATTTGGCATGACACGTGCAATGTGAACACAGCAGCGACTGAATGCTACCCCAGATAGTCACGCAGTGTGAAAACAACAGCGATCCGACCAGTTTGAAAATCGTGCAGTGTGAACTCGGCATTAGTTATGTGTAAGTAGGCTGTCAAGGCTATTTTATTCTCTTTAAACATCGAGTGAAATGATTCTTTATCTTTAATACAGATGATGCTGAATCATTAATAAATTAGACATGACAAAAAAATTATGACATCCGATGTATTTTCTATGAGCGATTATAAGTTTGACAAGCTTAATATCGTAGCTTGTCACCCACTACAACTAACATGGCGATATGCCTGTGTGTGAACTGATATTAGGCTAATATTGTAGACCTATGTGTTGGGTTTCGTTCACTATGATGTTAAGTGGCAGATCAGTGGATTTAATGCGGTTGAATTAATGCGAAGAGACGAAACCTAAAATACTATGAATGACGCAAAATAATAATTATAATATGACCGCGTGGTGAACCATGAACTCATATTTAAACACGGTCTCCATGCTATGTACACATATCTATCCTTGCAAGTACAATTTTGGCTGTGTTATTTGTGTCCCCTTCAAAAATTGCTCTTGAGAAATTTTACGTATATTGTCCCCCCCTACTGTCAGATGAAATTTACGCCCCTGGTTGTGAATGTATGTAATGACTTCACCCTAGGCTATAAATTATGTATTGTGCATTTTTCAGCAAAACGTTTGTCTTTCTGTGGCTCTAATAAAGTCGGTATGTTTCATGTAGAGAGCTGTAACAGATCGCGCGTTCTCTTTCCACTTGCTCTGTTTTTTTAAACACCGAACTTCAAACTCATTTATGCCACATTGTTCATTCTTGAAGCAAACTTATGTCCGTTTGGTGATTTAAATAAATTGTTTTAGACCGCCACTTGATCTGAACGCAAAGCGTCTGGTGTGTGTGTGTGAGATACCTCTGAGTTCTCCTAGACGCAGTGCTGCTCGACTAACTTTTTTTTTGATTGTTTTTTTTTTGATTAGATAATTATCAAGTGTTAAAAAATAGAAGCAAATAAAGTGTGTGAGTACACATACAATATCCATATGTATGTAATTTTAATGCTATGGCCTTGTGTAGATATTTAAACATGACCATCTTTAAGCATGACTGTTGAAATTAAATGGTAACATTTAACAATAAAAGTCCATTCGTAGCATTAATGAAAACATTCACTATTAGCTACTAATAGGCTATATTTTTACATTTTAAAGTTTCTTCTTTTAACATTAGCAAATTATGAAATAACTTTAATGATCAATATAGTAAATAATATTAATATTTTTATTCATTTACAAAGTATGGTTCAGTACTGTTGCTGCTGCTTTTTTTTTTTTTTTTTAAATAGTAAAGCACTAGCTCTCTTTCAGTATCCATTTTGAAAACTATCGGTTGATTAATCGGTATCGGCCAGTGTGGTCCAACCTAGCTATCGGTATCGGTAAAATCCACTATCGGTCGACCTCTAGTTCTGTGTGATTTCTGCTGCCAGGTCGTTTCCAAGAATAGCCTACATAATGTTCAGAATCAGAATGAGCTTTTATTGCCAGGTATGTTTACACATACGAGGAATTTGTTTTCCTGACAGAAGCTTCCACAGTGCAACAGAATGACAGTGACAGAACAAAAAACACAGATAATAAAAAGAAGAATTAAAAAATAGAACAAGTAAATAAGGAATAACAATATACAAATTGACAATTGTATGTACAGGTATATAATGTGCAAATTGAAATGTAGACTAAGTATGTGTATTAGATAAATAAGTGTATAAATAGTGTGTGTTCCACAATTATTGTCAAGTGTTCATGAGATGGATTACCTGAGGGAAGAAACTGTTCCTGTGCCTGGTCGTTCTGGTGCTCAGAACTCTCTAGCGTCGACCAGACGGCAACAGTTCAAAGAGGGAGTGTGCTGGATGTGAGGTGTCCAGAGTGATTTTGCCAGCCCTTTTGCTCACTCTGGATGAGATGGTGTTCTAGTGTTCTTGGATAATGTTCTACAGTTCTTGGAGAGTGGGGAGGGTTGTACCAATGATTCGCTCAGCAGTACAGACTACCCTCTGTAGTCTTCTGAGGTCAGATTTGGTAGCTGAGCTGAACCAGACAGTTATTGAAGTGCAGAGGACTGATTTAGTGATGGCAGAGTAGAATTGTTTCAGCAGCTCCTGTGGCAGGTTGAACTTCCTCAGCTGGCGAAGGAAGTACAACCTCTGCTGGACCTTTTTAGCAATGGAGTCAATGTGAGTGTCCCACTTCAAGTCCTGGGAGATGGTGGTGCCCAGGAACCTGAATGACTCCACTGCAGTCACAGTGCTGTTCATGATGGTGAGTAGGGGGAGTGCAGGGGGGTTTCTCCTGAAGTCCACGATCATCTCCGCAGTTTTGAGCATGTTGAGCTTCAGGTTGTGAAGACTGCACCAGACAGCGAGCTCCTTAACCTCCTGTCTCTAAGCAAACTCGTCACCGTCCTGAATGAGGCAGATAAGCGTGGTGTCGTCTGCAAACTTCAGGAGCTTGGCAGAGGGGTCGTTGGTGCACAGGGAGAATAGCAGTGGGGAGAGAACGCAGCCCTGAGGAGCTCCAGTGCTGATCGTACGAGTGCTGGATGTGTATTTTCCCAGCCTCACTAGCTGCTGCCTGTATGTCAGGAAGCTGTCAATCCACTGACAGACGGATGTGGGCACAGAGAGCTGAGTTAGTTTGGGCAGGAGGAGGTTTGGAATGATAGTGTTAAAGGCCGAGCTGAAGTCCACAAACAGGATCCTCACATAAGTCCCTGTTCTGTCGAGATGTTGCAGAACATAATGCAGTCCTATGTTGACTGCATCGTCCACAGACCTGTTTGCTCTGTAGGCAAACTGAAGAGGATCCAGCAAGGGTCCAGTAATGTCCTTCAGGTGGGCCAGCACCAGTTTTTCAAAAGACTTCATGACCACAGACGTTAGAGCCACAGGCCTGTAGTCATTTAGTCCTGTAATTTTGTATTTCTTTGGGATGGGGATGATGGTGGAGCATTTGAAGCATGGAGGGACTTTCGCACAGCTCCAGTGATCTGTTGAAGATCTGTTTGAAGATGGGGGCCAGCTGGTCAGCACAGGATTTCAGACAGACTGGTTTAACACAGTCTGGGCCTGGTGCTTTTTTCCTTTTCTGCTTCCGGAAGACCTGGCGCACATCGTCTTCGCTGATCTGAATTGCAGGTGTGGGGGAGAGGGTGGTTGCTGGAGGTGGTAATGGTTGTGTGGAGAGGTGTTCAGGGTGGGTGTAGGGTGTTTTTTCAAACCTGCAGTAGGGCTGCTTGATTATGACAAAAATCATTTACATAATCACGATTATTTTGGGCAATATTGTAATCACGATTATTTAAAACGATTATTAGTGGGCCATATGACCAAAACTTAATATAAAAGATTTATTATTAATTGTCACACAATTCTCAATACCACAGCAGAATACTAGAGTAACTAATATTAGTAAAAAACAACTATATATATATATATATATATATATATATAAAATAAAAAATAATTAAACTGCCAGTAATAAAAAAAGCAAAGGAATACAATAGAATAAAAAATAAACATACAAATGAAACAAACTGTGCTTTTAAGTCCTTCAGTCAAGAGCAGTGAGTGATTTTGAATTTGTCTTTTGTTGTTTGATTAATATAAAGCACAGTCGCAGCAGGAATATTAGCCCGCTGTCACTTTAAGAGGCGCACGGATCCAATTTACTTTTACACAAGTATTTTCATTCTCAACTCTTTAAGTTCATTTATTACATATCCGACGAGGGTTCACATAAATGATCACTAAGCGCCGCATTTTGATACATTTTCTGCATGTATTTGACCTAAAAGATGCCTTTACATGTCCGTGTTCTGTTCCATCTCTGAGCGCATCCACAGAAATCCTCCCGAGGAACAGCGCAAGTTCTCTTTCATGCTTTTAGAAACATGAATAAATCTAATCAACTTTAATAAATCAAGCACGTCTCATTTTGCAAGTGTCTCGTTACATGATTTTACTGATTTGCACGTGAAATTGGGCTTTTATGGAGGAGTAGAAAGCACACTGCTGGAAAGGGGGCGGAACGGGGTGCCATAATCGTTTAGTCTCGATTACTGTAACTTCATAATCGTTGGAGGCCAAAATTGCAACTGAATTTCAATTAATTGCACAGCCCTAACCTGCAGTAGAACTCATTCAGATCGTCTGCCAGTTGTTGATTCTCCACAGTGCTGGGGGATGGTGTCTTGTAGTTGGTGATCTCTTTCAGACCTTTCCACACTGATGCTGAGTAACTGGAAGAGAATTGAATCCTTATTTTTTCAGAATAATTTCTCTTCGCCACTCTGATCTCCTTTTCCAGTGTGTATTTGGCCTGTTTATACAAGACTTTGTCCCCCTTCCTGTAAGCATCTTCTTTGGCCTGACAGAGCTGTCTGAGTTTTGCAGTGAATCACGGTTTGTCGTTGTTGTAAGTTAGATGAGTCCTGGTAATGCACATATCTTCACAGAAACTGACATAAGATGTTACAGTCTCTGTGAGCTCGTCCAGATCGGTGGCAGCAGCTTCAAAACCACTCCAATCAGTGAGGTGGAAACAGGCTTTGTAAATCCCACTCTGCTTCATTAGTCCATCTTTTAACAGTCCTTAAAACAGGTTTAGCTGATTTAAGTTTCTGCCTGTAGGTCGGTAAAAGGTGAACCAAACAGTGATCAGAGAGTCCTAAAGCTGCCCGTGGTACTGAGTGATATGCATCTTTTATTGCTGTGTAACAGTGAGCCAATATATTACTGTCTCTGGTGGGACATGTAACATGCTGTCTGTATTTTGGCAGTTCATGGGAGAAATTTGCTTTATTAAAGTCCCCGAGAATGATTAAAACAAGAGTCCGGGTGTTGTTGCTCAGTCTCTGTGATCAGATCAGCGAGTTTCTGTAAAGTTGAGCTCATGTGCGCTTGCGGTGGAATGTAAACACTCACGAGAATGAACGAGCAAAACTCCCGCGGCGAGTAGAAAGGCTTACAGTTAATGAAAAGCACTTCTAGATCGAACAGCACATCATTTAACACAGTTACATCTGTACACTGATGTCATTGATGTAAAAGCATGTCCTGCCTCCACGGGATTTCCCCGTTGATTCTGCGTCGCGATCTACTCTAAACAGCTGAAAGCCCGGCAGATGAAACGCTCTGTCCTGAATGGCGTCATTCAGCCAGGTTTCCGTGAAACACAGAGCAGCAGAGTGTGAGAAATCCTTATGTGTACGGGAGAGCAGAAAGAGTTCGTCCGTTTTGTTGGGTAGAGAGCGGATATTCGCCAGATGGATGCTAGGCAGTGCTGTCTGAAATCCGCGCTGTCTGAGCTTCACGAGCGCGCCGGTTCGCTTCCCCCGTCTGCACGTCCTGTGTTTTATCAGCGCCGCTGCTCCGCTGACTACTATGTCCAGAAAAACATCTGAATAATCGAAAACTGGTGAAATATCAGGTGGTGTGTACTGCCGAATGTCCAGCAGTTCGTCTCTGGTGAAACTGATTGCAGGGATATAACTAAAGACAGGACAAACTAATAAAAATAACTGTGGACGATGCCACGGAGGCTGCCATGAGCGGCGCCATCTTGGATATATGTTAAACAAGACTTCACTTTAAACCCTTAAAATAAATAACATTCTGCAATCGTTTAACCTTTACGTGTCATGTAATGTTTACTTTGTCTACCATGGGCCACAAAAGGCGCTTTCTCCGACATGCTGTGACTGACAATAGAACTATAAAATACACCAAAAACGCAACATTATTACGAAATAAAACTTTTATTTGTGCGCTGTAATCCAAATCTTCCAAATCCATACGACTGCGAGAAACAGACCCAAATCCAAGCTTTTATTCGGTGATCTTCATCTCCATCATCACAGATTGCGATATGCTGTGTTTCTGGTGAGGTGTGTTTGAATGTTGCGCACGAGCCTTCACGAGTTCACGGAGTGGATCAGGAACATAATCTGGATAATATTTTCAGCGATTAACAACTTAATTTCTGCTCTGCACCTCACACAAACCTACTGTATTCCGAGAGGACTGAGGCTGCAGCGCATTGTCATTTGGATTACTTTTGGTACTGCTTTTGACATTTTTGCAATAAATAAATGATTGTAATTGCATTATTATATGCATATGCATTATTATACTGTACAGAAATAGCTATGTTTAGGTTTAGAGGTAGGAGTGGGATTAGCGACGATAAAAATATTTTTAATGCTATATTGTTTCTAAAATGGTTATTTTCCTGCATATTTCAGTCAATTGCGTTTCTATATCCTTTTAATATTCGCTATAAAATGGGTAAGTTTAGGTTTGGGGGTAGGTTAAGGGGTCTAAAAATCTAAATCGCTTATTGATAAAATGATAAAAATGCATTGATACGAATATCTTAATGATATAAAAGATACATAAATGTTTTATGTTTTTTAGCTAAAAATACGTAGCGATATTTACGTTTTAAATATTGAAATACGTCTAAATTGTACGTTTTAGCATCAATATAAAAGTACAAAAATGTACGTTTTGTGCTTGTAAATGTTACGTATTAATACCTACGTATAAACAATGAGACCAGGCTGTTTATTGTTAATTTTTGTTAATTTTGGTTTTCTTTAGTTTTTTTTTCACTTTAATTTTAGTTAAAGTTTAAGGAGTTTTTTTGGGTGGTTGTGTAGTAATTTTTATTATTATAATTATTAAAATATTCCTATATAGTTTTTATTTAATTTGATTTATTAGTACTTTTATTTTTATTTTTACTTTTTGTTATTTTTGTGCTTCATGTTAAACAAAAACAGTTGCGTTGGTGACTAGTTGAAATAAAATCAATTTTTTTCAGTTAATGTTTTTTAATTTTATTTATTACAAGTAATGAAAACGTTCTTGGTTTTAGTTAACTAAAAAAAAACATTGCTATTGTCAATGTACAAATACTAATATACAATACATAAATGATAACATACCCTTATACTTACCCAAAGCTCAAAGAAAGAAAAAAAAATAAAATAGTAGTATTAATATTAACGCATAAAGCATGCCAGATTTACTTTAATTTCAGATTTGGACACTTTTGTAGACTTCATGTGCAACTGAAGTGAAGTGACTTGTAATTAGTTGACTTAATCAAGCATTGACTAGTGGCAGAAGTAATCCTGACTGCAGTGGCTCATGGATACCTGCTTCACTAACTGCTGTGCTGTGTTTTGCAGCACTCCTTGTTGTTGGGTGCAGTTAGAGATGCATTGTGTCTGATTAAAATGCCATGATGGTACAGGCTCTGCTCCTGTCTGGTCCAGAGAGGCTTCCAAAATAGAGCGCATGCATCGAGATGAGCCCAGGAACGTGCAGCGGAAGCACAAACAGCTTCCATCCTTTGTTTAATCTGTCTTCCCTTTAATGCCCCTCTTTCTGCCTCCTCCCTCTACATCCCTCTCCGGAGGAGAAAGCAGCCACAACGTGGAAAGCTTCCTTGTTTGGAGGGGACACCGTCGGAGGGCTCTCCCATCAATATTTTATCTTTGCCGTGCGGCAGCATGTATTAATGATGACTTCAGTCTGAATGGCTGAAAATAGCATCATGGAAACACTAACGCTTAAAAGCTCAAAGCCTGTGTGCTAGGCACACTCAAATACATCCTGATCGGCTCGGGGCACAGTGTGGCGTGTGCCAATGTGGGACATTTTATTTATTATATGTCAATTTTTATTTTTATTTTTATTTTTATTTTTATTTTTATTTTATTTGATTTATTAGTACTTTTATTTTTATTTTTACTTTTTGTTATTTTTGTGCTTCATGTTAAACAAAAACAGTTGCGTTGGTGACTAGTTGAAATAAAATCAATTTTTTCAGTTAATGTTTTTAATTTTATTTATTACAAGTAATGAAAACGTTCTTGGTTTTAGTTAACTAAAAAAAACATTGCTATTGTCAATGTACAAATACTAATATACAATACATAAATGATAACATACCCTTATACTTTCCCAAAGCTCAAAGAAAGAAAAAAAAAATAGTAGTATTAATATTAACGCAAAGCATGCCAGATTTACTTTAATTTCAGATTTGGACCCTTTTGTAGACTTCATGTGCAACTGAAGTGAAGTGACTTGTAATTAGTTGACTTAATCAAGCATTGACTAGTGGCAGAAGTAATCCTGACTGCAGTGGCTCATGGATACCTGCTTCACTAACTGCTGTGCTGTGTTTTTGCAGCACTCCCTTGTTGTTGGGTGCAGTTAGAGATGCATTGTGTCTGATTAAAATGCCATGATGGTACAGGCTCTGCTCCTGTCTGGTCCAGAGAGGCTTCCAAAAATAGAGCGCATGCATCGAGATGAGCCCAGGAACGTGCAGCGGAAGCACAAACAGCTTCCATCCTTTGTTTAATCTGTCTTCCCTTTAATGCCCCTCTTTCTGCCTCCTCCCCTCTACATCCCTCTCCGGAGGAGAAAGCAGCCACAACGTGGAAAGCTTCCTTGTTTGGAGGGGACACCGTCGGAGGGCTCTCCCATCAATATTTTATCTTTGCCGTGCGGCAGCATGTATTAATGATGACTTCAGTCTGAATGGCTGAAAATAGCATCATGGAAACACTAACGCTTAAAAGCTCAAAGCCTGTGTGCTAGGCACACTCAAATACATCCTGATCGGCTCGGGGCACAGTGTAGCGTGTGCCAATGTGGGACATTTTATTTTATTATATGTCAATTTTTATTTTATTTTATTTTATTTTATTTTATTTTATTTTATTTTTAATTGCTAAGTCTATAATTGGTAATTGCAATCATTGATCATCAAACCATAGTAATAGACATACCCACAAAAAAAATTAGATTTTATTAAAAATGTATTTTATTTTATTTGGCTTTTATTTTTAAAGGATAAATCCAAAATCAGTAATCATTGATCATCAAAACATTGTAATAGATATACCCACAAAACTTATTTGATTTTATTTTTAAGCTATTTTATTTTTAAGCTTTAATGGCTGAGTCATAATCGTTGATAATCAAAGCAGATTAATAGACATAACCACAAAAGTAAATAAACAAATAAAATACAAAAATATAGTTAAAGCTTTTATTTTATTTTATTTTTCTGAATATTTTTAATTTGAGTTTTTTAATGGCCAAGTCTGTAATTGGTTGTTGTTAATCATCAAACCGCAGTAATAGACTTATCCACAAAAAATATCTTTAGTTCTTCTAATAAGCTTATTTTATTTTATAATTTTTTTTTTTTTTTTTTGCTAAATGTGCAATCATTGATCATCAAACCACAGTAATAGACATACCCACAATTGAATTGAATTTTATTTATTTAATTGTTTTTATTAAAATTTTTTGCACGTATTAATGATGACTTGAGTCTGAATGGCTAAAAATAGCATCATGGAAACACAAAAGTTTTGTTTAAAGCTGGAGTTTTCTGTCTTAGCCACGCTCATAAAGATCCTGATGGGCTCGGGGCGCATTATAACACGTGAGCCGATGCGGGACGGTTTGTTACGGCCTACCTGCTGCAGGTTCCTCAGGTTCCTCGCTCTCGGGCCCCAGCGGGGTTCAGCGGCGGAGCGTGCTGGGTTACAGAGGCAGCTAATCACGGCTGAGCGAGGCCACTGCTGTGGGCTGCTTTGTTTATCTGCCTCCTGCTCCTCCCGCCTGAACTCGTACACCCTGTATCGGTCTGATCAGCAGCAGGAGAGAACAAAACACATGCACCGTGTACTCAACCTGAAAAATGCAGCCAGTAAACAGTGGTAGGAAAGCATCAAGACATGTTCGAGTTCAGTGGTTGTGTAACATCTTGTCTGGTAAGATGCCTTCATCTGGTCAGTATTTGAATACGGCATATGTACCCATAACTTAATGCAAAATTTAAACAATAATTCAAAGGTAAATAACTGATAATGAAAATAAATGGCACCAAATTTCATCATCAGTCAGTCAGATCTTGTTTTTATAATTTAGTGATTTAAACTGTAACATTATTATAAAAAACTATCCACAGTTGTAAAGCTGTCAGACAATTATGCTAACCCTTTTTGTACACGATTTATATCATAACCTTATAGACACACAAATGCATATACATATACTGTATGTATATATTTTTTTCATTTTGTATTTAATTAAAAACATGTTTGTATTTAATTAAAAATTGATTTTTATTTAGATGATTTAAATATTTTTATAAATATTATAAAAATGTTTTAAAAAATATTTATCAATATTTTTATATTGGTGATTTATTTATATTTATCATTATGCCTAAAATAATATAAAAGGCATAATATAAAATTGTTGTTTTATATATAAAACCTTTATAATATATGTTTTTACATATTTTTGTATGTTTTTTAGTTTGATTTTAACTGTTTTATGTTTAGCTGTTTTTTTATCTGAATTGTATTTGAAATAATGAAATAAGTACATTTAAAAAAGCATTTTTTGCATATTTTTGTATGATTTTTAAAAATCTGATTAATTAAAAAAAATATTAGAAAATAGTTGTTGAACATATTAATCAAAATAATCTGTAATTGCAGCCTTATTTTCAGAGACAGCCTGGGTTTGTTGGGTTTCTCAGTCTTGGCTGCAGTAGGCTATTCTGTGCACGTTCCTCAGGAACGGCTCTTATCAGCGGATGATTGATACTCTCTGTTCTGATCTGAATTCACTGGGATAAGTGTAGCTCTTATCTGAGCTGCTGTGTGTATTACATGAATGGATGAGGTCGCTCGGGTCCTGTCACTCAATCAGATCCACAGATATGATTAAGTCGAGATGTATGAAAGCAGATCGATTGATAGTAGTTGAGGCTGGGAGTGTGGAGGTTTGGCTCTCGTCTCTATTTTGGTAGTCCTTTGACTATATAGCTTTTGATTATAGTCATAAAGTGTGATCCATTTTACAGCTTATTCTGGACAAGAAAACCCATCTTAGGTGGGATGAGACTGTCTGGATGACATGCAAAGTGGCCAACCATGGTTTGTTTTGTTATTGTATGTTTCCATCTAAAAGCTATTTTATTTTATTTTATTTTATTTTATTTATTTTTTTTTTTATTTTATTTAAAACATTTTTGTATTTTTAATTTAATGTTATTATTTTTTATTTAATTTAAATTTTTTTTATAGCCAAGTCTGAAATCAGTAATCATCAAACACAGTAATAGATATACAAACAAAAAATTTATTTTCTTATGATTATTTTATTCTATTTTAGTTGTTAAAGCATTTCATTTTATATATAAGCTTATATATATATATATATATATATATATATATATATATATATATATATATATATATATATATATATATATATATATAAGAAACTGAGCAAATGTGTGTGTTGTTGTCTCCAGACCGAACAAAGTATTCCTGAGTGTTTTGTTCTGGAAAATTCAGTTTTCCTATCACACAGGCGGTGCACTGAGCTCTGCGCAGAATTGCCCTCGACCTCCATACAGCAGAGATGATTTGTCATCATCTGATTGTCAGTTGTGTGGCAATGTTTTCCAGTCTTTCTGCAATTCAAAACAGGTTCGAGGACAGATTGGGCGTCTACTGAAGTGATGTTGGGGTAGAAAAAGGGGATATGCAACAACAACACAATAAGAACGTCTCTCGGTGAGCCCCTCCAGATTTTCTGAGGCGGTTGTTCGTCTTCTCTGTGCAAACTGAGGCGTAAAGCCCTCCGGTCTCACTTTCAGAGGAACTGACGCTGCTGTTGATCCGTGGAAACGACCCTGAGCCCTGTCACCGCCTGCCGCCGCTGGCGAGACTGTGACTGGAATGTCTAATGAATTAAACGCTGTGAAGTCTTTGAATTCCTTCTTCTCGACGACTCATCTCTCTCTTTCTCTCTCTCTCAGGCTGTGATTCACTGTCAGTCTTTAGCGAGTAGGTGTGAGACACATCGGGGTCAGTATGTCAGGAAGCTCACTCGTGTGAAGTGCATCTGAAGCTCATTACTGCTAGATTAATCGCTGCTCCCGGTGCTGCCATACACAAACTCATTACAGCTGAGGAGAATGCACCTGAATGTCACAAAGTTATTTTTCACATTTCACATTAAATGATTTATTGATTTTTAAAATGTAGTTAATATGTATATGAATAAATTTATATTTAATTTAAAAAATAAATATACACTACTGTTTGGGGTCGGTAATATTTTATTAAAAATGTTTTTGAAATAAGTTTCTTACTCTTAGGCGGCATTTAGCTCAAATGATTTGAAATGTATTTATTTGACAGTGATATTGTAAAATATAATTTCAATTATTATTTAAATAATTTAAAATTATTATTTAAAATATATTTTTTCTATTTTATTATATTTAAAAATTTATTTATTGTCTTTTATTTATTCATGTGATGGCAGCATTTATTTGCAATAGAGTTCTTTTTTAACATTATAAATGTATTTACTGTCACTTCTGATCAATTTAATGTGTCCTTGCTAAATAAAAAAATGTTCAAAAAAAAAAAAATCTCATCAACCCAAACTTTTGAACATTAGTATAAATACAATGGAGCCTATTTTTTTACCACTAAGAGTCACTCTCAACTTATCTGTCCATAAATCCTATACAAAATCAGTCTTCATGTATTTCACAACACTTCAGCATGTTATTCTTATTAAGTGAGGGCCATTTTAAAGAATTTTTTACCCAAGCAAAGTCTCTGAGAACCTGACACCTTGTAATTCTGGAGACTTCAGGAAGGTTGCAGTTCTGGAAAATGATGGTGCTGGAGACTAAATGGTTCCTGATGGTTTCTCACCTAATTCTTGACATTAATTTCTAATTCTTTTGCAGTTAAGGTGTCTTTTCTTCTCCACCTGTTTTTTCTGACCTTGCTGACCCAATGAGCATTTCGCTGCCCAGTGGTCATGCCTTAACTTTGCTAATTCTATTGTTGCATTAGTATTGCATCCTTCTCATGGGCATTTAATAATTGTTTTACTTTTATTCTTGAGTTCAATCTCATTTTTGGCTCATTTTATCTGTAAAAGAAAACCTGCCTAATAATTCTGCACACCTGGAATAAGGAGTTTCTGACTATCAGCCTTCATGGACAATTATATATCACTTATAAATTATTAAATACAAAATTGATAGTAGTTACTAAGATTGATGTGGTTTGGAATTGGTAAAAAAAAATATGACCAGAATATCAACTTGCCTAATAATTCTGCACACACTGTATATATATATATATATATATATATATATATATATGTATGTATGTATGTATGTATGATGTGTATGTACAGCCACACACACACACACACACACACACACACACACAAAATGTAGTTAATTTTTCGTGTTTGGCTTAGTGTTATGTTAGAATCATTATTATACTCATACCTTTTGTTGTTTTAATATTTTGAATTGTTTTTGGCTTTATTTTAAATTTTCCTTTAAATGTTTAGTTTTGAAATGTAGTTGTATGCATTTATCATTTTTATTTACTTTATTTTCTTAAGTGTGTGTATAGTATTTATAGAGTTTTAACTTTTAGTTTTAGTTACTTTTTCTGATTTGTAAGTCGCTTTGGAGAAATATATATATATATATATATATATATATATATATATATATATATATATATATATATATACAGTCATGGCCAAAAATATCGCCACCCTTGGTAAATATGATCAAAGAAGGCTGTGAAAATTCATCTGCATTGTTAATCCTTTTGCTCTTTTATTTAAAAATTCACAAAAATCTAACCTTTCATTGGATAATAAGAATTTAAAATGGGGAAGTATCATTATGAAATAAATACATATATACATATATATATATATATATATATATATACACAGTATATATAAAAGGGCCATTGGCAATTAGTATCTGCCTACTAAGATTTACACACAATTGCTGGAAAAAAAGCAATCGGCCACAGCTGAAAATCTGTAAAAAAAAAGAAAGAAAAAAAGCAAGCCAAATCTTGGCCGATTCTTGTCAATATATCAAGCAATCCCACAAAATTACTTTTTTGTTTTTTTTTATAGTATTTTTTTCCCCACATTACCTGCTTAAGAACTGCTTAATTGTCTTAATGTCACAATATGAAAAAAATATGGATGTTTATAACAGGTTTAGTGAGATTCCCCCTGTGCACATTTTCTTCCTTTTTTTCTGGTGGATTATTATGAGTTGAGAAGTGCAGGTTTTATGGTTCCTGTGCTCCTGTGTGTGTGTGTATGTGTGTGTGTGTTTGTGAATGCTAATGCTCTCATGTATCCTGCAGTGAGCGTTTCTCTCTCTCTCTTCCTCTTTTAGAGATCTAGGCTATTTATAGCTGCTTCTCCCAGAGTTATCATGCCTACTGATGTTGTTTTGCCTTTCCACATAATTACAAACCCTGCTTTAGGAAATCTGTTGCGTGTTCATTTCATGTGCGCTGTGGACCTTTCTTAGGGTAGAAAAGTCCCTTTTAAAACTATTCAAATAAAAGGTAGGCTTTGAGAGGTAGACGTACATTTTACATTCAGTAAGTTCAGTAGAATATTGAAAATACGCCAAAAAATTCCTGAGTGAAACTTATCTGGGACTTGATGTGAAAGCTGTATCAGAGGTGAAAAGTTATTATGTTTTTGATGCAAAATTACAAAGAGAATCTGTTCTGTGGTGCATTTATGCATAATGAGACTAGGAGCATGTATTACAGTAAATAGAGACAGTTTTGTTACTTTTAAGATTTAAGTAAGATTAAGTCATTTGCTTCAAAATATGGCATCTTCCCTGGCAATGGTCCATATGTTGCATATGTAATTTGTGTGTAGAGCTGTAATACAATATCCTGATGTCTTATGCTTCCTGATCCCTCAGCATTTCTCAGTTGGAATGGTTTCTCTCTGTCTCCCACAGATGGACTTCCCAGTAAAGAACAGCCACTGGAACTTCTGAAGCCATCTGGAGTCAATCACATTCCTCCTGGTAGGACCGAGTCTTCTGAGTGTGTGTGTGTGTTGGTGTGTGTGTAGTCCAGTCAGCTGCGGGCATCTATGTTGGCATAGCCAAGGGTCATAGGTCATCAAACAGGGTTGCTGAATAAGAGCATCTGCTTGGCTGCTTTGACTCAGTAGAAGTGGAGGTGTTTTTTACGGGTCTTTGAAAGAGAGAATTCACCAAAAAATGTGAATTCTCTCATGATTTGTGTTCCAAACCCAGAAGACTTTGGTTAATCTTTAATATTTTCTTTTTAATGTTATTTCCATTGAAGGTTCAGGTAACCAAAACTTTGAAGAACCTAAAAGGTCATAAAGACAGCATAAAATAAATCCATATAAATAATGTTGTTTAATCCAAATCTTGCGAAGTGATGCAATTGATGCAATATGATGACCAGTTTTAAATCAAAGTCTTCTGGATTTGAAACGATGTGAGGATGAGGAAATTATGACAGTTTTTATTTTTGGGTCTCTTTGACAACTTTGAATTCAGTGGAAAAATGTACCATCGGAAGTTTGTCTAGGGTTTATTTTTCTGTAGAACTGTGTGGCGACTTATGTATTTTTTAAGTCATCAAAATGAAAATATGAGGAACAAAATCACTGTTTTTGAGCCTGGTGCAGTTTCACAGAGATATGGAAACTGACTCAACTCATACAGTGGTGTGAAAAAGTGTTGGCCCCCTTCCTGATTTTTACATTTTTTTTGCGTGTTTGTCACACTTTAATGTTTCAGATCATCAAACTAATTTAAATATTAATCAAAGATAACACAAGTAAACGCAACATGCAGTTTTTAATTGAAGTTTTTTATTATGAAGGGAAAACAAAATCCAAACCCACATGGCCCTGTGTGAAAAAGTGCTTGCACCCTCCTATTAAATCATGAAATAACTGTTATAAACCATATTATTTTAGAAAGCTGAGTTACATTTCACTAGCCAAACCCAGGCCTGATTACTGCCAGACCTGTTGAATCAAGAAATCACTTAAATAGAACCTGTCTGACAAAGTGAAGCATGTTTAAAGAGCAACACATCATTCCGCGATCTTAAGAAATTCATAAACAGATGAGAAACAAAATAGTTTACATGTATCAGTCTGGAAAGGGTTATAAAGCCATTTCTAAGGCTTTGGGACTCCAGCAAACCATGGTCAGAGCCATTATCCACAAATGGAGAAAACCTGGAACAGTGGTGAACCTTCCCAGGAGTGGCCGGCCTACCAAAATTACTCCAAGAGCACAAAGACGACTCATCCAGGAGGTCATAAAAGAACCCAGAACAACATCTAAAGAACTGCAGGCCTCACTTGCCTCAATTAAGGTCAGTGTTCATGATTCAACAATAAGAAAGAGACCAGGCAAAAACAGCATCCACGGGAGAGTTCCAAGGCAAAAGCCATTGCTGACCAAAAAGAACACAAAGGCTCGTCTCACATTTGCCAAAAAATATCTTGATTATCCCCAAGACTTTTGGGCAAATATTCTGTGGACTGATGCGACAAAAGTTGAACTTTTTGGAAGGTGTGTGTCCCATTACATCTGGCGTAAAACCAACACAGCATTTCATAAAAAGAACATCATACCAACAGTCAAACATGGTGGTGGTAGTGTGATGGTCTGAGGCTGCTTTGCAGCTTCAGAACCTGGATGACTTCCCATAATTGATGGAACCATGAATTCTGCACTCTATCAGAAAATCCTGAAGGAGAATGTCCGGCCATCAGTTTGTGACCTCAAGCTCAAGTGCACTTGGGTTATGCAGCAGGACAATGATCCAAAACACAGCAGCAAGTCCACCTCTGAATGTCTCACGAAAAACAAAATTAAGGTTTTGGAGTGGCCAAATCAAAGTCTGGACTTAAATTAAATGCTGTGGCATGACCTTAAACTGTCCATTCATGCTCGAAAACTCTCCAATGTGGCTGAATTAAAACAATTCTGCAAAGAAGAGTGGGCCAAAATTCCTCCACAGCGCTGTAACAGACTCATTGCCAGTTATTGCAAACGCTTGTTTGCTGTTGTTGCTGCTAAGGGTGGCACAACCAGTTATTAGGTTTAGGGGGCAAGCACTTTTTCACACAGGGCCATGTGGGTTTGGATTTTGTTTTCCCTTCATAATAAAAAAACTTCATTTAAAAACTGCATGTTGTGTTTACTTGTTATCTTTGATTAATATTTAAATTTGTTTGATGATCTGAAACATTAAAGTGTGACAAACATGCAAAAAAATAAAAAATCAGGAAGGGGGCCAACACTTTTTCACACCACTGTATATGATGCTGCGCTTGAAACAATAACCTGAGAAGTTTATCAGATATAAGCAGTGGAAAAACAGCTGACAAACAAACATGATCCCGATGCCACAGAGACTTACATTTTTTAAATATTTGATTCATTTTAAAACTTTATTTTATTAAATATGTATGTACATTGTCTATCATTTTATATATATATATATATATATATATATATACGTCCATCCGTCTGTCTGTCTCTCTGTCTCTGTCTGTCTCTCTGTCTGTGTCTGTCTATCTATCTATCTGTCTGTCGGTCTCTGTCTGTTGTCTGTCATCTGTCATCTGTCTGTCTGACTGTCTGTCTGTCATTCTATTGTTCTATCTATCTCTCTGTTTGTACATCCACCAGTCTATGTCTGTCTGTCCATCTATTTTTTTTTTATTTCTCCCTTTAATATATATATTATATATTTCTTTTTTCTTTTTTTTTTAAAATATATTTTGTCTTTTATACATTTTTATTTTTAGGTATTTTAAAACTTTTTTGTCTCTGTGTATCCAAAAGGCAGTTTAGCTAGAATATATGAATATATATGTTTGTGTGTGTGTGTGTGCGCTCTCTCTCCTCTTGGATCTGGAGTAGCAGTGGATTGCTGGCTAGCCACAAACACACTGGTTAGCCCGATGTGGTTTCCCTCTGCTCCTGCTAAAAGAGACGAGACAGACCGTAGCATCTGTGTACAGACATGTTGGCCTGGTCAGAGAGCCACACACAGACCGCTGAAGTCTGAGGACTCTGGTACCACACCGGAGCTTAGAAATGTGTTCATGTCCATGTTGAACACACAGTGTCTCTGAAGGATTCACATTGTTTCATTTCTGAGAAGTACAGCTGGACGTGTAAGTTTTCTCTTGGCTAAAGTTTGAAATCTGGGACTTTTATAGTAAATCCTGTAGTAAAGGAAGAAGGTGGAAAGTATGTAAGACGAAAATAAAGAATAAAAGAAAACGAGGAATAAGGAAGGGAAGGATGAAGTTTGAAGAATGCCACTGTAGACTATGAGGAAAACAAAGAAAAATACGAAGGAAAGTGAAAAACAGGCATTTTGGAAGGAAAGAAAGGTTGAAATAAAGGCAAGAAATGTAGAAAACATGTTAAGCACATTTTCTATTCATAGTCTGAGGCTGAACTGGACTTGAAGGACTTTAGGGGTTTTGTGTGGGATTTGTTTGTCTTGATAACCTGTTTAGACCCTGTCTAGGCTGCTTCAGCTGGGTTCAGGCTCATGTAGGACCCGGGTTTAGGACTGGGGCTGCGGATCAGGAAACAGATGGTGCTGAAAGTCTCGCCTGGAGACCTGCTCACTGCCAACGGCGCCTTTCCACTCTTTCACTCTCACTCTCTATCTGTCTCTCTTCCCCTGTTTCCCCTCCTCGCTGAATTAGTATTGATTGTAAACATGCTCTCTGAGCAGGGACCGATGTTATTTTATACCATATGTTTAATGCGTCCGTGAGGACATGGCGTGCTTGCTGTTTTTGGACCATAACACTCCCAGCCAATCCTGGTGTTTCTGGCCCGGATGGACTGTAGTTTTGATGTATTCATTTGTCTGATGCTGGTGTCGGAGCAGCACATACGCAATATCAAACCACCATATGCAGCTTCATGCATTATTCAACATGTGTGAGACGTGTAAGCATTAAATATGAAGCGGTCTGTGCTGTTACTTTGAAAAAAAAAAATATTGTTAAACATGGAAAAAGGCAGCTATTTATATGAAATACCAGGTATTAGAGCTCATTTTCTTTAGCATAAGGAGAAAAAAAATAAAAAAAACGGTATTGAAAAATGCTTGTTTAAATTAACTTTTATACTTTACCGTAATTCAAGAATGTTTGTTTATATACAAAAATTAATAAAACTATATATATATATATATATATATATATATATATATATATATATATATATAAATACAGAATTTTATATATTATATTTGATATAGGATATATGTTTATTTATATTTGTTTTAAATGTAGATATCAATATTTAAAATTTCTTCTACAAAATCATATATATATATATATATATATATATATATATATGTATATGTATGTGTATATGTGTTTTATTTATGATTGATTTAAATTTAATATATATATTTAAAGTTTTATTATACAAAAATCGTATATGTGATACATAAAATCATAGATGACAGTCAAAGACGACAGCCCTTTTTTTTGTTGTTGTTGTTTAGAAATGTAAAAAAAAAATTGGACTAGGGTTACAAAGGGGCAGGTACATTTCCAGAAAACTTTCCAAAATTGTACCTAAAATCCTAAAATGTTATCTTTGCAACCCTAAACAAGACACATTCTAATGCACAATCAATCAATCAATCAATCAATCAATCAATCAATACAACTTAAAATAAAGTTTTAAAATAAATAAATATAAAGCTGCATGAAACTATTGTTTTGATGCTTGAAACTATTTACTTTTTGTGATTTTTTTGTGAAACTAGTATTTTTTATGATTCTTTTGAATTGGAAATCAATCCTATTGCATTGCATTAGAAAATCAATCAGGATTTTAAAAAATCTCCTTTTGTGTTCCACAAAATTTCTCTTTTTGTGTTAGAAACTCATGAGTTTTTAAAAAGTGCCAAAATGTTCATGTTTGGATGAACTATCTCTTTACATTTTCAGAGGGAAGTGCATCAGAAAAATCATCCTGTTTACATGTCGAATTGCTTGAATGTCTGAGTGTCCTGAGCACTGATGTCATGTGCTATACTCAGTCTATCTTATGTCTTATTTATGCTGTAGACGGCCTTTGCGTGGCCCTCGCGTGCGAGTTCATTCAAGCATGTTTGTCTGCGTCTGTGTATCTGCTGAGAGCTTGAGTCATCAGTGTGTTATTCTTACAGTCTGTAGTGGGTTGGTGTGTGTGTGTGTGTGTGTGTGTGTTAAAGCCTCCTAGACAGCACACATGACACACAAACACACATTCTGGTCAAGTAATGCTATGACCTTTTCATGCATTCACACATAATTCGCTCGCTTGTACACACTCTTCCTCAGAGGAGGGTTGTGAAAGCGCACTGGCTCTCACAAACGTGCCGGGCAGATCTCCTGCTACGAGGGCGGAAAATGAATTGAAAATGAAGATGAGCTGTTGGCGACTTGTTAAACGCCCACACCTCTGAGCTCCAAACCGGCCTTCTCCAAAAAAGCATGCAAATGCATCTGCTCTTTATAGTGATTTTATTCGATGCATTTTTGTAGCGGCTTTTTGCAGTTTTATTGCTTAGACCCAGTGGAATGGAGTCAAATGCAAACCTGCGTCTCTCGCTTGTGAATTTGTTTTTAAAAATTTAGTTTATGCGTTCGCGTTTATCTACCAATGTAAAAATGTTTAATACTACATTATACCTTGTTCAAATTAGAAATGGCCGGATTGATTGTCATAAAAATATTAATTTTAATATTTAGTTACAGTGTGTAATTGTATATGTAATATGTAGGTTTTTTTAAGCTGTTGATTTTATTGTTTAATGTGAAATTTTGTGTGCATCAAGCTACAACATGGAAAAAAAGTCATAAAGTCACTTATAAATTGCCATCGTGGATTGTTGACAGGGTTTTAATAGTTAGCTGAAACTAAAATTAAAACCATTACAAATTTTAGCTGCTTAAAATAAAGTATATAAACATTTTTTATTTCAACTGGTTGCCAAGTCCACATTTCTTATTATAATTTAGTTTATTGTTGCACAGAAGTAGCTAAAAATAAAAATAAATATTAAATATTAATATTCTCTCTCTCTCTCTCTCTCTCTCTCTCTCTCTATATATATATATCATGATTAATCACAAATTTAAAATACTAGGATTTACCTGTAAATGTGTTGAAATAAAGAAGTGCATGACAAACTAGTTTAAGGAAACAGAACCTTTCACACTTCCGCCAGGTATGAGACATAATCCTTATTATTCTTTTATCATTATTATTTTGTTTTTATTCAGCCATTATCAGCCTTTATACTGGCAATAAAACATTTACCAAGCCACACTGCTTCAATCCCAGTATACATTTACCCAACTATTATCAAACGTATTTCTAAATAAATACAACAAAACATTTCTTGCGACCTTACTTGAAGTATGCATTATAGAAAAATGCATTATGAAGAAGAATTGGACCCGTTCTGCAGGTGCGTTAGAGCTAACATTAGCATCATGCTTCATAAAACAATTTATGAGATTAATAGTACACTTTTACTCAGAACTCACTTCAAACCACCATCGAGTGTTTGTAATAACTTATTTTCACGATCACATGTGGAATTTGGTCGTTTACTGTTGTTAAAATATGCTATTTATAGCCTTTTATACAACAAGTATAATACACATTAGTAAAAGGATCTTTTTCATTTTTATTCGTCTATATACACTTCGGGCGGCCGCGGTACATCAAAAAAGTAGCCCAAAACGGCTCTGTAATTTTTCCCACGGCTGTATTTTCAAAATAGCCCACTTGTGCTGTTACCCTGGCAACACTGGTTCGCTCGCTGTACCCTCGTCACACAATGATAGATGACCTTCCACGCTGCGATGACGGGAAGAAGTTGGGGTCAAACTTAGGGGTGTACTCACTTTTGTGGCCAGCGGTTTAGACATTAATGGCTGTGTGTTGAGTTATTTTGAGGGGACAGCAAATTTGCACTGTTATACAAGCTGTACACTCACTACTTTACATTGTAGCAAAGTGTCATTTCTTCAGTGTTGTCACATGAAAAAATACAAAAGTAAAAACAGACTCAGAACATTAATAAAAAAACTGTAATTAATACTATTATTACTAAAATAATACTGGTTGTAAGGGTTTGCATATTTTAGCCTCTTTTGAAGAGGCTATTTGCTTATTTTGTCCTTGATTTGTCTGATTAGGTGACTCATTTTTCTAGTGAAATGAACTGTTAGCAGAACCTTTTTGTTACATACAGTATAATAAATATGTTGTACTGTATACAATTTATAATAACCTATACATTTTATTGTTTTATTTCTTCGCTTTTATTATTGTGTTTATTATATATTATAAAATGTATGGCTTTCAAATAATAAATATTATATTGGATCTAATTACTTAATTTATCCCCAGAAATTGCCAAAAAAATAAAATAATAATAATAATAATAATAATAATAATCTATTAATCTGTATCAATATTGCCTGTGTGATAGTACTTGGTATCAGATCAAAAAGAAAATAAGTGTTATTTTCCATCCCTAGTTTCAATCTGTTCTGCAGATTACTCTTAATAATCATCTCTGAAAATAATAATAATTAAAAAATATATAAAATCCATAAATAAATAAATGATTAGTCTGCAGCTTCTGTCTGTGCCTGAGATGTTGTTTTTGTGTGATTGCTGGTGTCTGAGGAGGAGGAGGCTTTGAGAATGTGATTCACACAGGGCCTGATGAAGTTTATGAAGACAGATTTGTTTGCATATTAAGTAGCCTGACTGAGCGTGTGTCTCATTCACAGGAGGCAGTAAGAAGTGTGTGTGTGTGTAATGTAGTAGATAAGTCTAAAGCTCTCCCCCACACAACTGTCTGCTAAAGATGGTCGTGTAACTGCTGCCTACTTACGCTGAGCGATACGTTAAATATTCATCATAACTTTGATTTGAACATTTGTAATGATTTAATACACTTTTATTGGTCATTAAGTTTCTTAAAGGCAGCACTAGTTGTGTGATTCCTCCCTGTCTTTTCATTAGCATTTCTGATTCAAACTTCAGTAGCTATAACAAATTTCCATGAGTCATTTCAAAAAGTTTTAATGAATTGACTCAAAACTCTTATTCGGTACACTCAAAAATGTTTACTGAAAACGTGTCTTGATGCATTTTTACTGTATTTTACTTCTTGCTTTAGACTTTATTGAAATCTATTTGTCAATAGTGGTTGTTTGATCCTCTAATTTACCCTTTTAGAGTATATACATAAAGTACCTATCAAGAAATAGCTTAAATATCATCAGAAATATGTTAACTATGGGGATACTGCATCCTCACAGACTTCCCCTTCAGAGGTGTGTTTCTTTGGGTGTGTTTTGGGTTCAGGCCCTAGGGTGATGGGTTTGGAGAGTCCGCCGGTGCTCCCAGACTTGTGTTTTATCACAGAGCTGTCTCTTTATTTAGAGCACTGAATTATAGATGAGCTCTTAAGAGGCAGAGAGACACAAACAGCAGTACAGATAAGAAGACATCAGGACAGAGCAGGGCTCCTGAATGGGTGTGACCCGTATGCTAATCAACCCAACAATGCCTTCTGATTCACTGCTTCTGTTAGATTTTTCCCTCTTGTCTTCTTGCATGACATACAGTTTAACTTTTGGTTTGTAATTGAAGAATGTCCATCCACCCATTTCTCTATCTGTCGTCCATCCATCCATCCATCCAGCTGTTGTTTTATCTATCCACCCCTCCATCCATCCATCCAACTACCTCCCTACCTTACCTCTATCCATCCGTCTGTCTGTCTTTCTATCTATATATCTATCCGTCCTCCCATCCGTCCATCCGTCTGTCCATCCATCTGTCTATTATCTATCATCCATCCATCCGTCCGTCTGTCTTTCATCTATATATCTATCCATCCTCCCATCCATCCGACAGGAAAGATTTTTACAATGCTACTAAAATTTCTATTTAAAAAATAGTGCTGTTCTATTTTTTCCCCTGCAAAAATAAATGTAAATTTTATTTCCACAAAAAAATATTGAGCAGCATAACTGTTTGAGCAGCAAATCAGCATATTAGAATGATTTCTGAAGGATCATGTGACAATAAAGATTGGAAACTGTTATATTAAACTGTAGTGATATTTCATAACGTTGCCATTTTTACTGTATTTTTAATTAAATAAATGCAGCTTTTTGTGAGCCTAAAAGACTTTATTAAAAACCTTAATATCTAGTGTTGATCACTACAGTGTGCATGACTATAGTAACTGCTATATCAGGGCTTTAAAGTTATGCAGAGTTTTAAGAGATGAAGATGAAACTTGTGGCACATTGCAGCACTAATGTCATGTGCATAATGAAGATGTTTTTGAGAGTTACGGAGCGATCACGGTCACCTTGTCTCCTCTATAGGGACAGTTTCTTTGTGCGGCTGAAAGATTCGTTTGACTTACGGTGCAATTCTCTTTCAGTTTCTCCCTATCCTTCCCTGTCCGCTTCTTCCTGAAGAACAGGGCCATTGCCCTGCTCCACCTCTCTCTCTCTCTCTCTCTCTCTCCCTCCCTCTCTTCTTTTTCTCTCCTCAGAACTGGCTGAGCTCCAGAGCTGCTGGAGTCCGGCCAGGTCAGTCCAGCACTGCAAAAGCCGAGAGGGCGGGATGGGCAGAGGCCGAGGGCGGAGCCTAACTGTTTCCCCAACAGATCTGCGCAATCCTACAACAATTCAGCACAAGTTTTAGTGCTTACTATGAAACCTATATTGCATAGCGATTTCTCACTCTCTGCTGATTCAACACCAAAAAATGCATTTGTCCAAGACTCTTTTGCTGACACAAGTTTAGACTATTTATTATTGGAAGAGAGATGAATTGACTCATGAAGTAGAGGTGGATGGAATGATCAAAATCTTGTTAGCTCCAAAATCATGGAGACCCTGTGGTTAGTAAGAATTTTTTCATTTAAGATAATTGAATTAAGATTTAATTTAATTTAAGTCTTTTATGCTCTCTTTACGCTCACTTTAAAATACCTGTTTTCTGTTTCAATATATTTTAAAATGTAATATATTCCTCTGATTTAGAGCTGAATTTTCAGCATTATTACTCAGTCTTCAGTGTGATCCTTCAGAAATCATTACATTTTTCTGATTTGCTGCATGATTTTTATTCTCGCTTTAGTATTGTTGCTGTCGCCGGCACCAAGTCCTGGAGACGCTGTGTTTCGTTGCGAAAGCGAAACTACTTTGTTTGGCCTTCCAAAAGAGGACACAACTAGAAATCAGTGGTTAAGTTGTATTTACAACACTGTTCCAGAACAGTTCAACCCAAATATTTGAGCGTGTGCAGCGCATTTTACGGAGGACTATTTCCTGAACCTGGGAGAGTAGCCTACAATGCCAGCTGTGCACAAAGGCTGTTTCTATAAAGTGGGACAATTCCAACTTTGCAAGGACAGTCTGTCGCTTCTGACTCACAGCCTATAAGTACATTTTCATATTTAAAGAATTTGCCACTGACTATTCAAACACGAGTTTTGAGCTGTGTAGAGTAGCGCTTGTTGTTTTTCGTTTCTCCGATCACAAATACAGACATGGTAATGTTTACGTGGTGCGACGCAACGCGTAAAAAGACCGTATTCAAAATACAAAATATAATAATAAATATAAATATAATAAATACAAAAAATAATGTTTTTAGCAACGTCACATGACCCCTTTAAAATTGTGGGATGAATGTCACTTTTGATCAATTTTATACACTTATACATACACACAATAAAAAAATAAAATAAAAAAAAACGTAATCACACATTGTTTTCTGAAATTAATCACGATTAATCCCACCTGACATTAAAGTTTTTAAATATACTTTTATGGTGCAATAATTTCACATTCAATCTTCTAATTAATGTAGAAACAACATAAAGACAGAATATTTGTTTAATTGCATCTTTTTTTTATGACTGAAGGCAAGTATACCAAACACTTAAACACTAAATTCTGAATTAAATATAGATAAATCCTTAAATCTACAAATATGATTGATTTCCTATTTTTTTCTTTTGTTCTTTGATTAACAAACATCACAGCAGCTGGGTTATTAGGTTATTTGGCTGCTATTACTTTAAGAGCTGCTGCTGCTGAATGTGACGTGGATCCGACAAAACTAATTGATAAGATGAGTGAGATTCAAAGCCATGTTCAGGTCCCTACAGCAGCTAATGAACCAGCTTGCTTCTGCGTTGAAAAATAAGGTGGATAGCGCTTTATACAATATAGATTTGGTCAAAGCAGCTTCACAGAGATAAACAGGAAAATACCAAAAACAATTAATGAAACATAACTATGGAGACAATTCAGATTCTGCTATAAAGCAGCTCTAAAAGACAATAGTGTCATTATTTACCTCAAGCCAGTTCAGTGAAAAATCCAGTCCTAAACGGAAGTCACTGTGAGCAGTCTTTTCAGCAGAATGCTCTGTAGGCTGTGAGAGGTAGATGGCAGAGGTTTAGGAGGAAGTCACCCGTGTACAGTACATGGGTTTTTGGAGGGAGTATGCTGGCTGGTCCAGGTGCCAGCCCTCACAGATGGTCATCATGCCTCCTGCCTGGGCCTCTGAATGTGGCACCCCGTCCGCCCGTCTTGGCACCCATGTCCAGGTCAGAGCTGCCAAGCGAAGCGGGCGGCAGGCAGTAGACGACTATTCTGTCCGGACTTTGGTCCGCTGACTAGCATTCTTTATACTGTATATCTCATTCGTAGACTTTGCACACACTCATCTACATCTGGTGTTGGTTCTGGAACTATCATCAATATTTTTTCTCAAAGTATTAGCAATCTCTGTGGTGTAAAAGCAAGATTTATTATTTATTTAATATTAATCTTTTATTTCATAATTATCTTATTTAATATAGTAAAGAAAAGTAATGATCTGGGGATGGGTGTAGAATATGCTTAATTGTCATAAAATTGTATATTATTAATAATAATTATAATATTAATAAACATTTTAATATACATTATTTTATTTAAGCAGAATATATATTAATTTTGGAATGAAATAAACCAGGTTTTGTGTTATTCATCCAAGCTGTCAATTAAACAGTTTGTTCTGTCTCTCTCTTTCTCTCTTTTGTGTGAGCAGTTGGTTCCTCGTAATCAGAATGTAGCTGTCCAGATGTGTGTTGTGACTATGATGGTGTCCGTTCTACATAAACGCATCTATCAATCTCTGTGTATTCTGCTGCCGCTGATGGATTGACAGCTTGAGTGTTTTGATTGATTGACGGATGTATCATTCTGCAGCAGTCTAAGTCTGTGAGTCCAGCTGTCAGTCAAACTGGCCGTAATGGCTTGTTAGAGAAGCATTGCGTAATGCTCTAAATGTTGCCAGGACCAGAGCAGATCAATACGAGCCTCCATCCACCACACCACTCCATAGGCTTTTCTACAACCTGCCGGAGAACAGTTGCCACCCGTGATTTTCTGTCAATTCGAATTGCAATTCCTTCCCAAATCAAAGGTGAAGTGTGTTGTTTCTGCACTTCTAATGTCACCAACTGGAATTGTAAAATAAATTACTTTGTAAACCGGTTTCCCGAACATTATGCCATTCTTCCAACAGATAGTCCCACTCTTCATGCCGATGTTGCTATGTTGGGCCACTCAAACAAACAGCTGAAAATGTTGAAAGCCCCCACAATGTTTAGATTTTAGTGGGAACTCAACCTAGGTCCTACTTAAAGTTGTCTTTGCCTATTACAGTCAACACAAAACAGCAATCGCAACCCATTTTGCATCTGCAGTTTTGAGTTAAACAGGATATTTTATGAGAAAAAAAATTCCAGAGTGCAGCATTAGTTTTAATGTTGAAAGAAAGCGAGCTAAAGTGGAAGTTGCAAAACCTTTAATATTTGGCAACTGTTTTATGATAAAAAAAACACCTGACCGTAATATCCAATGATGGAAAATACTCAAAGGTTTTTTTTTTTTCCTCTAATTTTGCCATTTTTTACATGCGAAATATGACGTGATCTGACATGTGGCCAAGTATGGTAACCCATACTCGGAATTCGTACTCTGCATTTATCCCATCCAAAGTGCACACACACAGCAGTGAAAACACACCCGGAGCACTGGGTAGCCAATGGGGAGCATTTGGGGGTTCAGTGCCTTGCTCAAGGGCACCTCAGTCGTGTTATTGAGGGTGGAGAGAGTGCTGGAGGTCACTCCCCCCACCTACAATCCCAGCCGGTACCGAGACTCGAACCCGCGATTCATGCCATTTCTAACAGAATGTGATAATACGTTTTACATTTTTGACGTATTTGGCATACAAATAAGAGTGAATGTGTGCATATTTTTAAATATTACTTGCTGATAATTCAAAATTATAACTTCTCAAATAGAAATTAGACCTAGAATTTCATTCCCTACAATTTTCCTATTTTTGTTTTACTTTTTAAAAAATGTTCAAGACATGATAGCCTTGAAAACTAAAACTATTGCATGCTTTCATATATTGAAATAGATAAAAACAATGCACAATAATACATTAAAAATACATAAAAAAACAAAAAACAAAACAAATAGAATACAAAATACAACAACAAAAAAAGATTAAAATTTCAAGATGCAAATTAGAAATGTTTCCTTGGGACCTACAGTAATTTAAATAAGTTAAAATTTTAAACTAAAATGACTAAAAATAAAAAAAAATCAATTAAAGGTGTATTTAGAAATATTTTTAGAAATAAAAAAAAACAAAAATTAATAAAAATTACAAAAGAACAAAATTACTAAAACTTAAACTTAGTCAAGTGAAAACTGAAAATATAAAAACAAAACTTACTAAACTACTTTAAAATATTAATAAATACTGTTTATATATAAACAGTACAATGCTGTGTGTATGTATGTATGTTTTTTTTTTTTGTTTTTTTTGCTGAATGAATGAATGAGGCATTTATATAGCGCTTTTAATGTGTATTGCAATACACCCAAAGCGCTTTACAATCATGTGGGGTGTCTCTCCTCAACCACCACCAGTGTGCAGCATCCACTTGGATGATGCGACGGCAGCCACAGGACAACGGTGCCAGTGCGCTCACCACACACCAGCTACAGGTGGAGAGGAGAGAGTGATAGAGCCAATCAAGTGGATGGGGATTATTGGGAAGCCATGATAGACCAGGGCCAGTGGAGGGAATTTGGCCAGGACACGGGGTTACACCCCTACTCTTTACGATGAGTGTCATGGGATTTTTAATGACCACAGAGAGTCAGGACCTCGGTTTAACGTCTCATCCGAAAGACGGTGCTTTTTTACAGTATAGTGTCCCCGTCACTATACTGGGGCATTAGGACCCACACAGACTGCAGGGTGAGCACCCCCTGCTGGCCTCACTAACACCACTTCCAACAGCAACCTAGTTTTCCCAGGAGGTCTCCCATCCAGGTACTGACCAGGCTCAGCCCTGCTTAGCTTCCATGGGCAACCGGTCTTGGGCTGCAGGGTGATATGGCTGTGGCAAAAGAAGATATTTTGAACACAAAAGAAGATATTTTGAAGAATGTTCAAAAGACGGTAGCTAAAGACTTCCATAGTATGAAAAAAAATCAATCAAGAGTCAATGGCTACCATCAACTGTCTGGTTACCAACATTCCTCAAAATGTCTTCTTTTGTGTTCAGCAGAAACAAGAAACTACAGGTTTGGAGCAAGTGGAAGATGAGTACATTTTCATTTTTGGGTGAACTATCCCTTTAATTTTACCATGAGAAAGACACCCTTTACTTTTAATGTAAGCTGCTGGAATGGACTGATTGGTTCTGGTCGGGCTCCTGTCGTGTGCTCCTTCATGCATTACATGGACTGTAACGAGATGAGAGCAGGATATTAGATGGACTAATAGCAGAGAAATAGGTCTTTTACGAGAAGCAGTGTGTCCGTTATTGCATAGACTCGGCGAGAGAAAACAATCCTGCTGTAAGGTTACCCGCAGATACGCAGACCATGTGCTTCCCCACAAGCATGTTTTCAAACAGCCGTTATTTCCTGACGGCTGCTGAGGTCCAGACTGACTTTTGATTTCCGGCTGAGTGGACGATATCGTGGACGAGTCGTGTCTAGACTGTATGCCATTTGAGCGGGATGGTTTTGCTCTCATTTTCCACTTTCTGAGAAAGAGGGCATTTGTCTATTGAAGCAAATGAGCCTGTAATACTTCTGCGTGATTGCAATTCAAGATGCAGGTTTTTGAAGATGAGCCCCGTCCGTGAAGATTTAAAAGTTAATTGTGAAAACCATGAAGCTTTCTAGGAAAAAGAAAAAAAAAAATATATATTATATATATATACAGGTGCATCTCAATAATTAGAATGTCGTAGAAAAGTTCATTTATTTCAGTAATGCAACTCAAATTGTGAAACTCGTGTATTAAATAAATTTAGTGCACACAGACTGTAGTTTAAGTTTTTGGTTCTTTTAGTTGTGATGATTTTGGCTCACATTTAACAAAAACCCACCAATTCACTATCTCAACAAATTAGAATACTTCATAAGACCAATAAAAAAAACATTTTTAGTGAATTGTTGGCCTTCTGGAAAGTATGTTCATTTACTGTATATATACTCAATACTTGGTAGGGGCTCCTTTTGCTTTAATTACTGCCTCAATTCGGCGTGGCATGGAGGTGATCAGTTTGTGGCACTGCTGAGGTGGTATGGAAGCCCAGGTTTCTTTGACCGTGGCCTTCAGCTCATCTGCATTTTTTGGTCTCTTGTTTCTCATTTTCCTCTTGACTAATTCATGTCTGGTGAGTTTGCTGGCCAGTCAAGCACACCAACACCATGGTCATTTAACCAACTTTTGGTGCTTTTGGCAGTGTGGGCAGGTGCCAAATCCTGCTGGAAAATGAAATCAGCATCTTTAAAAAGCTGGTCAGCAGAAGGAAGCATGAAGTGCTCCAAAATTTCTTGGTAAACGGGTGCAGTGACTTTGGTTTTCAAAAAGCACAATGGACCAACACCAGCAGATGACATTGCACCCCAAATCATCACAGACTGTGGAAACCTAACACTGGACTTCAAGCAACTTGGGCTATGAGCTTCTCCACCCTTCCTCCAGACTCTAGGACCTTGGTTTCCAAATGAAATACAAAACTCATCTGAAAAGAGGACTTTGGACCACTGGTCAACAGTCCAGTTCTTCTTCACCTTAGCCCAGGTAAGACGCCTCTGACGTTGTCTGCGGTTCAGGAGTGGCTTAACAAGAGGAATACGACAACTGTAGCCAAATTCCTTGACACGTCTGTGTGTGGTGGCTCTTGATGCCTTGACCCCAGCCTCAGTCCATTCCTTGTGAAGTTCACCCAAATTCTTGAATCGATTTTGCTTGACAATCCTCATAAGGCTGCGGTTCTTTCGGTTGGTTGTGCATCTTTTTCTTCCACACTTTTTTCCTTCCACTCAACTTTCTGTTAACATGCTTGGATACAGCACTCTGTGAACAGCCAGCTTCTTTGGCAATGAATGTTTGTGGCTTACCCTCCTTGTGAAGGGTGTCAATGATCGTCTTCTGATTGTGTAGCCTAGTTAACCAAACTGAGAGACCATTTTGAAGGCTCAGGAAACCTTTGCAGGTGTTTTGAGTTGATTAGCTGATTGGCATGTCACCATATTCTAATTTGTTGAGATAGTGAATTGGTGGGTTTTTGTTAAATGTGAGCCAAAATCATCACAATTAAAAGAGCCAAAGACTTAAACTACTTCAGTCTGTGTGCATGGAATTTATTTAATACACGAGTTTCACAATTTGAGTTGAATTACTGAAATAAATGAACTTTTCCACGACATTCTAATTTATTGAGATGCACCTGTGTGTGTGTGTGTGTGTGTATGTGTATATATGTATATATATATTGGGCACGGAAAGTATTCAGACCCCCTTAAATTTTTCACTCTTTGTTATATTGCAGCTATTTGTTAAAATCATTTGTTCATTTTTTTTCCTCATTAATGTACACACAGCACCCCATATTGACAGAAAAACACAGAATTGTTGACATTTTTGCAGATTTATTAAAAAAGAAAAACTGAAATATCACATGGTCCTAAGTATTCAGACCCTTTGCTGTGACACTCATATATTTAACTCAGGTGCTGTCCATTTCTTCTGATCATCCTTGAGATGGTTCTACACCTTCATTTGAGTCCAGCTGTGTTTGATTATACTGATTGGACTTGATTAGAAAAGCCACACACCTGTCTATTTAAGAACTTACAGCTCACAGTGCATGTCAGAGCAAATGAGAATCATGAGGTCAAAGGAACTGCCTGAAGAGCTCAGAGACAGAATTGTGGCAAGGCACAGATCTGGCCAAGGTTACAAAAACAATTCTGCTGCACTTAAGGTTCCTAAGAGCACAGTGGCCTCCATAATCCTTAAATGGAAGACGTTTGGGACGACCAGAACCCTTCCTAGAGCTGGCCGTCCGGCCAAACTGAGCTATCGGGGGAGAAGAGCCTTGGTGAGAGAGGTAAAGAAGAACCCAAAGATCACTGTGGCTGAGCTCCAGAGATGCAGTCGGGACATGGGAGAAAGTTGTAGTAAGTCAACCATCACTGCTGCCCTCCACCAGTCGGGGCTTTATGGCAGAGTGGCCCGACAGAAGCCTCTCCTCAGTGCAAGACACATGAAAGCCCGCATGGAGTTTGCTAAAAAACATCTGAAGGACTCCAAGATGGTGAGAAATAAGATTCTCTGGTCTGATGAGACCAAGATAGAACTTTTTGGCCTTAATTCTAAGCGGTATGTGTGGAGAAAACCAGGCACTGCTCATTACCTGTCCAATACAGTCCCAACAGTGAAGCATGGTGGTGGCAGCATCATGCTGTGGGGTGTTTTCAGCTGCAGGGACAGGACGACTGGTTGCAATCGAGGGAAAGATGAATGCGGCCAAGTACAGGGATATCCTGGACGAAAACCTTCTCCAGAGTGCTCAGGACCTCAGACTGGGCGAAGGTTTACCTTCCAACAAGACAATGACCCTAAGCACACAGCTAAAATAACGAAGGAGTGGCTTCACAACAACTCTGTGACTGTTCTTGAATGGCCCAGCCAGAGCCCTGACTTAAACCCAATTGAGCATCTCTGGAGAGACCTAAAATGGCTGTCCACCAACGTTTACCATCCAACCTGACAGAACTGGAGAGGATCTGCAAGGAGGAATGGCAGAGGATCCCCAAATCCAGGTGTGAAAAACTTGTTGCATCTTTCCCAAAAGACTTTTTAATAAATCTGCAAAATGTCAACAATTCTGTGTTTTTCTGTCAATATGGGGTGCTGTGTGTACATTTAATGAGGAAAAAATTAACTTAAATGATTTTAGCAAATGGCTGCAATATAACAAAGAGTGAAAAATTTAAGGGGTCTGAATACTTTCCATTACCCACTGTGTATGTGTGTATATATATATATATATATATATATATATATATATATATATATATATATATATATATATATATATAAGCGATTTGTTAATTGGGATTTGTTAATATCATCTACACCAAACCCAACCCTAAACCTACCCTCTGCCAACGTACTTGCGGTGCAAGTCTCCGGGCTGCAGTGATGCATACTTGACCCCACTCATAACTGCTGTTTCTGTCGGTTTTTTCTTGACAAGAAGTGCATTTATTCAGTCGCAGAATGTCTTTACGATCACATCAATCCGGAGATGTTTCAGACGCGCACTTCAACTTCTCTTCATCTTCACTTCAGGCGCCAAACAGCGCGGAAACCGGAGCACGCTGTAGCCTGTATCAATTCTTATCAAAGCGCGAAATAAACTACGTGCATGCAATGTCGTGGTCAATTAAGGCATGCAGTTACCTAAAAGGCGATTTAAAGCTGCATTAAAACAGTGCGTGCATGTAATATGTTATATATGACTTAGGCTACATTAGGATGTTTCTGAAATGGTTTTCAAAACTGTCCTGGAGCAGCCTAGCACTGTCTCCCTCATCTAACACACCCGATTCAACTCATCAGCTCATTTGTAGAGACTGAAATGGATCCGAAAAGGTGCTGAGAGTTGAGAGAAAATACGATGCGAGTCAGATCCGCGTCACGTTCAGCAGCGACATCTCTTAAAGAAGTAGCAGCCAAAACAACCTAATAACCAGCTGCTGTGATGTCTGTTCATCAAAAATAAAAGAAAAAATAGGAAATCAATAACTTTTATACAGCTGTAAGTATTTATCTGTATTTAGTTTAGAATTTAGTGTTTGATAACTTTATTCAATTTTTGTATATTTCTGCTGAGGGGCACAGGTAGCCTAGCTAAATATAACATTTATTATAATGAGTTTAGGGGAAGATTGTTTTAAGTTCACTAATAAATATGAAAATTGTTAGCTCTTAATTATAATGTAATGTTTAATGGCTATAGTCAGTGGTTAAATATTTGGGGAATTTTTTTTATAGGGAAATCAGTATTACTTAGTATCAGTGATGCTGGCCTTCAGTCATAAAAAAGATGCCATTAAGCAAATATAAAAAATATGTTGTTTGTCCATTAATCTGAAGATTGAATGTGAAATTATTGCAATATAAAAGTATATTTAAAACTTTAATGTTTGGTGGGATTTCAGAAAAAATGTGCGATTAATTAGTTTTTTTTTGTGTTTTTTTTAATCGATTGACAGCACTAATATGTATATAAACACACACACACAAACTTAGTTATAGATTTCTATATATATATAAAAATATTTTTTATATAAAAATATAAAATGATCATTATTTTGATAAATTCATATTAATTTCTGTGTTCTGGATAAATAGAAATGAATACAATTCTAATTTTATATATTTATATATTCATGATTTTGATAAAACAAGAAAGAAAAATACAAAGGGCCTCTGTTTGTTTCCAAGCTTTAGCGATTCTCTTTGGTGCTATTAAGATCTTGAAAAATCTGCAGAACAAAGCTGTTCTCGGATATGGTTCTTATCTCACAAATTAATCAGCATATTTCCGCACAAGACTTCTGACAGCTTCCATACTGCAAATGAATGGACATTTGGACGAACTCCAATTGAAATGCCATCCATTCATTTAGCTTTTATTCAAGAAATCAGAGCTAAATGAGCTTTTTTTCCACGCATTTCTGAAGAGGCTCGCAAAGTCACTGCTCCTTGCATGTTTGTTTATTCAATATTTTGCCTAATTTGATTATGCTTCCAGGCAGCACAGATCCCTTTAACATGCTGTATGCTTATCCACAGCGTAGGGTTAGTAAAAGGCCGTCCCACGATCCTGAGCACTTTACCAGCCTCACAACACAGAGCAGAAGATCTCACTTCATCTCTGCGCTTTTTATGGCACCACGACCATCATTTGCTCCTCTTAATACGAGAGCCTTATTTTTCTGCTTTTAAAAGCCTCCCCGCATCTGTGTACTTACTGTCTGTATTATTCATGCTCATACTGTACATCTCTCAACCTCACCCGCATCATTTCTGGCAGCTGACAGAGAGAGAGAGAGGATCTGAGCATCTCTGAAGCCTCTGGTCAAAACCAGTGAGGTTACGCAGCCCGGCCAGGCCAGGGTCCGCAGGGGCCTGGAGCTCTTGAGTGGAGACACCAGTGGGCTAATGGAGCAGCACACCCACTCCCTCCGCTGTGAGAGGTAGAGAGAGTGTGATAAGCCTGAGGGACTGAGTAAATATGAATGAGGTCTTTCCTCCCACGTGCTCCTCGCAGCAGAAGCCATTGATGTTGTTTTGACATCTGAGTGTGAGAGAACAAAAGCAGCAGAGCCTGAGTAGACTGAAGAAGGCTGGGCTCTTCCAACACACTGCACCATGAGTTTGACCCAACACGTGTCTTAACCAGCCGTGATATGATACAGCAGAACGTAACCGTGATTATGGGACAGAAATGAATGGGGGTAAAAATTAGTGATATTTGGCTCTTTTTTTTATTTATTTTTTTTTTTTTATTATCGGCATCGGCTGTTAACTTTTTCTGTTTGGCTGATGTATTGGAATCAGGACTTTTATTTTGACAGCATATATAGCAATTATGTGCCATGTGATAAAGCAGAACTTAATTATGGAACAGAAATTAATGGGGGTAAAAATTTGTAATATTTGGCTTTTTGTGATTATTGCCGTTTTTGTTTGGCTGATGTGTTGGAAAAAAAAGAGTGTTATTGCATTTGCCCTTTTGTAATAATAAATAGAATGTCAAATGCTATAATATTTTTTTCCATCTACTGTCAGTATTCAGCAAAAATGCATTTTACTATTGAAGATTTTGAATATCTAAAAAAAAAATTTATTGTTAAGGACTTTGTGAAAAATACTATGTTAGGTTACACAATCAAGAAGTTGCCTTTAAAATGAATCTGTTTTTACAGATTTATTTATTATCTAGTGTGTATTTGTTTTAAATGATCTCTAATGTGATATCTTGGCTGTCTGTCAGCCAATGGCCACCCTGCTCTCGCCCGTTAAAAAAAATAAAATAAAAAGAAATAAACAAGCGATTGCTAGTAAACATGTTATTAAAAGTCAAAATAAGAAAGCTAACATTCTAAGGCATTTCTTAAAATTCTATTCTACCCATAGTTAATCACACTGCTCTTCATATTTGCTACATAAAATCCATTACTTGTTTCTTACTAATTTTTGGTTGCTGATTCCAAAAATGGTGGCTGCTTCTCACAAGATATGCATTTTGTAGCATCTTTGCTTTCAATGACCATTTGTAAAATGAAAAAATCTTGTATTATGCCTTAATCTCCATAAAAACTGCCAAAAGTGATGGTTCCTTTCCTTTTAACATTAGGCTTTTTTTCAGCATATATATATATTTTTTTCAAAATAATTAAAATAGAGGATATATTTTAATAAATTGATTGAATTGAAATATTTTACCTTAAAGAGTGACAACCTGTATGTTTTTGTATGGTTCGAATAACATAATACTACATAAAAGTCAAGAATACAGTATGTCTAAAAACAACTCCTCAGGGCCAGTGTGAAAAATGAGTCGATTGGTGAAACAGTCACTTGTCCAGTCAGGCCAGTTTGCATGTATGTAATGCTGCTGTTGATGAGCAGAGGAGCAAACGAGTGAAGGGACGTAGTTAGAAAAACAGGTACACATCAGAATGGCATATGCATATTAAATTGTTTTAATTTATAGTTAAAAACATAAAACATAAATTGTAAACCCAAAAGCTTATTTAGATATTATTTGTAGTAAATTCATCTTGTGAAGAAGTCTTAGTATTTTTTTTTCTAGGATTCTTTAATTAATGGAAAAATCAAAACACCATTTAAAATAGAAACTTTGTGCAACATAAATGTCTTTACTGCCACTTTTGTTCGATGTAATGCATATCCTTTCTGAATAAAAGTATTGCTTTCTTTAATCTTACCGATCACAAACTTTAGGATAGTGTAGCTGCAAATATGAAATGTATGTATGTTTGTATAGACTGTGATTTTGTCCCTTCAGGCGGTTTTTCACAATAAATAAATACATAAATATATACATCCTAAAAAAAAAATCATACAGCATTCATTTTGGATCTTCCGTCACAATTCTACCTTTTCCCTTCTAAGAAAATTCCCATTGGGATTCTTTAGGATTAACTCAAATAGAATTGGACTAGGTTGAGCAGTGCTTGTACACTCTCATAATTTTTTTTAAGTTTGCCTGAGTAAATCTGCTTTTGTTTTAGCATCGGTGTGAATCATGTGGAGCTGTTTGGGTTTAGAGTGTTTAGTGTTGGACCTGTTGGGAATATGTAGTTTGTGGGATGTTTCTTCAGTCCATGCCTCATGCTGTTGATCAGCGCTTGGTCTTGTGTGTTTGTGTGTGTTTGCGCTAAAGATTTTTGGCAAGATCCAAGAGGAGAGTCCAGAGTCATTCAAAGCAGTAATTAGCTGCAGTGAGCAAATAAACTGTATTACAAACTTTGCATGAAAAGCTGCAATTATCTTGTTTGTGGAAAGCAGAGTGAAATTTGGGAGCATCTGCACTCTGGGCATGTTCATTTGTAGATCCTGTCTCCCTGTTTGTGTGTTTTAACACACTACCTGACAAAAAGCTTGAATGTATATATCTATAGTATATATCATATGATCATGAGGGTGTTATTTCTGCTCATCTCCAAACAGAATTGCAACAGAAATTGCTGTTTTCTAAGCATTTCTGCAATTTCCATTGGATGACAGAATCATGGACAGAAGGATGCTGACTTACATTATGCTGAAATATAGTTTATATATTGTGATCTGTTTTCTCCTGCACAAGTATGCATTACTCTTGTAATATTTCACTATAAAATTAAAAACTATAATAGTATATGGTGTACGGAAGTTCTAAGCGGCCATGCATTATTATTTTCTCGTGATCACAACTTAATTTTCTTGTGGTCTTGACATAAGTTGTTTTCTGGTGATCACGACTTAATTTTCTCATGATCTCGACATAACAAGAGTTGTTCTCAAGTTAAACAACTGCGCCATGTGGAAGTATAGAACTACGATTGGTTGTATACTGCCTACTGTATCAGCATACTCTATGCGTTTGGGACAGAGGACCTTCTTAGGTTATCTATAATTTGTGCCGTTCATTAAGTAAGGAATAATTGATGACGGGCCGTTGAATTATTAGAAAAATAATGCACACCCGAGGTGGTGATGCAGCCACGACGCGAAGCGGAGTGTGCATTATTTTTCGAATAATTCAACGGATAGAAGTCAATTATTTTGCTTATACTACGGTTGCCACACCTCAAGACATCGATCAGGTGATATATTTCAAGGCGTTCGTCCGATTTTTTAAATCGCTATTGTGAGTAGGTTTTTTTCTTCCGCATTTCATCCAACGCTTCTGTTGCTAATTCCAAAACGTCATTTTAAACCTAGTAACGGAGGCTTGAGCTGTTGATAACAGATTAATGCAGTTAATACAGTTAATAACTAATTTATGAGAGAGAGAGAGAGAGAGAGAGAGAGAGATTACCTCTGTGCGTCTCTCAGTAGTGTTCGGCAGCAATGTCTCTAGTTATGTCTCTGCAGTGAAACTTAGTTCCTTTTGTTCAAGAGCCATTGTTGTTACCTCGCTTGTGAGAAGTCATGTAGTTTTTAAGTTGCTAAACTACTGATAAAATTGCGCTAACAACATTAGAGCGATGTATGTTAGTGTGTGTGCAAACTGTAACCGTTATGTACAGTGCCCTCCAAAAGTATTGGAACAGTAAATACAAAATTGTTCTGTTGGTTGTGGAGTCAAGACATTTGCAAATATGATGAAAAGATGAATATGGGACAAAACTACAGAATGTCACATTTTATTATTAGCTATTTCAACACATACATGTTTTACCAAATAAAAAGAACAGCACTTTTAGAGTTCATCCCACTGATTAATGTGAGCATAAGTATTGGGACAGTTGAACATAAGGCAGATATATAAGATTAAAAGCTATTATTTAGTTGCAGATCCCTTGCGCACAATTACAGCAGTGAGTCTGTGACCCATAGACATCAGCAGACTCTTGGTCTCATCCTTTGAAATACTTTTCACAGCCTTTAATGCAGCCAATTCCAATTGTTGCTTGTTTTGGGGAGTTTCTGCCTTTACTCTCCTCTTCAGCTGAAATTCATGTTCAATCGGATTTAAATCTGGAGATTGATTTGAGCAATCTAAGACTTTCCATTTCTTTGCCCTGATAAATTCCTTGACTGAACTGGCAGGGTGTTTTGGGTCATTGTCCTGCTGCAATATGAAGCACTTCCCAATGAATCTGGTGGCATTTTCTTGAATATTGATAGGCAAGATGGTTTTGTACCCTTCCAAATTCATTCTGCTACTGTCATCATACATTAAGTCATCAGTAAAGTTGAGAGGGCCTGTTCCAGAGACAGCCATGCATGCCCATGCCATGACACCACCTCCACCATGCTTTACAGATGAGGCTGTATGTTTGGGATCATTGCAGTTCCCTTTTTTTCTCCACATTTTTGCTTTCCCATCACATTGATAAAGGTTCATGTTTGTCTCATCGGTCCATAAACACAGTTCCAAAACTCTTCTGGCTCACCTTTGTGCTTTTTTGCAAACTCTAATCTTGCCTTTCTATTTTTGGAGCTGGTCAGAGGTTTGTATCTTGCTGTGTAGCATCTGTAATTCTGTGTCAAAGTCTCCTGAGGACAGTAGATTGTCAGAGCATCACCCCAGCTTTCTGGAAGTTGTTGGTGATTTTACAGACATGTCTTTTAGGGTTCATTTTCACAGCTTTTATGATTTGTCTGTCATCAACTACTGTTGATTTCTCAGCCGATCAGGTCGTTGTTGGTTGCTGGTGGTTTCCAAACTCTTGATTTCTCCATGCCCTTTGTTTTTGCTATAGCTCTAATTGACTTCCTCTTTTCTTTTAGCATCCAAATTGCTTGCTTTTCTCTCAAAGTCAGCTCCCTCGTCTTCATCCTGGTTTGTGTGTGTCATCATTGAATGCAAGATTCAGAATGCAAAAGTAATGGATATAACTGATACAACACATTCCCTGCTTTTAATATCTGAAGAATTAATGCAACAGGACACAGCTGATCACTTAGAAAGACCTGTGAGGCAACTGTTCCTATACTTATGCTCACATCAGATAGAGTGATGAAACTCTAAAAGTGCTGAACTTCTTAGCTGGTAAAACATCTGTGTTGAGTCACCCAATAATAAAATGTGACATTCTGTAGTTTTGTCTCATATTCATCTTTTAATCATATTTGTAAATGTCTTGACTCCACAGCCAACAGAGCAATTTTGTCTTTACTGTTCCAATATTTTTGGAGGGCACTGTATGTGCGGTCTGTGACGGAGAGAGAGTGGGAGAGATAGAGTATGTGCTTTCCATACATAATAAAGCGTAATTTTGAGGCAAGACATGGACATGTTCTGTCGTTTTTGTCCTTTTGTTTACTATATTTGTTTGTTTGGCCAGTGTCATTGTGGGTTTTGGTTATTTTGCTTTTGTAAGACCTTGGAAATAACAGAAATCATTTGGCGAAGTGATATGGTCATGTAATGCGGTCAGGAGCTGCCTGGAACTACGTTCTCCCTGCATTTCCCTGAAAATAATTGCACACCTTAGAACGTTCGTCAGCCAATCAGATTCAAGCATTCAACGGCCCATAGTATAATGACATTTAATTAACTTATCAATGTTAAATCCTTGAATAAATATGATCATTTTGCTTGAAATTCTATCTGTTATCGTTACGTTACTGCTGCACGACTCATGACTGTTTCTCATTTACAACGACGTAACCCATTTCTAATGTGCATCTTTCTTATTTTTAATCTTTATTGTTAATAAATGTATATTAATAAGATATACATGTGTATAATTTAGTTCAGTGATGTTATATAGTGTTGTAGCCTAATCTTTTGTATTTTCTACATTTCTTTGTAAACCACACACACACAGCAGCAGCATTAAGCTTGTAACGCACATGATATCACAGCCTATCCTACATGACTAATAAAAATCACAAACAAATTATTATAATATATTATTATATATAATTTTAAATGAACGAGGAAAATGAAGTGACTTTAATCCAAGCAGTTTAAGATTTTTAGAATAGTTCTTAATAGAACGGAAGAATAATCATTCTTCTAAGGCGCTCCACCTGCACTTGTGGCGTTAAATGCTTTGTCGTTGGACCATTTAAACATGTTAATTATACAAATAAAATGTTTAGCGTAGCCTAACTCTGAACAAAATCAGCTGTGTTTGATTAGCCTATTTACTTTATTGTAGACGTAATTTCTATATCCACAAAATACAGTATAAGAGCGCACGGTTATCTGTCGATCATTTGCGCCTCAAAGGGGGCATTCCAAAACACTTAACGTTGCTCAATGTGAGTGTTTTTAAAAGACCAAACTCAGTAAACACATTATTATAATATATATAATTATAATAGCCTATGTAGGCTACAGACAAGCAGCACAACGCGTTTTTCTTATAGCCTAACTGTTTTCTATCGGTAAAACGCTTAACGTGTTAAACGCATTGCTTTCTTATTATTGGCTTATTTGTTTGTCTATACATGGAATGATGTATTAATGATGTGTTTACTGAGTTTGGTCTTTTAAAAACACTGCCTTAACGCATTAAACCTATATTCTATGGGAGGAAAACGCTTAACGCGGAATTAAATGAATTGCGTTCTTATTATGGGCTCATCTTCTTGTCTGTATATATATGAATTACTATGTGTATATAATGAGTTTTGTGTTTTAAAAACACACTCAATTAACGCATTAAGCCAGGTTAAGTATTTTAAAATGTTCGTGTCAAGGTTGCGTTCGTTACTATAGCAACAGTAATGTCGAGAAAACAACTCGTTATGTCGAGATCGTGAGAAAATTAAGTCTTGATCATGAGAAAACAAGAAAGAAAAATTTAATAATGTATGGCCGCTTAGAACTTCCGTAATGGTGTGTGTGTGTGTATATATATATATATATATATATATATATATATATATATATATATATATATATAGGAATATATATAGGAATATAATAACAATTTTATTTTACATTTCAACTCCATTTTAATTACATATCTATTTATAATAAATTTATAATAAATCACATTAAGACATATTTTACATGATTTTTATTTTTTTTTATATAAAAATATTTTTTTGCAGCCCTATGGCAAATAATGCTAATCAAAAATTGTGTGTGTCCAGATTTTAGTCTGGTAATGCACATGGAGAAATTGACTTTTTCTTAGACTTGTGATTTGTCAGATGAGGTTCGCTGGCTTGATTCTGCTCATATTTTATTCTGTGCTATCAGCCGTTTGTATCATAGTTCAGCTCAGAATGGGTTTAAGTAAATGTCTCAGGCATTACACATTACCATCATTACACCAATGTTTCTTTTCAGGTTTGAAGGGAGCACTATTATCGCTGGCGTATGAAACAGATGGAGACTGTGGCCTCACGTGTTTGATTGTAATGAAACGCTGTTATATCTGTCTCTTTCTGCTCTGTGAGTTTGCAGCTGGACAGTTTCACACACACCAAGGCAGGATTATAAATAGCGTAAATCAATAATAAATGACACCGTATTTCACATATTTGGAGTTGGGCTTCAGTGCCCTAAGGGGAATGGATGAAAATATCATTCTTGCAGTCTTTCTCGCTCTCTCTCTCCCTCTGTATTTCAGGTCTGTCGTTTCCCCCTGAGTACAGCGAGGCTTCTTGTTTATACTGTAGCATCCATCTTTTATTTATTTCCCTCATCTGTTTGGCTGGCTGCAGATTTCTCCATTCAGAGCTGATCATTAGAGGAACTGCATTATTTACCATTCTGGCCTGCATTGCTGAAAGGAGGAGAGAAATGTGGAGAGAGAGGGTGTCCTATATCCATAAGCCCATTTTAGCACATTAAAGTGGCACAGAGGAGTAAGTGACAGTATCTCCAACAGAGATCGACAGATGTTATTTTTTATGACTGATAATGATTGTTTTAATGTTTGAGTGCTCAATAACCCATGTGCAATACCCTGATTTTATTATCTTTCGCTTTTTGACACATTGATCAGTAAAGGACTATTAGACTATAATACGTATTTACATCAATGATAGTAAGAATAATAGTAATGATCATTTATATATAATTTATATGATAATTTATCATATTTATATATATTTTTCAAAAATATTTGCATATACGTTGTTTTTGTTACTGTAAATTATAAATAAATAATTTCAAAATATTTTTTGTTTCTGCTTTTTGACACTTTGATCACTAAACAATCATTACACTTTAATGCAAAATAAAAATTATGTAATTTTGTTATTATTATTATTTGTAGTACATATTTGTATTTTGCATAATAAAAAGCAAAATTAATAATATTTTTGTTTGTAAGTTAATCTATATTATATTATATTATATTATATTATATTATATTATATTATATTATATTATATTATATTATATTATATTATATTAATTATTCTGGCATTTTTTCCTAAAATGTGGTAAATATGGTTGTACGATTTGGGAGAAAATTTTTGCCCAATTTGAACAATTTTGCCAATATTGTGCAATTATCAACATGGCAATAATAACAACAACAATGATGATGATGATAATAATAATAAAAATAATAATAAACAATAATGAGAATGATGATAATAATAATAATATATTATTATTATTTTTTAATTATGTTATTTATTCATTAGAATATCTGTTTAGTCTCTAAAGACTGTCAAGCGTTCATTCAGGAACACCATTATAAGGTTTTGTAAGATTTATTTATATATATATATATATATATATATATATATATATATATATATATATATATATATATATATATATATTATTAGAATAGGCTATTTTTTTTTTTTTGTTTTTTTCTTCTTCAAAATGCTGCAGTCTTCCAGGATTCTCCAATTGGTTCATTTTTTTTTTTTTTTTTATTATTATTTTTCGAGTGTCTTTTAATTCTTACGGTGTAGTGGAAATCCAGCAACATTTCCGCTCACCTCCACACATCCTGGTAAATTTTCCCCGTCTTCCACTGACTTTTAAATGCTTTCAATTTCTGCCCTGTTTATCAGAGCAGATCTGTTGTTCAAACTAAAATAATCCAGGCAGGATGAAGGAGTTTGTATCCGGGAGCTTTCCGAGCTATCATGGGCTGTAAAGCTGTCATGGAAAAGGCCTTCCCACTCACGACTTCATGATTCGGGGAGCAGGAGCTGCTTTGCATGAGCTTTGCCTCACTTTTTGGCCGAGGTCCATGTGTATGAAACCCAGGTGTTTTTTCAATGGCCACTTTTGTTGTTGATCAAAGTAGCCTGCTGACATCACAGCTAGAACTCTTGACTCTCACTCGTTCCCACCTGAGCTTTACACAAGGGCTATTTTTGTCCACGGCTGTGTTTACGTGCCTGTTATCTCTCGAATCAGTTTGTAGCAGAGATGTGTTTGCGTCATGGCCTCTCATGTTCTGATCATTCAGGTCCAACTAGATTTTGACATTTACTGAAGAAAATGTGAGTTCTAGTTGCCTTTTGCTAAACTCACCAGTTTTGTTACCCCAGGTAGTTGCTTTGCTGTTACTGAGTTGTTTATTAGCATGTTGCCATTCAGTTGCTTTTAGCCTTTTTCCTAATTTTACTATAGAGGTTGCATAAATGTAATTCAATATTTGGTCCAAAATGTGTATATGCTTAACAAGCAAAAAATATAACTTGCGGTTCAGTAAGTGAGTCTGAATCACAATTTATTTTTAATTCACTTAAAATACCTAGTTCATACATGCATACATACATACATACATACATACATGCATTCATTCAGTAATCGGACTACACTGGGCATACTGTATATTTTAATTCACTAAAAATAATTAGTTCTTGAGAATAATTGTCTCTGGAATCAAACACTGGTTAAACTGTATGTTTTTTTGTTTGTTTGTTTGCTGAATAGAATCGGTTTTTAAGAATCTTCCTGCATAGGTTCATACAATTTTATTGTATTTATTTTTGTTTTTATTTATTTGTTTATTTATTTATTTATTTTTCCCTTGCACTGGTTGGACTACATGTTTTTGGTTCATCAAAAAAAAATATTTATTTGTTTGTTTGTTTGTTTGTTTTTTGCGAAAAAGAAGAATCCAAGACATTTCTTCTGGTCCAAAAAGTTAAAAAGCCTTTATTCACATATTCATTATTTATTCTGGCCATTTATTTGTTCGTTCATTCATTCATTCTGGCCATCTAAACTTTAAAAACTCTGCACACTGATGCATTTCGACCTTCCTCAGAGTGTGTTTAATCAGCAAGTAGCGCTTCAAGATGTCGCCTATGATTGATTGATTTATTTATTTTTTAATGCCTTAAACTGCACTGGTTGGTCTGTATGTTGTTGTTGTTGTTGTTTTTCCTTCAAGAACATTCAGAATTATTCTTTCTGGAAACAAACAGTACTTGTTGGTCTGTATGTCCATCTTTTCGTTTTTTTAATCAAATTGCACTGGCTTGGACTGTATGTTTCTGATTCACTAAAAAGAATCAGTTCTTAAGAATCATTCTCTTTAGAATCAAATTGCACTGGTTTGCCTGTATGATTTTGTTTAACAAAAAAGAATCAGTTCTTAAGAATCATTCTTTCTCGAATCAAACTAGACAGTTTGGACTGAACGTTTTTATTAACCAAAAAGAGTTGGTTTATACAAATCTTTTTTTTCAATCAAACTGCACTGGTTAGGCTTTATGTTTTTGTTTCACTAAAAAGGATCAGTTCTTAAGACTCATTCTTTCTTGAATAAATCTAGACTGGCTGGGCAAAATGTCTTAATTTCCCTAAAAGAATCGGCTCATATTTCCTGCATATGAGCAGAAGTAAAATTAATACATCATCAAAAATAACTGTTTTTCACGTTTTGTGATTATGTACCGTTACTGTGCCATAAGCTATACTGTCAATCCCTAATTTATACTACACTGTCCCTTGCGCTAAAGTGCTCTGACTAATATGAAGAAGAGGGAATGTTGATTACATTACATGTTTTGTGATGTGGAAAAGATTTATCTTAGTGCGTGTTTGTTTATGTGAGTTGGGATTGTGTTCTCTCCCTATTTTGGGCTGAGCTGAGTTTTAATGCTCCAGGCTCTTTGTAAAGGATCCAGCAGCACTTCGTTTGGGTGTTGGCCGTGTGGTATTGTTTGCTTGGCGTCGCTGTATGAAAGGGATCTGTAGGATAAATATTTCAGCGCTCTCTTTCTCTCCCTGTCTCTTGGTCTTTCTGTGCCCGTATCTGTACACACTGCGTATTGATTAACATTGAGCCCAAGTAAATGTGCCATTGATTTTCTGCTTTGTTAAGCGCCAGGCTTTACCAACGTGACCTGTCAGGCAGGCTATCCCGTGAAGAGGGACCTGCTCTTCACTTCTTTCGAACCTTTTGGAAACACACAGTCTTCCAAAAAAATAGCGTGCTCATGGACGGGGCGTGTGTGGTGTCACATGATGAAGTCTGCCGCTCAAAATCACGACGACGCTCCATCCATCACGCCTCTAATGTTCTCATTTGTGATTTTTCTGAAGCACCTCGCACTCCAGCTTTCTTATTACCTTCAATTATTCAAAGATGAAAGAGCTAATCATGCGTGGTGTTTTTTTCTTCCCAAAAATTGCGACCCAAGTCCTTCCAGATTAATTAGGTGACAAACCAACTTAGGATACTCATGCCAAATATTTCATTACGTTATTATATTAGCTTGCTACTTGTGTTTGTTTTTTGTCGTGGTTATAGCGATTGCGAAATAAATAGCTTAAGGTTTGAAGAGTTATGGGATTTCCCTGAACAATATGCTGGAGAAGATCGATGGCTGTACGCAGCGTTTGAGCTCATGATCATCAAGATATTCCTGTCCAATGAGTCAATCGATCAATAAAATGAAAGACTCGAGAGGAACTGCAAATGAGCTCTGGATAAAGCCTGCTGGGAATGGGAATGTTAAATGAGTAGTCAGATGAGATGTGTGTTCAAACTGCTTTTTCCCATTCCTAGTCTCATAAATAGCTTTTTAAAGGGATAGTTCACTCAACAATGAAACTTGTCATTTCAGACCACTATGACTTACTTTCAGATGTTCTATGGAGCACAACAGTAGAATTTAGAAAGTAAAAATCATACTCATTAAACATGTTTTACTTTTAAATAGCAATAACGTATAAACAGACCAATTTTTTTGTTGTGAATTTATTTATTGTGCTGCGATTAATCCCATCCAAAATAAAAGTTTTTGTTTACATAATATATGTATGTGTCCTGTGTATATTTATTATGTGTATATATAAATACACACACATACAATATATATTTGAAAAAATATTTACACGTATATGAATGTATATTCTTATATATATATATATATATATATATATATATATATATATATATATATATATAAATAAATAAATATATTTTATATATAAACAACAATTATCTTAAATGTATACATGCATGTGTTTGTCTTTGTATATACACAATAAATATACACAGTACTCAAGACATATTATGTGATTAATCGCGATTAATTGTTTGGCAGCACTAGAATTTCTACATATTCTATGTACATATTTTAAATTAAATCTGTACAGATCTTTACATTTGTAACCTAAAAAATTGATTAGCGAAGAGAAACCAGAGATATTATTTTAGAAACAAAGTATACACTGCTCACATCAGAGCTCAGTTTTTTAATACATACACACACACACACACATACATTTGTTTTTGTGAATTGTGGGGACATTCCATAGGCATAATGGTTTTTATACTGTACAAACCATATATTCTATTGGCCTACACCTACACATGTGCTTTGTGCATTTTTACTTTCTCAAAAAAAAAAAAAACTCATTCTGTATTATTTATAAGCCATTTGAAATATGGGGACATGGGGTAATGTTCTCATAAGTCACCTTCTCCTTGTAATACCTATGTCATACCCATGTCATTATACACACACACCTATCGCTATTCTTAGTGTGAATAGCCTCTATCGCTATTTACACTTAGTGCAAATAGCCCCTGCCAATTTTCTTTGTTCAAACTGGTGCAAAAAGTGTTTTCAATGTGAACACTGCTATATATTTTTTTGACAGTTTTGCAATAAAATTAAGATTTTACTTTCTTAATTACTTCAGTGATAATGTATAAACTGATCAGGACATAAATTTTAACAGACAAAGTAATTTTGTAATTGTTTTAATTTGATATTTGTTTACTGTTGGAAAGAAAATTACTGCCCAAAACCATTTTCAGTGTGAACTCTACAATATGTTTTTGAAAGTTTGGATATAACCCTAAATCTTATCTTCATTTTAATTCCTAAAGTATATTTTAAACCTTTAATGTTTTAATAACTAAATTCTAAAAACTTACACTTGTCAATATTTTTTAAATTAAAGCATTATTTTCCGATTCCCTCCATGTTTTCCACAATGCTTTATGTGTTGAGTAGTTCATTTACTCAATGAATTAAGCTATTAAACACCTTTTTTTTCCCCAGATCAAACACCTTTTCCTTTGAACCACATGTAATGTTGTGATTCACCTCAGAGCTTGCTGGCTTGTTTTAGTTTTGAACTCTGTATTTCAGATTTTTTTAAATTTATTTTTTGGAGAAAATGAATGGGAAAATACTCCCCGAACTAAAGCCGCTAAAAAAGTGGGTGGTCACCGTTCCGCTCTATGTAAACAGCAGAGTAGTGTGCTAATGAGAGAGAGGGAGAGGGAGTCTTGGAGCTTCTGTGAATCTGCCCCGTGTTCCAGGAAACTACAGCAGTGCACATAAACACTCAGCATGCCTGCAACGGCTCTGTGATGTCACCAGCTGAGAGGAAGGGCGGGAGAGAGAGAGAGAGAGAGAGAGAGAGAGAGGGGAGGGGCAAAGGGTGACGGAGTGAGATACAGACACAGCCGGAGGGAAGAGAGTCAGTGAGAGCGAGACGGGGAATGTGAAAGACCGAGAGAGCCACACTCAGCGCTGTTAGAGGCATCGTGTATCCCGAGAGTCGTAACCCCTCCGGCTCGCTGTCTGCCGTCTCCCCTGCTCTGGACTTGAGGGGCTGATGGGTAAGCGCTGTTTCTGTACGGGCTGTTCTGAGAGAGGGAGGTTGAGTGGGCGGACGGACGGACGGGTGTGTAAAGACTATGGCTTTATTGCGTGGTGCTGAGATACGCTAACACTCTGGCGTGGGTGTGCATGTACACGCACGCTGCATCCTTGAACGCTCTCTAGTGAGTGATGAGAGCTTTTCAATGCACTTTATTGTCAGTCCTTCACTGTATTGTGTGTGTGTGTGTGTGTGTGTGTGTGTGAGGTGTTCCGCTTGGCTGTGTTTGTGGCGCAGGGTCTCTGTCCTGGACAATCTGTCTGGTGAGGATGGAAAGTAGGGCTGGGCGGTGTGATGACGGACGTGTCGGCCGGTAGAGATCCTGCTGTACCGTTTATATCGCGGTAGATGCATCCAGGACTGCGTTACGTTCTTTACGCGTGAGAGCGGAAAAGAAACATGGATTAATGCTAAATGCAGAGCGGGACGTGTCCCAAACAAGTCAAGACGAGGAACTTGTTATTAAAATGTGTTTGGCATCACAAAGCGCAGATTAGTTGTTTACGGTTGCCGAGGAACATTGTAACTTGCCGCATTAATATGCAATTGAACTGATGAGGTCACTTGTGCACGTTTATTGGCTGTTTTACAACGGCGCTGAACGTGGCTCATCCAATCAGAGCTAAGAGCCAAAACTATCTGTTTTTTGTTTTTATTTAAATGTATTATTTTATCATGAATAATCGCAACTTCTTAGATTAAAATAATCAGAAATATGAACTTTTTTTTATTTTGTACATATTTTATTTGTAAGTATTTATTTCACTGGGTTATCCCATTATCCAATAGGCATAACCACGTGCTTTTTTTAAGCATTTTTTAAACTGTCTAGATGAATTTACAGTAACCAGTGTTGTTATTCTTAACTAATACTAAAACTATTTTTGATTTTTGAAAAATAAGTGATGAGATGAAAAACTTAAACTTATTTAGCTCTGTAACTTACCAAAGAAAACATTTTTAATTTTAAGTTTAAGTTGAAGTACTAAAATGGCTACAACTAAAATTATAATGAGTTAAAACTAAATACAAATACTATTATAGAGGACAAAAGCATATAACAAAAAAAAACCTTAAATGAAAATATAAAAATAAAAGCTATTTCAAGACATTAATAAATACTATCGTATTTTATACTACATAATACTACATATTTTTAAAAAAAGATAATAAAAATAAGTGCACATAAAAAAACTGAAAAAATAAAATGAAAACTGAAAATATAGTGTTTTTTCAAAACAAAGAAATGCTAAAATAGTATAGAAATATATTAAAAACGCAAATAAAAATAACAAAAGAACATAAAATTGCTAATACTTTAAAACAAAAAAAATGAAATGAGTGAATACTGCAAAATAAAAAAATAAAACCTTTAAAACATTAAGAAATACTAAAATACCATATAAATATATAAATCAACAAGTAAAAAAAAAAGACAAAAGCACATAAATAACTAAAACTTTAAAATGAAAAACAATTATTAAAACCAATACTGAAAATATAAAAATAAAAGCTACTTCAAAATATTCATGAATACTTTTCTAGTATATAAATAATACTAAAATAACACTTTTTTTTTTTGTGTAACATTATATAACATTTCTAAATTTAAAACGTATATCATGCTATACGTTCATATCGTATTTTGTGAGATACTTTGAAGAAAGAGAGATTTGCAAGATTTTGTTATTTTAGTGTCTCATTATCCTTATTGTGTCATTGTAGAAAAGTTGTCATGAATGTGTTGGCCAGTGTGTGCACAGCCTCTCTCACACACACACACACACACACACACACACTCTTAGTCATCCAGGAGCCCGCAGTGTCCTACCTCAGTGCCATTCACATTTGAATGGGCATTGCTCAACCCTTCTCTCTCTCCTCTGCCTATTAAAAGCACATGTGACCATCGGCCGGTGGCTTCACAGAGCAGCCCAGCGTGCAGCACTGTTTTCATTCACATCCAGTATGTCCGTCTCATTTTTCTCTCTACTTTTCTGAAGTTTTAATGAGGAAAAGCTTTCATTCGAACAATCTGCTGAGAGGTCTACCCTTCCATTAGTCTCATGCATAGACATTACCGACAAAAGGTTTGCCATCAAGATTAGACTATCTAATCGACATGAAAATTGACCAATGACAGTTTTTGTTTTACATGTAATTTAGGGGTGGGTTTATTTGTACTCGTTGATCTGATATTGCTGTTGTTGTTGTTTTTTACTATTTATTGTTATATCGGTTCTGATTTTTACGGTTTAGTCCTTTTTTTTTAAATTCCATTTCAGAGTGAATACAGACATATCGAGATAATGAATATCAACAAAGTGATTAAAGATGTTAAGATATGTACTGTTTTGCTATTTCCACCTGCTCTAAGCAGAACATTCATATGATCACTGTCATGGACTGGAAGCACAAGTTAATCCTAATCCAGCCGTGCCGAGTCAAGCTGCTGCTCTGCTAGGGGACCTGAGGATATAAATAGCTCCAGCTGCTGGTCGCTCCCACTATTGGAGGGAAATGCCTGGAGCATCTTGTTAAGAGGTGGAGTCTAAATGAGGGCGAGAGACCTTGACTTGCAGTGAGAGAGAAAGATCTGATAAAAGCTCTTGTCTGTATTTCTTATGAAGGGCTTGTTGCTTCCTGATGTAGCTAATCAGTTGTGCTATCTGCCAACAACTTGATCAGAACTTCAGTTTTTAGAAGTTTCATAATGAATTATATATATATAAACAAATTTGTTTTGATGATATTTGATATGTAATTGCTCTACAGTGACGTAAAAGGTTTTTTTTAACCTTTTTTAACAAATAGCCAAATGAAAAAACGAAACTATTTTTATATACACATTATATTTATACTGTATACATGTAGGATTTAGTTTAATATATATATATATATATATATATATATGTATATGTATGTATGTATACAGTGTTACCCACAGCCTTACACTCTATTTGTGGTGGCAATCCCCATCCCCATATATATATTATGCAAATTCATTCTCTTTCAGAGTGCAAGAAATAGAGGTTTCCCCGGTAACGCTGTACACAAAACAGCGTTACCGCAGTCGGTTTCTTTCCAGAAATACAGTGATATAAAAACACCCGCACCGGGTTTCGATTTTGAAACGTGCAGTGCTTGTTTATTCAATGTAGTCAAAGCTTTTTGAAAAAATCTATTTGTGGTGGTCAGTTTTGATATTGTTTTGGACCGGCACAAATAAATCAATGCATGGGAAACACTGTATATGTGTGTGTGTGTGTGTGTGTGTGTGTGTGTGTGTATTGCATAAATATATTGTGATGTCACTCAGCTCTAGAATTAATTCAGTACTTAATTTAATTATAAGCAAATCAAAGTTTTATCTGCTTTATGATCAAAATTAACTATTCAATGCATCATTAAAAATCCCAATCTTTTTACATCAAGCTTTTCAGGAACTGCCGTTGACCCTTTGACCTCACCATAATGAGGGTGAATATTTGGTTAGGACCCATTGTATAATGGCACATTAGCATGTTTGGGTTGAGTTTATGGATACGGTGGTCCGTTGAATGGAGTAATTGGCGATGGCGGCTATACATTATCCTCCGTTTAGTCTAAACATGTCATTTCTGATCAGCGTTAGGGTTTTTGAGCAGCCACTCTCAAGAAATAGGACTGCTCTGAAAGATTGCGTGTCTATACGTACAGCTCACTCTCTGTTTGTTTTGTCTCGCTAATGGCTAGATCGGCGATGCCGTCATTGGCGTGAGATTTGCCGGATACGCCTCTGACAGGGGCCGACACACATCTCTTTAAGCTGTGATTACAGCGCACTCCTGGCGTGAGAGGCTGTAATTGCGCATTCATCGCAAGCCTCCAAGTAAAGCATGGATGCCGGTGACCAGTGATTTTCACTGCACTTGAATTAATGGAATAAATTTCAAGGCTTGCGGTGAAGCTCAGTTTTACTGCCCCATCCATCCAGGTGGACAAGTTAGCCAGGCTTTTTAGATAGCACTCAGGGCTCGGGTTTAGGAACATTGAGGATTTATTTTTTTGGTGTCGTCTTCCAGCATTTGACTGGATGAAAAGATAATTGTCCTATAGATGATAGCATGAGCTGGGGGAAGATAAGAACATCGATTGATTTCGCTAGCGCTCTAGTCTTATGAAGACTAAACATGTTGCAGTGAAGCTTAATGGGAGCTGCATCCTGTTGGATGAATTTTGATTTTCTACACGCGCACACACTTGCAATTCACTTTCTCTGTGCCTTTCAAGGCCAGATGCGTGGTTGGTGCCAAGTGTGGACGGCTGTATGGAAGAGCTGAGTGTGTAGGCCTTTTACTTAAGTGGCTGTTTAGACTAAAAGATACATTTTTTTAAGAATGCTCCACTAGCTGCTGGCATTTGGCTTTTAGCCTGCACATCCGAACTAACGTTCAGGGGTCGTTAGAGCCACCCGGCTGGTAAACACATATGCCGATGCCACGGCAACCCCGCTGATGTCATAATGACCTCATAAACGACTTTGTGTCTCACTTATTTAAAGGCTGAATGGTGGAGTAGGGATGGAAAACCGAACGGGCCTGAAAGACCCCATCACTCTCTCATGTTTTAGAACAGAGATCAAAGAAAATAAAATCATTGTATTTTATATAAAGATAATCAGAGCTTTTGAACCATAGAAATGTTTGATTTTAGAATTATTTGCGTGAGCAATGTTTTCCCTGTAAGGTGTCTCATATATTAGTGCTGTCAATCGATTAAAACAAATTTACTAATTAATCGTACATTTTTCGGAAATTAATCACGATTAATCCCACCTAACATTAACGTTTTTAAATATACTTTTATATTGCAATAATTTCACATTCGATCTTCAAATTAATTTACAAACAACATAAAGACAGTATATTTTTTAATATTTGTTTAGACAAGCATCATATTTTCTCTCAACTCTCTTCACCTTTTCTGGCCCACTTCAGGTCTTAAAGTCTCTACAAATGAGCTGACGAGTTGAATCGGGTGTGTTAGATGAAGGAGACAGTGCTGGGCTGCTCCAGGACAATTTTGAAAACCATTTTAGAGACATATTCATAAATGTGACTCATATAAAGTATATTACATGCATGCACAGTTTTAAGGCAGCTTTAATCGCCTTTTTGGTAACTTCATGACTTAATTGACCACGACATTGCATGCACATAGTTTATTTCACGCTTTGATATGAAAGAATACAGGCTATGGCCAGCGCCTTTGTGCGTGCAATGGAAGAGCGCGAGCCCAATACCGTTTCCACTCTCGTTTGACTAGTGCCTGGCGCTGAAGTGAAGTGGAGCGTGTGTCTGAAACGTCTCCTGTTTGATGTGGTCGTAAAGACGTTCTGCGACTGAATAAATGCACTTCTTGTCAAGAGAAAAAGTGACAGAAGCAGCAGTTTTGAGTGGGGTGGCCAACCGTAGCCCCGCCCCTGCGTTAATTGCGTTAAATATTTTTAACGCGTTAAACTGAAAAATGTATTGCTTGCGTTAACGCGCTAATTTTGACACCACTAAATATATATATATATATATATATATATATATATATATATATATATATATAATCAAAACCTCGATTAATTGAACACTTTACCTCGATTAATTTTTATATATTTTTTGCCCTCATAGTTCATAAAAGGTTTGTATTGTAATTATACGCAAATACTAAAGGTGGGATATTTTCTCTAGGACCTAGAGTCTAGGTTCTTACTGGCCGTTCACACAGAACGCGTCTAAAACGGTGAGACGCAGCACTCAGGAAAGTTAAAAGGTATAAAAGCACAGTGCAGAATGCACAGAATGCATTGTCAAATACAAAAGTTGCCATGCCTACCTGCTACTGTAAACAAAAGCTCGCAACACTTGCCCTGCCTCCAGGGTCTTCTGATTGGAACTGACATTGACGTGTAAAAGATTAAATTGTTTTAGCCACTCACGTGCGAGATGCTGCAAGAGACGCGAGCGCAACGGTCACGTCCATACTGTATAGCACGGACTCAGTACTTAATAGGATTAAAAAAACGAAATAACCAACATGGGAAAATTACGCCGGTTAGGGTTTCTCAATTTCAGTTTCGATTTATTTTCGATTAATCGTCTAGTCCTAGTAAAGATATATTGTTAGAAAAGATTTCTGTTTTGAGTTAATGCTGTTCTTTTTAAGTTTTTATTCATCAAAGAATGAAAGTTTTGCACATTCCAAGCAGCACAACTGTTTTCGCCATTGATAATAAATTAGCTTATACTACGGGGCCGTTGAATGCTTGAATCTGATTGGCTGCCAAACGTTCTGAGGTGTGCAATTATTTTCAGGGAAACGCACGGCGAACGTAGTTCCAGGCAGCTCTTGACCGCATTACATGACCATATCACTTCGCCAAATGATTTCTGTTATTTCAAAGGTCTTACAACAGCAAAATAACCAAGACCCACAACGACACTGGCCAAATAAATAAATATAGTAAACAATATGATAAAAACGACAGATCATGTCCATGTTTTTGCCACAAAATTATGCTTTATTAGGTACGGAAATCACATACTCTATCTCTCCCGCTCTCTCTCCCTCACAAACCGCACATACATAACAGTTTGCACACACACTAGCATACATCGCGCTAATTTTGTTAGCGCTACTCTGACGATTTTATCAGTAAACAACTTAAAACTACATGATTTCTCACAAGCGAGGTAACAATAATGGCGCTGTTCGTGAACAAAAGGAACTACGTTTCACTATAACTAGAGACATTGCTACCGAACACTATTGAGAGACGCACAGAGGTCATTTTCTCTCTCTCTCTCTCTCTCTCTCTCTCTCTCTCATAACTTACTTATTAACTGTATTAACTGCATTAATCTGTTATCAACGGCTCAAGCCTCCGTTACTAGGTTTAAAATGACATTTTGGAATTGGCAACGGAGGCGTTGGATGAAATGCGGAAGAAATAATCCTACTCACAATAGCGATTTAAGTAAAAATACTATACGAATGCCTTGAAATATATCACCTGATCGATGTCTTGAGGTGTGGCAACCGTAGTATAAGCGGAATAATTGACTTTGGTCCGTTGAATTATTAGAAAAATAATGCACACCCCGTCGTCAATTATTCCTTACATATTAGAATGATTTCTGAAGGGTCATGTGACACTGAAGAGTGGAGTAATGGCTGATGAAAATTCAGCATTTCATCACAGAAATAAATTATACTTTAAAGTAAAGTAAAACACAAAACTATGATTTAAAATTTTAATAATATTTCACAATATTACTGTTTTTTTCTGTATTTTTGATCAAATGAATGCAGCCTTTATAAGAATAAGTCGTCTTTAAAAAAATTAAAAAAATCTGTAAGATTTTTAACGGCTGTGTGTATGTGTGTGTGTGTGTGTGTATATATATATATATATATATGTGTGTGTGTGTGTGTATATATGTGTGTGTGTATGTGTATATATGTGTGTATATATATGTGGCAGTGGTGCTTTAAAGGAGAATTTCGAAACAAGGCATTCTAACAGCATCCTGTTGGACTGTAAATATGGTGAAAAATTATCAAAGACATTGTTTCTTTGAGGTAGTTTAAGTTTCTTGAAATTCAGACTACAATCTTTGTGCATTTCTGGAATCCTGTCAACACGAATGCGCTGGAGTCTCTCAGGTTAACAGCTCAAAGCATGAGACACTGGCACTACATGTTGTCATGCACTGCATGAATGGACAGCCAATCACATGATTTCATTGATCAGCTATTGTGCGACAGTAACCTGCCAACACACAGGCATATTGACGAACGCTCCTGTGTAATTCCTGTGAAGCCCCGGGGGAAACTGAAAAACAAGTGACTCGTGCCATTTGTAGTCAATGTTTCTGGACAAGATGGCTTACCCTGGGCTATTTATAGCGGCTTCTGTATAGAACGAGTAAATTCTCCTTCATGATTCTCCCTCTCATTCTGTCTTTCTCCTTTTTCCTCTTTTCTGTCAATGACTATGTTTACATGCATATGGAAATGCATGTCATATCAAGATGCTAACCAGCTTGCTATAATGCAATTAAGGCAATATTCCGGTTTCTAGAATGAATCATTTGGAATTGGATGCATCTTATGTGGCATGTTTGTTCACTTATATCTGTGCATGTACTGTTGTGTAATGGCCACCTCTTTTTCTCTCCTCATTCTTAAGTTAATCCACATTTTACAGTGTGTTCTGGACACTGGTCTGTGATCGTCAGTGTGGCCTGTCTCTCCATGGGACAGAACAAACGCTCCTCTATTCATCTGAGTGTGGCCTGCGGAAAACCGGGGCTCCTCTGACGTAATCAGCACGCAGCTCTGATGCTTCCCCAACACTTCATTATGCTCCACATCCCAGCAGAGGGTCAGAGGGTCAGTCAGGGACAGTGTTCTGCAGAGGGAGGTGATGGGCCATGGGCCTGGAGCTGCACTGTGCTTCTCAGGAAAGACTGCTGTATGCTGTTTGGGGGAAAAGCATGTAAAACGTTGACATTTTTAGTTGTTGGTATTAAAAATTTTGGTTGAGTGTTGGGATGATCTCACAGGATCTGTCTTTTGTCCCAAATCAAACATCAAAAATCTTCCGTTTTAAGTACTGTTAACTTGACAAAGCCTCTTAGAAATGTGCAACTTTTTGCAAATCATTTTTAGATATATGAGTTATTATTATTTTTTTTTTTAGTTTTGAGATATATACAATCAAAATAAAAAATCTAAAATAATATTTTTACTTTTCATATTATATAGTATAACTATATACAGACAAAATATGTCTTTATTAACCTGTCAAGTTCTAAAACACGTCTCAAGACCCCTAAATTCTGCTGGCTGGCTGTTTTTGCACCTTAATTTCAGCTGTGTGTGTGTGTCAGTCTGTGAGCCTCTCCATAAGTTCTGTCTTGTTTAAGTGAGCATTATAGAACTGGACGTTATTGTTTTAGGCAGGACGGTTTGTGCAGTAGAGATGCCTGGACTTGCTCTCAGTAGAGTTGCACCTGCACCCATTTCCTGACTTAAATGTGATGCATTGCTGATGGATAGCAGCGCAGAGTGCTCCCTGTCCCAGGATGCATCACTCCTCACAAGGTACATAGTGTAATGGTTGGCCGCCGCATTCATGGCCTTGGCGAATCAATCTCCATCATTTCATGCTGTAGAGCGTGTGGGTGTGTATCCGTGTGCATGTTTGGCCAGTGCTGTGCATGTCAGCAAATCCCCTTTTGCAGAAGTAGTGCTGTAGGGGTTATTTTTTCTTTTTACGCTTATATTGCATCATTCTAATTGGGTAGAAATGCATATCCCCTCTGTCCCCAGTGTGTCTCCTAACTGTAACATGTAGTGCCCTGGCTGTTATTAATGTCCTAACAGTCTCCCTAAGTGTGTGCCAAGCGTCTATCCTCAGAGAGCACAACAAAGACCGGGATTACCTTTGGCCCGTCGGCAAACTCCTAACGCAAATGTTAGCTAATCCTCCCTGTAAGAAATAATTAGACTAGTAAACAAACTGTAGCGCTGTATCTGGGCTTTACTCACAGGGAAGGCTCATCCTGCCTCTGCACGCTCTCTGCTGAGATTGAGGTGCTGACGGAGTGGATTTTACAGTTCTCAGTTCAGTTGTGCGCCAATGAACTGAATTGAGAATGTTCTTTTAAATTCCTGAATTTGAATGTAAGGAAGTAGAATTAAAATGAACAGAAATTCAAAGATATTCAAAAATGTAACTACTGTAACTAAAAAGCAAAGTTTATGAAGACAAACTTTGAATGTTTGCTTGAGAAAGTTTCAAAGTTTATATTCTGGATGGATGGACCGAAAGACAAATTAATAGACAGATGGATGGTTATAGTTAGGTGGATGGACGGATATATGTATGGACAGATGAATGGACAGATGAATGGATAAATGGATGGATGGATTGATGGATAGAATACTGTAGGTGGATGGAAAGACAGGATAGACAGATGGATGGGTATATATTATGGATGGATGGATGAAAAGACAAATGGTTTAAACTGATGGATGGATATATACTGTGGATGGATGGAAAGACAAATGGATAGACTGATGGAGAGACAAATGGATTGACAAACAAATGGATATATACTGTAAATGGATGGATGGAAAGACAAATGGATAGACACTGTGGATGGATGCATGGATAGACAGATTGATGGGTGGTAGACTGTTGGATATAGTGCGATGGATGGATAGAAAGACAGACAGACTGATGGATAGATACTGTTGATGGATAGATACTGTAGTAGATAGGTAGATGGATGGAAAGAAAGAAAGGCAAATGGGTAGATATGATGGATGGATAGACAGACAGACAAATGTATAAGCAGACAGATAGATTTCCCAAAATGGATTAACTGTGTTGAATTTCTTTTGAATTACAATTCAATAAATTCTCCTTCCTGTCATTTCAGTTCAACTTCCTTGGCAAATGCAGTTCAAATTCACACCGTTTGGGCCAGTGTTTGTTCCCTTCTGAACTCTCATCTAAACTACTGCATTTTCAGCAAACCAAAATTAGCCATTGTGAATGAAAGACATTAAAGCAGTATTTATTCATTCAATTAGAGTTTTCTGTTTGCTTGTGCGCTGTGGTTTTCTTTGGCATTTTAATTACTGCTAATAGTTGTTTGGGGTTTTTTTGGCCACTGGGCTTTGTTTGGACTGGGTGGTGAATTTCAAATATGTTTTGCCTGTCTCTTGACAGCAAATATACGGATAAACAATGCTCTTATCACCGCTTATTGATGCAAAGTAAACGTGGAGGAAGTAGTTCACTAGTTGACGGCTTCCTGTCCAGCTGAGCGTGGACTGCAAAAGAGCGTAGTGGTCAGTTTCAGGGGGCTGGGCATCAACGGCCCCTTTGTGACCAAGGATTTGCGTCATGAATATGATTTTATGACATGATTGGGTCAGGATTAAAGGGCGTTTTTTATTCCATTATATCAAATAGCCTTTGACGCTGGCCTTTGTGTGGCCTCGAGGCTTCTGCTGAGGGCTTTTGTTTCGTCTGTTGTGGGGTCAGAGGAGCATCCTTGAACTTGTGGCATTCAGGGCATCGTGACGTCCCATGAGTGGAGCTGACACTTGAAGCATGAATGTGTTCAGTGTTCCCCCTAAAACCTCTCCCATTCACTAATGCACAAATGAAGAGGTCCCATGCCAGCGGTCTGGATGTAATACGGTGTCAGAGGCCATTTATTGCAGACCACATGTCTGCTTTGTTCACCTTGGCCTAGTTTTAGCCTGGAAAAAGAGCTAGTATGCTACAGAAATTATATAAATAATGTAATAATAATAGTAAAAATCCTAGTTTATAGTGATGTGTTGGTGATATTCAAGGATTCCTGGGCTAAGCTTGAATAAGTAAAATACTAATTAGACAGTTTCTAATAAGAAAGTTGAAAATAAAATGCCGTTTAATGACGTCCTACTTATTGTGTTGAATTTCATTGCTCATTTTACCTACAAAACCTAGCTATAAGGTTGTAAAGTCACTTATCAACACAAGCATCCTCGCTGTGGAATGTAATTGCTCAGTTCCTTAGTTTTCCTCAGATTTATCTGTTATGAGTGATTGAAGAAGATGCCGCAAGCCAGGCTGCTTCCTGATTCCAGTGATGCTGTTCGCTAGTAGTGAATCTAACCAAGATCTGTGGCAGGAACATGAGGTTTCTTTCCTCTGTTTATTTTGATGGCCGCTATGATGCTGATGCAGTACTGTACTCTGCGTGCACGTTTTGAGGAATGTTCAAGATGTTTTTGATAGGACAGTTGCTTTAGCTATCATTGTTTTGTTTTTTTGGTACTGGCATTATGTGAACTTGATCTAGCACATTCTCATCTTCTAACACGTGCAACACTGTATTGTAAAATCCTTGATTCTTGTTATCTTTAAATATTTGAATTATTTGCTTTTTTTTCATATTTATGAAAACAATTCAAATCAATTATATATTTACATTTATTAATTTACCATGCACTTTTAACCAAAATTACTTGAAAATAAGCAATTCATAGTTTATGAATAAATTGTGTGTATGTGTGAGTTCATTCATAAACTATGAATGACATTTATGACATTTAAATGAACATTGATGAATGAATTAATTAAAAAAAAATTAACTAAAAAACCTTTTCACCTTTAATTGATCTGTATTAATGACTATTGTATGTATACATTTAACAAATAATTATTTTATTCATTTAATATTTTAGTTATTAATGATGATTGTGCATATATTTCTATAATTAATTTTAAATAAATTAAATTTTAAATAATATTTAGTGTTTAGTATTTATAATATGTAGTATTTAATATATAATATTTAGCATAGAATGACAGATTTATTTGTTTATTTTTAATTCATTTGTTTTGGTAATGATACCTGTGGTGGTAAATGTACAATGTAAATAATGTAAATGTATAGCCTTTGTACATACCAGTATTTTCTTGCAAAATTGACTTACCTCTGCGACTCGTTTTTGCAGCCTAAAAGTTAGTTTGTGTAAATGACATTTGAATGTTGACTTAGAGAAGCTTTTCCTAAAAGTTTAACACAGTTTTAAAAGCTGAGTACTGTACAGTTTGTTGTTTTTCTCTTTTATTGAGTCTCTGTTCTCTCTCTCCGCAGTTGATGTGAGTGCGGCGCTGCCACTGCAAGTGCCGCCTTCTGCCATCCCCATGGACCTGCGTGTGGATCACCAGTTCGCCCTGGCGCCGACGGACTCGGCCCAGCGCGAGCAGCAGCTGCAGCAGGAGCTTCTGGCCCTCAAGCAGAAACAGCAGATTCAGAGGCAGCTCCTGATCGCAGAGTTTCAGCGGCAGCACGAGCAGCTCTCGCGCCAGCATGAAGCGCAGCTGCAGGAGCATGTCAAGGTGAGGCGAGTGCCGCTGACTCGGGGTGGGCGGTAAAGAGCGCTGCGGGGATGAGCTGTTTTTGTAGGCCTACCTGGAAGTTTGCATCACCTTATAGATCCTCCACAAAAAACCAATAGATTTTTTTCTATTGGCTTTTGGATTGTTGTAGAAAATAAGCTCTGTGACTGACAAAAGTTTATGATTCTTACATGCATTTTGTTCATCATGATAATCTTCACAAATAAAAAAGTAAGTGTTATGAATTTTGAAGCCTAAATACAATCGGCAGAAGTAAAAAGCTAGAACTACACCAAGAGATCGAGTTAAAACACAGTGCCCCCAAAGTCCAATTTATTCAGGACAAGTTAAAGTGAATAAAAAAAATAAATAATCACAAGTAGGGCCCTATAATTTCTGTTTCCGTGATTTTTCTGTGATTGTCTTTATTTGATTACCATGGATTTTAATAATAAATATGTATTAAATTATAAATCCAGAAAAATTAAGACAGAATTTAGGAAAATTTCTGGAAAAATAAAACATTCCATCAGGCCCTGTTGTTTTAAAAATCAGTTAATTAGACACGCTTTTTGATTCTCAGAATTTAATTAAACTATTAAAATGGAATCCAGAAAATTGTAAACGCCAAACATGGAATTTGAGACACTAAAAATGAAGCTTTTGTTAAATTTAATAAATTTGTAAAAAAATTGATCAATTTCTTGATTTCAGTTTAGACTTGCTTTTCGGTTTCTAAAATTTTAAATAAAAAAAATCACTTTTTAGAATAAAAAAAATGGAATTCAGAAAAAGAATGAATAAATGAATAAATAAATAACATATTTCATAAGGCCCTTGGTATTTCTGATGTATTTTATGTAATAGAATAAAATGTAACAAATATCTTGAGCCTGTGTTATAACCACAAACCTTATTTCAGGCATTTAACCAGAAAGCCATTTAAAAAAGTTTTGGCGTGATGGAACTGGGAGTTCTGCAGCATTCCTGCTCTATACAGGTTTAAATGAAAAACCAGTACAAAATATTCAACATTTTTTTAAATACCATCCATTGATGTCGAGCCTAGTACAGTGCTTTAAATTGAAAGCTGTGGCTTTGTTGGTTTCCTCAGATTTCCGTGTGTTACTCACACAGTGTTACTATATAGATTAAGAAGACATAAATAAAGCTCACAAGCCATATTGATTACTTTTTATGGTGCTTTTTTTGAGCCTGACAGTCGTAGTCGCTGAACTGTAGTTTAATGGACGAGTGCTGCTTAAACTTATTGTGTTCCATGGATACAGTAACAGCACACAGGTTTTGGAGAGTAAATAATGGCACAATTTTGATTCTGTTCCTGTAAAGAGCTCACGATGCTGCGGTTCTCGTCTCCGTTCCTCCCTTCCTTCAAGGCTTCCCACGCTTCTGTCTTCGATTTTCCATTTCTTTGTGCGGATTGTGAGGAATAGAGTTTGTTTAGATATTGAACGCTTGTTGGCGAGTGCGATCTGTCGTGTCTGTGGTTTCCTGAGGCAGCACTGCTGTCATTGGCCTCCAGACTGAGCCCTCATTGTGAGGCTGGACGGGAGACGGGTGACTGCAGTCGCTGTGGGAACTCTGTCCTTGGGAAACACCGGGAGCCTGTGAGCTCAGCAGACCTCTGGCTTTGCTGTGTTGCTACAGTGAGCTCTCTGGCCAATGGGAGCGAGGCAGGCCTGATCGAGCTATAAATAGCCTCACGGTCTGCTGGCAGTGTCAGAGCTGATTTCTCTGCTAAATGGACAAAGTGTAACGCTGGGGTTTGATGGACGCCGCGCTTTTGCTGTGACACCTTGCTGATGATAGGGAGAGGAGAAGCAATTGGGTTTTTCTGCAGTTTCTCACTGGCTGCAAACTGCAGAGATGGTGGTCCGGAGGACTCCGGAGGCTTCATCTATTATTATACTTTTTTTTTTCTGATTATCAAGATATGTCAATTATATTTATATTTATGTATTTATTTATTATCGACTTATTTCTTTGAATTAATCAAATAGTTGATAGGCCTATGTAAGATCTAGATCTCTAATATAAAATTTGATGTATATCTTTGTATTATATTTATTTGTAAAATGTGTTAAATCGTTATTTGAATTAAATCTAAGAAAAATATATATTCCTATTATACATTATTGTTCCATATGTAAATTCAATGGCATATTCAATAGAGTTTACATTGTTCTGAAGTAATCTCTCAAATGTCGTTATTTATTTTTTATTCATTTATTTGCTGATTATTTCTTTGAATTAACTTTTTATTCACCAAGTAATATGCATATATAATGTATTTTATGTATGCATTTAAACACATTATTGTTTCTTTGAAGTAACTTTTGATTAATGAAGTAATATGTATAATTAATGTTAATTAATGTATTACGCATTATACATTTTTGACCTTTTATTTTAAATAAGTAAATAAATAAACACAAATAATTAGGGCCCGAGCACCGAGGTGCGAGGACCCTCTTGGAATTGCTCACGTTTATTATTATATTATAATTAGATTTGTTTTTTAGATATATTTCTGTATTTATAAACATTTTAATTAAACTTTTATTGCATTTAAATGGTCATTTTTATAATGAATATTATATACCAGTAGATTTTTTTTTTTTTTTTTATAAATAGTTTATTTTATATATGAAATAAAATCAGAAAATTTACTTTTCAATTTATGTATTAGCAATACATCACATAAAAAGTACTTTACACTGATTGTCGCAATGCATTGATCAAACACCACTTTTCCAACAATATTTGGGCCTTGGAACTTGTATTTTATTTTATTTTATATATTTATATTTTACCAAAAAAAAATGACCAATAAAAAAAAAAAAATTATATATCAATAAAAGGCATCTTCACACTACAAAAGTGGAAAAGAAGCTGCATCTGACATGGCTTGTATGATTATTTATACAGACTGTTTAATGCTGCTCAGGTGCATAATAGCCTATAAATACAAAAAAAAAAAATTATATTGTAATAGTGATTATTAATGTTAATTAATAGAAAGTTTTTTTTGTGAGGAAAAGCATGTCATCCTTGAGATCGATTCATGTCATCGCTTATTTCTGGTCTTAAACAGCCCAGATGTGATGTGAAATGGAGGTTAGACCCATGCATATTGATGAGGTGAGGTAGATGGCATGGTTTGAAAAGCTGCAGTTAGAAATGTCAGAGCTTTGCCTGATGAGGAAGAGTCTTTGTGGTTCGGGAGACGTGCTCTCCGCTCCAGCGTCATCACAGCCTCCAGCCTCCAGCCCCTCTGCCAAGTGACAGACGCCCATGACTCATCGCCGGTGATCTCCCAGGATCTGCAGAAAAAGATGTGGAAAGTGAGAGGAAAGACTTATATAACCAAAAAGAGGAGTATCGAGGTTGGATAAAAGCATCATCTTAAGTAACTGCTTGCTTACAGACTAGCCGTGAGCTTTATTAGACCCTTTGCCAGTGTTAATGTGATTTAACTGACCAGAATCACCGATATTCACTCAGCATCCAAGCATCAGCTGTATACGGCTCTGATATTACCCATCATCACAAGCCAGTAATGGATGTGACTGCTGCTGAGCTGAATAACTGCAGAAGTGGAAATGCAGTTAAAGGGAAATGTTAGACGAAATGGCTGCATTTACAGAGCACAGTGTGAGAGAGATTACCAGCGTCTTTAAATGCTCATTTTAGTCAGGGAGCTGTTGAGGTAATTGCTTATGTTAGTTTCATTTGGGAAAAAAAGTGGAATGTTGCTTTTATGCTACACAACAAGACATCGATAAACACATTCAGGAACTGATTTCTTGTATGGTGTTGGTATTTCCAACAATTGCATCTAGTTATTGGTGGTACGACTTTGGTGTAGTCGTGTGTATCTTCTATATAGAGTTTTCATCTTATTTTACTACCATAATCTGATTGGTAAAAAGCAAATGAAATAATAATAATATTAATAAATAAAAAAAATTGTAAAGAAATGCATATACACTACTGTTCAAAGAAAAAAGTCTCTTATGCTCACCAGGGCTTTTATTTATTTGATTAAAAATACAGTAAAAAGAGTACTGTTTTGAAATATTATTACAATTGAAAATAGCTGCTTTTTTTTATTGTAATACATTTGAAAATGTAATTTATTCCTGTGATGCAAAGCTGAATTTTCAGCATCATTACTCTAGTCTGCAGTGTCACATGATCCTTCAGAAATCATTGTAATATGCTGATTTGCTGCTCAAGAAACATTTAGCCTATTTAGCCTAATTATTATCATTGTTGAAAACAGTTGTGCCTAATATTTTTGTAGAGACTTTTTTTTAAAGAATTTTTTTGACGAATAAAAAGCACAGAAATCTTTTGTAAGTGATTGCAAATTTAATGCATCCTTGCTGAATGGAAGTTAGTTTATTTTCAATTAAAAAGTCTTACTGATCCTAAGCTGACCCTTTTGAACAATAGTGTTGTTGTTGTTTTTTTAATTAAGTTTATTTGTCATTTACTTCACGCTTTTTATTTACGTTTTATATATTTATTTGAAATAACATGCACCAAAGAATCTTACACAGTAAGAACAGAATAATGTTGTGTTTAAAAAAAATGGTTAAATGAAATACTTATTTTGATGAATTTGAGGCCTTTAAGACGATTGAAATCAAGGTCCACTGTATTCACTTGATTAATGTTTATGTGTGCGTTCTTGTTCTTCCCCTTCAGCATCAGCAGGACCTCCTGGCCCTGAAACATCAGCAGGAGCTCCTGGAACACCAGCGGAAGTTGGAGCGCCATCGTCAGGAACAGGAGCTGGAGAAACAGCAGCGGGAACAGAAGCTCCATTTACTCAAAAACAAAGAACGCGGCCAAGAGAGTGAGTGAAAAACTAATTACCTGACTGAAACACATAAAGGTCTTTGATTTATTAGGCTAATCAGCACTGTGGCTTGCATGTCTGTCTCAGCATTATAATTGCTTTTCATAATCAAAATTAAAAACTTGCCTGAAGTAGTCAAATGCCCATGTTGTTAGACCATGTTAGACCACGTATCGCACCACTCATGTAGATGATGTAAGTTTGAGTCTGACCTGCATCACTTCCTTCTAACCACCTGTTTTCCATCTAAAATTATTTTCAATAAAAAAAACTCCATTTTAAGGGTGTTTGCTCATGCAAAACTCATTATTAGAGTATGTGGTTTCTGTTCCTTCCCTGTGACTACATATACATTGCATGTAAATTTGGTTCTCAGTTCACCTTTTAGTGTTCAATCCTGTTCTGTACACACACAGTTCAGTAATTTACAGAAGTGACAACCACATTCTACAACCATATTGACTCCTGATTAATTCAGAAAAAAACAACAAAGAGCAAGCATACAATAAACTTAAATCCAAATAAGCTACTGCACCTTTCTACTTTATGAACTCCTTAAACTGGGTCGCTTTATGATCTAAGCTCAAACAAGAAGCAAAAAGATGCTTAATTTGCTTATAATATGTGGACCTGGCAAGCCAAGAACTTGCCTTCCAAACATAAACAAAGCAATAGCTGTAACGAATGATCACGATAGCGGTGAACGGTTCGAGAGTGAGTGTTGTACACAAAAAACTGCAATCCTAAATTGGATTCATTCCCATATATATATATATATATATATATATATACAGTAGCCATGCTTTCAGCCAAAGCTGCGAATTTAACTTATGCACAAAAAATTGCAATATCGCATACAACTTTGGCGAAAAAAGCACCAAAAAAGTTCCCATCCAGCGAGACGAAGAGAACAAAATTGTCCCTTTCTGATAAACTGCCACCAAATATCATTACGAAAAAGGTAACACTGTGGCGCTTTTTCATATACGGTAGGCCTATAATAAATTACTTGTATTTTTTTTTACCAAAATCAATGGTCTGATATCTTATAAGATTACGAAGTTTGTTGTACACAATTTAATATTTGGTGTTTCAGGCATGAGCAATATTACCAGGGACACTTGCACTGGTTGTGTATATTTTCTCAGATAGTGTGTAGTTATCTGAGATGCTCCTGGCAGTACAGTACAGTACAGCCGATCTATTTTTATCTGTTACTGTTGTTGTTGACACGGCGGTCACCTGTTGCCTGCGAGGAGCGTGTGTTGTCTGGTGGCGCAGATGTGTACGTACACCAGCGACGGCCTCTGGGGACATGTTTAGAGACGATGGGAAAGGTGGTAATTGAAGGAAAAGCTGTGAGAATTCATCCATCTGATGTGTTTCTTTGATAGAGGGAACAATAGTGAGAAAAAAGACGCCTTTGTTTAACCGTCGCGGTCTCAAGGGAATTGGAATAGAGAGTTTTCTCTCTATTTAAGACTGGATAAAGGGGTCGTTCCTCTCAGATGTGAAGAGATATCTGAACTGAGTCGGGCTGCAGTGGAAGAGCTGTTTATCGACACCAGAAAACAAGTGTCAGCCTTTGTGGTCGTGATCAATTGGGCACTGTTCGATCTTCTCAGTCTCAGAGTTTTTTAAGAGCATTTAGAAGACGAAATTACAGCACTGCAAATTACAGGGTTTAGAAATGGCGAAGAATTTGACAGTCGCAAATGCATAAAACCCCTTCCCGAGGCTTTTAGAGAAATCTAGCAGTATAGCGCAGCTAGAGGCTGAGCAACTGCCATTAATGTCCCGCTGCTTGGCTGTTTGTGATCTTCCTGAACTGTGGGCTCTGATCGACAGGCGCTGTGGCAAGCACTGAGGTGAAGATGAGGTTGCAGGAGTTCGTCCTCAACAAGAAGAAAGCGTTGGCCCAGAGGAGCCTCAACCACTGCCTGCCCAACGACCCGCGCTACTGGTATGGGTGAGTATCGCAACCTGCTCGATGCTGATATATTATATATGTGTATATGTATATTTGTATATATATATATATATATATATATATATATATATATATATATATATGTATATATATATATATATATATATATGTATATATATATATGTGTATATATATATATATATATATATATATATATATATATATATATATATATATATATATATACACACACACATACACACACACATACACATATACATACACATATATATATATATATATATATATATATATATATATATATATATATATATATATATATATATATATATATATACACACACACACGCAGTATAATAATATAAAAGTAAAATAAAAAAATACTGAACAGGTTTACACAAGTCAAATGCCTCACTTGTGAAAAACTGATTTAAAAAGAAATAAAAATAAGATTAAAAAAAAACAAAAAAACATTTCAAATTAATAAAAAGCCAAGTGGAAATTAGAGGAATTATTTTATTTTATTTTTTATTTTATTTTATTTTGTTTTATTTTCACTGTAAGAAAGAGATTAATTTGCTGTGTGTTTTTTGGTTTTGTTTTGTTTTGTTTTTGCATATTTGTGACAAACAGTGTGGGTGAGCTGCACCTATCACAAAAAAAATCTGATTTTTTTTCCCCTGTAAGAAAAAGATTTATTTACTGTTTCATTGCTTTTTATTTTGGTTGTCTTTAATTTTTTTATTTTCTCCAAATGATGAGCACAGCGATTGATTGGCCAGTGAGTAGTTAGTGTTCACTGCTATCTGAGATGCATCAGGACATATGTGACCCTGGACCACAAAACCAGTCTTAAGTCACTGGGGTATATTTGTAGCAATAGCCAAAAATACACTGTATGGGTCAAAATTATCGATTTTTCTTTTATGCCAAAAATCATTAGGCTATTAAGTAAAGATCATGTTCCATGAAGAAATTTTGAAAATGTCTTACCGTAAATGTATCAAAACTTAATTTTTGATTAGTAATATGCATTGCTAAGAACTTCATCTGGACAACTTTAAAGACGATTTTCTCAGTATTTTGATTTTTTAGCACCCTCAGATTCCAGATTTTCGAATAGTTGTATCTCAGCCAAATATTGTCAGATCCTAACAAACCATACATCAATAGAAAGCTTATTTATTCAGCTTTCAGATGATGTATACATCTCAATTTCGAAAAATTGACACTTAAGACTGGTTTTGTCGTCCAGGGTCACATATTAACTTTTACACTATGAATACAGTGTCGTCACAAGTGTTTTAACTACCTCTGAATGTGGTTTGGGTGATCGAATACTGAAGTGGTTTGGACCTGTGTGCACCTGTATTTAGCGCTGTGATCAGTTTACCTAAGACAGATCTTAAAAGCAGATCAAAAGGAAGCTAAAGGTCCACATGCTACACAAAGCTGATGCCAAACTTCAGAGTGTAGTTTAGTTCTTCCCTTGCAGCTGTATGCCAAAGTAAAACCATGTTATGTAAGTTTTACTTTGATTGATTGACAGTTTTGTTTCTCCCTTCACCACACAAAAGATATAGCTAGCTGTCACCTCTGGGTTCTTGAAATATTTGAGCAAGTTTTGATTGGGGAGCTTGTCATGTGTGAAAGATAGCGGTGAAGAGGAGGCGTGTGTCAGTGTGTGAGGGTGTGGATGTGAATAAGGGTGTGTTTGTGTGAAACACTCGCACTCCATCAAGCTCACCTTTCACACTCTTCATCTGTGAGGCTCGGAAAATGGAAAGAGAAAATTCCTTTTGAAAGAAATCAGGGCTCGCAAAATCGCTGGCCCGACATCCCGGGGCTATTGTGTTTTCCAGTCGGGCTACCAAAATGTATCACTGCCTGCCCGACGGGCTCCTTAAATACAGATCTCCCGCGGGTCCTTAAAAACTCTGAAAGTGAGTTGCATCAAAATTAAGGCCATAAAAAGTTTTAAATACGTTAAATGTTGTAAGAAATGTCCTAATTATAATTTCATGAGGTCTTACAGTTGTGGACGGAAAGACATGAGTCGCGATACGGCTGGATTAAACTTCAAAAGGCAATGATGTCATTGAATAAATAATGAACGTTGCACGTTTCAAGTAAAAACGCGGCGCGGATGTCTTTATATGAATGTATCTGAAGGTAACCGACTGTCCTCAGAAACGTGTCGTTGGCATTTTAATTTCATTTTACCTATAATTCCTGATAAAGCAGCGTTTATGAGCGCGGAGCTGCTTTGTGTACAGCGTTTCCGGGGAAACTGCAATATTTCAGCGCTCCTAAAGCGCCACCTCGTGGCAGAGAATGAATTTTTACGCAGCAAACACAGAGTTGTAAATGAGAAAGAAGTCGATGTGCCTTCTAAAAATCTAAACAATTAAGACAGTAATATTTATACGTTTTAAATTAACATAATTTATATGCTTGATTGATCCCTTTTCATAAAAACGGTCTATAGCCTGAAACGCTGTTGTATAAGATTTTTGTTTTTGTGAAAACCTGTATCTGAACTGTAAATCATGTAATTGTATGGCTCAAAACTGTGTTACCATAGACATTGTCCAACCCCGCTCATTCTGTGTTCATTTTACTTGTGCGGCTCTTAAAATGGGTCATAAATTGCCTTTAAATATATTTTTAAAAATTCTGCAGATACCCTGTAAATAGTGAAATAAAATTCCTTCCTTCATATTTGTTGATATTTGTGTATTGAAAATATTTTTGATTGACATTTAAACTCCTATCTGATTTTCTATATTTAAAAAAAAATAATAATAATAAAATAAAATAGTAATTTTTTAATTCGGGCTAGTTAAATTAATTTTCGGGCTACCAAAATCTGAAGAGTACCTGCCCGAAGGGCTACCAGGGATTTTGAAATTTTGCGAGCCCTAGAAATGTTCTAGGCTTTAGCATTTACATACTTGTGTACATTAACTACTATTCAAAAGTTTGGGGCCAATAAGATTTTTTGGTAACACTTTACAATAAGGTTCATTAGTTAACATTAGTTAACAACATTAGTAAACATGAACTAAGAATGAACAATACTTCTACAGCATTTCTTAATCTCAGTTAATGTTAATTTCAGCATTTACTAATGCATTATTAAAATCACAAGTTGTGTTTGTTAACATTAGATAATGCACTGTGAACTAACATGAATAAACAATGAACAACTGTATTTTTATTAACTAACGTTAACAAAGATGAATAAATAGTGTAATAAATGTGTTGATCATTGTTTGTTCATGTTAGTTAATACATTAACTAATGTTAACAAATGACACCTTATTGTAAAGTGTTACAGATTTTTTTTAATTTAATGCTCACCAAGGCTGCATTGATTTGATCTAAAATACAATAAAAACATTAGTAGCAGTTGAAGTATATCTGATTTATATTTGAATGCATATAATTAAATTTATTCCTGTAATGAAAAGGCTAAATTGTATTGATTTTTTAAAATATATTTTTGTATATATTAAATAATGTATATTGTTTTATTCATTTGTTTGTTTACTTATTTATATTATATTTATTTGTGAACTGTATTTGTTTAATAGTTCTTTAAATTAAATCTATTATAATATATATTCACATTCTTGTTACATATTTAAATTTAATGGCTTTATCTAGAGCTGCAACTACCAATGTTTCTGATAATCAAGTAATGTCTTAAAATGATTTATTTATTTGTATTAATTGTGATTTTATTAATTTACTTTTCTGCTATATTATTTATCTATCTACTGAGAGTTTCTTTGAATTAGCTTTTGTATATATATATATATATATATATATATATATATATATATTTGAGTTGCATTTTTGAGTTCTTTATATCTTGAATTCAATTTAAAACAACAACAAAAAAAAACTATTTTGTTTTGTATCAATAAAAAATAAAAATGACTGACCTGAATAGCAGTGTATGTTTCAGCCAATTGCTTCCTCATTTCCGACATACTGATTACAACATTTGCACTAGGGTTGACTGAGAGTGAGTCATTTTTGTAGCTTCCGTGTGCTATTAAAACAGATCTGGAGCTCCTGGCCTGTGTGAGATGGGTGGACAGTGAGCCAGATTAAATTCTTGGGTCTGTGGGGAAGCCAGCTGACCTCAGATGCCCGCTGCAGTTGTCTTTTCTGTTTAGAAGGAGCAAATCCCTTTATTTTTGCAGAGCTTTGATGGGCTAGAGCTGATATTTTTAAGTCTGAAAGTGTGTCATACTCAAGCATGTTTATTTGTAAACAGAATGATGCCCCCCCCCCCCAGACCGCACTGAGGCATTATGGGTGATCTGAGTTTGCATTCCCATTAGTTGGCAGAAAGCGTCCCGCTGCTGGGAATGGAGAGCAGCTGTGTGTGGAAATGTCTAGAAATGCACATATTTGAGTACCTATGTGTGTGTTTGTGATTTGTTCCACAGGAAAACCCAGCACAGCTCCCTGGACCAGAGCTCACCACCTCAGACAGGGATTTCCACTTACAACCACCCGGTGCTGGGAATGTACGACCCCAAAGATGACTTCCCGCTCCGCAAGACGGGTAAAACTAAGCACCTTCTTCTCAATGCATCCTGCTCTGTATTTTCACATTTACTAGGGTTGCTTACACCAGTTCAGGTTTACTTACTCAGAACTGGTTCCAAAAAACGTGGAACAAACTCTGTGACCTTTGCTTCCATTGACGCTTGTGGAAACCGTTTTTTCCTTCTGTAGATGCAGAAGCCGTTTTCTCACACTCACACACAACTGTAAAAGATTGTAACGTTCAGTGGCTGCAAAATGTGGAGCAGTGTTTGAATGGCTTAAAATTAATTTGCAAAAACTGTATATAATCAAAGATGTTCTGAACAGTTATTTTAGTATTATGTATATACAATTATAGTTTTCATTTTTTTTCATGTATTTACTTTTATTTTTTTTTATTATATTTTCAGCTTTTATTTTATTTTAATTTCATTTTATGTAATTTTGCTTTTGCTTTTTAATTGTGCTTTTGTCATTTGTATTAGTTGTTATTCTTTTATACTGTTTAGGTTTGTTTTTATTTCAGTTTTAGTTTTTTTTTTTTTTTTTTTATCAATTAAGAAAAATGTATCCCCAAATTCAGAGGAATAATAAGTAAAATTAAGTAAATAATAATAAAAATAATAATAAAACTATATTAAAAATAATAATAATATTAATAAGTAAAAATAAATGTTAAAAACTTTAAATAAGGTAAAATGTAAAACTAAGTAACTAACTAGTAACTAAGTGTGTGTATGCATATATGTGTATATATATATACATACATATATATATATATATATATATATATATATATATATATATATATATATATATATATATATATATATATATATATATATATATATATATATACATACATATATATATACATACATACATACATACATGCATGCATACATGCATGCATACATACATACATACATATACAGAGCTGGGTAGATTACATAAAAATTGTAATCCGTTGTAGTCAGTAACGTAATCCGTTACATTGCATATTTTAGGTAATATAATCAGATTACTTTTAGATTACTTTTAGATTACTTTTGACTTCACTCGTTTATCACATTGATTTAAATAGGATTATCTTGTACCATTATGTACAAAATGCAGTAAGAGTAAGAAAATATGTTCCATTCATTGTAATTTACAACATGAAGTGCATTACACATTATATTACAGAAGGGAAATATACAGATTTGATATGAAAAAATAAATAGTGTTTTGCTTTGCTTTGCTTTGCTTTGTTTTGTTTTGTTTTGTTTTGTGAAACATGACCAGAACAAGTTGACTATTTTTGTGAGATGCACCAGGTAACATTGTCTAAATTTCCTTGATGGCATTGGAGACTCCTATAATTTATTTAATTTTTTTCTTTTGGAACATTCTGGAAAGTTTTCTGCTTTTGAGGAAAAATGTGCATGAGGTTTTAGGAGGTTTAGGTAAAGACATCTGCTGTCTGTTAAGAAGGGTTCCAGTGTCTGTGGGCTGGCATGGGTCCTGTACCCCTTCTTCAGCATCACTGTCTTCATTATTGGGGCTCCAGGCAGTGTGTGTTAAAGAAGTTGACCCCCCCTGCTGCAGGAGAGCACTCAAGGGCAATTCCTATGCAGACTCACTTTGGGCTGGTTTAGGTAGCGTAAAGCCTCTGTGCTCATTAATCACCCTGGAAATGGGCCTGTCAGGGACCTGCAGTACAACCTGCCCTGGGCCTTTAGTACACACAGAGCCCCGGTGAGACCTGCGTAATTACAGTGCAGGCCAGGGAGACGGGAGGGGGAGGTGTTGCGGAGTGCACTACAGTCGTAACTGCGGACAGAAGGTGAATGCAGCTCCTGCTTCTTAAATCAAAGAGTCCGACTGTACAGCAACCTTCATGACCTCTAGATCTGCACGAGGATGATTGAACATTCATTGCACTTGTTTTGCTGCACCTGCCAAATTGCAGATAATCTGAGGAAATTTACAGGCTAGAAATTCCATACAGGCACTTTCTTTTCTTTTCTTTTCTTTTCTTTTCTTTTCTTTTCTTTTCTTTTCTTTTCTTTTCTTTTCTTTTTCCCTATAAGTAAGCAATAGCTGTTTTTATATATTTTATTTTATAAATTATATTTTATATATATATATATATATATATATATTTTTTATTATTATTATTTATTTATTTGTTTTAATTTTTGTTTATTAATTGTATATTTTATTTTAAGATAGTTTGGCTTTTTATTTTATTATTTTAGATATTATATATTATTTTTGTATATTTTCTATTTTATCCCTATACTAAACGGGTTGTTTAGCTGTTTTTTTTTATTTTATTTATATTTTATTTTATTTTATTTTTATATTTTTGATCGTGAAAATCAAAAGAAATTGATTACATAAAATGTTACTTATTTTAAAAAGTAACTTGTGTAAATTGCCCATGAAAAAAGTCTAATAAGAAAGAGAAAGAGACTATTTAGTTGTTTTTTTATTTTATTTATATTTTATTTTATTTATATTTTATTTTATTTTTATATTTTTGATCGTGAAAATCAAAAGAAATTGATTACATAAAATGTTACTTATTTTAAAAAGTAACTTGTGTAAATTGCCCATGAAAAAAAGTCTAATAAGAAAGAGAAAGAGACTATTTAGTTGTTTTTTTTATTTATTTAAATAGTTTATTTATTTCATTGCTTTTGCCTATTTGTGACAAACAGCATGAGTCATTGTGCTATTGCTGCTCCTGTCAAAGAAACAAATTATTTTGTTCCACATTTTTTTATTTGGTCTTAATGCGACAAATATTCCACCATATGTGTTGCCACATGGGGTTCGGTGAAAAAATGACTTCATACAACCTAGAGAAACTTCTCCACAAGGAATAGTTGTTTATTTTTCTGTTTTTGAGTTTGATTTGAATTGATTTGAATTTACTTTTATTCCATCAGCAGAAGTTTTTGCATGTCACTTGCACATAATCTGAGATTCTTATAATCTTACCTATAATTTAGCTGTTGACAAGTTACCAGTCGTCATCTACTCACATTTGGCACTTGGCACGTGTTAATATTGGACCCTGATTGCGCTGTTGCAACCCGCAGTTTGGTTTGATGTGATCTGTGTTCCCACAGTTCATTGTTTTCTTTATCCATGAGTGGCACAACCTCTTTGACGTCCTTTCACGGTTATATTTCCCATGCGAGCTGTTAACCTGAGAAAGTAGCGGGAGCATACAGGCGGTGGAACTTCGGGAAAGAGGATCCGATGGTCTGAACTTCAAGCTGTGAAATGTTCTTTGTTTAGTTCTGATGATTGAGTTTGCGGTAAGGCTCGTTTGCGAGTCGATTCCAGTCGTCCCGCTGTAGATAAACCTCAGTTTGCTCTGGCTGGCAGAGCGCATTCCTGCAGCGGGGTTATGGAGAAGGAGGGTGGCCCGGCCTTAACCAGAACTGTTTGACGCTCGCTTTCCCTCTCAGGACAGGCCCGAGTCTGTTTTCACACATCTCACCTAACCGTCGGACATCTGGAACCTTGGCTGTTGGCAGCTGCAGGAAGTGTGATGTTGTTTTAGGAGAGTGAAGTCTGCTAGATGTCCAGTGCCATGAATGCTGCACAGACAGTTGCTCTTCTGTATTTATGTCATGGTTTTCTGATAGTGGTGAGCAGTGTTTTGGGGGGTTATATGTTACAAGTTGCGTTATCGATTTGCTGTTCTCAACGAGTAAAGTGACTTGTGTAGTTATTTTGTTCAAATAAGTGCTGCATGTTACATAATCATATTTTTTTCAATCAAATATCTGATTTAGTATCAGTAACTGTGTAATCAGATTTTTTACGCAAGTGATTTCATGAACAAAGTAATGTCGCTCAATAAATTTATACAATATCTGGTACTCTTTCTAATAAATAATGTATTATGTAATCAGATTTTTCACATAGTCCGATTTTTTTTTTTTTCATGCAACATTACGTTGCTCATTAGATTGACACAATATCTTTTACATTTTGCGTTAAACAGATTTTTACAGATAATCACATTTTTTATAATACATTGAACATTATTATTGTAATATACACAATGTTAGTTACTGTTTTTAAATAAGTAATGTTATGTAATCAGATTTTTCAGAGAATCAGATTTTTTTTCATGCATTAAAAAATTATACTTATTAAATTTACGTTACTTTTACTTTTTAAAAAAGTTACTTTTTTCAAATAAGTCAAATTTTAATCAGATTTTTTAAATAATTTGATTTTCAAGTAATTAGTGATGCGTTGCTTGTTACATTTCCACAGTATCTGTTACTTTTATATGTATTATGTATCCAGATTTTTTAAATGTTAATGTGATTTTATTTTTTTATTTTTTTTTGCATCAGATTTTTACTCAAAAAGTAATATGTTGGTAATTAATTTTACATATCAGTTTTTTCATATCACATTTTATGTAATTATTTTTTCACATAATCAGATTTATTTCACGCAACAGGCTTTTTCATGCAGGCTTTTTCAAATAATAAATGTATCATGTAATCAAATTATTTTTCACGTTAATCACTTTTTTTAATAAAAAAAATATATATATATATTTCCCCACTGAGTAATATTTTTGCTGTAATCTGATTTTTTCACATAATTAGACTTTTTCATGGGAAATTTACACAAGTTACTTTTTAAAAATAAGTAACATTTTATGTAATCAAATTTTTTTATTTTCACGATTAAAATCTTCACGAAAAATTAAATTGACACAATATCAGGTACTGCACATTAAGGTACATGCAAGTAACAAATAGGTATTTTTTAATGTAATGCAAAAAAAAGCATGTTAGTTGTTAAATTTACAGTGTTATTTTAAATTTTAATGTGCATTACTTTCCAATTTTTTTAGTATGTAGCAGACAAAAATAACACTTTGCATGCCTTTGCCATAAACGTTTTGCTTGTCGCAGTTACACGTCTGATGATTTTGAAGTTTCTGATGAAGTGTTCTGTTGATTTTGTAAGAGAATAAAAAAAGATATTTAGAAACTTTTTGTCAGAAATGTAACATTCAGATTTGTGATGCTTTACATTTCTTGTAATTGTCATATGTGGAAAAGATTTGTATGAGGACAGAAAACTAACATGACATAACAATGTAGCAATTATTTACTTTTTAGAATAAATAATGCAGTATTGTAGCATGCTACTTTTACAAGTAACATCCTCCAGCAGTGGTGTTGACACTTTCCTCTCCACGCTAAGTGTGTGAATGTATGGTGTAAGTATGTGACTCAGCGAGAGCTCTTTTGTTTCATTCATGCGTTTCTCCTGCAGTGCTGCGAGGCTGTGCTCTTCTGAACGTGTTTGAGCAGGCGGGAAGGTCACAGAGCTGGCATTTTGCGCAGAGCGGGCTTGCAGCAACCGTGACTCTTTTTTGGTGACTCATTCTTTTACATGTCATGCACAAAGTGTTTTTTCGTAGAAAATCTGGCTCAAAATTCATCGCAAACAATTGTTTGCTGTTGACAGCCTTGGGGCAGTGAGTAAATGACTGTCTGTTATGCCTCACTTGAAACACAAGTTGCTCTCACTTGATCAGAAATAGGACACTTTTACAGAAAATGAGCTTGAGACGTCGCACAAAGCATTGCCGTTGCTCTTCTCATTTGTACACCGTATGAATCGCCTCCAGGTTACACTGAAGTGCTCTTCACATCCATGTTGGCACGTCAATTTTCGCTGGGGAGTTTTCAGGATTAGAAAGCCAAGGATAGAGAAATCTGGAAGGAATTGAGTTTGAGCTTTAAACACAATTACATTAATCAGCCTGGAGGTTGCAATTTGTGACCCATTACCTGCTAATAAGAGCTGGGATGCAGGCTGGGGGCAGCAGCAGTAAAGGACAGAAGAGTGCACAGGACTGTGCTTTGTTTCTTGGGTAATGTTTAGTGATCAGGTCTGGTAACCAAAAGCTGACAAATGCAAATACGCTTGTCTATATATTTTTAGGGCTTTTGAAAAAAAGTTAGGCTGATGATACACAGGGCAACTTTTTTTAAGCAATGTTGCTTGGGCACTTTCCCACTGAGAATGGGTAACAAATCAGTCGTGGGCCCTGTGTCTCAACTGGTTGCCCGTTGAGGGGCAACATTGTGCAAAAAGTTTCCCAGTGTATCATCAGCCTTAAAGTGTTCAAATATTATTGCATCAACTGTTTTATATTATACTTAATGTTAACCTGTTGACTTAAGATGTTAAGTTGACTTTTTTTGTAATATATAATGTGAAGTACACTGTAAAAAAAATTCCGTAGTTTTTACAAAATAATTCTGGCAGCTGTGGTTGCCAGAATAATTTTGTAAAATATACGGGAAAAACTGTAAACACATTTACAGACCAAAATTGTAAAATTTACAGTATAAAACTGTAATTTACAAACAGGGAAATTTGAATGTAAACCAGTAAATTAAACAACACACTGCTATTAAAATCTGTTTTGTACCTTTAACATACTGACAACCACCATAAAAAAAGAGGTGGTAAAAGAAAAAGCCACATGAAGAATCAGGTAGCTTCGCCACAAGCAGAAGTATATACTAATATATAGAAGGTGCACAGGGTCATTCATGCAAACACAAAACACCATCATGGTAACACACATGATACTTAAATAATGCAATAAACTTTCATTAAACGACAGAAGATGTAACATAAAGCCCAAATGTACATAACTGATAACAAAAACTATTAAAAAACATGATTATTTAAACAAAATACTTTCAAATGTGGAGTGTCACGCAGGGAATTCTGGGAATATCAGTTTACAGTTTTTGACTGTAAATTATACATTGATTTTGTTATTTTTACTTCTAAAAACTGTACAATTAACAGCATTTTACTGTAAAATTACATGAAATGTCTGGTTAGATCTTTTACAGTTTTCCCCTGTATATAGTACAGGAACTCACTATGAACATAACAGTTTTTTTCAGTAGCGTTTTTACAAAATTTTACAGTTAAAATTACACTTATTTTTACAGTGTATTATTGTTATTATTGGATATATTTATGTTTAGATTATTATGATTAAGTTAATATATTTGATCTAAACTTTATGCTGTCTTTTCTGTTTTTCACATATAGTATAAATGGACCTGTATGCATGAACATCTGCTACTCCCTTTTATATTTTAGGAAGGGAATCGTCATGTTTAGGGGTTCTTGGCATCAAAAAGTTTGACAACCTCTGTCTTAGACTACCGATGGCCATAAAATGGCTTTGACTGCAGCTAATGAGGAGCCGTGCCGCTCCCTGAACATGTTGTCCACTCAACACATCTTGCCTCCTAAGAGCTCATTTCCCTTATCTGGATCTAAGTGCTTTTTTAATAGCTGTAGGGTGATGACTTCTGCTTGTCATTTCCCGTCGGCTCTGTTGACAACTTGTCCTCACTTTATCAGCCTGATAACTCCTCCAGATCTTCTCCTCAGCAATCATCATCATGAAAATATATCTTCAAGATCCTCTCTCGTATTTCATATTCTGAGATTTAATTAATCGGCTTGTGAATTGAGGTTCTTCTCGGTGCTCTGCAGAAGCTGATATGCCAGAGATGCTGTGCAAGAGGAAGCTGGTACTTTTTTAGGAATGCACAAAATACCTATATTGATTATCAACCGATTTTATTTATTGGAATCAGTTGATATTGGGTGTATATTTAATTGTGCAAGGTAATTTTCCCTATTTTTCCATTTGCTGTGGGTTTCCCATTTCTTGCCATCTAACATTCATTTAAAGTATTAAACAAGTTTTTTTAACTAGTAATATAATTACACTGTTAAATGTAATCTTTCGAAAATATCAAAGTGAAAATCCGTTTTTCATATTGCATATTACAATTTTTTGATGACTAAATTCACTGCTAGCCTTTGAAATAATTTATAGGTTTTATTTTCAATTTAATTGTAGAATTTTAATATCAGCTGGTTATCCATTATCAGCCCTAAAATGAAAAGAAATATCGGTTTCAAATATCTGCATTTGAAACTATTATTTTAGGCTTTATTGTTTTAATTAATCTGACAAAATATTAGAGAATTTTAGCAAATCTCAAAGCGAATATCCATTTTCATATTGCTTAGTATAATTATTGATGAATTATTAATTGAACAAATCTTGTAGAATTTAAATATCAGCCATTTATCAGTTATCGGCCTTGAAATTTTTTTAATAAAAATTGGCTTATCGATTTTAGTATCTGTGTATCCATAGTGCTTTTCTGAACTAAACTCAAACTACACTTAAGTTTACTTAAGTTTAATAATGACACTATTATATACTATCGTTATTTTCTTGTTTATTACTGTGAAGCTGCTTTGAGACTACTTGTATGAAGAGTTATATAAACAAATATGACTTCATTTATCTACATTGTGGACTTTCACTTGGTGAAAATAGTTTTTAACCTGTCCTTCCTTGTCAGACTGCCCAGTAAGGTCACCGTCACCCTTCAGGAGTTGAGTTTGAAGCAGACGTGTGTGAGTGTATAACATCAGCAAATATCATGGGCCACTGCAGCGGACATGTCAGAGAGTTCTGGAACAGCGCTGGCCCAAACACAGTCGCACACTTCTGCCATCTCAACAGTTTTTACAAGAGGCGGCTGAGAGTCAAGGGCCTTGAGTCCTACCAGTGAGAGAGCTCATCCATTTCCTTTACAGCTGCCGACTATAGCCTGTATTTCATGCTAAAACTATTAAAATTCATCAAGTGGTCAAACCAAAGAGTGTATAGCTTGAGAGCTGTTGGATTTTGAATATCATTTTATATGTGCAGTATGTAATATTGACAGCTAGTGGTTGAAATGGGTATTGCAGTCTATGTTCAAAATATTGGAGAGAGTTGTTTCTCCCGCCCCCTCCTCTTCAGACTCTATGCTCATGCGGGTTGCCAGATTGGTGACACGAGCAAGAACAAGCGCAAGTTGATAAACTGTTTTATTTGCATTTCAGTATTCCTCTGGTCATAGAGCTGTTTAGATGGATACTGAGGCTTTTTAGGTCGGGTAGGATCTGTGATCTCTGACCCAGTTTGTTTACTGGCTTCCATGGCAATACACTGTGTTTTCCACCAACTGGCAACCCAGGGTGTTGAAATTCTATTGGCTAATTTGGCAGTTTGCTGAATCACGCACCAAAACAAAAACAGACATTCCGACATGGTTTTTCAGAGAAACAAGTATGTGAACTTAGCGTGTTTTCTAAATATCTGCAAACATATTATGATATTTTTATTGCTTAAGTATTTTAACACATCACCGTTAAATGTGCTTTGTGGAGATGCTCAATTGCTCACATGCAGCGGCAAGTTTTGTCTACTTTTTATTAAATGGCAGATGGCGTAAGATGGACACGTGGTCGTGTTAAATTTACTCCTGTCTTTATTACCGTTCCATGTTCCTCTGTCCTTGCTAATGCAGGCATTAATGGCAGCATGCCCATCTTTCTTTAACATAGATGTCTGGGAATGTTCCTACCACTTACAGGAAGTGCCGTCCTCATTTCTACCTAGTTTGATAAGTATAACCACAAGATTGGCTTTTTAGAATAGAGTGCTCTTGAGAGGAGAAATGAAAGGGAACCTTTGCTTCCTCAACATCTACCTATTAGAGCCAGTGGTGCAGGTTTTTACTTTGAACATTCATTTGAACCCTTCCATGTCAACGTGTTATGACTCAATAGAAACCATAGGAGGTAACAAATATGTTTTTCCCAGTATTTGCTTTAAGTGATTAGTGTGTGACCAGAAGTAGCACCATACTTACTATCATTTGCTTTATACTAATGCTAGATAAATTTTACAACCGTACCTAATATATCTGTTTGGTTTACCTCTCCATAAGTCAATCGATGTTCATTTTTTGTTCTTTTAGTATGGTTGCTTTTGATTTTAACACTACTTTCCATAAAACTGGATCTGCACCCCTTTACCTAAATTCATTACTTCAGGCTTATGTGCCTCTAGAAGCTTACGTTCTGCAAGTGAACGTCACTTTATTGTGCCATCCCAAAGAGGCACAAAATCACTTTCACAGACTTTTTCATGAACTGTTCCCTCCTGGTGGAATGACCTGCCCAACTCAGTCCCAGCAGCTGAGTCCTTAGCCATCTTCAAGAATCGGCTAAAAACACATCTCTTCCATCTTTATTTGACCATCTAACTCTAGCGCACTATATTCTAATTCTATTCTTAAATAATAATAATAATAACACTAGCTTTTCTAATATTTTTGTATTCTATTTGTGTTTTTGTTTTATTTAATATGCAATTAACATAAGCAAAAAAGGCCTCTAACACTAGCTTGCTCTATTCTTTTTCTATTCTATCTGTTTACATTTTATTTATATAATTAAAAAAAAAAAAAACCTTGCTACGTGTACTGCGTTAGACTTACTGAAACTTGTTATAGTACTTGCATATCATTGCTCTTTTGTTGATTTTGATTTCTTCCATTGTCCTCATTTGTAAGTCAATTTGGATAAAAGCGTCTGCTAAATGACTAAATGTAAATACAAATCTCATTTAAATTGAGTTTGACTTACTTTTGAAATTGATTCACTGTATATATGTATTTAGGTATATGTGTTTATGAATTGGCAGCCTGTCGTGTTAGTGCTCTGTGTGTTAGTCACTTTATTGTTGTAATGTGATTATTCAGTCTGATGTTTATTTCTGTGCTCTGATGCAATGCAGATGTTTGAGTTGTAATGCAATGCAATGATGGTGTGATGCAATCCAGATGTTTGATCTTTTAATTTAGTATGTATTCAGTTGTTTCAGAAACTTTGCACTTGTCCACTATTAACTTCAAAGCAGTATCTCATACTACAAAATAAATAAATAAAATAATAATAATAATAGTAATGATAAACCTTAGTCTGTATTTTTTTTAGATGTAGTATTATTATTATTATTTTGTATGGAATTTAATGGTGGTTACTGTTAATGTACTGACAGTAATTGATAAAGTTTATATAATTATTTACACTTATTAATTACTAATTATTATGTAACTAGTGATTATTACATTTGAAATAAATGCTAAACTTACTAATCATCAAAAAAAAGTATCACCTGTAAAAAAAATGTATGTACACACACACACACACTTACATGTGTAAGTATACTTTTAATATTTTATATTATATACCCTCTTGCTGAAACTACTGTTAACATACAAGCTTACTATAATTTATATTAACTGTAGTTTATTAATAAACTATAGTTTACATTTTCGTATCCAGTTTTTTTTTTTCTCTCCTGTTTTATGCATGAATCTTTACTAACGAAAAAAAGGTTTAGGCTTAAAAAAAGAAAAAAATAGGGTGAGTAAGTAACCTTTTTTAAAACTATGTACTAAATTGTTTTACTGCTTCTTAATGACAGACGCATGACTGGGGAGAGGAAACACGTGTCCCTCATCACTGTTTGTATGATTTGAGCACTTTGACAAGTTCATTCATGTTAATGTCTGCAGATGGCAAAAGGTGCATGAGGTTCCGTTCCAAATGACTATTGAGTGCACTTTGCAGTGGCCAGGCCTGCACTGCTTCTAATGAACTTTGCATGCACTTCTCTCTGGGCCATGCACATTTTGACACGGGGTCACAAATGAAGCAAGGATTACGCATTAGAGCACAATTGGGGCAAGAGAGGGATTGAGGAGCCTTTGTTGGAGTATGTGAGCGGGTGAAAATGTCAGCAGTGGCTAATGGGCGAATCGTCCGTGCCTGGATGACAGCTTCAAACAGGCGTGACCCTCGCGGTGAACTTTCGTTTTGGTAAATTGCTGGCCAGGCCTGTGCGCCGCCTCAGTGGCAGGCCTGTTCTGACACGCTACGTCACACTCCCAAGAGCTTGTGTTTGCAAACTGTTTAACTGAAAGCCCTCTCGACCGAGGGTATTCATTTGCAGTGTTTACACTTAGATGGACTTGATTAAACTTTCGGGCAAGTTGCTGTGCCAAGCTGGAAGCTGTTCAGATGCTGGTTTGCTCCATTGTTTCTGAACTGGAATATGGATTCACAAGCATAATGAGTGAACTGAACTAGCCTCTTTTATAAGGATTAATTCGTTGCTTGGGACAGGTCAAACTAGTGTCAAACATCCTGGTTATTTAAGTTGTTTTGCTGAATCAGTCAAAAATCATGTCAGACCAGAAATCTTTTTCAGTGGAGGATCAGGATTTGTTTCAGATGGATTTTAATGTGTATATATTATGTATCGATTATATGTATACATGTTAATATTTAATGTATTTATTTCTTTCTCTTTTTTAATAATATTTATTTTAAATTTTTAATATATTTCTTTATATTTCTGTATTTATTTATTTTCATTATATTTCTTTTCTTTATATAATATTTATTTCTCAATTATTTTTATGTATTTATTTGTGTTTTTATTTTTATTTATATACATTTTTTGGATATTTATTTATTTTAATATATTTATTTATTTTATGATTTAATTGTTTATATTTATTTGTAATCGTGTATTAATTTTTATTTTTCAAGTTAAATATAATTCATAACCCATTCCAGACTGTTAAGTTTTTAAAAATATTATTCTAATTAAGCTTTTATTATTTTATCTAGTATTTTATGTGCAATATATGTTATGCTTATTAGCTCACTATTTGCATGACACACACAGTTCCTGTCTATGTTCAATGTATATTGAATGTTGCAATATGAACTATATTTCCTGTTCCATCTCTCATTAGCATCTGAGCCCAACCTGAAGCTACGATCCAGGCTGAAGCAGAAAGTTACGGAGCGCAGGAGTAGCCCGCTGCTTCGGAGGAAGGATGGGCCGATCACCACTGCAAAGAAGCGCTCTCTGGACATGGCAGGTGAGAGGATCCGTTTTGAACATTGTTCACATTTTATTCATAGTGAAAGTAAAAAATGTCAAACATGATTGGCAGAATCTCCTGTATGCCCTGCTAGGCCATGACTCCAACATCCGTTCATTCTTGACTGACACCGAACTAATCAAGTCCATTTTCTCTCAGAATCGGCATGCAGCAGTGCTCCTGGTTCTGGTCCGAGTTCACCCAACAACAGTTCAAACAACATTACCAATGAGAACGGCATCGCTGGATCAATCTCCAGCAGTCCAGTGGAGGTACAGTGCACTGCGTATCAATCTGTGACCACAGCAGTTTTGAAATCCCTGGTATTTATTATAATTCTCAAATGAGAATTATATTATATTTGATGTGGTCTGAAACTGAAACATTATCATTTTTCAAAATGATAATAACATGTAAAATCATCCTTACTTTGTCAAATTATAATATGTTATGTGTAATATATTATAATACTTGAATTGTTTTTATTCTAATATTTGCATAAATATATTTATCTATTAATTATTTCTGTATTTTAATATTGTTCATTAATATAAAATAAAAAATATATAATATTTAATAAAAATATTTATAATGACTTTTAATAAAACTATTAAATACAAACAGTGTTGGGGAAAGTTACTTTTGAAAGTAATGGATTACAGTATTGCGTTACTCCATAGAAAAGTAACTAATTGCTTTTATTTTTGTTACTTTTTATGGAAAGTAATGCATTAAGTTGCTTTTGCGTTACTTTTCGTCTCCTGAGCTGGGCTTGCTTATTTATTTTTAATAACAAAAAACCCAAAAGTAATATTTTTGGCAGCTACCAACTGAAATAAATAAGCCTCAGTCTGAAGGAAGTGCCTTTCCCGATTTCTCTCAACATGGGGACAGGAAAGGTGTCAGTGAATAAATGGGAAAACTTCCATTACTTATTTGAAAAAGTAAGTCAGATATTTTCTTGTAAATTTAAAAGTAATGCATTACTTTACTAGTTACTTGAAAAAAGTTATCTGATTACGTAACTTGCGTTACTTGTTGTAATGCTTAACCTCCAACATTGCATACAAATTAATGGGGGAAGTTGCAAAGAAGCTTCACAATCTAAATTTAGATTAATGATTAACTACACTGGTCAGCTTAAAACTGATTTATTATGACTATTGTTAACAATAAAATGTATTATTTATTAAACATCTGTGTCTTCAGTAATATCACTTTTGCCACCATTTAATAAAAGCCTGTTGTAATGGTTTTTAATTAGGCTCTTTGCTTCACTGTGCCTAAGAAAACCTTTTAAGCATGATAAAATCACTGCAACGCATGACATCTCTTTCGAAGCTTCTTGGCTGGTTCTTAAATGGACCTCTAAATATCTTTGCATGATTTGTCTTTAGGACACGTTTTAGTAGTTATAGCTCAGTTTTATTGGTGGCCACACTTGTCGCTTGTTGCTTTAGGAAGTGTTCTGTGATTTTCCTGGCTGTTTCCATGCATGTTTTTAAACTGTGCACAGTCTCCTTCTGTAGACGGGTCCCGCAGGGGTCCGGAGAGCGACCAGACAGAGCTGTTTGTTTTTAACGGTGGGGTTTATTTATCTGTGCATATGTTGGTGTGTGTGTGTCGTTCCAGCCATCTTTGGCGCACAGACTCACGGGCAGAGAGGGTCCTGTTAGCCAGCTGTCTCTGTACACATCGCCCTCCCTTCCCAACATCACCCTGGGCCTGCCAGCCACCGGCCCCTCCAGCGTGAGTCCATCTTTCTTTCTCTCCGTCATAGAGAGGCCCCTGTCTGGAGCGTCAGGGGGCCACATGTGGCTTTCAGCACCAGTGGCGTTTCAGAAAGAGCCTTTTGAGAGACAATAACTGACTGCGGGTCTCTGACGCAAGCGAAACATAATTTACGAGGGAATGTCCTGTCTTCTTTGCCCTAGATTCTTTTGGAATTATGCTCTTTCATTCTCTATTCACATAGGTGGCATCTGGCCAACAGGATGGTGACAGAATGGCAATGCCAGGCTTGCAGCCAGGAATACCCATAACCACTCCGTTCATGCCAGGAGCCCACCTGCCTTCTTACCTGGCCGCGTCCACCTTAGAGCGGGAGGGCGGCTCGGCACACAACACTCTCCTGCAGCATATGGTGCTTCTGGAGCAGTCGGCCGCACAGAACTCTCTGGTCGCAGGTCAGTCGCAGTCATAATAACCAATATTGATGTTACCGAGACACCTTGACCCGCAGAGACGTTTTTATTGAAGTTGTCCTCTGGTAAAACACAAAGTGAGAAGAGAATGTCTATAACATCTATCCATTGAAGTTTGATTTACATTTTGTAAATTTTACATTTAGAAATTAAAAATAAATGAGTTCTGTAACACTTTAGGGGTAAGCTGTGTCATGTCCAGAGAAAATGTAAAATTATTGGGGAATATGAGAACAATTTTCTTTCAAATAAAATACTTAATTTTTATTGTATTATTATTGTTATTAAATTAAATAATTTATTATATTATATTATATTTGTAAAATACAAAAATTCACTTTTTTTTATAACTAGTAAGCTTTGTTGTCCAAGTATGTTGCAGTTCTCCAGACTTATTGTATAATTCCTCATTTTCTTTGAATGGAAGGAAAATTGGCCGCTGCTTGAAATGTTTCAGTCATTCACCACGGCACAGCTTACCCTGAAGCATCTGACACACTTTACCCCGCTGCTCCCACTTTCAATGTTTCATTTTCATAATTCATGTCTAATCTTTGCAACTGTTGTATTGCTTAAATGTATTATTCACTTGGTTTGTTAATTCTCATAATACACAAATATTTCTCATTTCTGTGACATAATTGCCCATTATTTGCACATTACATTTCAAAATTGCACCAAAGGGGGGCCTCGGAACAGCCAGGTGCCCCGGGGCCTCGCAGGATCATAACGCGACGCGCTTCGCTCTCCCTGCGGATGTCATGCATTTATTGGTTGTAATTAGTCCAGCATAGGTTATGCAGCGCCCTTTATAAATTGGATTCAATTTCCTCCGATACGCACTAAAGAAGGCTCATTTTAATCAAATTAGTCATAGGCGGTGTTAATTAGCCTCCTGATGTGCCAGGATCGGCTTCACAAGAGACGGGAGAGAGAGGCTGCCAATAAGAAGAGGTCAATACTTATCCTGAGGATGAGAGAGAGAGAGAGAGAGACGCCTCGCTGGCGCAGTCAATTCTGACTAATGATTTGTGCCATCATAGACCATCACGTTAAAGAGGAAACCTCTTCTCCGCCCACTGTTGTCAGGGAGACTAGCGAATCCACAGGAAGTGTACAAACAGGAAGTGTCAAGCCCCTGGGAGGAGTAGTGATGGAGAGTGTCTGGAGCAGAGTGGCACAATAACACTAAATAAATAAATCAATAAATAATAACGTTTTCTGAATGAAAACTGTAGCTTTTCTTTTAGCGATCCATCATTCAGTGTAGTGGAGGCAGAGATGCATGTTTCAATTCATAACGGTGACATACTGGGCTACTCTGTGGTCTTCATAACACTGCTCTCTGCTGGATTCTGATTGGTCAGTTGTGGCATTACGTTTTTTACAACATATTTTTTGTATAAATATTCTGCACAGTATAATTGATTGTTATCCAAGGAAAACAATTTCCTACATAGCTGTGTTTATATGATCAGCATGAACGGTAACAAGCTACATAGTTTTTCTGTTTTTGTTGTTGTATGTATTGAAATATTTTTATATACATGTTTTTATCATTTTATTTTATGTAATTATATAAAATGTATTATGTATATGTATTTCATAGTTAAAAATAGTTTTATTTGAAATTATTTATATTGAATAATTTCATTTATAAAAATTGATTATTTTTATAATTCTATTAAAAACAATACAATCTAAAATTATTTATGTATTTTATACACAGTATATACATGTTTTAGTAATTTTATAGAATATAATTCGATGAAATTGATATATTTTGTCATATAATGTTATGTATATTTTCTATACAATTAATGAATATATCATATATATTTTATATTAATATATTATGTTCACATTTATATATATACAGTTTATATATTTTTACTATATATCACATATTTAACACATTTTTATACGTGTTTAACTAATTTTGTAGAATTTTATTTTATTTTTATCTATATTTTATATTGATTTATATTATATTTATTATTATATTTTATATTATTATTATTATTTCTATGTATAAATGCATCACATGCACATATAAACATCTTTGGCCATTTTTGGCCACATCTTTTGCTGTTTCTTTTACACATTTTGCACGATTAGTTACATATTTAGGACAACATGTTAAGTTTGAAATGGTTAATCTCTCAAGATCAGTGCTCTGATTGCGCTCTGTCACTTTTTGAGAAGGATCTTGTTTTATGTACATTGTGCATTAGATGCTTCGTGAGCGATCCGTGGGCATGAGGCAGAGATGTGCTTAAATCTTCAGCCGTGTGTTCAGGAAACTTAACCCCTCGAGAGCCAAAGCAGGCGAGGTGTTAATTAGTTTGGGGCTGAGTGCTAACTAGAATCTGCTGTGTAACCCAAAGCCATGTGTTGTGTCCCCAGGCCTGGGGGGCGTGTCCCTGCAGTCGCATCCCATCCACAAGCTCCGGCAGCATCGGCCCCTCGGACGCACACAGTCGGCCCCCCTGCCCCAGAACGCCCAGGCGCTGCAGCAGCTGGTGGTTCAGCAGCAACACCAGCAGTTCCTGGAAAAACACAAGCAACAGTTCCAGCAGCAGCAGCTTCACATCAGCAAGGTACAGCGCTCTGTCTGTCTTTAGCTCCCTTAATCACCATGGCAACCAGCAGGATGTGCCTTCCTTATATGGTCAGACCGGAAGCACTCTGCTTGTGTGTGTGTGTGTGTGTGTGTGTGTGTGTGTGTGTGTGTGTGCGTGCGTGCGTGGGACTGCAGTCATGAGCAGACCCAGACTGAATCTTTGGATAGATTCGCAATTAAACAGGGTTTAACAGAAACAAATTTGTCTGCTGGTACCATTTCAAAAGACTGATCAATTTTAATTTCATGTATTTATATATTTTCTAAGTTTTAGAAATAAAGAAATAAAGTTTTGTGAAATATTATTACAATTCAATAGAACTGTTTTCTATTTGATTACATTTTAAAACGTAATTTATTCCTGTGATGCTAAATCAGAATTTTCAGCATCATTATTCCAGTGTTTAGTGTCACGTTTCCTCAGAAATCACTCTAATATGCTGATTTAATAATGATGATAATAATAATGATAATGTTGAAAATAGTTGTGCTTTGATGAATAGAAAGTTTCTAAGAACAGTTTTTTTTTATAGATTTTTGTAACATTATAAAAGTCACTTTCAATCAATTTATTGCATCTTTGCATAACATTTTACTGAGCCCAAACTTTTGAAACAGTAGTGCATTATTTATTTTTAATTTGTTTGCCATTTTTTCTTCACTTTTTCATTCAAATGTTTTGCTATAAAATTATTCCACTGATTTCCTCATCTCCCTACGTGTTTAAACTACTTTTATAATTGTACATATCTGAGTGTTTGACAATAAAATAAAATATGTATTGTTTTTGTACTTGGAATCAATAACTATATCATAATTATTGTATCATTTTTATTTAATATATGCCATTCACAGTGCTACATGGTATGAGCAATCTTGCATCCTTGTCTGTATTTCCATGCTTTTTTCCACATTGAATTGCTTCAGAATGAAGTTTATAATTCATCTAAGAGCTAGCTGATTTGCTTTATGAACTTTTCATTGAAGAATTGCGAAAACGAATGAGAAAAATACTTGCTGTGCTCCATAACCGCCCCGTTTTATCCCTCCTCGTGTTTGCTCATGGAGTGTGTGGTGAGGTCTGTGGAGATTACTAGTGTTGGGCCGTTATCCTACAGGGTTTTTGGTTTGTTTCTAATGCCTGTGCTCTCACCACCGCAGTTGTGCATTATAGATTAGTTATGGGGTTAATCCATGCCTGCACACAAACATATCAGAATGAGCTCACCGGGTGTGGATCACCTCAGCGCTACACTCTGGGCTTCCGGGAATACTGCCTCTGCTCAGCAGATGTCAGAGGAATTTAATGCTTCCCAAGCATTTACGCTGTTTAGATATGACTCCATTCCTGTGTTTTTAAAGTTCACGGGGGAGATGTGAGGAGACATATGTTGTGAATCAGTGCATGTGGTTTTCTGCATATCTGTGGACTTAATTTGTACTTTTTATTTGATGTATCTAGGAAAAAATCGGCAAAATGGATGTAAACATGGTGAAACATGTTAAAGGGATAGTTCATGCAAAAATAACTGTCACTTGTTCCAAACATGTATGAGTTTCTTTCTTCTGTTGAACAAAAAATAAGATATTTTGAAGAATGTTGGTAACCAAACAGTTGCCGGGAGCCATTGACTTACACAATATGGAAAAAATACTGTGGAAGTCATTGGCTACCAGCAATTGGTTACCAACATTCTTCAAAATATCTTGATGTTTTCTCATGAAGTCCTGTATTGTTAAAGTCAACATACACAACCCGTTTTACTTCCGTTAAGTGAAAAACAACCCCCCCCCCACCTCCAATGTAGTTTTGATTTCTCATTTGTGCAATTTAAATATGCATATATTCAAATAATGCATAATTTGGCATAATTGACTACAAATCTTGCATGACTGCTTTAGGTTCACCACATGTGAATATACACAAATGTAAATGAGATTTATGTGCTGCAGCGGTGAAGGTTGTTGGTGAAAAATGTCATTTCTGTTTTCCTAAAGTTTGACTTCAGAAAACCCCAAAAATAGTACTCAAGACTACTTTTATGACTTTATTTATCCTTTATCTCTGTCAGTTTTGGAGCTTGACAGCCTTTGCTTACCAATGGACAGATATGTGGGTGGGTAAATGATGACAGAATTCAAATAACCTAATTAATATTCATGACCCAAGCCATACCTGTCAAGTTTGTGTGCAGAGTTACTCACGCTGACAGAAAGTCTAACTTTGTGAACAACCGAAGATGTTTTAGACCTAATTATTGACTTTTTGTGACAAAAAGACCTGGGTGATTGACGTTTTTGCAAAGTTTTTCAGCTTTCAAATGGTATCTGTTATCAATTTTTGGATTGTTCTTGTCATTTTGGCTTTGACTGATTCATTTTAGAAAGAAATGTAATGTGTAATTTACCTGGCATGAACATCCGACGTGTTCGCTGCGCTGAAGGGAGAGGACGGGGGGAAAACAAAGAGGAGAATATAAAAAAAGAAAAGCTTGTTTGGAATGAAGCACAGCGATGAGGCAATTGCCGAGCGCTCTGACGTCAATTATGTTCCCTCGGCACATTGCCAGGGGGCTGTGTTTTTACCACACTCAAGTGTGCGTGTGTGTGTGTGTGTGTGAGAGCAGGGGTGAGGGCGGGGCTAGAGCTGTCATTGCCACAGTGATAGGGTTAGACACAGCTGTCACAGCATGAACTTGAGCCAAGAAGACAGTTTCTTTTGTTCCTGTTGTTCCAAGAGTATTATTTAATGCAACTGTAGCTTTGACTCTGTATTTTTTGACACAAGATCTGTGTGTGTTGCAGAGGTCCTTTTCTCATGAAGCTGTTTTGTTAGTCAACATTCACAATCACAACCTGTTTACTTCCGTTAAGTGATGTGATTCTGAGTGAACAAAGATATTTATTGTTTTAAAAATGTGTATTAATAAGGTAAATGGGGTCAGTTTTATTTTAAGGGCTGGTTTATACTTTTTAAATAGTTAGTTACACTAACAAAAACTAGCAAACAATTGTTTAATGATCTGATATATGAAATTAAAATAACTGGTTTCTATTTTAATATATTTTAAGATGTAATTTATTCCTGTGATGGCAAAGCTGAATTTTAGGAAACATTACTCCAGGACCACAGATTCTGGTAACACTTTACAATAAGGTGTCATTTATTAACATTAGTTAATGTGTGTTAACTAACATGAACAAACAATGAACATATAATGAAAATACAGTTGTTCATTGTTTATTCGTGTTAGTTCACAGTGCATTAACTAATGTTAACAAACACGACTTGTGATTTTAATAATGCATTAGTAAATGCTGAAATTCACATTAACTAAGAATGCTGTTGAAGTATTGTTCATTCTTAGTTCATGTTTACTAATGGACCTTATTGTAAAGTGTTACCGATTCTTTGATGAATAGAAAGTTCAAAAGAACAGCGTTTATTTGATTTTTAATAGAAATAGACCTTTTGTAACATTATAACTGTCTTTAAAGTCACTTTTGATCAATTTAATGTGTCCTTGCTGAATAAAAGTATTCATTTCTTTCAACAAAAGAAAGAAATAATCTTATTGTTTAGTAGAACTAATAATTGTAATACGTTTTTCATTTTTAAGGTTTTTCCAGCACTATTGAGTAAAGATCCAAATCATATTCTGTAAAGAAGTTATTCATTATCAGTAGCCTTCTGCTTCATCGGTTGAATTGATGGTGATTTTGACATGTGCTTCTCTCAGATGATGGCTAAGCCGAACGAGCCGGGCCGACAGCATGAGAGCCACCCGGAGGAGACGGAGGAGGAGCTGCGGGAGCACCAGGGGCTGGGCGACTCCACGGAGGCTCTTCCTCACGGGGTCACCATCAAACAGGAACCTCCGGATGAGCAAGATGAAGAGTTCCAGCAGAGAGAGAGGCAAGCCGAGGAAGAGCTGCTCTTCAGACAGGTGAGGGTGTTAGAGCAGGAATATATGAAAGTGCATCTGTCGCTGTTTCTGTGAATGGCACGGGATGAAGCCATAAACACACTGAGCACCAGAAGGGGGCAGCAACAGGCTCCTATAAAGAGTCAGACACCCTGTTGGTGAAAAGAGGGTTATTAACTCTCTCTTTAAGAACGATCTGTCCCAACGAGATACTGCGTAATTCTGCCACTTACTCAGCTGGAGACATGCATTCATTTTACTTAAAGCTGCCAAAAAACAATAATGTCAAATACAAATAGACTTAACTGTGCTAGCTAACATGCTGGTTTCATTGGAATGCATTTAATTGAATCGGCAATATTGCACAAATAAATAAACAAACAAATATTTCCAAAACAGTGGATCTTGTACTTTTCTATTTTATTCTCTATAAAAATAAATGAATAATACATTTACTTAATAACATTTTTATATCAATTTACACTTCCATTCAGAAGTTTGGGGTCAGTAAGATTTTGCAATGCTTTTGAAAGTCTGGATTTATTTGATTAAAAATACATTAGAAAACAAGTAATATTGTGAAATGTTATTACAATTTAACAATTGTTTTCTATTTGAATATATTTTAAAATGTAATTTATTCCTGTGAAGACAGAGCTGAATTTTCAGACTTAATAAAAATGCTCTTTTATTTTATTTACATAAAATGATTTTATTTATGCGATCCCTGAAAAATCAGTGTATTTTTTCACCATTCAGAAGTGTTGAATTCAACCACAGGTCCTCAACGCTGCTTTTTAAAAATGAACTGGAGGTGGGCACTTGTGCTGGACGAGATCATTTAGGTCCAGCTCTTTTTCTTCTTAATGGACAGCGGGGGTGCATGTTCCTTCAGTCAAGCTGAAATATTCATCAGCTAACTAACACTGTGTCCAAAACTGAAGGTAGCTGCCAATTAACAGGCAGGGTTTATGTATGAAGAAACCTCCAAAGGTTTCGGACCAGCTTCCAAGGCACCATAACATCACTTCTAATGATCAAGAATAAATCAAGTCAGCTTTAGACATAACCAAGCAAATATTTAATGGCTAAAATGCTTATTTTCTTAGTAGTAATTGAAATATACAATACTGTTCAGAAGCCCCTGGTAAGTTTTTTAATACTTTTTGAATGAATACAAGCATCCTTTTTCAGCAAGGATGCATTGAATTGATCGAATGTGACAGTTAAGACATGTTTAATGTTAGATTTCTGTTTCAAATAAATGTTGTTCTTTTGAAATTACTATTCGTCAAAGAATCCTGAAAAAGCATAGCATGGTTTCCTCAAAAATATTAAGCAGCATTGCTGTTTTCAACATTGATTATAATAATAAATATTTCTTGAGAATCAAATTAGCATTTTAGAATGATTTCTTGTGACACTAAAAACTGGAGTAATGATGCTGAAAATTCAGCTTTTCATCTAAGGAATAAGTTTTATATATATATATATATATATATATATATATATATATATATACATATATTATGGAATACAGTTATTTTAAATTGTAACAATATTTCAAAATGTTACTGTTTTTACTGTATATTTGATCAAATAAATGTAGTCTTGGTGATTTTTTTTTTTTAATGCATTTCTACGGATTAATTTACATTTTTCAAACCAGATTAAATTTTTATTCAAGTAACCACCTCAACCATATGTGCTTTGGTGCCTTCAAACCTTCATATAGTACTTTAGAAGGCATATTTTCACAGGTTTTACTGTCTTGAACAGCTAAACACAAAGCTTTGTGGGATTATTAAGGTAACGCTCTTACCTTAATAAGCATAATAAGTGAAGATTTTCTATTGGATTTTCAAAATGTAAAGCATTTTCTACATATAACTCTCTTGCTGTTGGTTTGCAATGTATTGAGTGCCACCTGCTGGTTATTTGTGTAACTACAGGGTGCCTAAAAACACTCTATGTTCTTCTTTATGAAGTATGAAACTTCTATATAAAGATATGTATGTCAATTTTCACATATTGACTTGCAAAGTTAATTTATTTCAAGCTAAACTTCTGTTCTTGTTTCTAAGCAGCAAGCTCTCCTGTTGGAGCAACAGAGGATCCATCAGCTGAGGAACTATCAGGCATCTATGGAAGCGGCCGGACTGTCTGTGACCTTCCCAGGCCATCGGCCCCTATCCAGAGCACAATCATCCCCGGCCTCTGCGACCTTTCCCATTGTGGTGCAGGAACCTCCGGCCAAACCGCGCTTTACCACCGGTCAGTCACTGGATATGATGCTCCAAATAATTTACCAATTTAATGCCTCAGGACATTACCTTAAAAACATCTTGTATGTAAAAGTGCATTTATATTAGTTTGCAGCCCTCTTTAAATAAGTATTTGTGTCCTTACAGGTCTGGTGTATGACAGCCTGATGCAGAAACACCAGTGCATGTGTGGAAACAGTAACATCCACCCCGAACACGCTGGACGCATCCAGAGCATCTGGTCACGACTGCAGGAGACGGGACTGCGCGGCCAGTGTGAGGTAACCCGTTCACCCACGTATCTCCATTTATGACATATCAGCACTTTTAGCAGTAACATGATGCAATCTTTCAGCACCAAACGCATTTAGGTGGTATTTAGCTTCAGCCTGCTGGTTACTGTGGCAGGGTAAAGGATATTTTTACGTTCTGTAGAGGGCGCTGTTCAGCCATCACAAACACAGTCACACACTCCTGTTGATGAAACTTTATGAATAAACCAAAGAGTTTTACTCAAAGGAAAAGGGGGTGTGAGATTGTTTTGAGTGTGTTCGAGGAAAAATTTAACCAGGAGAGAATTTCCACATAAGAACAGAGGAAGTGCTGGGGAATTACAGCGGAGATCAGGAGGGGAATTCTTATCTTTTCACATTTTCACAAGTTTTTCATTACGAATTAGAAAAAGAAAAAAAAATTCATAATGTCTTAGCATTTAGTTTGTCTCACTTTTCCTCTAATGACAGTAACAATTAAGCTACATGAACACCACAGGTTTGTTCAAAACCTGATGCTCATATTCTCCAGCATAATCTAAAAAATTATCCAAAGAGCATCTTGTGCTTCAATGGAAGCAGCAGCTTTTGACTTTTGCACTGAAGAGTAACATGACCAATTTTTATAAGTATGATGACCTAAAAATAGTGTTCATTTAGGCTTAGTAAGATTTTTAAAATGTTTTGGAGTCTCTTATATTCACTTACAGCATTTAAATGATCAAAAATGTGAAATATTATTACAATTTAAAATAGCTGTTAATATCTTCCTGTGATGCAAAGCTGAATTTTCATAATGTGTCACATGATCTTTCAGAAATCATTCTAATATGCTGATTTGCTGTTCAAGAACCATTTCTTATTATTATCAGTGTTGGAAATAGTTGTGCTGTTTTTTTCCCTAAGATATCTTTGATGAACAGAAAGTTCAAAAGAACAGCATTTTTTGGAAAAGTTTGGAAACATTATAAATGTCTTTACTATCCCTTTTGATCAATTGAATGCATCATTGCTGAATAAAAGTATTGGTTTCTTTCAGAAGCAAAAAATAAAAAAAATTGTGACATCAGTTTTCTGTTCATTTACATATTTCTTCTTAATTTAATACTAAATGTTTCAAAATCCTGCAACTTGTGTCAAGTTAAAATGACACAATCACAGATTTTTGTTTACAGAACCTGCACGAAACTCCTCACAAAGCACCACACAATTCATATCTGTTAGTTGCCGCATACATACACACACACACACACACACACACACACACACAAATATATATGCATGCTTTAAGCTACAATTAACATTATTTTACCCCATTTACCACATTTTGCGGTGCTTAAATCCATTTTCCCCCAAAATCAGCGCAGAGAAGCAGTCTGTGCCTGCTTATCTCTGCCTCCACCTGCTGAGGGCAATTCCTGAGCTCTCTCATCATCTCGAGCTCTGATCGCTGGTGCCTAATGGCACTCGCTGGATCTAATCTCTCCTGCCACGCTGGCTCCATTGCGTCAGGCCTGTTAGAGTTAGTCGCATAGCTGCAGTCTCTGTTTTCCTCCAAACAAACAAGTAAACAAGCACGACAATGGCACGGCCGCGCGCCCGCTCTCTCGCCTACGTTCGCTCCTTGGTGGGGATGTTTATTGTTCAGGGAGATGGAAACAGTGAATTGGGCCTCAATTAAAGGCAGTCATGACTCTAATACCCCCTAATCTACAGCAGGGGGGCCCTTAAAGAGTGCGGGGTTGTTTTAAGCTGCCGCCAGCCAGCACCGGGCCCCCGAGGGGCCCCTCTTTAACTGCCCCTGCTGTTAAATCTGAGAGGTAGTACGTCCTGTTGCAGGTGTCACCTCGGAGCGGCCCAGAGCGCTTCCACAGGTGGGCAGGTCCGCCTCCCTCTCGGATGGTTTGTGCCTCAGAGGCCAGGGCTATTAAAAAAGGGAAAATGACATTATTGCAAATCCAGCAGCTCCGGCACCTCCGAGGGCCGACGGCTTTGTTCTACAGGCATGTGGGGCCCAGTTTGGAGTGGGAGGTGGACAGCGGGTCTGTTTCAGCTCTGCTTAGACAGCTAAAAACTTCAGAGGGGGCAGAAGGGCGGTGCATTCAATATGGCTGTCGATTTTGCAATCAATGAAATATGTCTTGCCAAAACATTCCGAATCCAGTCAACAAACTATTAATAACAGGCGCTGTAAAAAATACATGACCTAGACCTGTTTCTGGAGAACTCCAACCAACTCCAACACACTTGTCTGGAAGTTCCTTGATTTCCTGGTTCAGATGTGTTTAATTAGTGTTAGAGCTCAACTCTGCAGGACGGGTTTTTTAAAGGGATACTCCACCCCAAAATGAAAATTTTGTCATTAATCACTTACCCCCATGTCGTTCCAAATCCGTAAAAGCTTCGTTCATCCTCGGAACACAATTTAAGATATTTTGGATGAAAACCGGGAGGTTTGTGACTGTCCCATTGACTGCCAAGTAAATTACACTGTCAAGGCACAGAAAAGTATAAAAAACATCACCAAAATAGTCCATCTGCCATCAGTGGTTCAATCGGAATTTTATGAAGCGACGAAAATACTTTTTGTACGCAAAGAAAATAAAAATAACGACATTTATTCGTAACGCATGGATACGTATTGTACATTTATTTACGCTTTGATTTTAACGGAAACAGCATATCCATGCGTTACTGATGACAGAATTGTTGAATAAATGTCATTATTTTTATTTTCTTTGCGTACAAAAAGTATTCTCGTCGCTTTATAAAATTCCGATTGAACCACTGATGGCAGATGAACTATTTTGGCGATGTTTTTTATACTTTTCTGTGCCTTGACAGTGTAATTTACTTGGCAGTCAATGTTACAGTCACAAACCTCCCGGTTTTCATCCAAAATATCTTAAATTGTGTTTTCCGAAGACAAACAAAGATTTTACGGGTTTGGAACAACAAGGGGGTAAGAAATTAATAACGACAATTTTCATTTTGGGGTGGAGTATCCCTATTTTTTTTTTTTTTTTTTTTTTTACACATTAATCATAGGTTGTTCAGAAAGACAATAATAATTGTTCTCCATGTATAAAGATCCAGAATGTGTGCTTTACTTACACAATTCAATTTTTTATAAATACATGTTTTTAGACAGATTTGTCTTATATAATGTAAAATCATTTGCATTTGTAACTTGTTTAAATGTGATTTTATTTAATAAAATGTTAAAATTTGAATTTTGAGATTCTGAACAAGTAAACTGTGAAGAAATGCTTATTTAGCAAGGATTTAAACAAAGGTAATGCTTTTATTCAGTAAAGATGCATTAAACTGATTAAAAGTGACAGTCAAGATTTTTACATTATAGAGGAATTTTATTTCAAATAAATGCTTTGCTTTTTAACTTTCTATTCATCAAAGTATTGTAAAAATAATAATAATAATAATGTTCCAATTTTCCACAAAAATATTAAACAACTGTTTTCAACATTGGTAATAATAAGAAATGTTTCTTGAGCAGGAAATCAGCATACTGAAAATGATTTTTGCTGAGTCATACTGTATGAGTCATGAGTCATACTGTATGACACTGAAGACTGGAGTAATTATGCTAAAAAACATTCAGCTTTGCTATCACACAAAAACAAAATATACATTTTAAAATATATTAAAACGGACAAAAGCTATTTTAAATGGTAAACATTTTTCACAGTATTACTGTTTTTCTTCTTTTTGATCAAATAAATGCAGCCTTAAAAGACTCATTTCAAAACAATTTAAAAAATCTTACCGACGCCAAACTTTTGAATATTAGTTCACAGTTAAGAACATGGAATATACAAAAAATGTTGTATTTCAATGAACAATAATTTTACACTATATTTTAACAAAATGCACAAAAAATGGCATCAAAATTAAGGCTACATTTCAGCTGATTAATCTCAGTCTGTTGCTACATAAGAAACTCACAGCCTCCACTTCATCCGTGTCAAGCTGAATATAGCATCGTTTCTAACTAAGGTTTTAACTCTCTCTCTTTTTGTTTTTTTGCAGTGTATTCGAGGCAGGAAAGCCACTTTGGAGGAGCTACAGACGGTCCACACTGAGGCTCATGTGCTGCTTTACGGAACCAACCCTCTCAGACAGAAACTGGACAGTAAGAGCAAACACACACACTCACACACACACACCTGACTACACCACGGGCTGAATCTGACTGAGTTTTGTGAATGAGCACATTGTTGTATTTCTCTCTCTGCGACAGTTGGAGCCTGCGATGGCCTTCTCAGTTATTAGCCCGTGAAGCTTCGCCTGGACTTCTGCAATTATCCACATTATTTACGCTTCTGCAGCCAGATCCGCCTTACAGCATGTTTCCTAAACGCTGCAATTCGTTTCATTTTTTTTTTTGGCCCGTTGTCCTTCCCTCCCCATCCCAAACTCCCTGGCGTTCCCCTCTGTCAGCCCACTCTCTGCTTTCATCAGTCATGGCCTTGATCTGAGTTTGCCCCTGAGCTGTCCGTCAAGGCCGTCACCTCTCTGCCAATAACAACCACACATGCAGTTTTCCATGACTTCAGCTCCGGCCCCCTCATGCAGCGATCAAACACATGCTTAAACGACATGCCCGCTCACACACACACGTTTACACGCATTGATATTTCACACTCCTCGGGTACGGAGAAGACATGTTTCCACCTTTCTTATCTGATTGGGTCAGTTTATTCAACAGGCTTTTTTGATCTTGCAACAATGTGTTGCTTCATAAGCACGATTGATTTGAAAAATAGGGCAATTTTAATCAATAGATGCTTTGCCTCATTGAGAAACGTTGGATTATTGCATGTGTGTTTGTGCAGTAATATAGTAGGGGATGGTCATTGTGGTCATTTTGTTGAGTATTCAGGGTTGGTGGTCCATCTGTGCTGATTTTTAATTGTTCGTCTATTTACATACCGTATGCGTCCGATTGACGTCTTTCACCATTGCATTACATCTCAGTTTTTTTTAGTGTACTGATGCCATTTACTTGCACACCATATTTTAAAGGCACCGTTTTATTTTAAGTTACAGTAGCACAGCAGCATATACAGTAAGCATGCAAAACAAAACTGTGCTTGCAATGCATTGAACAAGCGTTTAGTTTTGCACATGCTTACATGGGTAACGCAAATACAGTAAATCATTTTTGTGCAGCAGAGGAATCCCCAGTATAAAATTTGGTTTGAAGATTTTTTTATTAACATTTATTCTTGCTTTAAGTGTGTCATACGTAAGGGATAATCAAAGGCTAGCTGTGCATTAAAATCCTTGGAGGCAAAGAACCGCCCGACGCGAAGCGGTTTGATTTGCTTAAAAGTATTCGCTCATAGGAGTCATTAATTTGTGAATCTAATGATACTAGTTGCACTGTTTTTGATTCACTTAAAAAAGTTGGCTCATAAGAATCATTGGTTCGTGAATCAAATGACACGGGTTGCACTAAATGTTTTTGATTCACTTAATAGAGCCAGCACATAAAAGTCTAAAAAGAACTGGCAACAATTAGTTAATGAATTAAATGACACAGGTTGCACTATTGTTTTGTTTCACTAAACAGAACCAGCTCATAAGATAAATTTTTTTCATGAATTGGATCACATTTGTTTCACTGTTTGTCTTGACACAGGTTGCTCTGTAATTTAACTGAATAATTTAATTCACTTTAAGTGCCCCTATTATGGATTTTTGAAAATGACCTTTCATGCAGTGTGTAACACAGCTCTAAGTGAATATAAACATCCCGCAAAGTTTTAAATCTGAAAGTGCACCGTGTATAAAGTTATTGTCTCTCAAAAGAAAGAGTCGACTCTGAATCATTGAAACGAGTTGTTTTTAAAACTAATCCCAAGCCGTTTCATGTTGATGTCAAAATGAAACGTTAGCATATTGCCCGCCCACTTGTTGCATGTGCAGACCTGAGAAAACTTGATTTTTTTCGTTGGTCTGAATGAAAATGCAATTTCATTCTTTGCCACTAGGTGCCACTTTTGGAGCGTTAAAAGCTCACAAACACTGCTTTAAATGAAATCGACCAATCACCGCATATTAGCGTCACGCAAAGGAGGGTTTTGGAAAAATGAATCGTTAACCGAATCATTAGGGAGTCGTTGAGCAAATAAGGTAAAAAAATAAATGCATATTATAAGAAAATGAAAGTGTTTTTTGACCTTGCATGCATGACAACCTGTTGTTGGGGACTTCCAAAACCAAAATATGAACCTTTCATTACCCATAATAGGGGCATTTTAAAGGAATCAGTTCAGAAAAGTCGTCAGTTTATGAATCAGATGACGCTTTATAAGTTGCACTATGTTGTTTGTGCATAATGATTGTGTAGTCAGCAAAGACAATGCAATAATAAATACATATTATCTTAACATCATTTTGCCACTTTTTTTTGCCTTATCAAACTACACAACTAACCGTCATGCTCCAAGTTCATCTTCTCCACTGAACAGTGGTGCTAAAACACTGCTAGCCTAAAGTGTATTTCTGGCCCGATATGTAACAGATATGACTCAGTACAGCACATACATCTTGATATAGCTCAGTGATGTTGATGATCTTTATGTCTTTCTCTCTGTCTCTCATCAGGCTCAGTGACACCCATGTTCGTGAGACTGCCGTGTGGAGGAATCGGGGTGAGTTTCTCTTTCTTTCCCGTGTGTAAATAACGGTCCTGTTTGTTCTCCCTCCCCCGAACTCCAGCGGCAACAAAAACTGTTGCTCTCCTCTCTGCCGAGCGGGTAATTGTGTCCAGATGCTTTCTATAAACAAGCTGTGTGCGGTGTGTGTGTGTGCGTGCGTGCATTCTCTGAAGATGATGATGATGAATGAATGGATAGACTTGTTCTTCAGTGCTGAGTGGACAGTGTCAGCCACACTCTTTCACGGCTCTGGAACAGGAAGTACTCATCCTCACTTCTCTCATTCTACTCATGCCCTCCCCGTCTGGTGTAGGTGAATGATTCAGACAGACCATGAATGGTTTCCTCTAATGAATGGAGAGATGGTTCAGTCATTCATGGGAAAGAATTTGGAGTAATCTCGCTTTTGTGTTATCGTCGATACAGTATATCTATTTCAAAGGGAAATAATTTCTTTTTCTGTGGCCTGTTGCAAATATTGCACAAAATCGTGACTATTTGGGATAATGTAATCATTACATTAACATTGCATTTTTGCATTTACATTCATGCATTTGGCAGATGCTTTTATGCAAAGTGACTTATATTGCATTGAAAATATGCATTTTATCTGTTTTAGGGATTTGAATCTATGATTCTGCCATAGCATGCACCGTTCTCTGTTTGAGCTACAAGAAGACTATATTACGTTTTACCATCCAAATAAGGAAATGTTAAGATAATATAGAGACATTGAACTAGTTTCATATATTTTTGGTTGTTACAAGTTCCTGAAGCAAAATATCATAGAAGAGGAAGTGCATATTGGCTCAAAAGACTCTTTATTTAATAGGACCACTTTATTTATTTGCTTATTTATTATATATTTATGTAACACACACTCTCTTTCACCCTCTCTTTATAATTTATAAAGCTGTTCTTTTGAAATTTTTATTCATGAAGTAATCATTAAAAATAGACACGTTTTCACAAAAATATTAAGCTGTGCAACTGTTTTTAACATTGATAATAATAAATAAAATGTTTCTCGAGCAGCAAATCAGCATATTAGAATGATTTCTGAAGGATCATGTGACATTGAAGACTGAAGTAATGATACTGAAAATTCAGCTTTGCATCACAGGAATAAATTACATATTCAAATATATTTAAATAGAAAAGTTATTTTAAATTGTAATAATATTTCACAATATTGTTATATTTACTGTCGTTTAAATCAAGCAAATAGAACAAATCCTTAGTGAGCATACGAGAAGCTCCAGCCTTTGAATGGTTGTATATGTATATAAAATAATATTTATGTTTTTGTGAACAATGTTTACTTGAATGTATTGTTCAGGTGAACTGGGATCCAAAAAAAAACCCACCATTCACAGTTTATGACAGTTTACAAAACAAATTTAATACAATTATCTGTCTGACAATTAATAGCCAGACAAATTCCATAATTGTGATAGATTTGTTTTTATACTTCCAGATGCAGTGAGGTGGATTTGTGTGTGTGTGTGTGTGTGTTAGTTAATGGTGTGACCTCAGGCAGGGCTGTTGGAGGGGGACTGATAAATGGCAGGCGGTCCTGTCTGGCTGAAGTCACAGTCTTTGAGCTGAATGGTGAGAAACAGAAGGGCTCTGGACTCTTTTATGGAAATGGAACAAAATTGTTGTCTTCCTGCATCTCTACAGCGAAAATTAGCCTGTCAGGGTGAAGATAAACTGTGCTTGTTCATTCCAACACGCTCCCCAGCCCTGCCTGAGACCTGCGCCCCCAAACCTCAGCGTCTACAACATCACTCTATTACTTTCTACCGCTTTTACACCATGGGCCACGTTAGGGTGGGCTTTTGGGGCTTAAACTCTAATGTTTTGATGTCTTTTGCCAAGTTTTTTTTTGTTTTTTTGTTTTTTTGGTTTGTTTCTCTTTTTTTTTTTTTTTATTACATATACAGTTACATATGTGCCAGGGTAAAACCTTAAAAAAAGTTTTCATTACTTGAAATAAAAGAAATGTTAACTGAAATAGAATTAAAAAATAAACTTATTTTATTTCAGCTAGTTGCCAAGCTAGTATTTCTTATTTTTGTTTAGCTTATATTATAAAAAAAAAAAAATAGACATATTGGTAACACTTTAATATAGGGACCAATTTTCACTATTAACTAGTTGCTTATTAGCATGCCCATTATTAAAGTACCCCTATTATGGATTTTTGAAAATGACTGCAGTGTGTAACACAAGTGAATGAAAACATCCTGCAAAGTTTTAAATCTGAAAGGGCACCATGTATAAAGTTATTGTCTCTCAAAAGAAAGAGTCGACTGAATCATTGAAACGAGTCGTTTTTAAATGAATCCCAAGCCATTTTATGTTGAAGTCAAAATGAAACATTAGCATATTGCCCGCCCACTTGTTGGTTTGAATGAAAATGCAGATTCATTCTTTGTCACTAGGTGCCGCTTTTGGAGCGGTAAGGCTGTACACAAAGCAGCACCCTGTGCTCACAAACACTACTTTAAATGAAATCGACCAATCACCACAGATTAGCTTCACGCAAAGGAGGGGTTTGGAAAAATTAATCATTTGGGAGTCGATGAGCAATTAAGGTTAAAATAAATGTGTATTGTAAGAAAATGAAAGTGTTTTTTGACCTTGCATGCATGTCAACCTGTTGTTGGGGACTCCCAAAACCAAAATATGAACCTTTCATAACCCATAATAGGAGTGCTTTAACATATTGGCTGTTAATTAGTACTTATAAAGCACATATTGTGCATGACCATATTCTATATCTCTAATCCTTCCCAATACCTAAACTTAACAATTACCGTAATAACTTTTGCAAAAGCAGCAAATGAGTAGTTTACCGAGGCAAAAATCGTAGTTAATGGTTTAATTATGAGAATCGGACCTTAAAGTGACCGACATTTAATAAAACAACTAATAAAAATGACAAAAACTCAACAAAATTACTAAAACTTTAACTAAAGTTAACATGAAAACAAAATATACAAATAAATTCTAATTTAAAATATTAATAAAAACTATAGCAGTATCTCAATGAAACTAAAATAACACTGATATCCACTAAATAATATTTAAAGATTCACTTAAGAGTTTTTTGTTTGTTTGTTTGTTTATTTTCGTTATTATTTATTTGACAGTGTTTTATTGTGGTTCTGTTCCAAAACGTAGTGTGCTGCCTGTGTTGGCAGTGTTTTAAGGCATAGTTGCACTCCAGACTTATGCTAGAATGTCTATATCTCACATCTTTTTGTGCTCTCTCTTTTATTTCTACACTAAATTCCTTCATCATGCACTCTTGCTCTCTTTCATTAGCTCACTCTTTCTCATTTCCCTAGCTTTTCTCTTTCTCTGTTCCCCGATTCATATTTTTTTCTGTTTTAAATGCACCACAGGCTCGTAATTCGTGACAAAGTCATTCTTGGCCGAGCTTGAAAAGACCAGAGGTTTTTTACGTTGCCCTTGAGTGCTCATGCCATAGAAAAGCTGAATTCATAAATGGATGGAGGATATGTATTCTGAGAGGGAGACCCAGGGTTGGTAAACCCCTTCGGAGCGCCTCAGCGGTTCTCCAGGTTTCTCACTTCCCTCTCGCCGTCTTTCTTGTTGCCAGCTTGTTGTTTCATTAAGTGCTTATTTCACCCGCTTCCCCTCCACATGCTGTTGCAGAGACACAGACTGTCCTAATATTCCTTCCTCTAAGATGTTTCGAGCACTTTAACAGAAATGAGTTCAATGTTTGTACGCGGTTTATTGGAAAACCGTACTGTAAGTAGAGCGTGATGTTGTGGACGAGAAAGACGTTTTATTGGCAGTCGGTTGATGGATATTGGATGTACAAGAGAAGACTGTTTGACACAGTCAGTCACCATTTAAAACACCCTGCTTCCACTAGTTCAAATATAGTATATGGTTTAATATTTAAAATATATCAAATATTTTAATAATAATATAAAATTTATAATAAATAATAAAAAATGATATAATTGGAAACGTTGGCTGTTTTTCCTATTTAATGCACAGAACTACAGAATGCCAAAGGGTAAAACCTTTTTCCTTAAAAATAAATAAATAATAATAATTATGGTTTTTAATATATATATATATATATATTTTTTTTTTTTTTTTTTTTACTTATTGTATTTGAATTTATTTTTAATTATTCAAAACTATATTTTTCTGTTTATTATTTTTAAATAATCATTCATTTGTAATATTAAAAATAATAATAAAAGGAAATAGATTTTGTGTTTTTCTTTTTTTTTACAAATGCACATTGGAAAAAAGTTAACTTTATTTTATTTATTTATTTTAAATAGCATTATATATATACACACATATATATATTATAAAATTCAAATTATTATAAAATTTGTATAATATTTCTATTTATTAACAATTATCGTCATTTTATTATTTATAATTGTATTAATTAAAATAGTAATTTTATATCATTATAAATATAATTATGTTTTTGGAACAAAATATGTAATTTCTATGATATTATGGTCTCAATATATGTCGCAGATTCCCCCTTGAATGTAATTCTATGTAATTCACATTTTTTTTAAGGTCATATTCTCGCCAAATTTTTGTCCCTATCCTCAAGCATGAGAAATAGTAACAGTGATGCTTGTCGTAGCACAATTAGTTAAAAATTATATAACACAATTAATTAAAAATGGCACTTCATGTCAAACTTGAAGTGTAAGAGATGTTATTCTGCGCTTTGAGCACCTGTTGATCTATAAAGCCGGTAGTTTACGCCTCATGAATTATTCCCTATTTTACTCATGACCCCATTTAAGTGCTGAAGTATTAGTGTGTGTGTTCCTGTGTGTACGTGTGTGTTCATTTGTGCGGTAATTGCAGGCTGTAGGGCAGACGTGTGTGAGCATAATCAGTAATGCCTGATGAATGGCTGTTTTCTGTCTCTAAGCATTCTGGGAATGCCCCCCTTTCTGAGCCAGGTCTGTCCCGCCACTATTTGCCTTTCGTGTCACAGAATAAACGCCCGTTCTCATCCTGTCTGTGCTAAACTCCCAGCATGCTTGTGTCCTTTGGGTTGTGCATTAGGTGTCAAAAGAGCCTCTGGCCTCTTTGTGACCATGTTGTTGGTTTGTGTGTCGTTATCTCTTCCTGATTGCTCTGCAATCAAGCTCTTCTGTGAGAACAAGAAGGGCACAAAAGAGGATGTTTGGGAACGGTTGGGTGCGAAGGGCTCATGTACTGTGCCGTATCTGTTTGCCGTCCGCTTGAGTAAACGTCTCACTTCTGTCAGCGATGAGAAAACACCGGTACGAGAGACTTTCCCCTGTCCTCATAGACATGGGCTCACGAGGAGACACTTCCTAAGAACCGATAAATGTTGTTTAGTGTTCGCTAACTTAATTTGCTAGAAATTGTGAGTGCAATCATTTTTAAGTACACTACAACAGGACTAACTACAAAGTGACTAATGATTTGTGGGTAGCAAAGAATCATGACTTTTCATGAAACGTCAACTCTGTTAATAACATAATATGCACAACACCATGTACTCTTTTGTGTTTTTTATTCATTTCTATAGTTTTTTTAACTGTTTTTTTTAATAATTGCAAAAATGTTTTTTTTAAATAATTATAACATTTAATAGCGTATTCTTTATTATTATTATTTTACAGTCATTTAATGTTTGTAAAATGTGTTTATATTTATTTTTTGTATGGATATATATATATATATATATATATATATATATATATATATATATATATATATATATATATATATATATATATATATATATATATATATTAGGGCTGTCAATCGATTAAAATATTTAATCGTGATTAATCGCATGATTGTCATGAGTTAACTCGTGATTAATCGCAACTTAATCGCACATATTTATTTGTTCTAAATGTACCTTAAATTAATACTTTTCAAGTTTTTAATACTCTAATCAACATGGGCATGGACAAATATGGATGCTTTATGCAAATGTATGTTTATTATGTTTATTAAAATACCAGGTTCCCATTACTTCTCTTTCTTTGCACTGAGCAATTTACTTACACAAACCTGTTTACATTTTTCCAGGAACGGGCAGCTCACTTCTTCTGAACATGCAAAATGTACATTTATTATTTATTATCACATTTGTTTGCCTCTCTGTGCCACATACTGTATTTTGATGCGGCTAAATTCTCAATAAAACTGTTTTCATCTATATATTTTACTGTTTCTGTTGTCAGACAACGGAATGAATACGAAATAGTGATTGAAACGCGACCCATTAAAACTACATAACCAGCTCTCCCTCCCAAGATGTTAATCTGCACAAAAATCCTGATAATCAAGCCGTCGTCTGAGGAAATCAAATACACATAAGATAAAGAGAATAGCAACACTGTGCATCTCCATTTCTCCAACTACGGGGTAGGCCAGGGGTCAAACAGAAAATGCGCTGCGTTAATAAAATTTGTGCCGTTCTAGTTATTAACGTGTTAACTTTGACAGCCCTAATATATACAGTATATAATGTATTGGGTAACAGATACCCAAGATATAAATCATGTCAGCTAGCTCAACTAGCTTAACTTAATAGCTACCATAATAATAATAATAATTAGTATTATTATTATTGTTGTTGTTGTTATCTGTGTGTGTTGTTGTTGCTGTTGTTTTTCTTTCTTTTTTTTATCACACTTGATAGCAGTCCCAGTATCATCTCCACCCTAAATTCAACAGACCTGTGTTTGTTTGTATTAACAGGTTGACAGTGACACTATCTGGAATGAAGTTCACTCGTCCAGTGCTGCTCGTCTGGCTGTGGGATCTGTAGTGGATTTGGTGTTTAAGGTGGCTTCAGGAGAGCTAAGGGTAAGACTGACACTCTCTCGCACACTCAGTGGTCACAGATGTGTGATTAATGCTCCAATCAGAATTTAGACTCTGAATTATCCATTTCACAGATGTGATTTCTATAGACGCTTATTTCTGCCACAGAGTAATAATATAAAAAAGGTAATTGAGACTTATCTCATAATTCTGACTTTTTTCCACACAATTCTGACTTTTCTCTTTTTTTTCTTGCGAGGTATAAATTCAGAATTGTGAGATATAAACTTGCATTTCTGAGAAAAGTCAAAATTGCGAAACGTAAGTTCAGAATTCTCAAAATTATGAGATGTACTGTAAACTCATATTTCCAAGAAAAAAGTCAAAATTACAAGATGCAAACAGAATTCTTAAAAAAAAAAAAAAAACAGAATTGCGAGAAAAAGTCAAAAATGTAAGATGCAAACACAGAATTATATATAAAAAAAAATAATAATTAAAAAAATCTGAATTGCAAGATGTAAACTCATAATTCCAAGAAAAAAAGTCAAAATACTGGGATGTAATTTATGAGAAGAAAAGTAAAAAAATATGAGATGTAAACTTGCAATTGCGATATATAAACATGCAATTATCCTCTTCATATTTTTATTCCATGGCAGGAATAAGCTTCCATAGATTTCCCCTCCGCCTTGTTTGAATTGTAATGAGGTGAACTGTAGCCTCCCCAGTGTGTGTGTGTGTCTGGGGTCAGGTGACCTGGGGCATCCTCAGAGCTCACAGGAAGTGACCCAAAAGACACAATCTACTCACATAATGCAAACATTCCATAGCGTAACCTAACCCTGAGTGAGCTGCCGCCCACCCCAATAACATAACACACTGAAATACATCTATCATCGCATTCAGAAACCCTTGCTTCAGCCTCGAGCTTGCCCAGAAAAACACAATACACCTACATCATCCACTATCACCAGATGCAATCCAGATACATTTCATTCTCTGTTTCGCACTCTTTCTCTGGATATAATAATATCCTCTGGAGTGAGGAAGGATAATAATATCATGAAGCTGCAGGCGACCCAGTGTGAACTGTGAGGAACGCAGCATCATGCATCAGCAGACTTAAAGTCCTCTCGCTAACAGTAGCTATGGGACGGCATGTGGCAACCTGGTAGCATCCACCTGGAAATTATGTTTTTGTAAATAAACCCACATTCATCACTGTACTGCTGTGTCCATACCAGGCTCAATGCTACAAATACCAGTGTTTTCTGTTCTCACTGAAACTGAAATTTTGCATGAAATGACAAAATCACAGCTAATCAAAAAAAAAACAATTTGAACGTACAGTCAGCCAAAATATGTATAGTCCAAAAAAAAAAAAAAAACTGGGGTGATCATTGCAAAAACAGCCATTTGAATTGAGTTAAATTAAATATTACTGCATCTAACTTCCAATAAATAATGATTAAAAAATAATAAAGGAACAATAATTTCAAAACAGAATTTTAAGCTAATTTATTATCCAATGAATAATTAAATGAATTATAATATTATCCAATGAATAATAAATTAGCTCGAAATATTGATTTGAAATTATAGTTCTTTTATTACTTTTAATAGTTACATTTTATTGTTTTTATAAACAAAATATTTAACTGCATAGAAGTAAATAAATGCTTGTAATTGTAAGTGAAATTAATTTAAATCTTTCATAATCCTATGCAAACCCCCATTTTAAATTTTTGTTCATTTTTAAATGAAATGAAGTATAACAAATGCAGTAATGTATTGGATAAAAGATTAAACTAAAAAAAATACAAATATTTAATCAAACTCCTAGTAAATTTATTTGAATTCAAATATAAATAAATAGAACTCAAAAATAAATAATTTAAAATATTTATTTGAATTATTTTTAATTGATTAAAATTGTTATAAATTGTATATTATAATTATATTGTTACTTTCATGTTAATTAATTATTATTTAAATTTTAAAAAGGCAGTGTTTTATCTGCTCCCATAAAACTTTAGTATATTACAACATTTTGACCCATACAAGGTCTTTGTGATATTACATGATTTTAATATCATTACATTTTTATTGGAGTGCACTGTATGTGTGTGTGTGTGTCTGTGTTTAACTAATTAACATAACAATATTATTATTTATTTATTTATTTTATTTTTGACCGAGCACCTGTTCTAGTTATGTTGGGATGTGTGCTTTGAATTGAAATGAATTCATTTAAGATACTAAATTAAGGTGATTCTGTATTTCTTACATTTAAGGTCTGAGACACTGTGGCTTAAACAGCTGTGTGTGTGTGTGTTTGTGTTCGCAGAACGGCTTTGCTGTGGTACGACCTCCAGGACATCACGCTGAGGAGAGCACTCCCATGTACGTCCTCACTGTCTCTCTGTGATCTCAAAATAAACTCCACAGCTGATATCAGCATCACATTATACACACACAGCATCTGAAATCAGTGTGATACACACTATCCTCTGACATAAATGAATTCCAGCACTGCAGTGGGACGCCTGGGCTTCCAGCACTCACGCTGGCTTCAGTACAGTCATGCAAATTATCGGTGAGGTGAATACAGCACAGTAGGCCAACGTTATCTCCACACTGACTCACGCCAGTTTTATTTGGAAGGACTAGCATGTGTTAGAAACTGCAAGTTTTGTGAGTAAAGTAGAGTTTGGAGTGTCTTTTCTGTATCCAGCAATGAAAGGGATTCCTATAGCTCGAACTAAAAAATAATAATAAAAAGCATATATTTATATGTAAAATCACTTTTTTCAAAATGTGTTGAACGTATGTCCATATAATTATATACTGTAAAATAAAAATTACAAAAATGTCACAAATAATTACAAAGAAATGGTAAGTATTACCGACTTAAACTATTACTGTCATAGAGTGAAATAGTATTTTCTTGTAAAGCATTTCATTTTTGTTTTATTTATACCTTATATAAATATTTAAATATATAAATAAATGTTTACAGAACATTTTTTTTTTTTTAAGTGTAACAACAAATCAACTATATATATATACACAGAGAGAGAGAGAGAGAGAGAGAGAGATGTTTAGTTTATATTACTAGAAAACAATAATAACAAAAAATAAATGTTTTAAACTATTTAGACATGTCCCAAATTGTGGTAACCGAGTTTGACCATTAGTTGACCTCAATTTTGTCAATCAACGTTTTCTGGTGGTTAAGCGCTTCTTTTTACTGACCAAATGCTGAAACATAAAAGAAACTGATTTCATAATTGATTTTGTAAGGGTTTCAGACCCTCTCTGTATTTGTAGCATTTGTTGCTGATCTGGAAGCATTTTCTTGCATGCTTCAGACTCTGCGTTTGAGCTGTTTGGGTACACGGCGTCCTCAATGCTCAGCTCGGCAACTTGGATGCAATTTTATTTATCTTAAAGCTTGATGGTTTATCCAAATTAATGTCAGGTATCGTTAACGGGGAACTAAATTCCCTCTAATTGCCGAGCTTTGCCGCTCTAAAAGGCTGGAGCGTCACAGCCGCTCCTCCCATCTTTATTCCCAGTGCGTCTCCCTCATTACGGAAAGGTTAAAGTAAACGAGTGTTCCTCAGTCTCTATGGTGAAAGGTTAAATAAAAGGATTGTTCCGTGGATGGCGTGTTTGGGGAGCAGACTGAGGTTTGGTGCCTCTGTCGTGGGCCGCGGGCCAGGCCCTGTTCTTACGCTCTGATGTCAAGCCAGGACGCAGTGGGTGAATTGTGTCATTAGTGAAATGAGACAATCCATCAGGCCAGGAGGTCCACTTCACAAACGCACACGATCAGGCCCTCCACCATAGATCACACACCAGCTGACTGTGTTCTCTCTCACAAGCTGTTTTCTGCTTTTGTTTTTGACACAAATAACAGGGGATTTTGCTATTTCAACTCGGTCGCCATTGCAGCCAAACTCCTGCAGCAGAGACTCAACGTCAGTAAGATTCTCATTGTGGACTGGGTAAGTTCACCCTCGATCAGATCATATTTTCTCTATTAATAAATGTCCCCTTTCCTATTTCTGTGCCACTGAGTCACCAAATAATCTCATTTTCAAACTGATTCCCAAACAGTGACATTGGTGCATAATGTAACAGTGGAGAAAATTGCAAACATCATTTTTCAGTAAATAACAATTCTTTTATCACAGTTTAATATTTTTGTTTTCTGCTGTATGAGTGAAAAAATTTATTTATTTTAATATTTTCATCATTTAATTTATATATATATATATATATATATATATATATATATAAATATATTTTTCTTAAATATATATACATGTATGTGTGTATGTGTGTATATTTATAAATCTACACAGTACACACACATATACTATGTAAACAAAAACTTTTATTTTGGATGCGATTAATCATTTGACAACACTAATGTTTCAAGTTTACTTTATTTATATAGCACATTCAAAACAGCCACAAGACTGACCAAAGTGCTTCACAATAAGAAACAGCATCATAAAATTAATAATACAAAAACTGCAACCAGAAAAATAAAACACAAATAGCATATATAATATTAGGGGTGGAACAATACATGTATTTGTACCGAATCGTCACGGTACGTGCATCTCGGTTCGGTGCATGAGGCCTTATAACGAATAAAGGCAATTCATCCTCAATCCAGAAGGGGACGCCCGCAGTAATGCAACGCTGTTTGATAACCGCCAGCAGAAGAACAGCGAATACTATGAGTTGCGTGCTTGAAAACAAAGCCCCTAGACAGTGACCATGTGCTGATTCTGAATCGTCTCTCACATAGACTGACAAAGGAGTATACTTTAAAGGCTTGTGCACTCAACTGTTTGCGAAATGGAGCTTTGTGTTTGTGTATCTTACCTCTCATTCGGCACAAATCCAAATATTCCATAATATTTCCTATTTGCGATGTAACGTATCTGAATGCTAAACTATTGTTTATTATGTAAATTATAGGCTTTGTACTTCAGTCGCGCTCCAAAGGTGAGACAGAGGAGGGCGCGCTTGATGTTTGGTTCACTGTAGTTTATTTTGATAAAGGACCAACTGTGCTGTCAAGTTAGCAATGCTGGAACTGATGTGTGTGTGTGTGTGCTCGGCGCGATCACTTCAACTGTTTCCTTATACCAGCAGAATCAACTTTCAACACTTATTGTCTTATTAATAATGCATCACTGTATAAAGGTCTCCTTTTATTTGTGTACACTCACAATTAAGACAAAACATTGTGCTTTTGTAAAATAAGGAAAACAAATAGAATTTCGCTTTCTGCCATTTGAGTTTCCTTTATGTGAACAAATTAAGCCTGTCACAAAATTAACTGAAAACGCAGCATATATAGGCTACGTTACGTGTCGCACTGTTTTTTCTCTTGTTTATCTGTAAACTAAATCAAATATATTTCAAGAATTTATTGCTTGTATGTATATATGTACTGCAGATTTTATATATATTTAATAATTAGTATTTCCACATGTAGGTGGAAAATATTGTAATTTGTACTACTGTCTGTTGAAAATAAATGAAAAGAAACCGAGCATAGTAGATTTTTTTCCTGTTGTACCGAAATCGTATTGAACCGTGACCCGAACCGAGGTACATACCGAACAGTAACATCTGTGTACCGTTCCACCCATAATATATATATATATATATATATATATATATATATATATATATATATATATATATATATATATATATATATATATATATATATATATAAATATATTTTTCTTAAATATATATATATAATACATAAGTATTTCTTAAATATATACATGTATGTGTGTATATTTATAAATCTACACAGTACACACACATATACTATGTAAACAAAACTTTTATTTTGGATGCGATTAATCATTTGACAACACTAATGTTTCAAGTTTACTTTATTTATATAGCACATTCAAAACAGCCACAAGACTGACCAAAGTGCTTCACAATAAGAAACAGCATCATAAAATTAATAATACAAAAACTGCAACCAGAAAAATAAAACACAAATAGCATATATAATATTAGGGGTGGAACAATACATGTATTTGTACCAAATCGTCACGGTACGTGCATCTCGGTTCGGTGCATGAGGCCTTATAACGAATAAAGGCAATTCATCCTCAATCCAGAAGGGGACGCCCGCAGTAATGCAACGCTGTTTGATAACCGCCAGCAGAAGAACAGCGAATACTATGAGTTGCGTACTTGAAAACAAAGCCCCCTAGACAGTGACCATGTGCTGATTCTGAATGCGTCTCTCACATAGACTGACAAAGGAGTATACTTTAAAGGCTTGTGCACTCAACTGTTTGCGAAATGGAGCTTTGTGTTTGTGTATCTTACCTCTCTCATTCGGCACAAATCCAAATATTCCATAATATTTCCCTATTTGCGATGTAACGTATCTGAATGCTAAACTATTGTTTATTATGTAAATTATAGGCTTTGTACTTCAGTCGCGTTCCAAAGGTGAGACAGAGGAGGGCGCGCTGATGTTTGGTTCACTGTAGTTTATTTTGATAAAGGACCAACTGTGCTGTCAAGTTAGCAATGCTGGAACTGATGTGTGTGTGTGTGTGCTCCGGCGCGATCACTTCAACTGTTTCCTTATACCAGCAGAATCAACTTTCAACACTTATTGTCTTATTAATAATGCATCACTGTATAAAGGTCTCCTTTTATTTGTGTACACTCACAATTAAGACAAAACATTGTGCTTTTGTAAAATAAGGAAAACAAATAGAATTTCGCTTTCTGCCATTTGAGTTTCCTTTATGTGAACAAATTAAGCCTGTCACAAAAATTAACTGAAAAACGCAGCATATATAGGCTACGTTACGTGTCGCACTGTTTTTTCTCTTGTTTATCTGTAAACTAAATCAAATATATTTCAAGAATTTATTGCTTGTATGTATATATGTACTGCAGATTTTATATATATTTAATAATTAGTATTTCCACATGTAGGTGGAAAATATTGTAATTTGTACTACTGTCTGTTGAAAATAAATGAAAAGAAACCGAGCATAGTAGATTTTTTTCCTGTTGTACCGAAATCGTATTGAACCGTGACCCGAACCGAGGTACATACCGAACAGTAACATCTGTGTACCGTTCCACCCATAATATATATATATATATATATATATATATATATATATATATATATATATATATATATATATATATATATATATATATATATATATATATAATACATAAGTATTTCTTAAATATATACATGTATGTGTGTATATTTATAAATATACACAGTACCCACATATATATTATGTAAACTAAATTTTATTTTGAATGTGATTAATCAATTTGACAGCACTACTTTATAGTAAAATATTAATATGTTGAATAAAAATCATAAATCATAATCATTAATCATAAATTAAATATTTATATTCACAAAATTAACTGAAATGCACCAGGAAAATACATGTTAAAATATTTTTCACTGGTTATATTAACATTATAAATATATAATTTACAAAACTTTAAATGTATTACATATATTAACTATATTAATGTATTTATTATTAAAACTGATGTTTCATTTATAATATTACTTGAGTCATAAAATATTTAACTAAAATATATATATATATTTTAATTTTATAAATGTATTATTTACAAAGGATTTTCACAATACATAATACAAAATATTATAATAAAATATTACACTAGTTATATTAGAATATGGTTGTATTGGCACTGGTTATATTGGTATTATAAATATTTGATGTATTACATTTTAATGTGCATGAATTTATTTTTACTAACTTACTAATTCTTTTTTTAAATGAAATATTAAAATAAAAATGTAAGCAATAAAATAGTTTATGGCATGTGGGATGCTGTCCGTCTGATCCTGGGCCAGTGGTAGCCTGAAATGGGTCCACATGCGCAGGAAGACGTGTGGCGTCAGGGCAGGGCTCTGCTGGGGTCATTAGGGTTTCTGGATGCCTTTTAAAATGGCTTTCATTTCCTCCTGTCTGTCACACGGCTCTTCTGACAGACCTGCCGTATGCGGGGAAGCTGACCATGACATGTAGTGGCAGACATGAAAAGAAATGAACAAAAGAATACAGCTCTCTTAAACGGCCCTCCTGCATCTCAGACGACCCAGAATAGATTTTTACACGCTTTTCATTCCAATGCGAGTGACGACATGTCTTTTTACAGCATCTGACTTTTACATTGTTCAACCAAATATTACTGTTTTGTGCCGTTTTGACTAGATTAATGGTCACAAACAGATGTCACGTGAATGTACTGTTGTGTTTTAGGATGTTCACCATGGAAATGGGACTCAACAGGCCTTCTACAGTGACCCTAATGTCCTGTATGTGTCTCTACATCGCTACGACGATGGGAACTTCTTCCCTGGCAGCGGAGCCCCTGATGAGGTGGGTTTCATGAACATTTTGACAGGATTTGATATACACTACTATTCAACAGTTTAGGGGCGGTAGGGTTTTTGAAAAAGACTCTTATTATCACCAAGGCTGCATTTATTTGATCAAAAATAGTCAAAACAGGAATAATTTAGAAATATTTTTACCATTTAAAATAAATAGTTTTCTATTTGAATATATGAAGAGCTTATTTGCAAAAACAGATAAGTCCGTTTTTTGGGTTTTTAGTTATCATGTTTTTATTGTGTTAGTTAGCTGTATTTTTTAGTTATTTTATAACCTTATCAAAATAACCCAACTGCAGTTTGATTGAGATTAACTGGAATGCACAATGAAAAAACATGATTTTTGAAAACTGTTAATCTGAGTTAAAAAAACTGAGTTATCCGTTTTTGCAAATGAACTCTTCATATATTAAAATGTAATTTATTCATGTGATGCAAAGCTAAATTTTCAGCATCATTACTCTAGTCTTCAGTGTCACATGATCCTTCAGAAATCATTTTTTATATGCTTATTCGATGCTCAAAAACATGACTTCTTATCATCAATGTGGAAAATGGTTGTGCTACGTAATATTTTTGTGCAAACTTTGATTGTTTTGGGGTTTTTTTTTCAGAATTCATTGTTGAATATAAAGAACAGCTTTAATTTGATATGAAAATAAAAAGCTTTGTTAATTATGTGCATTAGAAGTTTTTTTGAAAACAAACACAGTTTGGGTGTTTTGAAAAATGTAAAACTAAGAAAAATTGGAAAACCTAAAGACAAAATGTTTAATATTTCATGCTATTTCTAAGATTTCAGATGTTTTTCTGCACTATTTCAGTCGTTTGTTCTTTCTTCCATTGAAAATTGTCAGGTTTTATACAGGATTTTTACTTGAATTGGTATGCTTGTGATTTTCTTTTAATTAGAAGATTCAAACTAAAAGCATTTTCACTGGTGGTCCAAGACTTTTGGACCTTACTGTATATTCTGAATATCTCATATCTCACATCAACCTGACATGAGCAGAGCAAAAGACAGTTGTGTTCTTCTTTTCCCTTTATTTGACTCCACTTTCTCTCAGTTATAATTAATGCTCATTATCATTAAGCCGGTAAGTCAGCTCCTGCCTCTGCACTAATGAGGGGATTGAAATTTAATTGACTTCGCTGTAGCCCTAAATTCTGGTATTAGTCAAAGTCTATTTGGCTTTCAAATAAAACCTCATTACAGTTTCACTCTGGTCATAATTGTTGGGATTTGTCCTTCGTTGGCTCTGTGATATCAGCCTTAATTTAGCGGTTTCTCTGGGGAAGTTTGAATGTGCATGATTCATAATACCTGCTCATCAGCTCCAGTAAGATCTTTTTTGGGAATTAGAGGGAGTTTACTAAACCGCACATTTAATTGAATTGCATTTGTGTCTGTCTGCAGGTGGGCATCGGTCCAGGCGTGGGCTTTAACGTGAACATGGCCTTCACCGGAGGTCTGGAGCCGCCCATGGGAGACGCAGACTATCTGGCAGCATTCAGGTAACACCGTCACACTTATGTACATTTTACACCAAAATGAGCAATGGTCTATATAACCTTCACATAGCATACTATGGTCTTTGTTTAGCTCGGCGTCTTTTTGCCATCATGAGCTGATAAGTAATTGTTGCTTTATCCCATTTTATCTTATTATCCCAGCCCTCAGATACTGATGTTAGTTGTTCCTGGTTCGAGACCAGCATGTTTTAGTGGCCAGTTCAGAATCCATGTTTCCCACCCAGAATCGCATTTTATTTGGAAATGTGCAGAATGGATCCAAGTTGGGCAGTGACGCCATATTGATGAAAGAATCAGTAGACCCTTTAACTGACTAATCGGTAAACACTCGTAACTAACACAGAGTGATATGTGCCTTACATTGCTTATGTATTTCTTTCAGCATATAGTTATTTACTCCCTCAGCCTATTTGTATTACCAGCAGCTGCACAGTCAGGGATTTTATGTGGGCACATGTGGCAGAAAGTGGCCTGTTTAGGGCTGAATTTATCGCAAGGCAATGTGCTTTTATTGGATGGGCAATCCCAGTGACCTCAAATACAGTAGAAGTACTGTATTTCACCACAGAGTGGGACTCAAAAAAGGATGTGATGATTGAGAACACAGGAGAATCCTAACTGACTCTTGAAAGCTGCAGGGAAAACACTCCAGTTTGATGAGTTGGATCAGTGAACTTCTTCTTTTTCGGCCTGAAATAAATTGATAGGAAAGACATTAAAAAACTATTTCAAAGAGAAGCAAAGGCTCTGTTCCAAAACCTAGCGAGCCTACATAGGCAACTGCTTCTAAGGTGAAACCTCATAACTGACCGATTTGAAACGGTCATGAAATGATTTTGGTGTTCATTGAATTTGAACATCATGTTTAGCTAACATACCTTAATTTGACAAAATTAATGAACTAATTGAATAATACTGATACTGAAACGTTTTGAATATTTGATTCACCACATTTTGTTGATAAATGTTTTTGGCATGTTTTGCGCAATGCATTATGGGATCGCATTCTGCATCCTCAATTTTGTCAAAAGAAAGAAGGTGTGTGTGTGTGTGTGTGTGTGTGTATATATATATATATATATAATGCAGGTATTGTTTTTAATTTTTAATTGGTTTAATACATTTTATTGATACATTTTGGTATTAATTGAATTATTGTTAACATTATTTATACTGAGCTTTTTGCAATGCGTTTTTTTTTATTTTATTTTTTTTATTATTATTAGATTTAACACATTTTAACAGCACTTTTTTTGTATTTATTAAATGATATATTATTACTGACATTGTTTAGCATTGCCAGCTTGGATTGTGTTTTCAATAAGCTTGTCACAGTGCATTATGGTATTATCTCATCCATTAAGAATGCACACGATGCTGCCTTAAAATGTGGTCAAAAGAAGGTATTTTTTAATTGTGTTGCATACTTTTTTGCTTTGTGTCAATTTCATGATCTTTTAAAATGAAAACTACAGAGGCAGAACCAAATAGAGCCAAACCAGCTCACTGGTTTAATATTGCTTAACTAACACCCCTATGACAGCCAAACAGTGTGAAAAGCCCCAGGCAAAGCCCCATTTTCACAGGGATTTTCATGAACCGTAGGCAGTTGTTAGAGAGTTGGTTGGAGAAAGGGGTCTTGTAACAATTTGTATAAGCACTGTTCATCCGTTGAACTGTCCCTTTTATCTGTAGCTGGGGCTGATGGGAGTCTTTGATGGTGAGCCAGTAAAGCTGAGCCCCATTAGCATTGGTGTTTGGGGCTATTAATAACCCCCTCCCTCAAGGTGTGGGCGCACGGCCGATTCGAGATGCTCTTTGAAGAGGGGCCTCCGTGCCCAACGCGTTCAGGATGCTTCGGCAGGTAGATGGCTAAAATATGGCCCGCTGCAGGGCGATGATAAGACAGGATAGTCCTCACTCATCCCTTTTTTTCAAAAACCGACCACCTCCTCCTCTTTGACCCAATCGGCCCACTCTCAGTCAGTCCGACTGTTGTCGTAAATCTCTCCCCAACACGTCTTCGATAAATTCGCTTCACCTCCCTTTGGCGGCCCTTCCTCACGCAGGGTCTAAGCGATGCCAGCTGAGTCCGACCCGTCTGTGCATCTGACCTCAGATCTCCCCCTGATCTCATCTGCATCAGCACCCGTATTAAGATGCTCCGGTTCGGCTATTGAGAATCAGTCAGTTGGAAAAGCTTTTAAGCTTTGTAGTTTGATGCGCATCTTCCTTCGTAAAGACTGCAGGGATGTGACTCGCTTTTAGGCGCTTTACATTTCCATATGACTCACAAACACGTGTGTTGCCAGCCGCTGTACTCATACTCTGGCAAACACCTTTACTCTACCGGTCCATTCATACTGATTCATCCGTGGCTACCAGGCGTCTGCACTTTTCGTCCCACCCAGAATGCTCTCATCCCCCTGTAGAGATGTCTGCTGTTTCAGGGTAAACAAATCATTTTATAATTGCCGTGACAGATGTTGTCACTCACTTAAAGATTGCAGAGTCAAACTGCAATGCACATGATTTCTATTGAAAAAACTGCAATATGATTTGAATTATTATTTTCAATTATTTTAATTTTGAAAAATATGCATGGCATACATCTATTGCACAGCTGAGACAATGATCTAGATTATCTGAGACAATTATCTTAATAGCAATAAAATGAGCAAAAAAAAGTATCTTTGACATTTTTAAGTATAGTAAAAAGTCAAATTGTTCAAAATGTATTACATAAAAGCAGTTATCACTCATTATTACAGCAAATCTTTTTTTACTGGTTTAGATTTATTTCATTTTTACAACTGGAAATTTTTAGGATAAAAAGCTGCTAAACTAATAAAATAATTTTATTGAGAATTTGAGAAGTTGCTCCTGCGGTCATGTATAATCATTATTATTGTAAAAGAATCAACTAATAATAATAATAATAGTAAAAATTATTGATATTGTTGTTGTTATTATTATTATTATTATAGTTTTTTTTTTTTTTTTTTTTTTTTACAATTCTATGGTGTGACCTTAAAATAAAGCAATAAACATGTTTTAAAAATCATTAATATAATACAGTAAATTGAAGAATTATTGAGTTTTGGATTGATTGAATGGATTCTGTTGGAAATGCTGCTGCAGCTGTGGAATGACCCACACTGTATTGGTGTCAGCGTTTGCCTCCTACATGAGAGTAGCTGTGTAGCTCAGCATATATGTATTGCAGGGGCACCTGAGCTATTATTTTAATCGAATTACATGCAAATCTGCTCATGATTCATTCTGAGTCAAAGGAAACTCCATGTTAAGTGACTCAAGAGTTGTGTTCATGGGCAGCAGTTATCTGTGTGCTGTAGCAGTCCTGTGTGCACCCATGATCCACCCAGATGTGGGGATGCACTCTCCATGTCTGTCTGTCTCTCTCTCTCTCTCTCTCTCTCATGTTTTCTGTCATCAGCTACTCCGCACAAACATTTCTCAGTGTTTGATTTAATGATCCCTCAAGACTGAGAAGGGAGAACACAACACTTCATATATTTGTCTACTGCCTTCCTGCTCACGCCTTTCTTTCTTTCTTTCTTTCTTTCTTTCTTTCTTTTATTTCTGTCATTCTTTTATTTATTCTTTTTCTTATTTTTCCATATTTTTTGTTTTTGTCTTAATTTATCTTCCTTTATTTTATTTGTTTTTTATTTTCATTTTTTTGTTCTTTCTTTCATTATTCTATTTGTTTGTCCTGTCTATCTTATTCTGTTTATTTGTTTTTGTTTGTTCATTTGTTCTTTATTTATTATTTGATTATTTATATTCTGTCTATGCTTGTTCATTCTGTATTTTTGTTTATTAATTATTTTAGTCATTTGATTGTTTGTTCTTTTTGTTATTTGTTTTTGTCTGTCTTTTGTTTGATTGTTTCTTCAGTATCTCTTCTTTAATTGTTTGTTTTGTGATTGTTTGTTCTTTTGCTTTTTGTATTTTTGTTTATTTGTTTGCTCTGTATCTTTCTTCTGATTCGTTTTCTTTTTTGCTTTGTTCTTTCATTTGTTTTTGTTCCTTCTATCGTTTTCTTTTTCTATTGTTTGTTCTTTTTTGTGTGATTTGTTGTCTTTATTTTGTTTATTTGTTCCTTCAATATCTTTCTTTAAATTGCTTGTTTGTTCTTTATTTTTTTCTTATTTGTTTGTTCTGTCTTCATTTTGTTTGTTCCTTCTGTATTTTTCTTTCTGTCTTGTTTTCCTTCTTTCTTCTCACTTCTCACTTTCCCTCTTAATTCATGCCTCCTTGTTGTTCACTCAACTTTTTTTTTCCTCCTCTCTCTCTCTCTCTCTCTCTCTCTTACTTTCCCCCCTACTTTCTCTCCGCTCGCTGTGTTTCCTCCTCAGCGATGTTTTGTGGGCCTCTTGAGACAATGCATGCCTTACGGGCAGCACCTTCTTATTTAGACCCAGTCAGTGCCACGTTGCATTTGCAGGGGATCAACCCTAGGATGAAGAAAGGAGGGAGAAAAAAGATAAGAAAATTGGCTCTAATGAAAACCAGAAGCCCAGGCACTCTCACCATGAACTTGGAAACAGAAAGGAGAATTGAAGTTAATTCAAACCAGCTCTTTGCAATGCCAGATGACAAGGCTTTGAAGTGCCCCCCTCCCTGCCGCCTCTACTCTTTGCGTTCTCGCTTTTTTTTTTTTTTTTTCATTGGACGGGGGAGCGATTGGAAAAGCCTTTGAGACTGATGGATAGCCATGTCTAGCGTTAACCCTTCGGTGGCCATTTTTTTTGGTTTTACAAGTGCAGGATCTTCTGCTCCAAACCGCTCTTGGCATGTTCCAGCCCAGGGATTTGGTGGACCCGTGAGGTGGGATCGGTTTTCGAGAGCCTCATGGTTCCAGTCCATGTAATTTGTCTCAGTCCATTGCAAGGAAATTTGCGCAGGCTAATACTAATTACCAGTCATAAATCCTTGCCTCATCTTGCACGTCATGGTTGTGTCTTCCTCATCTGCGGATCCGTTTTCTGGGTGCCCCCCTGGCAAACATGACAGAAAGTTTCCCTCAATAAGATTTTGGACGAGGATTCAGAGTTTGAGGTGGAGCGGATGAGCATCTAGAGAGATGGAGGTCGCCGTTTGTCTTGTTCCTGCCATGAGAGGAAGACGTTTCCTGAGTGTTTGTGTGAGAGACAGAAAGAAAAAGCATTTTCAGCATTGTATATCCCAGACACGCGGTCCTGTGCTCTCATGCCAAGCTCCGCTGTCTTCCCACCAACCCCACAGCAAGGCAGATGGGCTGCCACTGGGGACAAGAGGAGGAGGAGGAGGACGATGAAGACCTTCTCACGCTCTGTAGCCTTGTCTTCCTGAGACTCCGAGCCTGTCTTCACACTTGCTTTGATTGTTTGGTCCGAACCACAGTTTGACAAATTGTGAACCGTCTTGGAGTTCACATGAATCGAACTTTGATTGTTTGTTATGTCTGTCTTTCTTTTGCTTGTTTGTTTGTCCTTTCTTCTTACTTTCTTTTTTGTTCTTACTACCATCCTTCATTTCTTCCTTTGTTTCATGTCTCTTTGTTTACTCATTTTGTCTTCTGTTTGTTTGTAGTTTTTCATCTTTCTCTTTCTTTCTATGGATGATCTTGTTTCTTTTGAGGAAGTTTGGTGTTACAATGAGGCTTTGTGTTCTGTTTTCAAAGGCGATTTGGCTTTTACACATTTGTGAGTTGGGTTTTGTGAAATAATATTTGTAATAAAGGATTGTTAAAATTCTTTCTTTCTTTCTTCTGCAAGTTATTCTTGATTACTCTCACACAAATTGCAAGTTCAAATATGAACCAGTCTTTCAAACCATCTCAGGTGCAGTTCCTTGTTGTGCATCATACACTGTAGTTCAAAAACGATTTAACACACTCTGACATCAAATGGATGACAAAACCTCCATTGTGCCATGAAACACAACCACAATGTCTTCTGAGACAGTGTTCAGGCCTAATGTTACCACACAGAAGTAGCAGAAAGCATATAAATGCCACTAAATTAATGTGAGAATTAATGTAATATAGCCATTATTATATTTATGTTTCGTAGGAACAAGTACATAAATATTTTTGAACGTCTCATTTGTCAATTGTAAACTGTATTATATATAGATTCATATTCATATTCATATTATAAAAGCCCGTTTTTGACTTCTTATCTCACAATTCTGACTTTTTTTCTCACCATTGCAAATTTATTTCTCACAATTTAGACTTCAGAATTGTGAGTTTATGTCTCGCAGTTTTTAGTTTATATCTCATAATTTTGACTTTTTCCTCAGAAATGTGACTTTATTTCTCACAGTTGTGAGTTCATGATTTCAACTGCATTTGGGAGTTTATATGTAGAAATTGGAGAGACAAAGCTGCAATTCTGAGAAAAAAAAGTTAGAATTATGAGATGTTGCCTCACAATTGCAAATTTATATGTCGAAATTGCGAGATAAAAGGCAGAATTGGGAGATTTAAAAAAAATGCAATAACCTTTTATTTTTTTTATTCCTTTCTAAACCAGAAATGGTTTATTTTACATTGACAAGGTTGGTAGATTTTTGAAATTGATACAAGGAGAAACCAACATTTTTGTGAATCATCCAAGGTGCCATGATTAGCAGCCAATGCTGATAATCTCAAATTGGCAAAAAAAAATTGACCTGGCCAATATTTAGTCATGTCTGGTTTGAATTACTTGTCATATCTGCTTGCAAGTTTCTAAAAAAAATGAATGTTAGAGCTTAACTTTGAGTATTTGTCCTCCTGTTTCGCCCTTGAATTCCAGCTGCAGTGATAGTGAGAGAATCCAGATATTTGCTTTCTTTCAATTATGTCATTAGTGAATGTAGAGCCCAAACCGCAGTCTGCAGAGATGCTCTCTGTGAGTTGTCATTTACTGATCTGACTGTCCGCTGGATCTGAAGAGGCCCCTGCATGAGAGTTCTGGGGGAACGTGATACTGTGTTCAGGTGCAGCGTGTGAGGCCATGAACATTTCCCAGCGGCCCTCTCTGTGCAGAGTGAGCTCATGGCTGATGAGAGGTGCAGCGTATGATGCATGCTTAGTGTTTGCAAAGGACTCCACTCACTTTTCTTATGGACAGGCTTTCATCGGTCATGGAAAAATACGGAAATATTAGGGAATTCTAAAGTAGTGTTTTTCAGGCCTGGAAAACTGTGTGAAGTCCCTATTGTTTTTGTTGATCTTTTTTCTTCTTTTTCATGGACGTCCATAGAACTGTTATTAGGTAGAGTTAACTTTTTGACCCTTTGGTCTAGAAAAATAATTCCTTTTTTTTTTTTTTTACTACTTCACTGCAAAATAATGCTTTTCTTACTTAGATTTTTTTTGTCTTGTGTCCAGGCAAAATTTCTAGAAATTCTTAAATCAAGAAGGATTTTCTAGACAAGTAAAAATTATTGTCTTGTTTTCAGCAAAAACAAGTCAAAATTAGGTGAGTTTTTGCTTACCCCATTGGCAGATTAACAGACACAACAGATGTGTTTCATAAACACTTAATCCTTTCTGGATTACAATCCGCCATTAAAATGATAAATTTAATTATTCCAGCTGCTGTGAGAAAAGGCTATAAACGATCCGCCCCCTGCAGCATCCTCACATGCGATAGCCTAGTAGCTGGGACAACTTCTTTATGTTTACAGATGTGACGTAATGATGCAGTGCCATGCTCGAATATCCCACGAAAACCTACCCGTACCACTCAAATTAGAAAACATTATTATAAGCTAACCGTTGTGAATCGGGCTAAAGTAAGACGATAGTTTTGAACACTGGCTGGTTATGCACTTGCTCAAATATTGATTTCGGATCAAAAAAAGTTACGGACTGTAGCTTTAAGTTTTTATTTTTTTATTCATGGGCGGAAATGAGCTTCCATATTATAAGGAATAAAATGAAAATAACAATCAGTCCTAATTTTCACAAAAAAATATCAATCCAGTAACTAAATAATGAGATAAAATGCTTGAAAATGTCATGGCAAGTCACTAGTCAACACGTGTAGGAACCCTGAGCAGGTCACCATCACTACTAGTTAATTCTAGTTTCAGAGAAGAGAGGTGACGCAAAGACTTCATCTGTGTGCGTGTGAGAGTCCCAGTCTGGAGCAAACACATCAAAGGTCAAAGGGATTTGGCAGAGGCCCTATCTTCTCATGAGAAATGATCCCTTGGCTTCTCGTCTCCTGCTCTGGAGCCTGACGCCGGGTCTTGGTAAGACTCGTACGGGAGCTCCTCGAGGGAAAACATCACATGAGACCTGCAGAACCGAGCATGCTTTAAGAAAGAGGGGCCTCCTGCTCGTTCGTCGGCGCTGTTGGTCTTCAAAGTGGCGTGGTGTGATTTGATTTGTGTGCTTTTTGTGTCTGTGTGGTCTAGCTGGTGATTAATCCCGCTTTTTTTTGTTGTTGTTGTTGAGGCAATTGGATTGAAATGCAGGAATGATCATATCCGTCAGCAGAAGCGGCTATAAAGAGACCAAATAAGCTGACAGTCAGCAGAGACAGGAGTTTGGATGGCTCCTACTTCGAGCAGGATGCAGCTACGTGGGTTGTAAATCTCAGCATCCACGGCCTAATTAGTAAAGCTCTTTTTCATCTCCGCATCGACGCTGTCTGATTCATGAGAGCGCGGGCTTTAAAGAAGACTTTTCCACACGGGCTTGATAATTGATCGTGCGGTTTCCAGAGAAGAGGCGCGTTTTTTGTGGCGGGGGGGAATGTGATGATGCAAGCAGTTTTGGCGGGCGCCTGAAACTCGCTCGTCTCCAAACATCAAAAGGGAAGACGGACGGTTCTGGCCGCTCGCCTGCACCACTGCTGTCATACCGAGGACCCCTCTGTGAGTCTGCGGCTGCCCTCAGAGTGCCTGTGGCCTGCGTGTAAAAAAAACTAGAGCTTTGATTTGCCCAGGGCTAGACTGGAGGAAGACTTTATGTGGGCGTCCTGCTGCTGTTTCTGGCAGGTTGGGAGGCCCTCGTTGTGAGGTGTCACCTGTGATGGAAAGTGTGACCGTTGAGCAAAGCTCAGCCTTTTTTTTTTCTTGCTGTGTTAGTGAATAAAGGTCTCATTAATAGGCATTCTAGCCTGAGATCTTCACCTTGAAGAGATGGTTCAGCCAAAAATGAGAATTCATTCATTTATTCAACGTCATGTTGTTCCAAAACCTGACTGACTTTGTTCTGCAGAACACAAAGAAATATATATATTATATACAAAAATTTAGGAATGCAAAATATAGGAACCATAGTGGTTATAGGCTAATATTATTTTTTATCTATCTCTCTATCTATCTCTGTTTTTATGTGTATGTGTATATATATATATATGTGTATGTGTGTGTGTGTGTGTGTGTGTGTGTGTGTGTGTGTATACAGGTGCATCTCAATAAATTAGAATGACGTGAAAAAGTTCATTTTTTCTTGTAAGTTATTTCAAAAAGTGAAACTTTCATATATTTTAGATTCATTGCATGTAAAGTAAAACATTTCAAAAGTTTTTTTTTGTTTTAATTTTGATGATTAGAGCTTACAGCTCATGAAAGTCAAAAATCAGTATCTCAAAATATTAGAATATTTACATTTGAGTTTCAATAAATGACTTGTTCTTTGAAACCACAATAATGGGGAAGACTGCTGACTTGACAATGATCCAGAAGACGAATGTTGACGCCCTCCACAAACAGGGTAAGTCACAGAGGGTCATTACTGAAAGGTGTGGCTGTTTACAGAGTGCTGTATCAAAGCATATTAAATGCAAAGTTGACTGGAAGGAAGAATTTGGGTAGGAAAAGGTGCACAAGCAACAGGGATGACCGCAAGCTTGAGAATACAGTCAAGCAAAGCTGATTCAAACACTCGTGAGAGCTTCACAAGGAGTGAACTGAAGCTGGAGTCAGTGCATCAAGAGTCACCACGCTCAGATATCTTCAGGAAAAGGGCTACCAAGCCTCTTCTGAACTAGAGACAATGTCAGAAGCGTCTTACCTGGGCTGTGGAGAAAAAGAACTGGACTGTTGCTCAGTGGTCCAAAGTCCTCTTTTCAGATGAAAGTAAATTTTACATTTCATTTGGAAATCAAGGTCCCAGAGTCTGGAGGAAGAGTGGAGAGGCACAGAATCCATGTTGCTTGAAGTCCAGTGTGAAGTTTCCACAGTCAATGATGATTTGGGCTGCCATGTCATCTGCTGGTGTTGGTCCACTGTGTTTTCTGAAGTCCACAGTCAACGCAGCCATCTACCAGGAAATTTTTGAGCACTTCATGCTTCCTTCTGCTGACAAGCTTTATGGAGATGCTGATTTCATTTTCCAGCAGGATTTGACACCTGCCCACACTGCCAAAAGTACCAAAAGCTGGTTCAATGACCATGGTGTTGGTGTGCTTGACTGGCCAACAAACTCACCTGACCTCAACTTGTCAAGAGAAAGATGAGAGACACCAGACCCAACAATGCAGATGAGCTGAAGGCCACTGTCAAAGAAACCTGGGCTTCCATACCACCTCAGCAGTGCCACAAACTGATCACCTCCATGCCACGCCGAATTGAGGCAGTAAATAAAGCAAAAGGAGCCCCGATCCAAGTATCGAGTACATATACAGTAAATTAACATACTTTCCAGAAGGACAACAATTCACTAAAAATGTTTTTTTATTGGTCTTATGAAGTATTCTAATTTGTTGAAATAGTGAATTGGTGGGTTTTTGTTAAATGTGAGCCTAAATCATCACAATTAAAAGAACCAAAGACTTAAACTACTTCGGTCTGTGTGCATTGAATTTATTTAATACACGAGTTTCACAATTTGAGTTGAAATACTGAAATAAATTAACTTTTCCACGACATTCTAATTTTTTGAGATGCACCTGTGTGTGTGTGTGTGTGTATGTATGTATATATATATATATATATATACAGTGGGTACGGAAAGTATTCAGACCCCCTTAAATTTTTCACTCTTTGTTATATTGCAGCCATTTGCTAAAATCAAAAATAAAATTGTTCATTTTTTTCCCCTCATTAATGTACACACAGCACCCCATATTGACAGAAAAACACAGAATTGTTGACATTTTTGCAGATTTATTAAAAAAGAAAAACTGAAATATCACATGGTCCTAAGTATTCAGACCCTTTGCTGTGACACTCATATATTTAACTCAGGTGCTGTCCATTTCTTCTGATCATCCTTGAGATGGTTCTACACCTTCATTTGAGTCCAGCTGTTGAGCCCTCCATCAGTCGGGGCTTTATGGCAGAGTGGCCCGACGGAAGCCTCTCCTCAGTGCAAGACACATGAAAGCCTGCATGGAGTTTGCTAAAAAAACACCTGAATAAGATTCTCTGGTCTGATGAGACCAAGATAGAACTTTTTGGCCTTAATTCTAAGCGGTATGTGTGGAGAAAACCAGGCACTGCTCATCACCTGTCCAATACAGTCCCAACAGTGAAGCATGGTGGTGGCAGCATCATGCTGTGGGGGTGTTTTTCAGCTGCAGGGACAGGACGACTGGTTGCAATCGAGGGAAAGATGAATGCGGCCAAGTACAGGGATGTCCTGGACGAAAACCTTCTCCAGAGTGCTCAGGACCTCAGACTGGGCCAAGGTTTACCTTCCAACAAGACAATGACCCTAAGCACACAGCTAAAATAACGAAGGAGTGGCTTCACAACAACTCCGTGACTGTTCTTGAATGGCCCAGCCAGAGCCCTGACTTAAACCCAATTGAGCATCTCTGGAGAGACCTAAAATGGCTGTCCACCAACGTTTACCATCCAACCTGACAGAACTGGAGAGGATCTGCAAGGAGGAATGGCAGAGGATCCCCAAATCCAGGTGTGAAAAACTTGTTGCATCTTTCCCAAAAAGACTCATGGCTGTATTAGATCAAAAGGGTGCTTCTACTAAATACTGAGCAAAGGGTCTGAATACTTAGGACCATGTGATATTTCAGTTTTTCTTTTTTAATAAATCTGCAAAAATGTCAACAATTCTGTGTTTTTCTGTCAATATGGGGTGCTGTGTGTACATTAATGAGGGAAAAAAAATTAACTTAAATGATTTTAGCAAATGGCTGCAATATAACAAAGAGTGAAAAATTTAAGGGGGTCTGAATACTTTCCGTACCCACTGTATATGTGTATATATATATATATTTGTGTGTGTGTGTGTGTATATATAGATGTGTGTATATATAGTCAAAACAAAATATTTAATTTCCTTTTTTTTTACATATTTTACTTCAATTTGACATCAATTAACCCTCACTTACAGTTCATCTTTATTTTATGTATTTGCTTTATTCTAATACTTCAATAGTTTTGTTAAATGTAATCTTTAGCCAACTGCAAAATGAATGCATTTTATACTGTACATTATAATGTTGTGAGGTCTAAACTCATTTGTAGCATTTAAATTGATTGATTTTACATTTTAGTTTTGTTTTCAGTTTATTTATACAAAATAGTAACATTTTAATATTGACAGTTTGGCCAAAACATTAAAATAATTATTACATTAGTCCTGATATATCAGACAGAATTTTAATACCCTTGCGTGTCTAACCTAACACTTTTTTTTCTTTTTTTTTTTGATCCTGCAAGTTTATTTTCAACCACTGATTTAACAGCCTCGACATGTACTAGCACGAGTCACTGTTGACCGTCAAAATAGTATCAAGAGAGCTTGTTTTCACCAGCTGCCCACACAGACACCACTGCGCTTACCCAGACAGCACCGAAAACACCGCATGTACTGCGGCTGTGTGATGACATTTCAACCGCTTTTCTGTGACGCAAACCCTGTTCGACTCTCAAGGCCTGCTGTCATCCTCTCTGAAGCCGTTAGACCTCCGGTAAGTCAGGCGGTGCAGTCAGCTGGACTCTGTGTGGGGCGCAGGGAGAAATTGAGGTGAGGTTAGGTACTTTAGGATGGAAAATCTAAAGCACAGCTGTGGACCTTGGCCATCTTAGGAGCTGGGCCGTTTGCCCGCCTGCGGCAAGAGGACAAGTGCCATGTTCCAGAGGCCAGTGAAATTCCAACCACATCCAACCAGAGCTGAAGTATATTGTGCAACTGGGCACCACAGTTAATGCAATGCAAAATAGCTGCGTGCGAAAGAAACCTCCCTGCGAGGAGCATGCATGAGCCATCATCACCATGTCTAATAAGGGTAAGCTGTGTCATGTCAAGGGAATTGTAAAGAATATATAAGGTGCAGTTCCATTCAAAAGTCTTATTTTGTTGAACATTATGCATGTTTTCATAAAACAGCCTGGAAAATGTTTAACATTCAGAATATTGGAATGTAGCAAAACCATTTTTAACATTTTTATTTGAAGCTTCCTGCATTTAAATTTCCTGCAAAGCGCTACTGCCTTTTTGGAAAACGCTTCTTTCAATAATTCAGGAATAATTTTAAGCAATGTGTATATTTTGTTTTATATTGTTATTGTTAAATTCTTTAAAAAAAAAAAAAAAAAAATATATATATATATATATATATATATACAATTCACAAATGCATTTGTGTGTGTGTATATGCACACACACACTAATGCATTTGTAAATTGTTTATTTAATAATAATATATGAATAATATAGCTTTGTATTTTAATTATGTAAATATTATATAAATATAATATTTAAATAAATAAAATTAAGTATATTAAATATTTTTATTAATATGTAATTTTATGTAGAGAAAAAATTAAACTATGCACATACTTCTTTATAAATATATTAAAACATTAATATATCCGTATACATTAATGTAGAAATAAAATAGAATTGTATTAAATTTTTATAAATATAATATAATTTTATAAATAAAATATATATTTTAATAATACATGATTTTAAGTCGTGAATAAATACATAAATAGACATTTTAATAATAGTATATAATTTAAGTTGTGTGTGTGTGTGTGTGTGTGTGTGTGTGTGTGTGTGTATACCCCCACACACACACAAATGCAGATATTTTACTGCAAATCACAGTTTTTGGCATATTCATTTTTCTCATGTACTTAATTACAGGCAGCTTTCTAAATACAGTATATGGTCACATGATACAGTCTATTAGTTTAGGGTGGGTGACACATCTTACCCTGCTCTCCCCCACACCTTAAACCCACTGCAGGGAATCTTTATTAACAGACCTCGGCCATTGAAATGGAACCTTACACAAATCAAGCCTGTAACGTCAACTACACCTACACTGGAGCAAAGAACGCCAAGCCTCCCGCCCCACCAAGCCCAGTTATATATCCAATTTCTCCAGCTGCAGTTCAGAAAGAGAAATCTGCCGTCTTAATATAGCCTCACAGCTGTGAGCCCAGAAGGAATGCAGGGCCTGGCCGCAGTCATAAACTCAAAGTCAGAATATCCTCCGCCTAATCAATGTGCGTGTCGTCTTCTTCCGACGTGAGCTTTGATGACCCTTACAAAGTCCGATCGCCATTGCCAAGACAAACTGAATCGGAGGGTGTATGCATGGATGTGTGTGTGTCTTACAGACAGAACGGCTGGGATTGTTTTCACGCCATGCACACACCCCAGTCATGTTGTCATACAACCTCTGCTGAGCTCCAGGCCGGTGAGTCCAACGACTCTCTGTGCAACAAGCAATCTTGGTTTAAGAATCGCAACTTTACCACAGAATGGGCCATTAAAAGCACACTCGTCCCATGAATCATCCTGAATCTAGTTTTGTTTCTTGGATTTTAAATGTTTCTGCTCTTCCCATGATGGCAACCGGTGTTTTGGGGGAGTTTGGACTATATTTAACATACAATAGCGCTGCTTCATCATCTTTGGGTTGTTTGCCATAAATTTTTTAAGGGATTGTTCACACAAAAATTTAAATTGTCATCATTTCCACAGCCTTATGTCATTCCAAAGCCTTATGACTTTTTTATTTTTTTTTCCCTGTTGTGAAACACAAAAGAAGACTGTTTGAAAAATGTTTACACTGCTTTCTTTGATACATAGTCACTGAATAGTGACCAATGAAAACGCCATAAAGACATAAAAGTAGTCCACACGACTTCTACACTATTTTAAAAGTCTTTTTAAGTCGTGTAATCGCTTTAATCGAACATTAAGTCACCAGTCATTGATTGAAATGTCTTGATCACCATTCACTTTTTATTGTATGGGAAAAAGAGCCAGAACATTGTTTTATGTTTTTTATGTTTCAGGGGTTAACTTCATACTTTCATTTTCTCATATGAATGTTGTATTTTAAAATTTAGGGGCAGATATACTATCAGCTTGCGCCAGCGCTAACCCTCATTTGGCGTTATCGTCAGGATTTACTAAAGACACAGTGTGGAAATTAGCGCCAAAAAGGCATGGAAACAGTTATTTTTCGACTTACCTTATTCAGTATGCATTTGTAGGACTTTTACAATAAATTTATTTGAGGAGAGTATTTAAATGAAACACTCAATGTGATTTACTAAGATTCAGTGGTATTTGCAGGCATTATTTAACGCCCCAAAAAAAGCATGACTTAAAGCAGGCGGTAATTTGTGCTGCTCTTGGTAGATTGTGCTGGTCATTATGGAAATGAGATGTTGCACCTTTTTTCTGCTCCCATCGGTGCTTTTATGGAATTGCGCTCTAATGCTAATTTGTCCTGTTTAGTAAATCTGGCCCTTGGAAACTTAACACCATACCATTCTTAATTTATTTTTGCTCATTTTCACGTGTCCTTTATTTTATAGATTTTATAGACAGACCTAGACCTTCGATCTTAAACCATGAAAATCTGTAATAAAAATGTGTTTTGCAACTATGATAATCTAAAGAAAGTGTCAACGTGTTAAAACCATTTTAAATTGTTTTGCGTGAAAATTATTTATTTTCGATTTTCGCACATGAAAATGAGACTCGAAGAAAATAAAGAACAATCATGGTAAATGTTGCTTGTGAACAGAAGATTTTGTGCAATTTCCAAAGTCGAGCTGATTTTTTTGTTGTAAATGAATCAGTGATTATTGGAATCAATTTTAGAAGGAAATACCATTTCAGTCTTTCTACTTGAAAATGTCAAGTTAATTCAATGTTACTTGCCATTTCTTTGTAATTATTTATGACATTTACTTGCAACTTCTGAGAGTAAACTGTTTCAAAGTAAACCATTTTTTTTTCATTCATACACCTTTTTTTTCTTTTAGTATAGCAAAGATTTGTTTAAAATGTCATTTCCATCACAGAATTTTGTTAAACACATTACGTAATATGTGTTATGGTGGACACTGTGATGGGAATTGTCATTTTTCATAAAAATAACTGACAAAAATTCTCATGTGTTGCATGTATCCATTGTTATTAGAAAAAATAAACTAGTGAAAGGTTAGTTTTGAGAGATTTTTTTTTCCACGTCCAGAGGGACAAAAGTGCCCATAGTTGGAAAAACTACTTATAAATATCTCCACCCAAGTAAATAATAAAGGATCGGAAAAACTGATGGTGAATAAATAATGACAGAACTTAGATTTTTGGCTGAACTATTTTTTCGGGAACTCACATGCTCTTGTTTTTGTGTTTTTGAAGGACGGTGGTGATGCCAATTGCGAACGAGTTCGCTCCAGACGTGGTGCTGGTTTCTTCAGGCTTCGACGCTGTGGAGGGGCATCCACCACCTCTAGGAGGATACAAGCTCACGGCCAAATGTAAGTGCTCTGCGTTCCTCTGTACTTAGGAAGATTCTCGTGGGATGAAGCAGTTGGGAGCGAAAAGATGAGTCACTGACGTGGAAGTCAGCCTTTGTCCCTCTCTCTCGCTCATTTCTCATGTCTAAAAGCTTTCATTTCAGTCAAATTTATCATGTGCTAATACCACAAAAACAAGAGACCACACTCTTGTGTGCAAAGTCTAATCCCAGAAGGGAGGGATTGTACCAGTCATCCTTTCTCATACTTCCAGATCCCTGATGTTTTTCCTTCTTTGTTCCCATGTGTGCGTAATATCAAGATGGCATTCCGGGCCTGTTTCGAAATCAAACATTTAATGATTGCACAGCACTTGTTGTTGGGGTCCAAAAGGCTGCTTTTATCCTGTTAGAGGGATCATAAGGCCGGCTCTTATAGATTACATCTCCTGGTGAAAGCTGTCCATATGTCAGCGCTGGAAACGCAAAGTAGAAACACTGTTCTTTCAAAACATTTGCCCAGAGTCTAAAGAAAGACAGGTTGTCCGGTCTGAATTTGCACTATTCTTGCATCTAAAAGTGAAATTTAAATCAGATTCAGTCTTCTGCTGGTCTAAGAATGGCTCGATGATCTGTGTTTCATTTGTTTTTCATTTATCTGCATATCTTAAAGGAACAAGTCACCCATTAAATAATGCTGATGTTATTTAGTCACCCTCATGTCGTTCCAAACTTCTTGATCTGTTTTTGTCTTGTTTAATATGACAGTTCATAGTGACCAAATGTCATATGAGCTTTTAAAAGGACAAAAAAAATCAAAAATAGGCTGTTATTTGTTTGCCATATTTCTGAAGTCATATGATAGCTATGTGTGAGAAACTGAATGAAATGCATTTGTTATTCGCTGAATACGAGGCCTTAAGATAGGGTTATTGTAGTTAACCAAAACTAAAACCATAAAAGAAAAAAAAAAATCTTTTCGGAAAATTAAATAATTATTAACTGAAATAAAATAATTTAAAAAATGTATTTCAGCTAGTTGCCAAGGCAACATTTTTCATTTTTATTTAGTTTAACTTGAAGTACTAAAGTAACTAAAACTAAAAAAACTAAAACTATTAAATAAAATGGATATATTTCAAAATAATAATAATAATAATAAATATGATAAAACACAACAAAATGACTAAAACTTTAACTAAAAAGAGAAAATTGAAATTAGATAAAAAATCTAATCTTATTCAAAACATTTAACAATAGTATATGTAAAAAAAAAAAAAAAAAAAAAAATTTTTTTGTTTTTTCGTCACACAAATCTGTCTTATGACCACAAAGAGAATTGAAATATAGAGTAGAAGTGGTCACCATTAAATGTCGTTGTGTGGAAAAGAGCTGCGTAAACATTCTCTGAATTTCTCCGTTTGTGCATCCATACAAAACAACAGCATAAAGGTTTAAAAAAAGACACCAGGATGCATAAATAATAACACATTTTCCATGTTGGGAATTCTGTTCCTTTCAGAGAGATGTGCACAAGCGCATTATGTGCATAACTATTCAGAGGAGCTGCAGTTCTGGTGCAATTAGTGTTGCATTCGTGTTGTATCAGGTTCTCAGTGGTTGAGCTGAGCTGGAAGGTTCCTTTTCTTACGTGTTGAAGAACGTCTCATTCGTGCCAGTGAAGAATTAAAACAAAATAAAATCATCTAGAACGGCCTTGAATGTGAATCTCTGGGGAAGGGAGGTATAGACGGATGCATATATTCAAACAAAGATCAAAAGATGCCTGCGGCCAAAATGCTAAGCCACATTTATTAAAATTAAACCTGCCTCGTATTATACGTTTAGGCCCAGTAAATCCAGAGTGCCGTCTTTTTAACAGAGAGAATGTGATGTAATACTGTCTTATTTTCTCCCGCTCCCTCTCTCCATTTTTTTTTCTTCATCTCTGGTTCCTTTGATCAAAGGCCAGCCACCGGTTTCTGAGCAAGCTCTATAACCCCCTCTTGTATTTCCTGTCTCCCCCTTTGGCAGGTTTTGGCTACCTGACCAAGCAGCTGATGGGACTGGCCGGCGGCCGGCTGGTGCTTGCGCTGGAGGGGGGTCACGACCTCACCGCCATTTGCGATGCCTCCGAAGCATGTGTTTCTGCTTTGCTTGGAAACGAGGTAAGAGCCGACTGGAGATCAGACGGGGAGGGTGACTCAGGGATGGACAGGGCTTTATGAATGGAGGAAAAGATGAAGGGATTTTACAGAATGACAACATCCTCCAGTGTTCGACAATGTGGATTTTTTCATTCAGATTTGACTTGCCCTGAAGCACTGAACAGAACTGGGAAAATAGTTACAATTTCCTCCCTTTCATTGTTTGGATAGTCAGATAGTCCTGCCTCGGACTTATGTTATTAAATGATGCCATTTTATTTAACAGAAATTACTAATTTAACCCTGTCTGCACTTTCCTTTCTTGTAAAAAGTTTTATTTAAATTTTATTGTTTTTAAAATAAATTATACAAAATAAAATATTTTACAATTTATTTAAAAATACATTTAAAAAGTTATATAGTCACACACACATAATTTAGTAATAAAAATTAGTTATAATAATTTTAAACCTGAACCTGTCTACACTCCAGTTTAATTAAAAAAAAAAAAATATATATATATATATATATATATATATATATAAAAATATTTTAACATTTATTTATATTAGTGCTGTTAAACTATTAATCACATCCAAAATTAATGTTTTTATTTACATAATATATGTGTGTGTGCTATGTATATCTATTATGTGTATATAAATGCACACACATACATGTATATATTTATATTCATATAATTTATATGTAAATATATTTAATATATAAACATGCATTTTTCAAACACATTTTTCTTAAATATGTACGTGCATGTGTGTTTCTAATAAATATACACAGTACACACACATATTATGTAAACAAATATAAGCAATTAATCGTTTTGACAGTACTACTTTAAAAATAAATTATCTATATAGAAAAGTGGAGTGTATTATTTTTAATATTTAACAATTAAGATTTTTTTATGAGACAAATTTGAAGCAAAAAAAATGTCTTAAATATTCAATTTTAAGCATTAATGTCCTGTGCAACAGTTGGTTTAAGCTAGACATACTTTTGAGTCAGGTGGACATCTTTTTACAGTGCCTCACACCATGAATTTTGTGTTTTTAAGGCAGTGTGCCAAGTTATAAATAGTTGAAGTTTTACAAAAGAATCTTGAGCACCATTGTGTGTCGTCTAGCTGGCTTTGAGTGCAAAGAACACATGTATAACACCCTCATTTTTTGTCCAGTAAATCTGCGTGCTGATTTAACAGTGATGATCCATCAGGTGAACTGAAACTCTGTCTCACTGGCCCCGGGCCCTGTTTCGTCAAGCTCTGTCCTCTTTCCTCCCACCTAGCTTTTGTCTAGGGTGTCACAGACTAGATGTTTGTCAGGGTGTGTAGTTAGCAGCACTCCCTTTGTGCTGGCCAGCCACCAAGGTTCAGCTGACACGGTCATAATCCAGCCTGAGGATGGGAGGGAAAGAATATCAAACGCTTCACTGTCCACACACACACAAACAAGACAAATGAAGCTGTAGGGCGTCATTTATCTGCTTGTCTCCGTGTCAGAGGAATAATCATTTCTTTTATGTTCCCATCTCTCATCTTCACTGCTATTCTTTCTATTCATCTTCTTTCATTCAGAGCCTTCCTTTCTGTTTCTAAATCAAATACGCTCTCATTTTGGCTCTAGCTTGCTGTCTAAATGGCACACTAAATCTAAATGAACCTCATAAGTGAGTGCTTTGGAACAGTCTACATAGGCAGCAGCTTATTGCATCCATCCTCAAATGATTTCAGTAGAGCTTGGCATTAGCTAAGATAAATATGTGATACTCTAACCAGCAAAAAAATACTATAGCACAACCAAATATTAGGCCTGTAGGTTTTTGAATCTCCATCTCTGTACTTTCTTGGAAATTTTGAGTTGTCTCTTCCACCCCTCCTCTCCCCAGATGGCAAAAACATGCATAGATATATTTACATTTAATAATATTAATATTATTGTTATTATTAATTAGAGGAAGGTACTTGCTAAATAATAACAACTAATAATAACTAAACTCCACTTTGTAAAAAAAATAAATAAATAAAAATTCCAAAATACATATATTTACATCATAATGCATTTACAAAAAATGCATTATAAGACTAGAAACATATTTCCTTGATCCTTGAACTACATTTTGTAATATTGGTCTTTGAAAGTTAAAATATATTTTAAATTAAAAAAAAATTTCCCTTAACCCATGCTATTTAAAACATATTTTTAACAGATATTATTAACAGATACTAATCTTTTATATTATATATAATATTTGAAGTTAAGCATGCTGAAGTGTAAATTATTATCTCCCGTCACACTAGTGACCATTTTTTATCATCTCTGTGACCCCTTATTTTTAGTTCTTCTGCTATTTAGTGATAGATTCCTCATGATATGAGCTACTCAAAGAAATTATGATTAAAGTAAATAGAATTAGAAATAGAGTACCGGAGATCCAAAGTAAGGACTGATTGCAGGTCTGTAATAGGGACCTGCTGCAGCTCCATGTGTGAAGTGGCTTTTGTTTAATTTTATACTTGTATTTAATATGGTTTCTTCGCAAGAATTAATACAGTCCTCATGTTGACTTTCTAAAAATAGAGTGGTCAGTCATATTTAGTTGAACTGTTTGACAGAATTACATTCCAAAACAGTTTTAAGTGAGGTGGCAGGCCTTTAGTGTGTTGGTGAGGGTGACACTGTGGCACATTCTTACAGAGTTTACTTCAACTGAACAAGGAGAGGAGAACCTGTTGAAACCATCCACACAGACCCAGTGAGCCTCTAAAACACGTTCAATAGCAAAAGTGATCCCAGCCTTTGTGGGTCCCGACATTTACGCTTGTGCTGGGTTTCTACGGCTTCGCTTTGCTGACCGCTGGGAGTTAGTGTGCAGAGCAGGACTCTTACGGTCAGATGAGAGGACAGGCCTCGCTCCTGCTGTTACTGAAGCTCTAGAGACAAGCCTGTAAATACATTCCTGGAACAGTAAAAGTGAGCTGGCTCTACTCCATTTCTGAGGATGAGAGGAAAATAAACAGGATAATTAGACAGCATGATAGAGGTTGTGTGTCTTCTGCACCAGGAATTAGGCTTTTGGTGATTAGTTCTGGCACTAGTTGACATATTTGGTATACTACAGTAATTAAAGAAGTTTTCTATTTAAATATATTTTATTTAAAAAGTAACGTATTCCTGTGATGCAAAGCAGTATTTTCAGCAAACATTATTCACAGAATATTCATCCATATAAGAGGTATTTTTTCCACAAAATTGTGTGCACTATTTTTATTTCTAATCCCATCATCATCATCACCTTGTCAGCTCATTATTCAAATAATAAAGTAATTGTTGAATCTTTAATATAGTATAATCTTTCTGTTGTCATTTCTAATCATTATTAACATTATTTGTATGTATATATTATATTAATAATGTAGATTAATAAAATATATATATATATATATATATATATATATATATATATATATATATATATATAGCCAAACAGGAAACTATATAACTGTGACTATGTATAAGTAAATCAGAATATATAAATACAGGATTTTCAGGATTTTTAAATATATTCTGATTTACAATTATATTTTCAGAACTATAACTATATATTCATGACTTACATTTTTATATATTAACAATTTACATTTATATATTCAGACTTACATCTACATTTTTGCAATGCGACTTATTCAGATTTAATTCTATATAATCTGATTTCTAAATATATATCCTGAGTTGCATTTATATATTCAGTTTTGTCTTAATATATTCTGAGTTACATTTATATATTCAGATTTGCATTTATATATTCTTTATAAATATATATTCTGATTTATGTAGTCACAATTTGCATTTATATAGTCAGACTTTATATAATTATTTCCTGTTTGGCACTTCATATATATTATATAAAGATATATTTATATTATATAAAAATATACAGTAAATATGTATCTTAAGTAAATACTGTATGAATCATAATTGAAGGAGGTACGGATTTAATTTAACAATTTTAATTCGGATGAGACAAACTAGTCTATGCATTGTCAGCAGTTAATTTGGGGAGCTGTTGTGATTATAGCATAAACAAAATGGCATTGCCCACATGACCTCCTGTGATTGTATTTATATTTTTATGAATGACTAATCGACTAGTAAAAATGAACTGCTGGTGTGACCCGTACATGTACTTGAGAAAGGAATCTTTTTCTTTTGCCCACAAGGCACCGCATATCTCCACAGTGCTAGGCTTGTCAGGAAATATCTGCACTAACTGAAGCGGAGCTGTTTGCTTTAGACGAGAAGCGCGTACTGGCAGCCTTAATGCAATAATCATAATCGGTTTACCTGCACCAGCATCGAGACTGTGAGTCTGCAGGCCTGCCTGGCGCTGCCTTCATCTGCAATTTGCCCCATGGGAAGCTTTGTTGTCATAGCAGGAAAAGGATAGAGGAGACAGAGACACTGAGCAAGCAAAACTGCTCAGTAAGGGCCCGTTTCAGCTGCCTATCGAGTGCACTCCCTGGAGGGATGTTGAGAGGGGGCTCAGAGTATCTCACGCTCGCTCTCAGACGCTACCAGCGGCCCATCTGAAAGCAGTTAGTTTCACACCTCTCGCAGACGGGTCACTGACAGCGAGAGAGACAGAGACAGACTTAAAGTAATCAAAGGAAATTAGGAGCACAAAGTACAGAGGAAGCTTATGTCAGAAAGTCAGAGTCTGATTTCAGAGTGGAAGGACTGACTTTCCCATGAGCATTGGGCACTCAGTGCAGCTTATGCCACATTAGATGCTTCTGTCCTCATGTCCTTTTAATATGTCTCATCTCGTCAAATTGGAGGCTTTGTTTAGATATACATTTCTTTTAAAGTAATGCATGTTTTTTTTTTTTGTGACATGAATTCAGGGGGTCATTTTTAATTTCATATATAATATTTATTTAATAAATATTTATATTTATTTTAAGTATATTCATATAAGGACTTATTTAAGTTGTGCGTGTGTGTGAGTGTGCGTGTGTGGTGAGTACATACATACAGCTTTTAAAATATATCTATATGAATATAATTTATATAAATATTATATATATATATATATAGATTAGATTAGATTTTTTTAAAATCTATATATATATATATCAATTATATTCATATAAATATATATATATATATCAATTATATTCATATAAATATATATATATATATATATATATATCAATTATATTCATATAAGGACTTATTTAAGTTGTACGTGTGTGTGAGTGTGCGTGTGTGAGTGAGTACATACATACAGCTTTTAAAATATATCTATATGAATATAATTTATATAAATATTATATATATATATAGATTAGATTAGATTTTTTTAAAATCTATATATATATATATATATATATATATATATCAATTATATTCATATAAATATATATATATATATCAATTATATTCATATAAATATATATATATAGATTAGATTAGATTTTTTTAAAATCTATATATATATATCAATTATATTCATATAAATATATATATATATATAGATTAGATTAGATTTTTTTAAAATCTATATATATATATAGATTAGATTAGATTTTTTTAAAATCTATATATATATATATCAATTATATTCATATAAATATATATATATAGATTAGATTAGATTTTTTTAAAATCTATATATATATATATATCAATTATATTCATATAAATATATATATATATATATCAATTATATTCATATAAATATATATATATATATATATATATATATATATATATATATATATATCAATTATATTCATATAAATATATATATATATCAATTATATTCATATAAATATATATTTTTATATAATTATAAATTATATATTATATTTAATAATAATTAAATAATAAGAGTTATTAAACTTAATGCAAGATAATCTTTGAATATTACTGTTGTAATAATTAATATTATTACAATTAGATTAATATTGCATTATTTTCTATATATTATTTTTATATAATAATGCAACAATTTATATTATTTCCTATATAATCTTATAACAAAAATAATGATTAATTGTGTATTTTAAACAACAGAAGTATTGAAATATTGTAATCTATAATATTTAAAATTACATTATGTTTAAGAATTATTGTTTGTAGATTTAATAGCATAATATAAACTTTAACTGTAACATAGTAAAATATTTTGGCTAACATTATTATTTTTGTATATTATATTAATGATTATATTATTATAATTATAATGACAATATTATAAATACAATATAACTTTATTTATTTATATTTAGTTATAATATATATTATATTCCTAAAATATATATTTTAAAAATACTAATAATTTTATTATTATTTTATAATAATTACAATTATAATATTTAAAAAATGTGAACATGTATATTCTAATCCATAATGTTTGCATTATATTTAATAATAATTTAAAGGAATGAACATTGTCATATAGATTATTTTTGTTGTCATCTTAATATTGTTGTAAGATTTATGTTGTATTGATGACTGTATTGATTGTATTGATTTTTGTCATGTATCTTTTTATAATTTCTGTATAATCATACAACTACTCCCTCCTGTGCACACTTTTTTTTTTTAATATGCAAGTTTTTTGGCTCGTCTAGTCCTTTTCTGGCCAACTATGAAAATTGGAGGCCTTGTTTAGATACAGGTTTCTTGTAAAGTAATATGCATGTTTTTCGTGGCACCCATTCAGTTCAAACACATGGTCACTTGATGACCCATGCAGGACGTCACAAATGCCCCGAGAAGCTCAGCTCAGGCTAGATAGTAGATAATAAGAAACAAGAGCACGGACTGTAATCAGTATGGCAGGAAGCAGGTGTTTTATCATTGCATTCAAGCCCACATTGTAACGGAGGTGAAGTTCAGGGCAGTGAGTAGATGATGTGGATAGAGTCTGAGAGCCTTCGAGAGCGTGTTTGAACTAGAGACTCATGGGATAACAGGTGCTCCAGCTACCCCAACCTCTACACGCCTGCTTTACCCATTCAGCCTTCTCTTACTTGAAAGGTAAATCAAATGCCGAAGGGTGTTTTCACTCAGAAGTAAACTCGTTTTAATTAAAAAAAAATCATTTTTCTAAATTGTGTTCTGTAGTTTAAAAAAGGAGAAAATGAATGAAAATAAACATGAACACACTACATTGATTAAGTAATGAAAATTAGTTATTTGCAAATGCAATTGTGATAGATTAATCATGTTCATTATATGAACATTAGAATATTGAGAATGATTTTTAACGTACTGGTAGCATTGATTCATACCATTCATTATCCATTACTTTTTCCATTCTTTTATTTTAATATAAAATGTAATATATATATATATATATATATATATATATATATATATATATATATATATATATATATATATGTATATATATATATATATGTATATGTGTATATGTGTGTGTGTGTGTGTGTGTGTGTGTAGTTGTCTTATTATCATTAGATTAGTAATTCTATTTTTCATAATCTTAATATTATATCTTTACACTTTACTGTACTTTTATACTTCTTTACTGAAGTATAAACCTGGGTTGTCAATCGATTAAAAAAGCAGTCACAACCTAATAAGTAATAATAACATAATAAGTATATTCCTATGAATATAAGTATAGTCTCCTGTAAGTATAGTCCTATGAAGGCTATTGTGTCTAAATTGTCAGAATGTTAAATAAACTCCCACCATGATGTTGTCACTTAAAGGGGCTCAGATCGCTTATTGACACATTTAAGCGAACTGCTGTCAAACCCCTGAAAGAACCTGTGAAAACACCCAGAGTTCTCTGCTGTCCATGGAGCGAGAGGTTTCACAGCGCCGCAGCCTCCTGTGTGACTGTGATCATTATATTGAGCGTTTAACTGCCTGGGCTGGAGTGTCAAATATACTTCCTCGTTTTTAAAGGCAGGTAAAGCACAGGCGGCGCTGTTATAATGAGGATTGTGTTTCCTTGGAAAATGAGTCAAATCTGCTGATCAGTTCCCTCGCTGTTGTCTGTGAGTAACCAAAGCTTTGACTGGTTAAATAGCTGGTGGATGATGCTTGGACTCTGACGTCATTCAGCTCTGAACCCGTGACTCACTGATGGATATGCGCAAGCAGATGTTGTTCTCAAATTGTGCTCATTAGCAATTATATGATAAACAACATCCTAATAGGCTAATTGTTGCCAGTCACCATGAGGTTTTTCTCTGTGTTCACCCAACAGCTACAGTAAATATGCTTGTTTTTACCTGTGAGGTCTGGGGTTGATTTCTAGAATTTTCTGTCCTGTAAAGGAATGTTTGTTAGGTCACTACAATCATTTCATGCAAGGCTGCATTAGCATGAACTGTAATAAGCTCTGTTAGGGCTGGTCAATTATGGCCTTCTAGTAAAATAACCAGCTTTCTAAAATTTCTGCAGACTTCTATAGTTCCCAAATCTTCTCTGCTTTCACACATTTTACCATGTTGATGATATGCATGAGAACCAATGAGTTACTCCACCACTTTCTTCTCTGGTATTGATCATGCAGATCTGAATGTAGGGATGGCAGTATTTCAGTTACCTATTTCTTTCTTATTGCTCATGCAAAGCAGTATTTTTATTTGATAAAATAATCTTTATTCATGTATTTATTTATTTAAAAAATAAATAAATATATATATATATATATAAGCTGAAAGAAAGTACAGAATGTTGTTCTCTCTCTCATTTCAAAATTTCAGATAAAAGGATACATGTAAATAATGTGCTTGTTATTTCAGTAGTTTTAGTTATTCTACTTATAAAGCAGAGCATTGCCCAAAAATTTGAGAGCCACTGCCTTAATGTATTGCAAACAATCAAACTTTGTTATTTTTTGCTTCTCTGCTGTTCCACGTTCTTTCGGTAACCCTGTTTTGCATGAAGTTCCCAGTTTGCTTGGCTTCATCTGTGTTTGAAGGACGTGCCTCGTTCTCAAACAGTCAGAATTTATATTACTGCAGGCAGGTTGACAGAAACCATCCTAACAAAAGCTTTTCTTCTTCCTGGAGAATGTGAAGGTCCTCACACTCAGGCTGCGGGCGCGAGGGAAAATCAAATAAATCCCACTGTCGTGGTGGATGCTGGCAACTGGCATGTGTTTCATACCTGCCAAGCAGCTTGGCGTGCGCTGACAAGACCTATTAAAGTTTATAGACGTGCGGCAGGGCCGTCCATCATGATGACGGACAGGTCGGGCCCCTCTCCCTCAGCCGGTGCCAGGGCAACAGAGGGTCGCGGTCGCAGCGGGATTGGAGAGCCGAGAGGGGCCGGGCTGAAGCGGGAGGATTCCTGAGGGACGAGTGTGTTGACCCTCAGTCAAACCCCACAGCGGGAAAGTGTGAATGAATGACCAGCTGGCCTCATACACGCAGACGTTTCACCCTTCCATATGGGACCGCTGACTTCAAGTCATGTCAGAATGGTCGTATTTTCGAGATAAACGCAACTGCAACTCGTACCGGTGGCCAGACTTTCTGAGTTGGCAACATGTCAATTGAAGAATCATGGCGGAAGCAAATTAATATTGAGCATAATTATTTTTTCATTAGCTGGGCTTCCATCCACATAGTTTTTATGCAAAGTTTGTGATATTGGATAAAAATGCTGGATGGGTAATAAAATTATATAAATATATTAAGTTAATTATATATATATATAAATATATATATATCACATCCAAAATAAAGGTTTTTGTTTACATAATATATGAGTATGTACTGTGTATATTTATTATGTATATATAAATACAAACACATGCACGTATATATTTAAGAAAAATGTCATGTTTATATATTAAATATATTTATATATAATATAAATATAATAATATAAATATATAAATGTATATACTAGGGGTGGCACGGTACACAAATGTCATGGTTCGGTACGTACCTCGGTTCAGGGGTCACTGTTCGATACGATTTCGGTACAACAGGGGAAAAAAATAATCTACTATGCTCAGTTTCTTTTCATTTATTTTGAACAGACAGTAGTGCATGTATACTTGAATATGTGGGCTTGAATACATGTACAGTGCCACCCCTAGTATATACATGTAAATATTTTCAAAATATATGTTTGTGTATTTATATATACATAATAAATAAACACAGTACACATACATATATTATGTAAACAAAAACTTTTATTTTGGATGCGATTAATACAGTATACATACAGTCATGGCCAAAAGTATTGCCAGCCTTGGTAAATCTGATCAAAGAAGGCTCTGAAAATAAACCTGCATTATTAATCCTTTTGATCTTTTATTTTAAAAAATCACAACAATCTAATCTTTCATTGAACTAAAACATTTGAAAATGGGGGAAAATCTCATTATGAAATGAATATTTTTCTCAAATACACGTTGGACACAATTATTGGTACCCCTAGAAATTCTTATAAGTAAAATATCTCTGAAGTATATTCCCATTCATATTTACAATTTTGAGCACTCCAGGGTGATTAAACATGAAATTATCCAGCCATGGCTTCCTGTTTCACAGAAACATAAATACGAGGGAAAACAAAGGACAAATTCCCTTATTCATCCATCACAATGAGTTAAACCAAAGAATATAGTTCTGATGTGCAGCAAAAGATAATTGAGCTTCACAAATTAGTGTAGTGGCTTTAAGAAAAGAGCTAGAGCAGTGAAAATTCCCATTTCCACCATCAGGGCAATAATTAAGAATTTCCAATCAACAGAAAATGTTACGAAACTGCACGGTGAGAAGGAGAGTTTGAGTGGCTAAAGACTCTCCAAGGACCACAGCTGGAGAATTGCAGAAAATAGTTGAGTCTCGGGGTCAGAAAACCTTTAAAAAAAAAAAAAAAAAAGTCAAACAGCCCCTAAAATTCTCCTAGCTCATCCAAAAACAAACTCCAACATATCCAGTTGTCAGACACGACTGGAACTTCAAATGGGACTGGCTTCTATGGTCAGATGAAACTAAAAAATGAGCTTTTTAGCAGCAAACACTCAAGATGGGTTTGGTGCACACAGGGATAAAAAAGTACCCTATGTGTACAATGAAATATACGGCTGTATATTTGATGTTGTGGGCCTATATTTCTGCTGGAGGTCTTGGATATCTTGTTTAGACACACGGCATCACTGATTCTATCAAATACCAACAGATAAAAAATAAAAAAGTAGGGCTGCAACAACGAATCGATTAAATCGATAAAAATCGATTACTAAAAGCGTTGGCAACGAATTTCATAATCGATTCGTTGTGTCGCGCGACGCGAGACGTTTGATTATTAAAAAAAAAAAAAAACTTTAGTTGAGCGCGGAGCGGAGTGAACACACTCGGTCTCTCTCGCGCACAGATGGTAGCAGAGTTTGGCGCCTCATAAATAAATGTAAAAAAAAAAGTAAAAAAAAAAAAAAAAAAACGAGCGGAGGTAGAGGAAAGATACATGGCGGAGGCAGAGAAATCCGTGCGACCCAAGTCATCCAAGGTGTGGGAGCAGGGGCGGCGTTTGCGTATGGCAGAGTATGGCCATACCCTAGCCCAGTCAGGTGCTGTGAAAAATTATCCAAACTTGAGTCGCTTATAATTCGTTTTTATTATTTTAAATCGGAGAGTTTTAAAAATAGTAAACCAATGATAAGCACTAAAATAACTTGTCAGTAACACTTCGTAACGCCATTGGATCATCGAGCTCTCAGCGAGACCTCGTAACTTCACCCGCCTCCGTTCAGATTGACGCGCGCGCACAGCCTGGAGAAGATGAGATCTCTGCTTTTTCGCAATGCAAGGGTGAATAAATAATTGGTGTTTGAGTAGTACAGCGTTTTCTTTACTCAAACACTATGTCAGTAAAGGATAATGTTTTTGTGTGTTTGAAGAGTGGAGAAGAATTAGTTATTTGCTGTCTATATCGTTTTAAATATCCTGTGCATTATGTGCATAAGCGCTTAATTTGAGATTTTGGCCAAGTGTATTAAACAACAAGAAAAAACTAAGCGCCCATATAGCTACAATCAAAGTTATATAACCTGTAAAAGTTGATGAAAGCATAATGCAATGCACTTGCTGCTTCAGATAACAGTTACAGCCGTTCTAATGACAGACAAAACACTCCATCTCCGTCATTCTCTGGTCAAAAACATTATTAACTCCATTTGAGCTTGATTTTCATATAATGTTAAGTGCAAATGTCTGATACAATACCAACGCTAACGACGCAGTGTTAAATTATTTAATTTTTTGCACTCCCCCCCCCCCCCCCAAAAGTCTATATATTTGGCAGATGTAAAGCATACATGTGTATGTTTTTTGTGTTAGTCCATTTTTATTTTATTATAACAGCTCAGGGATGTTCAAGGAGCAACATGTTTGTGCACTTTCTAAAGATTTTAGTTCTGTTTTTGAATAAAGGGTTGGAAATGAATGCTTTTCTTTTTTCTTTTTCTTTAAATCCGATTCATCGATTAATCGAAAAATTAATCGATTATTAAGATAATCGTTAGTTGCAGCCCTATAAAAAAGTGACTGACTCTGTTAGAAATCTTATAATGGGCCATGTTTGGATCTTCCAACTGTACAATAATCCAAACACAAACCTCAAAATCAACACAAAAATGGGTCACTGGGCACAAAACCAAGCTTCTGCTGGCCATTCCAGTCCTCTGACCTGAACCCTGCAGAAAATGAGTGAACTGAAGAGGAGAAGCACCGTCATGGAGCTGGGAATCTAAAGGGTCTGGATTGTTTCTGGATAAAAAAAAATGGTCTCTGATCTCTTGTCAGGTGTCTCATCAGGCATTATAGGAGAAAATTTAGAGCTGTTAAACTTGCAAATGGAGGTTTCAAAAAGTATTGAATAAAAGGGTACCGTTAATTGTGGACAATGTGTATTAGAGAAAAACATTTATTTCATAATGATATTTCCCCCCATTTAAAATTCTTATTCTCCAATGAAAGGTTAGATTTTTGTGAATTTTTTAAATAAAAGATTAAAAGGATTAACAATGCAGATTAATTTTCACAGCCTTTTTTGATCATATTTACCAAGTGTGCCAATACTTTTGGCCATGACTGTATGTGCCTTCCATTAGTATTGGAGTAGTAAAGACAAATTTGCTCTGTTTGCTGTGGAGTCAAGAAATCTGTAAATATGACTAAAAGATGAATATGAGACAAAACTACAAATTGTCGCATTTTATTATTGGGTGTTTCAACACACAGATGTTTTACCAGCTAAGAAGTTCAGCACTTTTAGAGTTTCATCCCTCTATCTGATGTGAGCATAAGTATTGGAACAGTTGCCTCACAGGTCTTTCTAAGTGCTCGGCTGTGTCCTGTTGCATTAATTCTTGAGATATTAAAAGCAGGGAATGTTTCATATCAGTTATATCCATTGCTTCTGCGTTCTGAGTCTCGCATTCGATGACAGCACACACAAACCAGGATGAAGACGAGGGAGTTGATTTTGAGAGAAAAGCAAGCAATTTGGATGCTAAAAGAAAAAAGAAAGTCGATTAAAAACAAAGTACATGGAGAAATCAAGAGATTGGAAACCACCGGCAACATCAGCAACCAACAATGACCTGATCGGCTGAGAAAAACAACAGCAGTTGATGACAGGCAAATCATAAAAGCTGTGAAAAAGATCCCTAAAATACGTGTCTGTAAAATCACCAACAACTTCCAGAAAGCTGGGTTGATGCTCTGACAATCTACTGTCCTCAGGAGACTTTGACACAGAATTACAGATGCTACACAGCAAGATACAAACCTCTGACCAGCACCAAAAATAGAAAGGCAAGATCAGAGTTTGAACAGAGTTTTATGGACAGATGAGACAAAGATTAACCTTCATCTAAGTGATGGGAAAACAAAAGTGTGGAGAAAAAGGGGAACTGCTGATGATCCTAAGCATACAGCCTCATCTGTAAAGCATGGTGAAGCTGTTGTCATGGCATGGCCATGCATGCTGTCTCTGGAACAGGCCCTCTCAACTTTACTGATGACTTAATGTATGATGACAGTAGCAGAATGAATTTGGAAGAGTACAAAATCATCTTGGCCTCCAATATTCAAGAAAATGCCACCAGACTCATCAGAAAGCGATTCATATTGCATCAGGACAATGACCCAAAACACCCTGCCAGTTCAGTCAAGGAATTTATCAGGGCAAAGAAATGGAAAGTCTTAGATTGCTCAAATCAATCTCCAGATTGAAATCTGATTGAACATGAATTTCACCAGCTGAAGAGGAGAGTAAAGGCAGAAACGCTGCAAAATAAGCAACAGTTTGAATTGGCTGCATTAAAGTGCCCCTATTATGGGTAATGAAAGGTTCATATTTTGGTTTTGGGAGTCCCCAACAACAGGTTGACATGCATGCAAGGTCAAAAAACACTTTTTTTTTTTTTTATAACTTACACTTGCATATCTTATAATATGCATTTATTTTTACCTTACTTGCTCAAGAACTTCCAAACGATTCGCTCAACGATTAATTTTTCCAAACCCCTCCTTTGCGTGATGCTAATCTGCAGTGATTGGTCAGATTGGTCTCATTTCCATGTCATCATGTCTGTAATGCCTGATAAAGCAGCATTTGTGAACGCAGTGCTGGTTTGTGTAGGCTACAGCTGTTACCGGGGAAACCGCTATTTTTACCGCTCCAAAAGTTGCACCTAGTGGCAAAAAAATGAATTTGCATTTTCATTCAGACCAACGCGAAAAGACCAACATGTGGGCGGGCAATATGCTAATGTTTCATGTTGACGTCAACATGAAATGACTTGAGATTCGTTTTAAAAACGACTCGTTTCAATGATTCAGCATCGACTCTTTCTTTTGAGAGACAATAACTTTATACATGGTGCACTTTCAGATGAAAAATTTTGCAAGATGGACTCATTCATTTAGAACTGTTACACACTGCATGAAAGGTCATTTTCAGAAATCCATAATAGGGGCAATTTAAAGGCTGGGAAAAGCATTTCAAAGGATGAGACCAAGAGTCTGCTGATGTCTATGGGTCACAGACTCACTGCTCTGATTACATGCAAGGGATCTGCGACTAAATAATAGCTTTTAATCTTTTACATCTGCCTTAAGTTTAACTGTCCCAATACTTGCTCACATCAGATGAACTCTAAAAGTGTTGTCCTTTTATTATGTCTCTTTGTCTCATCCTTTGAAATGCTTTTCCCAGCCTTTAATGCAGCCAATTCCAACTGTTGCTTATTTTGCGGAGTTTCTGCCTTTACTCTCCTCTTCAGCTGAAATTCATGTTCAATCGGATTTAAATCTGGAGATTGATTAGAGCAATCTAAGACTTTCCATTTCTTTGCCCTGATAAATTCCTTGACTGAACTGGCAGGGTGTTTTGGGTCATTGTCCTGATGCAATATGAATCGCTTTCTGATGAGTCTGGTGGCATTTTCTTGAATATTGGAGGCCAAGATGATTTTGTACTCTTCCAAATTCATTCTGCTACTGTCATCATACATTAAGTCATCAGTAAAGTTGAGAGGGCCTGTTCCAGAGACAGCATGCATGGCCATGCCATGACAACAGCTTCACCATGCTTTACAGATGAGGATCATCAGCAGTTCCCCTTTTTCTCCACACTTTTGTTTTCCCATCACTTAGATGAAGGTTAATCTTTGTCTCATCTGTCCATAAAACTCTGTTCAAACTCTGATCTTGCCTTTCTATTTTTGGAGCTGGTCAGAGGTTTGTATCTTGCCGTGTAGCATCTGTCATTCTGTGTCAAAGTCTCCTGAGGACAGTAGATTGTCAGAGCATCAACCCAGCTTTCTGGAAGTTGTTGGTGATTTTACAGACATGTCTTTTAGGGTTCATTTTCACAGCTTTTATGATTTGTCTGTCATCAACTACTGTTGATTTCTCAGCCGATCAGGTCGTTGTTGGTTGCTGGTGGTTTCCAAACTCTTGATTTCTCCATGCCCTTTGTTTTTGCTATAGCTCTAATTGACTTCCTCTTTTCTTTTAGCATCCAAATTGCTTGCATTTCTCTCAAAGTCAGCTCCCTCGTCTTCATCCTGGTTTGTGTGTCGTCATCAAATGCAAGACTCAGAATGCAGAAGCAATGGATAAAACAGATACGACACATTCCCTGCTTTTAATATCTGAAGAATTAATGCAACAGGACACAGCTGAGCACTTAGAAAGACCTGTGAGGCAACTGTTCCTATACTTATGCTCACATCAGATAGAGGGATGAAACTCTAAAAGTGCTGAACTTCTTAGCTGGTAAAACATCTGTGTGTTGAATCACCCAATAATAAAATGTGACATTCTGTAGTTCTGTCTCATATTCATCTTTTAATCATATTTACAGATTTCTTGACTCCACAGCAAACAGAGCAATTTTGTCTTTACTGTCCTAATACTTATGGAGGGCACTGTATATATTTTACCAAATAAAAAGGAAAGCACTTTTAGAGTACTGTGTGTGTGTGTGTGTGTGTGTGTGTGTGTGTGTGTGTGTATACTAAATACATAAAAAATCGGATTTATGATTGCAGGCTTGTAAGTAGGAAATTCCCAGGGTGACTCAAAGACTTATTTACAGTAAGTGCTTCAACTCTGAGAAACTTGCCAAGTTGTTCCTCAAGGTAAATGTCAATGAGACGTGACCCACCTTAAGACAGCTCTCTCAGAACAAACACTATATTCAGGATGTGTTGCAGGAGAGCTGTTGGGTGAACACTTATCTTCTCAGTGTTTATGGTGTATCCGTTTGATCTCACCCAAAATTCAGTGTGTGGGGTGCCAGTGACTGAATAAGGCTCTTTCTTTCCAGTGTGAGAGTTTTCGGTGTGGCAGCCCTGAATCTTGGGCTACACTTTATTGCACTTGCTCTTGTTTCACAAGCTTCCTAATTTGTATGTGTATATAAATACACACACATTTACACAGGATTTAACATTTTGAAAGAAGTCTCTTATGCTCACCTAGGCTACATTTATTTGATGAAAATATTGTGAAATAATATTAATTTAAAATAACTGTTTTCTTTTTTTAAATGTTTTCAAATGTTATTTATTCCTGTGATGCAAAGCTGAATTTTCAGAAATCATTCTAATAAGCTGATTTGCTGCTGAAGAAACATTATTATTATTATTATCATTATTATTATTATTATCAATGTTGCAAACAGCATATATGGTGCTTATTAATGTTTTTGTGGAAACCATGCTAATTTTTTTATTTGCATTTTTTTAAACAGCATTTATTTGAAATAGTCATCTTTTGTCAAATTATAAATGTTTGCTGTCACTTTTGATCAATTTAATACATCCTCACTTAATAAAAATATTAATTTCTTTAAAAAAACCTTTTACCCAAAACTTTTAAACAGTTGTGTATGTACCACTTCAAAATATTTGTAGTAAAATTAAAAAGTATATTTCATTTTAATGAACATTTTATACTATATATGTGTATATAAACAATTAAAATACATTTACAAATAAAATATTTTATGAAATGCATAATATTTTATAAAATATAAAATATGCATTGTGTGCTGTGAGTATTTTAATACTACGTTGATTGTTTTAGAAATGCCGAGTGGTTTGATATGTCCGCGTGTCGTGCCACAGCAGGATTAAAGTCTCCGTCTCCTCAGACGGCCTTTCCCAACGCCTCCAGTCCTCCTGCCCTCATCCTATTTGTTTTAATTAAACCAAAGCTTCCAGCTTGGCCAGGAGTAGAGAATGATCTCTCTTTCTCTCGCTCTACATTTGCTAATATTTCAAAATCACTCCACCCAGTTTTCATGCCTGTTTTTCTCTGTTCTTGTTCATGCAAACGGTTTATGAAGGATGAATGACAGGATGCATGCCCTTTTCCCCATCTTTAATGTTTGCATATGAAACGCTTGGCCGTAGATTTTCAGTTTTTTGCGTGGGGGTGAAAGTATGCAGCCAAGAGCCAAAGGGAAATGGAATCATTCCACATCAGGAATGCAGCGTCGCATGCTGGCTGTTTCCTCTGGGTCGTGGCCCCGCTGGTCCCTGAGCTGTCGTGAGGGTTTGCCGGAGCATGAGGTCTCGTTGCCCACGCGCTGCGACAAAGCACAAAGCCCTGCATTGTTGCATATCTTTAAAGCACAGCATTCAGCACATCTGTGAGCCTCCGTTACACTGCAAAAGCAAGCTTGATATTAATGCATTTATTGCCAGGTTGCCATCGGAGGTCCCTGAAAACAATAACTCGCAGGGTCTGCTTATCATTCCAGGAATAAATCAATGAAGATGTGGATTTGTTGTATATGTTCTCCAAAGTCCCACTCCACATAGATGTTTGTAACTCTACACTATTTCACTTTTGGTGATGATAGACAAATTACTGAAATCTGGAAACTGGTTGCTGGAATGAATCTTGTAGTGTTTGGGAACACTTTCTTAAATGTTTAAATTCTTATGCTATATTATATTCTGACAGAAAAAGTCAGAATTGCAAGATATAGGCTCAATTGCGAGACTACCTCACAATTCAAGAAAAAATCAAAAATGCAAGACATAAACACGGTATTCTCACTTGCTCCCAGTTTACATTTTGCAAGTTCGAGTTTATATCTCAATTCTGACTTTTTTCTCAGAATCGCAGAGTTTGTCTCACAATTCTGCTTTTATTTTTCACCACAAAAATAAAAAGTAATTTTTTTTTTTTTTTTTTTTTTGTAATCTCACAATCTTTTGACTTTTCTTGTCAGGATTACGAGTTGACAAGTTAGCTGCAAGTAAATTGCAAGTCAAAAATGCTAGAAAAAAAAGTCTAAATTGTTCGATAAAAAGTCACAATTACTTTTTTTTTTTATCCCTTGGCAGAAAACAAGCTTCCATAATATGTGTGTTTATATGTTGTTGCTGTTACTATTATTTATTAGTTTTTCAAGTGTAAAACATCAGACATAGTAGTATAGAGTACATTAGTATAGAGTCTTCATATCAAGGTTTAACCTTTTTTGATCATCTTTTCAGTTGGACCCTCTTCCTGAAGATGTGCTACAACAGAGGCCGAACCCCAACGCCATTCACTCCATGGAGAAAGTTCTGGAAATCCACAGTGAGTGCACACAAAGCTTCACGATTTATTCATTCACCGATGGCCTGATACATATTGTGCACAACTGCTGCAGCAATTATTGTAGTATAGTCTATTTTAGATCAACATACCCCTGAACAACCTGTAAAAATTGTGCAAGCGGTTTTTGGTGAGAATGTTCTGCAATATAAAGCAGACTTTATGCTGTGTAGTCATAACTCTGGCATGCATGTGATGTCTTTACATGTTGCTTGATGTCTTACACTTGTAAATAAACTGCTTAGTCATGTTTAAGGCTGAGCTTTGACCGTGTTGTGTGCTTAGGTAAATACTGGCGCTCGCTGCAGAGATCTGCCTCGACTCTGGGCTACTCACTGCTGGAGGCTCAGAGATGTGAAACTGAAGAGGCAGAGACGGTGACCGCCATGGCCTCCCTGTCTGTTGCCAACAAGCACATGGGAAAGAGGTGCAGTTATAGCTCTGTGTGTTTGTCAAATGGCACAATCCAGAAATTTTGGGTCCCTTTACACACACACACACACACACACATATATGTGTGTGTGTGTGTGTGTGTGTGTGTGTGTGTGTGTGTGTGTATGTATGAAGAGTTTATTTGCAAAAACAGAAAAATCATGTTTTATTGTGTTATTTAACTAGTATTTTTTTTAGTTATATTTTTTTACCTAATCAAAATAACCCAACTGCAGTTTGACTGAGATTAAGTGGAATGCACAATTAAAAAACATGATTTTTGAAAATTGTTAAAAATCTGTTTATCTGTTTTTGCAAATGAACCCTTCACACACACATATATATATATATATATATATAATATATTCATTTTAGTCTCATTCTAGTTAACATTTATTGTATTTCAAGTAATGGAGTTTTTGTTTTGGTTTTAATTTCAGTTTTAGTTAACTGTAATAATAACCCTGATATATATGTTAATAGATTATAATTTTACATGCAAATTAGAGTTATAAAAAAAATATTAGAAAGAAAATGACACCTGAAAACTGCAGCAGAAAATCAGTCAAACCCAGTTTTAAACTATTCAGACATGTCTCAACATTTCTAAAAGTGAATGAAAATAAATAAAAACAACTCATATAATATTTAGTTTGACTTCCAACATTTTAGTTAAGGTTAAGCACCTTCTTTTATTCACAATTTGCTCAAAAATGTCTGACAAATGAGTTTCAGATTGTATTTTGTACCTTATTCCTGGAAAGTTGCATATTTTTGCTCACAGCATGTCTCCTGAGTGTCTGTTTCTGTGACCCAGTGAGTATTTTTAGTTGTGTGAGGGGTGTATGATGGGACAGCAGTGTTCTAGAGGTGCAGGACAGGTGTGTGTATGAGCGGTGATTATCAGGCAGGACTCTCTGAATGTGCGGGGCAGACGTCCAGCAGCGTCAGGCTTCTGAGAGACACAGTCTGCCAGAGTCCTAATTGAAAACACTCAGGCAACATTGAGCACAGATGCTTGAGGTTTCTGGACCTTCCTCACACACTCACACTCTTACACACATGTGTATTCATGTGCCCAGCACAGGTTCACACTCACATTATTTCCTGTTATTCCTATTAGGGGCCAAGTGCAGAAAGTGTGTTGACACCTATTATAAGTGTTGGTTTTCCAAGTTTAATATTCTGTGTTTTCTGGCTGGGCGTTTGGCACACTGGTTATGGAGGGTCTTCGTGCCAGTTTCAGTCTCTCAAACAGTCTAGTGCCACCAGAAAACATTTTAGCTTATAACTTTTTAAACAGAATTATTTTTGTCTCTCTCTTGATCCTAAATTCTGTTATTCTGGTGGTCCTCCTGATTTCCTCCAAAATTCTCAAATGGAACATTCAAATTATGTATCACTCTTTTACCATGAATTTGCATACTGTTTTTACTCATACAAAACTGGTTCAGCTCATATTCAGTCTCAGATTTTAATGTCTTACACCTTTCTCCAGAAAACCTGCAAATTTGACACCAAACAGGAAGTAATGCATTAATTCTGAAATGAACATTGTACAGTGACCCTAAACTTTGCACATATAATGTTATTGGAATGCCATATAAATCCAATTGCTGTGCCTGTATGAAGTCAAAATGGGAAATCTGCGCTATTTGAATATATAATTAAAATATTAGCACCACCTTACTGAACGATCCCAAGTAAAGATGTTTTTAGACACAATTTTAAATATATTTGTGTTTTTATTGTTAACTAAAATGATCAAAATATTAGATTCTATTGGATGAAAAGGTGTATGAAACTAAGAAATGTATGTTGCCTTAGCAGCTAACTGAAATAAAATAAGTTCAATTAGTTCAAAAAGTACTAAAATTACTACAACTAAATTAAAAATAAAATATTTTTAAATAATATTTTTTTTAAAGACAAAAGCACAACAAAATTGCAAAAAAAAAAAATTATAATTAAACAATTTAAAACAAAAAATATCAAAATAAAAGCTAACTCAAAATATTAATAAATAATAAAATAGTATATAAATAATACTAAAATACATGAACATGGGTGTACATGAACATTACCAGAGCCAAGGAAACCTGGAAATATCTTGGAATTTTAAAATCGCCGTTTCAGTATTACAGTATATAGTGAATATAAATTTTCATTGTACTTATTATAGTTAACTAAAAATTTAAAATAAAACCATAGAACAAAAACATTTTTGTTAATTAAATATAAAAATTAAAAAAACTATAATAGTTTGATACAAAATGAAACAATGATACAAAAATAACACTGGTAATTGTGCTTATCTCTGAAATATTCAGTTAGTGATTATATTCAAATTTATTTGATTAAAATCACAGATATCATGGAGTGAAAAGATGTGGAAACTTTCAGTGTGTTTTGCTCTTGTGTGACAGTGTTTGTGTGTATCTCCCCACAGGACAGAGGAGGAGCCTATGGAAGAGGAACCTCCATTGTAGAAGGTCCGATCGACTGCCTTGGTGACCCTCTCGGCTCAGAGCCTCTTCAAGGCCTCTGACGTCACTCTACTCTCTCCATCCGTTTCATTTTTTGTCCCACGATGTGCGCGCTTTGAGCACGGGATCCGAAACGGCCTGAAGAAATCTCCGTGACACCCAGAGCGCGACAAACGTCTCAGCCGTGTTAGTCTGTCTCTGTCCGTGGCAGAACGTCCGGGACCGTGTAACCTGGTCTGTCCGCAGGGACGCTTAACTTTTGAGCAGGACATAGACTCACGTTTCATTGTTAGATGTGAGAGCTGGTGCTTTCGACATGAACTTTTTCATTATTTTCCAGAGCCACTATATGACTGATTTCGGCTGTTACGGCCTAAGTTTTTTATTTGTCGTCTCTCTCTCTGTTCGTTTGTCTGTCTTTCTTTATTCTTGGAGAAAAAAATTGACTCGTTCCATTCGCAATTCGAGTTACTGCTTCACGAGGGTGGACGATGTGATCGGGAGAGCGATCGAAGGATTCTGGGAAACCCGACGGAGAGTCGACAATGCGAGTTTGTGCCTTTTTCAAAAGATGGATCCAGAAGAACATTGCCTTAAACTAGTTACAGGAGGGAAGACGTTTCGCCGTCTCGGTTTTTCTTGACACGCGACGGTCAAAGGCTGGCCTGATGAATCGAGAAACCCTCAGCATGTTTACCAGGAACTCCCTGCAGATATCTTCATGTTTCACACGCATTATGACCTGTTTTCTGTTCCTTCATTTTTACTGTGCTTGTGTTTGACGTTACATGACTTTTAAGTGTCACTGACAAACAAACTTTAAGGTAGTTGCCAGCTATCCAAGGGCAAAACGTTTCGATTGAATTCTCCAGCGCTTTAGAGGGCAAGCCAATGTAGCGACTCGTTTCAACACTTAATGACCAAATACGCACCTCCTCCTCCTCCGAAAAGTTGACCAGCATGCAGCTTTCCATCTGCCAAGTTAAGAATTCAACCGTCGTAGTTTAACAGCGCCGACAAGCATGAGTTTGCTGCGAGCATATAGGATAGGGCTGCGATGACCTCGCGTCATACGATTTGTAGTTCGAGACAAACTTTCTATTTTTCCTTCTCTCAACATATTGTACTTTTATATAGCTATGAATGTCTAGTATTCCGATTACTTTACAGTTAATCAAAGGGCACTAGCGTATCACTACTATTATTTTACTCAGCAGACGGTCAGTTTTATTGACACCTTCGAAACAAGCGGAAAAGGGCTGGTTACCGATTTTAAATGTACCACTGAGCCTTCAGACGTGCCACCTGGTGAGATTTAGTGCTGGTTTCCTGCCGACGGGCCTAAGCGAGGGTTATGGGCCTTTCGCTAGGGGTGGGTGCTACCGAACATGTGCCCGTCACATGACACAATCCAGGAAGTAGCGGGACCACCAGCTTCCACTCAGAAAACAATCGTAAAATGCCTCTGAGACGACTGTGATACTCAGACAATCTGCATGAGACATTGACGTAGTTTCGGAGCCGCGGCGGCACTTCGAAGCGGCACATAGAACTGTATATATATGCAATTATGCATGCTGACAGTAGATCATTTGGCTTGACTTTGATTGTACATTGAACTTTTCGATTCTGGACTGATGAAGAGGCGATAATTTGTTTGACAGTCCCTGACTCGTGTTTAGCCTCTCGGCAACTACCTTTGGCATTCTTTTTCTGTGTCATGTTCAATATGAGGCGCGTTAAGGCGGGAGATTTGGCTCACCGTTGCCATTGTTCCTCGACTTCATTTTTATATATGCCTGTCAAGTATGACTACTCCACTTAGGGTTCGTGCCCGTTATTTTTCTTGTGCGTTTTACTTGCTCGTTTGTCCTGTTTTTTTGTTTTTTGTACTTTTTGGATTATTTACTTGTTCATTTGTCAGTCTTTATGTAGTTGACAATGTGTTTTACATGCTTACGTCTTTAGTTTCTTGTTTTAGAGAGTAACAAGCCTTTTTTAATTTGTTTTATCTTGTTTTTTTGTATGCGGTGGGAGGGAGATGCTTTTACTTTGTATAATGATTCTGACAATTGTGTATTTACTACGTTCTGTTCATAGTAGATTTATATTACAAAGATCTATAGATATATTATATATTATAAAGATTGCAGACTCGAATAAGAGAACTAGTATTGCAAAGGGATATATTTCAGTACGTGGTCTGGCTTCGGCCGTCGCTGGTTCCACTGAAGGCACTGTTTATTGGTTTCATGCATTCACAGTAGCATTACTCTGGCACCGTAAACTCTTGATCAAATCGATCTTCATGGTTCCAGGCTTCAGTTTGCTCTTTAAACAAAAATATTATGGACTAACACTGTACATTTCCGTTGGTAAAAGTCCATTTGGATAGACCAATTAGAGTAGATGCTGACATCACAGTGATCCTTCTGATGGATTTTAGTTATTTTAGCGAATTTTTAAATAGGTTTGAATTACTTTAGCCTATAAACTACATGTCCAGGTCGTATTTCACATAAGAAAAAGACATAAGAAATTGCATTTTGCTTTAAAAAAATAAATAAATAATAAAAATTATTAATAAAAAGCAAAACAAGCTCAACCAATGATGTGCATTTGGGGGTGTGGCTGTCTGTTTGTTCGACCAATGCCAGATATGGGAGCTTCCAAAATAAGTGTTTGAAAATAATCATTATTTGGAGGTGCAGAAATTATACACACTTAAAAAAAAAAAAATGTGTAGAAACAATTATTGCGCATAAATTGCTAGTAAATTTCACAAAGAGGAACAAGTAACGCGTTAAATAAAATTTTGAAGTTGAAAAACTGAAATAATTTTTCTTGTAAAACATACTTTAAATATGAAATAATACAATTATTTAAATGTAAAAAAAATTAGGTTTATGAAAATTAACAAAAAACTGAAAAGTAAAACATCTGTTTAAATTATAGTGGGGGAAAATGTGCTTAATTATCATGAAAATAATAATCCCCAAAACAGGCTTCAGTTTCTTTATGCAAAATACAATTTCTTATTTACCTCCTTTTGATTTTGGGGTGAAATGCAACCTGGACATGATTTTGTGAGATTGTTAGGGTTTCATTTTGCGGTAACGATATCAGCAATCGTTCTCTGGGTTTTTTCATCTTGTTACTCTTATCAAGCGTGATCTATTTTGGGCATTTTTGCAGTATCATATCCAGACCAAGCCCATCAAATCTCATCTCAATTACTTTCAAGAATGAAGTGCGAAGGCTGACACTGATTTGAAAGTGTCCCGGAAATGTAAAGTGACATTCCCAAAGAGTCTCATAACAGTAATACTCAAACGGACCATCACTACAAACCACTCTGCAATAATACTAACGGCAGCCTATCAATACAGTCTTGTCAAAGGGACACTTCTATCCGGTTCATCCGGATAGTCATTTTCTTTGCTCTTGTTTTGTATAAAAGAAAAAAAACTGCATTCCATTTGTTTTTGTTTTTCCCATTTTTCTTTTTTAAACCTTTCTTGTCATTCCTGCTAATTTGCCATGAGGTCTGGCCTGAGCTGTTGATTATTTGCAGGCCAGGGTGAAGTTTCTTTCATTCTCTTTCCTTCACAGCTGTAGATTTCTGCATGGTTTGTGCGTCAGCATGCCTGTCTGTCCTTGTAACATATTTGCACAAAGGAGGAACACGGGAGGGTTGAGGCTTTGGAGAACGCATGGGATGGAAGCTCTTCTTTCCTCCTCTGTTTCTGGTCAGTACACAGACGGATTGATGCTCTTGGTGTCCGACGGATGTGCTTTTTACTTGTTTAAAAATGGAATGAAAGAAAAATGACTTTTGAATATTTTACAACAACAACAAGAAGAAAGTTATCTAGCACTTGTGACATACAGACTATAGACTTTATTGTATTTATGTAGAGCATTGTTTTAGGTGAACTACACACTATGCCACATGTTAGACTGTCTGTGAGACTTCTTTTGCTTTCGTTTCTTTTCTCGTTTTTTTCTACTCTTCCTCGGGACGTGTTTTTGGGCCTGGAGGAAGACTAGGAAAAGATTAGGGTCGTTCCTTTAGAAACATCTGGAATCATCAAAGGGCTTTTTCCAGATGCTTGTCAGATATATCTTCAGTTTGTCCAAAAGGAAAAAAAAAAAAAAAACACTTATCAGCCAGTAATACCTGTGACCACTGTGGCTCGAGAACAGTTCTAGGTTTACAAAATGTAAGAAATGCATATTATTTTTGTCACTTTGTTTTTCCATTGTTACAATAGAACTTTTCTTGGGACCTTTGCTCTAACGTTTGTCTTTGACATCAACTATAAAGTTCCTTGTTTTTGAATACCACAATGTCTTGTTTTTATTTCCGAGCACATTCTTCACTGAATGGATTTACATAATGCAATCAGGAAACGGGGCTCCAACAATAACATTTTAGTGATTTAATGCCATATTTTCTATTAAGATCACTTAGGTGAGGTCATTTTTCTGCTCTCATATGACATCATACTTTTATATTCTTTGATCTCTATTTTAGATTTATTGTACACTGTCATAACTTGTAGTGCATGTGCTCGCTCTTATGAAAACCAGAAAAAGTTGGAGGTGATGGACCAGGGCTTGCATAACTACTACAACTTTCCAATTACAACAATTCAATTTATGAAAATAACAATTATTAGTAATAATAATGATTGCTGATTCGAAAGCTAATATACCATATTATCTAAATTACAATTGTTTGAAAATTTGTGGGTTAAATCTTATATTTATAATTATTATTATTATTAACTAAATAGAATATAGAATATTCATACTGATAAGCATGTACAGATATCTGCATTCACAAAGTCATTCATAGTGCTTGTCTAAATATTTGGCTAATTTTATCATACTTTAAGGTTAATTTTAAGACATTACTAGAGATTTCCACTTAAAATCTGCACAGCACATGTGAAAAACGTCAACAGGCAAATCAATGCTGCAGTGTACAGAACTAGTTTATCCTCAGCATTTTACTCAACATTAAATGCAAATGAACAGGAATCAGAATATCTGCTGTTGTTAAAAGTCAGTCATTTCAGTAGGAAGTCAGGGTCCGTGTTAATATGACAGCTGTAGGAGTTTCTGTCACATTGTGAAGGGGCTAATGGTCTTTGTGGTGTTGAACACTGAGCTTTTCTCATCATTTTACACTGTAATTCTGTGGTGTGCTCTTGGGCGACAGGGACTTTTTGTAAATCTATTACATAGCAAACAGCAGTGCACCACAAGTACTGTTCTATGAAAAACTGGTGGAGATGAATTGTTTGTGGGGAGAGCAGGGCCGGGATGCTCAGATGTCCCACAGTGTGTTTAAAGCCTGTGGTTTATTGTCACAAGCATCAGTTCCCGTCAGTTTGCCTGGAGCACAGAACTTTAGCGTCAGACTCTGAGAATATATTTAAACTATATATATATAATTTTTTATTTTTTTTTAAATGTACATCTTTGTGCTGAATATACCTGCCCTAAAGCTACAAGATAATTGGGCTTTTCTCAGATTTTCCAGGAAAGTTATGATTTTTTTTTTATTTTTTTTTTTTTTTTTTTTTGGCTAAACATTGAAACTATTAATGGAGGACATTATAAAATAAAGAAATATGTTTATATCTTTAAATACATTTATATTTATAAATATTTTAATATTTGACATTGAATGAATGACATTGATCATGAGACTTTTTGTACAGACAGTCATATATTCTTTCACTGAAGCTCAAGAAATTCATGTTCATTTCTTTTCACTCACATTGTTGTGCTTCAAAAGATGCAAAATAGAGACATTCACAGAAGGTAGATACACTACCATTCAAAGGTCAGTAAGAAAGAAATTCATACATTTATTCAACAAGAAGAGTAAAGTGATCAAAAGTGACGGTAAAGACTTTTACAAAAAAAAAAAATCTGTTAAAAATGCTTTCTTTTGCACTTTTTATTCATCAAAGTATCTATTCTTAAATATTGTGGTTTTCGCAAAAATCCATGTTCAACATTGATAATAATAATGTTTCTTGAGCAGCAAATCAACATAATCAGTGACACCGAAGGCTGGAGTAATGATGATAAAAATTCAGCTTTGCATAACAGGGATAAATAACATTTTTAAATATATTAAAACAGAAAAGACTTATTGTAAATTGTAATAATATTTCACAATATTACTGAGCATAAGAGACTTTCAAAAACATAAAAAAATAATTTAAAAAAATCTTAACAACCCAAAATTTTTAAACAGTAATGTAGATTTTATGGAATTATTAAATTGTTGTTTTAAAGTCATTTTCTGTTGTATTTCACAAAGAATGTATTTCAACAAGAAAAAAAACAATTTCAGTCTGGATTGATTGAATTCAAAGTGATATATACATGGGCCACTTACATGCATTAATAAGGTACATTTTGTTTATTATTTATTCATTTAAATAAGTATCGAGAGTAAAAAAAAAAAACTACATGTATTAAATGAAATAAGTGTTAAAAAATATATAAAGATGATGTTGAATATGTTTTAAAAGAAATGATAAAAAAAAGTACCCTAGTACATGAATATAGTATCATTTAGTTCTCTAGAATCTGATTGTATGGCATTTTTGTGGGGAAGGCCTGATGGAGCCATGCTTGTGTTTTGAGCACTGCCCCCTCTGTCCAGGCGAGGGCAACAGGGAGGAGAGCAGTTTACAGTAGTCACGACAGGGATTAGCAGCTCATTTAGAAGAGACAAGGGTCAGATATCTGTCCAAATATACAGGGGCACGTTAGAGCCAGATAAATCCAGCGGATTGACCAGCGCAAACAAAAACATCTCCCTGATCGCTAAGCAGCAGTCAAATAAACAACCGTTAGAGCAGCTAATTCGAGTCCAGCACTGCTGAGTTGACTCTTTAGTCATAACTCCGAAAATATGCATACAATGTTGCTTATGTCACAAAGCAGCATGTTTGAATATTCAGAAATCTGGCACCTTGGGAAGTGATGATAAACCGAGCGCAAATGAGAAAGAAGACACGAGAGACAATATTCTCACAGGTCCATTAAAGAATCCTAAAAAACGAAAGGCATCACAGTTCCCACAAAAATATTAAGCAGCACAATGATTTCAACATTGATAATAATAAGGAAAGAATCATTTCTGAAGAATCACGTGACACTGAAGACCACTGAAAATTCAGCTTTTCCATCTCAAGATATATTCAAATAGAAAAGTTACTTTGCACAGTTTCACAATTTTACAATTTTTTACTGTATTTTTAATCAAATAAATGCAGCCTTGGTGAGCAGAAGAGTCTTCTTCCAAAAACCCACCCTAAATTTATGAATGGTAGCGTATATAATATGCAATGGAGCTATTGTTTTAAAGTCATAATCTGTTGTATATTTCCAAATTATCAGAATATCCAACAGGGGGAAAAAAAATGTAGAGTAAAACTTGATTTTATTAATGATTTGTAAAGCGAGAGAACTGGCCAAAACGTCAGTCTGTTGCTAAGCAGCAATCAAATAAACAACCATCAGAGCGGCTAATTCCAGTCTAGCGCTGCTGAATTGACTCTTTAGGTCAACAAGCAGAAAATATGCAAACAATGTCGCTTATGTCACAAAGCAGCGTGTTTGAATATTCATAAATCTGGCACCCTGTGAAGTGTGGCATGGTTAAGCTAATAAACTGAGCGCTAGTGTAAAAGGAGACGTGAGAGACAATATTTACCGTCTCGCGGATCGACATAAGGTGACGTGATCCCCAGGAATGCGTTCACATATTCGGCTCCACGGGAGTCAATTTGAGGTGCATGTCAGTGAAACGTTTAGAGACTGTCAGTAGAAGTGTTGACCAGGTCGCTGAACCCCGTGACCTCTGCCCTCCGGCTCGGGGTCAGGTAAACCCAGTGCGGTCTCCGCGTCTGATTTAAGACCCTGAACTCTTTCCCAATTGGGTTTCTACACGCCATCCATTCCCACAATAAACCCGTCTTGAAGAACACAAGCCTGATGCATCAGACGAAAAACCTCTAGCTGGTTTCTGACAATTTGGTCTGCGGTCTCACAATTCAACGTTGTTCTCTCTCTAGCTATCTTTCTCCTTTTTTCCCTCATCCCTCTGCTCATCCTCATTTGAGGTGGCTCAGTCTGTCATTACGGTCTGCTATATTAGAGAAGGTCCTCCTTCAGAGCGTCGCTTGCCACTTCTCTGCAGTTTTTAATTGTGGCTCTGAGGTGGTGGATGAAGGCAGCTGCATCTCGGAGCCAAATTACAGATCAGCCTTACAGAGCCGGAGCGATATGACACAAGCTGTAAGACCTGCGCTTCACCCTGTGGGTGTGGACGAGTCCTCCTCAAAGACTGTAGACTGTAAATCGCATATTCAGATTTAAAATTCTGACTGGATGAGCCACATTCAAAGCTGCTGTATTCAAAGCTGCTTAATCTGTCATATTTCTGAGTAAAGTGGTATTTGAGGGGGAAAAAAGTAGGGGAGGGCTTGGGTTTATACGCTGAGGATTGATAAGAAAGTTTGAAAAAGGACAAGCATATCCGGGGTGGAAAAAGCTCAAGAAAAACATTTTTGGTTACACTTTATGTTTAAGGTACAATCATTCAACATTAGTTAACATTAGTTAGACATTATTTATTAAAAATTAAAATGAAAACTTTTATTAAACTATTCAATTTATTAATCTGTTTGTTAATTTCTACACATACCAATTTATTGTTAACATTTCAAGTTGTATAATTTAGCATTAGCTAATATATTATTAATAAACAACAAAAAGTGTATTTATATAAAATAAAATGATGAATTCTGTGGGGGGAAAAAAATAACATTCATGGTACCTAATGCTTTTGTTGTTGTACAGTAAAGTTTTACCACATATATTTGAAGAGTTCAGATGCAAAAGCCTCTAAGTGCCGTTTGAAATTTTCTTCTAAAATGAGCATTTTTATCAGGCTCCTATGTGTAGGTTCAGTATTTTCACTTTAATGGCAATGAATAGGTTCTTTTCATTACCATTTAAGTGAAATATCTGAACATAAATATAGGATTTTCGGTCAGACTTCTCGCTAATAACAAACCATTATCTACGTTTTTTTTCCTCAATAAACTCCTAATTTGCTGCTTAATAATCGTTAGTAAGGTAGTTGTTAAGTTTAGGTATTGGGTAGGATTAGAGATGAATATGTGCTTTATAAGTACTAATAAACAGCCAATATGTTATTAATATGCATGCTAATAAGCAACTAGTTAATAGTGAGAATTGGTTCCTATACTAAAGTGTTACCCATGTTTCAAACAGCAAATGGAAAATTCTATAATGAAGCATTTCGCAGCTATAATTAACAATAATGCTATAATTATTTCAATATTTCATTTTAATACATTTATCCAAAAATGTAAATTCTGGCATAATTTACCCTGGTATCATTCTGAACACACATTTGACTTGCTTCTGTGAAAAATAATTTCTCAGTGTTTTTTTCCTCCCTTATAATAATAGCCAATTGGTAACAGAAACCGTTTGGTTACCAACATTCTTCAAAGTATCATCTTTTGTGTTCCACAGCAAAAAGAAAGTCATACAGGTTTGGGACAACATGAAGGTAAAATGGCAGAATTTTAATTCTGCGGATGAAATATCCTCTACTAAACTATTTAAACTATTTTTTAGCAATAAGCCATCTGAGGACATGAGCTAAACCGATTTTTTTTTAGACTGTCCTCTTTGTGAGGTGCTCTGTAACACACAACCTCTCACGGCTTATTGTTTTATTTGATCATCTGTCCAGCCATTTGATAATATTTTGTCTGAAGACGAGGATGTTGATGGCACTTGTGATGTGCCGAGTTTGTTTTATGCTCAAATATTTCCAGACGCTGCACGCTAGTCCTCCTGGTCGACTGTCATCTTCAGTCTCGCGTGTGCTGTGTTTTGAGAGCTGTGTGCTGTTTGCTTGTCTTTGCCGTGTTTAGTCTAAAACCAGTGCCCACCCGAGAGCCTACAGGGAAGACATATCTGTGTACTGACCCGTCACTGCCTGCCCCACACTGCACTGCAGGTGCTGCTGTGCTGAGAGGAAACAAACGCAGGCCCAAAGTGGTGGGTTTGCACTCTTCCTATTTCCTACTTGATCATTTTCAATATTGACACAAAGCACCTCACTGTTTGATTCTACTTTGCATGTGAAGACAAGACTGTCATAAATGTTTACCATCACAGAAAAGAGAGCAAGGAAAGGTGGCTCTCGAGGGCCGTGCCATATTTTTCTCATTAGGGACTCACACAACTTTTTAAGAGTACATACAAACACAACCCACATCAATTTATGCCTGTTGTGTTAGTCCAAATTACACAGGTGACCTATCCCCTTCCGGCTGTATGAGATCAAAAAATGGAGCGGGACGGGAGGGAATCTACCCCCTTGGAGCAAGTTTAATTTCAGCCCCCCTTCAAATCGTTCACACCGCAATTCCCTGCGGCTGCGTTAACCGTGTAAAGGGACTGTATGTTTTATCCCGCTGCCTTCACATGAGGAAGTCATTAACATCTCCGTGCATCTCTGCTCTCTAATCTCCCTGAACCGGTGTTTCATCCACCAACAACACAACAACAAAAATACTGAGAATTATGCATTTATCTCAAATAGATAATTAGTGCTGTTTGCTGAGGTAAGTATCACTATTAGCCTACTATCGCGCATGCTTAGTGATTTGAATAAACCCTCTAAAACTAAGTAGGCTATACTTAACTTTGGCACGTAACTGGTTCTGCACCGCTATCGACATGATACTTAGTATTAAAAAATAAAAATCCTTAGGGGCCGTTCAAACAAAGTTTCAAGTTTAGAGAAGTGAAGTGAAATTGGAAAAATAAAAGAACAGGGTCTAGAGACGTGTTTTTTAAAAGTTGAACTGCTGTGAATGTTTTAGAACGCCATGTCATATGCGAAATGCGAATGTAACAGTCAAACATGTCCATCATGTCACCGAAGCATGTTTACTTAGAAAAAGAATGGAAAAGCAGCACAGTGGAATTCAAAGACATTTGCGCCACAGTGCTTAACTTAAAAGGGTAGTTCATCCTAAAATTAAAATTTGATTGTTTAATTTAATCACCCATATCAGATGTAGGTGACTTATTTCTCAGTAGAACAGTAAAGAAGATTTTTGGCTGAAACCAAACGGCTACCGTAAATTTGAGAGTGAAAAAAAGCATATCAGAAAAACTCAACATTAATACCCGTGTTTCATGATGATACATTGAGGTCTTATGAAGCAAAACAATTGGTCTGTGCAAGAAACTAAACATTATTTAGTACAGCATTATTACCTGTAATCCACAGCCTGCAGGCAAACAGTAAGGAGTGATGACTGGTTTGTGGACGAATCAATCTTTGGAACTGGTTCTAAGCAACTGAACGCTAGTTTGTTTACCTTGAAATATAAGGTTCAAAATCATTCTGATGGTACACTGACTTCTAATAAGGCGAATGGCTTCTGTTTCTTTCCCACGCTCCCCGCCAAACTTCTGTTGTGGAAGTATGTAGGTTTGTTGAGCGGTCTGAAATTCTGCAAAAAGGGCGGATTTCTGGAAACAAATGCATGTGTATGGCTATGCATAGTAATTAAGACAGTGAATTCCACTCATTTAAATGTAGGGGACTCCAAAGTGGCAAAAATAAATAAAACTACATTAAGTTGCTTTAAAAGAGGTTCAGCTTTAAAATAAACAAATAAATAAAGAAATAGAAATAAAGAAAAAACGCGTCTGTATAACGTTCATTCCACTGCCCCGCCTCCTCACATTTTTAAAACATTCTCTGGGTGAATGGCCCCTTATAGACTGATGCATGGACCTCAGCCATATGTATATAGGATTTTCTTTTTTTTCTTTTTTAATTATGCATCCACATAGCAACACACTGCACTGCAGTCTAGTTAAATCCAATTACTGTATTAGAAATGTTTATCTAATAGAGCTCTTTAAAAACATTGCACTTTTTTTTTTAAAGGCAAGATGTTAATATTGCTTCATGGATGACAAATATACAACTTGAATCCTCACATGTAAGATATTACAATGCAGAATTGCAAACAGAAACTTTTCTTGTTTTGAATATCATGTTTTATATGCTTCATAGTTACCAACAGAGAGCTTTAATTAATGAGATGGATGAGCTGCAAAAACACATCTATCTCTCAATCTTTCAATTTGTATACACATCTATCTTTCTATCAACTCTCATATATATGTGAATGTATGTAAGAGAATCTGAGTTAAATCTGACTTTTTGTCTTAACCAGGCATGACTGGGAAAACCAAAATACGCCACACCGTTTTGTGGGTTGACTTGTTTCTAAGTAATTTGTCGTCCACACTTCAAGTGAAAACACTGCAGAATGCAATGAGATTTGACAGTGTGGTGTATGTGGTGTCATGCTAGAAAAGCTCCACCCACATTGCATTTTTACTTGTCCACATGTTCCACTTGGATATATATTAAATATCAAATATGTTCTGATTGGTTGCGATTGTATCAAAACTGCACAGAATTTTCACTTTTAGTGTAGCTAGCTAAATTGCTTGCTGGAAACTAGCACCGTGCTTGGTTATAGGGCATGGTGTATCAGTGGTTTGTATCATAATGAGAGAATAACAGCTCCTCACCTCAGTAGCCTGGTGTGACCTTTCTTCTAATGAAGAGGAAAGTGGTCTGGTGTGCGAGTGTGCAGTGGTATGAACCCACAGACGAGACGGGATCAGATTACCGCAGCCGGTGTGTGAGCTATTGCACCTTAGTTAACCATTGAACAATATTGCAAGTTGCCTGATCCAGTTAAGGTGATGAATTTCTGCTGTGTTGTGTACAAGGCCATATTTTTTGTTATATTTTACAGCTGCTCTCATTATACACATTGAATGAAGGCCTGAGACCGAATAGAGATGCTGGTGAATCATAATACAGAATTATGCAAAACCACTGATGAACGCTGAGTAACAGCCACATCAGTCCAGAGGTAATTTCCATAGCCTGGTCTGCATGTGTACAGCATACCAGCTTTTACAGCCACTTTAGTGTTTTAAGCCATTTTCTTGTCCAGTTTGATTCTGCCTCCAAGAGCAGCGGAAATCTCCCCAGTGGTGGAAAGACTGGAGGAATTTTAGAGAGGATGGTGGGGGGGGAGCGATGTGGCTGAGAAGTGTTTTTGGTGCTTCCCAGGGTGAAGGAAGAGGTGGTGTTGCTGGCAGTGGAAGACTGAAAGTCTGTTCCCTCTCACAGGTAATGGATGATAATAATAATAATAATAAGCATCATCTGTATAGTGCTTAATTTTTTTTTTTTAAAGCTCAAGGTCATTTCACAGTGAAATTACAAGCACATTCATTCAGAAATGAACATGAATGAAAACTACAAAAGTAGTGTTTTTTTTTTTTTTTTTTAACTTAGCTGGACACCTTCTTTGCTGGAAGTTTAAAATAGCATAGAATCTTTTCAAAGGTTATTTATGCTTTATGTACTTTGGTTGTTGGTAAAGTGTTGCTAAGCAGTTGCTAGGGTGGTTACTACAGACAGATTGTTACTTAGCTGGTTAGTTAAATTCAGCAGTTAGAATCATCCATTAAGGTCTTCAATAATGTAAATAGGTAGTTAGAGACCATTTATTAGGGTCTTTAATAAAAATAGCATTAGTTAATTGGTTACTTAGTTAGGAATTATACATTAGGGTCTTTGAAAATTTCAGATTTCAATTGTTAGTTAAGAATTTATTTATATAGTGATGAATCATTTAGGGTCTTTAGAATTTTCAGTAGTTAGTTGTTAGTTAAGAATCATCCAATATGATTTTCAAAAACATCAATAGTTAGTTATTTAATTAGTGAAGAAAGAATCTTTCATTAGGGTTTTTATTATTTTCAATAGTTAGGAATCATCCATTAGGGCTCTTTTGAAATTTTGACAGGTCCCTTGATGTCCTGATCTTACCTCCCACTACTATTTTTTTCTTTTTTCTTTTTATCTTCTCTCTTTTCTAAGTATGTGACAGTCTAGAGCTTTTCAGAACGGTTATTTTCCACCATAATCCCTTCCTGGCTTTTTGGATTGTTTATAATAAACATAAATATCTCCACCTGTTGTTCCCAGATGAAACTCTCTCAGTGTACAGCACTCCACCTGTGCCGGGACACCTGCCCTATAGACGCTTTGTCCCAGAACGCATGTTCGTAACACTGTCTGAATCTACTGTCCTTCGACCATGTCCTGATTTGATCTGCTGGTCGGTGATTCAGTGCAGACGTTTGTATGCGATCTAAGGCCAAACATGTGCTGCATTGCCACGTCATCTACACTAGAGCACGGATGCTGTCCTGCGGGTTCGTATATTGTACACGTGGAGCTGTTTTAGGGCAAGAAGGCCAGGATCAGCCTCAGATGAGTGTTATGGGATCACTCATCTCGATTCCGATTATTGTCATCCGGAGAGCCTTAAAATCAGCAATTTGTGTTCCCTCACAAGAATATAATTTTCTATACTAGCTACAAACTTTTGTTCGCTGCACATAATATTATGAAATATTAAAGCAATAAGCCACTCAAGGCCATGGGTAATTATTTGAGATATTTTGAAAAACACTGGAGTCTAAACACTGTACCCCACCGAATTTCATTTTTTGGAACAAAAAAAAAAAAAAAAAAAACATATTCCACAGAAGAAAGAAAGAATTACACAAGGGTGAATTGACAAAATATTGACCTATTGTTTGATATATTGGGGTTGTTTGCCTCTAGCTTTAAGTTTAATAGTAGAAAAAAAGCCTTCCGCTAAGAATGCTAATATAATTCATTAGGCCCACTGTAGACTGTTTATGGTGTAGCTTAGCACATTAATATCAATGTGAGGCCACAGGTGTGTTGTATTTATTAGCATTTTACAACAGTTTTTAGCAAGGCTCACCGAATCAGAAGTTCGAGTGAAGTTAGAGAGCTAGCAGATTTTGTCTTGTAGCTAGATGATTCCTCTGTAACTTATAGTTTACTATCAACACAGAAGGTAAGAGTAAGCCACTAGGGTGGTAACCTACAAATCTGATTCTGGGTTTAGCAGAAGGAAATTTGTGTCCAGCCAGGGCCCACCCCCACAGTGTAATGTAACCTTGGCATTAGCTTGAACATGAAATCCTTTCTGCGGCGCATGCAGCGTAAACCTTTACTTTATCCGTTTTACTGCAAATTAAAATTTTGTTGCTTTTTCCGTCTGATTTTACGGGAAACATCTGGGGCTCGCACCACTCCGTAACTGTGGCCCGAGGCATTCTGGCTCAGAAGGAAGGCGGGAATAATGAGACATTATCAAACACGCTGCTGATGGATACGCACTCTCTCTCAACACACAAGCTTTTTTATTATTATAACTTTTTTTTTTTTTTTTTTTTAATCCATTTGCCTCTCACATCATTTAGATTGTCTATTAATGATGGGATATCCAAATCTTTTCCACAAATCGTTTTTTTTTTTTTTTCAAATCAGTGATTCTTTTACGTCATGACGTTATAGGTCTATTTAATCACGGCTTTGCTTATTACTTGCTCTAAAACGTAACAATAAAGCCTTTTGTAACCATATGTTGCTCATTTATTAAGTCATTTATAGCCTATGTAAAATCGTTGTGTTTCTGTTTTGATCCAGACACAAAGATATTTTTGGTTGAGACTGGGGGATTGACAGACTAGACGTGTGAATCCATTTTACTGTATCAAAACTAAAACTGCTCTTGCATTCCGTATACACTGTTTATTAATTGTTGCTCTATGCACCAGATGGACGTCTTTCGTCGCGACGTCAAGCAGCTCTCGAGACTCCTGCGTTCAGTTCGTTTCCGCTGCGGTTGCAGAGATTTGCGCAGGTGCACAGAATAAAGGGAAAGGGAGAGGTGTGTATGCTATCTAACGGTTGGTTCTCACTCTTCACCTCAGTTTTCAGTTTTTTTTTTTCTTTCTTCTTTTCTTTCTTTGGGTTTCCCCGTCACCACAAGTGAATATTTAAGAACTTTTATTTTTAAACTGCAGCTGTTTTCTCGTAAGCGTATCTCTATATTTGGGTCAATGGCGAGTAGCTATTTTGTTTGTCAGTATGACACCTTTCCTATTTTCAATTTTTGAAGTAAAATTAATTTTCATATTTTTGTAGGGGTTAATAAGGTCTAACTGCCATGAGATTATTAAAAAAAAAAAAAAAGTTTACTTATTGTAGCCTATCGCATAATCTTTTATTATTATTTCCTTTAAAAATAAGCACTGAAGCAATTATGTTTTAAAACATTAACTTTTAAAATAGTTACTTTTGTGAAATCAAAACAAGTGTGGCATAACAAGCAGGCAGGAAGTAATTTTGTTGTCATGTGACAAGAAAACCATAACACAAAGAGAGGACCTTTGATGGTTAAACCACCACATCATTAGAGTCATAAAATCCCCTTTTTTTATTGAAAATGATATTCAGAAATGTACAAAACTAACATGAATGCTGTTTTAAACTAACTATTTTTACCTATTAAAACTATTTTATATTTTTAAACAATTTTTTTTTTTTTTTTTATAGTCTCAGACATCCCTACAGGTCATTGACCCATATAGCCTGCAGACATACAGCCTATCTGATGTAAAGGTTCCTGACAAAGTTCAATAGTTGACTTCAATTATTAGGCTATTTAAAGCTCTAAAATACCCTAAAATCAAATAAATTGATAAAAGCAAACAAAATAATAAACACAACCTTTTAAATAGTTATTAAGTGCCGTAAAACTGCAAATAAAAGTTTTCTTATTTAGTGTGTTGTGATTTAACGCCATCAGACGTTTTAAAAAGCAGAGTTAAATTATTCTTGAACAGGCCCACAGAACAACGGAGCTTTTATCAAATATTAATGCCTCAACAGGAGTCATTTCTTTTAGATTTCTATCAAGCTAAGCCTGGGAAAATGAGATGTAAACAATTAAATGCTTTGCGAGCATTGGTGTAGATTTAAAGGAGAAATGAAAAGGTCTGGTAGGGGTCCGGTATTTAAATGCGGTGGTTATCTGCGGTTGTTAAAGCATTTGCCTCCAGCCGTCTGGATTCAGTGATTTCTTCTTATTAAAGCGGACAAGCTTTTTTTTATAAGCTTAGGGGTAAAACTGGCTGGACTTTCTCTTCGGCTAATGAACCTGCACTGTTTTATAACAGTTTCTTTTTGTAACAAAATAAGGGGAAAATCTGAATGTTCTTTACTGTAGTGAAAACTGGCATATCTCTAGGGTGATGATGTGGACAAATCAAAGTGTTCAGCCTACGTGTTCAAAAATATGTTTTAATAAATAAGCAAAATGTACAATGGACGGAAATCGAAAAATGTTGCATAGGAAAAATCAAATGTATGCATTCATCCATGCAGCGTACTTCAAGAAAGTATTGCTCTAAATTGCATTGGTCCCTTAAAAAAGCTGACAATACTCACAGGTAGCCTATGTACAATACTTTTTTGTTCATATATATATATATATATATATACATATATATATAAACTCTTCTGTTTAGAGACAAACACGCAATATAGTTTCCATACAGATTACAGATGGCCTTCCTTTACTATCACCATGGCGACATTTAAGAATAACTTGTGAAAAAGATTAAATGTATTTGACGACACAGGAGATGTCATCTACGTTTCCTCTAAGTATATAAAAAGCTCCTTTCGTTGTGTCCTTCATGAGGATGCTCAAGTCCGTAGGTGTATCTACTGAATGTCCTTTGGCCACGTCATTGAGGTTTAGAGGTTCATCAATAAATCCTTTGGTGTCTTCAGAATTAGTGGAAGTAAACAGTCTGTGGAAGAAAAGAAAAGCATTACTAAGAAAGGTTCAAAAATCTGCTGCTTTATATCAAATAGCCCTGAAACTTCAATGCCGGATTTTTCTACGAAGGCCTAAAGCTTCAAGATTTGCTTGAGGTTGAACGCACAGCCTTGGATTAAAATGTAGAGAAATGGGAAGCTATTAATGATCCCATTATTTAATTCTGAGTGGGAGCACATGCTTGCACAGGAAAAGGCTTGGTTCAAACATGTTACACAAATCCCAGGTGGAATTACGTCACTGGAAAATAACTGTTTTAGGAGGTCATTTGGTTTGAAACGCGAAGCCGTACACCTGCCTTTAATCTGACTTCTCAGTAGCACATATCACTTTATGCAAATAAATGCAAAAGAATACAACCTAATGTCATCACAAGGATTGAGTTGAACATTTTTTTGACAGCTGTGTGTTGTGTTGTCTTGATTGATGGAGGCCTAATCCAGCACATATAACGAAACCTCCAGCTTTATCCAGCTAGACTCAGTTGGGATGATTCAAATGAATTACTCATTTTATATTTTTAATATCCTATTGGTGATATAAAACAGGACTGTATTCAGTATTATAGAGACATGCAGCTTCATAACAACAAATACCACAGGATATAACTAATAAATTGGAGACTTGCATGCATATTTTAGTTAATTAAAAAGTAAATGAAAATACATTTTAAATTAAAAATCACAGAATTATTTTTAGTAATTGCTCATATTGTATCACATTTTAGCCTGAAAGATTTCAGCCTTGCCTTAAAGATGTCAGTCTTTGGTTTCAGTGGTTACGGTGCACTTATTTCACAAGCATAAACATGGTTTAGGTGGCAGCGCACCTTCTCACTTAAAAATCAAGCTTCCTGTAGAAACAAAAAGAACGTCACTTCCTGATGTCATACAGCAGAATCTTTTAGATCAACTGAGCACCGTTCTTCATCACACAGGTGCTTTAAAGAACGCCAGACACTGATCTGAAGAACGCAAGAGCTTTTTTAGTCTCCCAGACTGAACGTTTATTTTTACGAGTGTAGACTAAGATGTTTTTTTTTTTTAGTGTTTTCAGAGAACCTTAGTTTCTTCGTTCGTAGCCTATATAAAAACGTTCGAATACATCTAGTTTTTCATCAGTCATGATCATTTTTTTCCGTTTCTCTCTTTGCGCTTTGTAACCAGTTTTTAAATCACCGGGGAAATGTGAGTTTTATTCACTAAAGGGAAAATGTTCCACTACATATAAATGATCCGTGAGGAGCTTCTCACGGTTGGGTTGTTATTCGTTTCGTAAGATCGACGATATAATATGAATATGTTTATTATTCCTGGATAAAAGTCTGAAACGCTTTGGCCCGGTGTGATATGAACTTAACCGAGCAAAATGAGAATCCAGCGTTTGTTTTCTTTGTTATTTGTAAATATAGGCTAGATTATTGCCATACTGTCTGTGATTTTACCAGAAATGTTTGACTCTATATAAGCTTTAGCAGTCAAGGAATGTGTAATCAGCCAGTTCTCAAAATAATTAGGATGAACTTTCATTTCTTACTTTAAATGCGCGCGATTGTTTACTGTTTTGAGGCTTTTACGATTTTACGTTTGTATATAAAGCATAATAATTAACCATATAGGCTGTTTCCTCCCATATTAATTTAGTCAAAATGGCATATCGTGACCTCTGGCATTTCTGTTATAATCGCTGAGATGCCACTGGTTTATGTCCTAAAGCAGGCCTAACTTTAAAAAAAAACTTTTTTCTGTGACAACAGTTTGAATTGAATACCCCCGTGATAGCTATAATTGTCCTCTACTTTGATATTATTATGTTAATATATATCCTAGGGTATCTTATACAGCCATTCTATAACAATAAACAATCAAAATAAATAGGACTTAGTCTAGCATTTTAAATCAACATTCTTTATATATATATATATATATATATATGTATATATATTTCTAATTATTTTGTATTATAAACTGTAAAATAATCAAAATGCTTTTTTGAGCTTGGCCTCAGGAGGATGTAAACATTCCTTAAGTGGAATCGGTTCAGGTTACTGCTGTAGCACATCATATGTCCGCCCATCAGAATAGTAACAAAATAATGTTCAAATATTTTTTCAATAATTATAAAACTTTAACTATCTAAACAAATCTAAATGAGAATTGTTATGGTGTCAAGAGGATATAGTGCTGCGTTCGCGCACTGAACTGTCAGTGTCAGTTGTCCAGAACAGCTGGAGTTTCTCTAAAAGCCTAGTGTTACTACAGTAACGCAGTAAAAGTTATCAAAGAGCTAGCCCGACAATATGAGATCGTCTTGAGCTGAATTGGCATCTTTCTACCCACCCTTTCGGCATTGTACGGACGAGTGTCTCCGTTAGTGGGACGCAGACATCGACCACGCGCCCTCCATCCTCCACACCGAGAAGGCGTAACTGAGTCTCTCGTGCGCGACGTAGCTGCAGCTCGACATCTTGCTGTCCATCTCGTCGCTCTGCAGCACCTGACAGAGGAAATCAATGTACCTGGAGGCGAGCTTGAGCGTCTGGATCTTGCTGAGTTTATCCGAGGGGAGCGTGGGGATGATTTTGCGCAAAGACGCGAAGGCGTCGTTCAGCGACTGAGTCCGTTGCCTCTCCCTGACGTTCGCCAGAACGCGCTGGTTCTGCAGCTCCTCAAACGACTGAGTGCTGCTCGGACTCGGCTTTTTGCTCCGTTTATTCACGGAGCTCGGGCTACTGCCGTCCTCGCTCGACTTTTTACTCTGTCTCCTCTTCCTCCCGAACCTTTTCTGCTGCTGTCTGTCCAACTCCTCCTCGCTGGTCACCAGGCTGTCCACTGGGGAGACGGGAGAGCTTGAACTCTCTTCCATTTCTTTTTTAAAGAAATGAGAAGGTCGAGGAGAAAACGCGCTCTCCACCTTCGAATCTGTGCTTACACCGTTATATCCGTGCGTTTTGCTGGGGTTAGTTTGTCCCGAAGTCCCGAAGTCCCGAGACTGCGCCTCCACTTCCAGAAGCAGAGCTTGGCAAAGTTTTCCTCCCGCAGGAAGTTTTTTCCTAATTTTTTGGGAAACTTTATCCTAGTCTCTGATGCTAAATACTAGCGTGAATGGAGGGGGAGGAAGCGCTGCTCTCTGATTGGTGGACTAATAAACGAGGAGGACCAGTCTAAAGTTACACTGCACCTCTCCACCGGCTGCCACTCAAATTATATCCCACTCTTAGATCGATACTCTCAGTTTTGATACTCTCATGTGTCAATCTCGCACTGTAAAAAAAAACACAAACATTTAAATGGAAAAAGAATGTAAAACGGTGCAGTAAAAACGGGAAAGTATTATGGTAAAAATGATATTATGAAATTATAAGATAATAATGTAAGAAATTACGTTGTAGGCTACTTCTAAAATGTTTTTAGATTATCTCAATAATTATCTCACGTTTGAAATGCTCCAGTGTATATTGTAATATAAGTATAAGCCAATATGTAATGTTGTAAAATATCGTTTAATTTTTTTTTTCTTTTTAGGTAAAAAGTAGAAACCGTCTAATATATGAGGAAAGTAGATTCCTTTCTTTAGATTTTACTTGAAAGGTATTTTTATTTTTGTTATCTGATTTATTTATTTATTTAATGCCTTTTAAATTATTTTCTACACTGTAAAAAGTGATAAGTTGACTTAACTTAAAAAAATTGAGGAAACCCGTTGCCTTAAAATTTTAAAGTAAATTATAATTTAAAAATAAGTTAAGTGAATTGTCAAGTTCACTTAACTTTTTTTTTAAATTATTATTTACTTAATTTTAAGGAAACGGGTTTCCTCAGTTTTTTTAAGTTAAGTCAACTTATCACTTTTTACAGTGTAAGAGCAGTTGTCACTTTTTGTGTGAATATTTCTTAATTTCTCAAGAAATTATTAAATATTTTAAAATGAATGTATGCAATTATAAATAATACAATGTACACTATACTTCTGAAAATGTTTTTAGGAGAAAACAATCAAACACTACAATGCAGATTATATTTAACAAAGCAATATGGTAAAATGTTGTCGAATATTTTTTTCTATTGGTAAAAAGTAGTAATTACCTTATAATTTATGAGGTAAGTAGATTTCTATAATTTATTGCATTACAGTTTTTTTATATATATATATATTAACAAAAATTTGTTGTCTGTTTTATTTATTTGTTCATTCATTTATTTATTTTATAAGACAGATCGGGGCTAGTTGACACTTTTACTTCAGTGAATATTTCTCAAAAAAACCTACTGAGCATTTCCACCGTTACTGCTCTAGAAAAAAATGGGGTAAGTTGTCACAATGTAACCAGCCTATTATAGGCTTTACAAAATATGCATATGGTAAAACAGACACAAAACAACTTATAATCAGTGTTGGGCTAGTTACTCAAAGAATGTAATGTATTACTCATAGTTACTCCTTTCAAAAGTAATATTGTTACTTTACTTATTACTTTCTGGCAACAGTAATTAGTTACACTACTAGTTACATTACTTTTTCTTCACGCCCCACAGAAGTTGTAACTGTGTATCTTCCAGATAAAATTCTTCTAGTATGTTACTAACAACATATTTCTGCCTCATCATTTGACCAAAATCCACATTGGATCGCAGTCAGAAGTTATTACAAACACTCAATAGTGATTGATAGTGGCATTCAAGTAGAAGTGTTGTATTCATCTCATTAATTGTCATGTGTAGCTTGAAGTAATTTTTCCGTTACCCATATGTGATCAAGTTTTGTTATGTATTTTATCAAATCACATTAGTTTGTAAGAAACTGTTTAATTTTCCAAAAATATTTTAAATTATATTAATATAATGTACCACATGCTGATCAGAGGGATGTAATGCCAGAGTAAAGTAACGCCACAACTTACACAACAGATCTTTTTTCCTGACAAAATCAATATAATGCAATATTTCTATCTGCTGAATGTAAGCTTTTCCATATTCCAAGCTTGCCTGCTGCACTGGGGACATCACATGCATGTGCGAGTCATGAAAATTATGAAAATAAATCTAGGAATTATTTGATTGTTAGATTTTAAATCAGCGGGGTTGAGGCATCAAAAGTAACTAAGCTGTTTTATGGAAAGTAACTGTAATATTATTACTGAAATCTTATTAGTAATTAGTTACACTACTAGTTACTGCAAAAAGTAATATTATTACAGTAACTAAATTACTATAATTTTAAAAATTCACAAAAATGTGTAAGATTACAACAGTTTTCATTTTTCAAGCTATGCGTTGAATTTTCATACGGAAAGTCCACCGTTAATGTTTAAGGTCATTATTTTTTAGTTTTTTTTCATGGTTATTAAGATGCCACGAAAAGTCTCTCACCTCTTTGAGATGTAGCACACAGTAGATGAATTTCTTTGCAAGCATTTCTTCACGCCATCCTTTCAAGTCAGATGAAAGACCTCTTCCTATTGTTTTCAGAATAAGTCCAAGGTTTCACAATACCCTAAACACATGTAGGAGTCGGCCTGTTGTGAAGAACTTTTGGCAAAGCCTCACAGGCTTTTGCTCTTACACGGCCATTTGAATGCTGGGCCTGGACTGTCTCTTTGAATAAGACAATAATAACGCATGTCAGATTTCTTTTACCAGTGTCCAGTGTTCAAAAGGGGCTTTGGGATGTTTTGTATAAGGCAGCAGTTTGGTCACATTTGTAAGGTTTTCAATTGTAAATTATGCCTTATTTCAGAAAGAAGATTTGTTTCCCTTTGATTTATGTATGTAATCCACATGTGAACAGATGACTGACACTTGGGCCGAAGCCAGCGAGAATAGCCTTGAGGATGCTCAGATGATCTCCATGTCCACTCTGGTTAAAACATGGACGTTCTGAAAGGATTTTCGGTGAGGGATGTTTATGGTTTCGGAGCTTCAAGATAATGCAACATGAATGCTTCTCAATCAAAGAGTTTGAAGCAATTATAGTTTTACATGCTACAAAATCTCTAATATAAAGAAAGAAGAAAATTGTTGAATGTGTCAACCGGCATTTACATATGTTCTACAAACAAACAATGTAAAAACCATCTGCCACATTGATATTACTCAAGAACATGTTAATGTAGATCGAATCTCAAATCCCGAATGGAATTTTCTGCTTCATCTCCTCTCCTGTTCTACACTGGACAGACTGAACTCGTTTAGACGAGTAGTTAATCCAAAACTGAAAATTCATAATTTACATACTATCATGACCAGAACTGTGTGCCTTTTTTCTTCTGTACACTCTTAAAGAAAATTTTCCAAAATATGGTTTTCGCAGCAGTGCCACAGTAGAACAGTTTTTGGTTTCCCAAATAACCTTTCAGCCAACGGTTCATAAAAGAGCCACATTTCTTAGTGTGAAGAACATTTTAATAACCTAAATAAGCATTATAAAGTACCTTTTGAGCAATGGTAATGTTCCAGTGATGTTCTACATGGAACCGATGCCAATTCATGAGGGGTGAACACAAAAGATTAATTTTGTCTTCCATATAATGAAAATAAATGAGAATTGGTGATGTTAAGCTCCGAAAAATCACGTAAAAATACCATAAGTCTATATCCAGGTGAAACTAACAGACTAAAGGTTTATAAATAAAAAGGTTCTTTATTGGCATTCAACATCCATGGAACCTTTGCATTGCACCGAAGGTTCTTTTTAATGGAAAAGTTTCTTTAGGTTATTAAGAATGTTCTTCACACCAAGAAAAATTGAGTCTTTTAAGCACGGTTCACGGAAAGATTCTTTGGAGAACCAAAAATGGTTCTTCACCGCAAAACTGCCCGTTTGGCACCTTATTTTTAAAAGTGTACATACAGTAATTTCTCCTCTGAAACGGCATTGGTTTGGAACGACATGAAGGTGAGTAAATATGACCAGATTTTTATTTTTGGGTGAACTATGGGTGAAGTACCTGCCTTTGATAAACACTTTTTGGATTTTCCAACAGGATGAAGGATCGGCCGATTGGGAAGAATGAACATCTTCTGTCCTGTAATTCATAGTGAAAGGATAAGAGAGACATTGACATGTGCCCAACTTTGAAGCCTGTTTCCCCCTGGCCTGACCCGCTCCATCAACACGGCTGCTTCAGATAGACTCCATATGGCCCAGCGGCACAGCACAGCCTCTCCGGTCCGAAATCTCGTGACTTACAGGTATATATACGCCGTAATAGCATATAGATTTCTTCGAAGGCCCCAGCAGGGGCAGGTCGGGTACCATCTGACCCAGCCGGCAGGTTCTGGAGATGACCCGCATCAGATCAAAGATATGCCGTGCCATATTTCACTCTGCTAAGATGACGTGTTTATATCTCTTCGACACTTCCAAATCAGCTCCACATGGCCTGGAACTCTTTAATAAGCTGAAATCCTTTCTGCAGCAGCCTGTCACATCAACCTGCAGATGTTTGCAGGCCGATTTTAGATTCAGAAACAAATAGAAAAGGCATGCAGAAGACAATCTGGTGGTCTTACAGTTTTAGTGATAATTGAAACCTCACAGAGTGTGACATGCGTAATGTTAATTAGTTAGAGATATTCTGGGAAGAATTGTGGACTGTCTGAGAGATGTGATGAATATTATAGTCCTGATGAAGGTGTTAGAACTCAGTCTAAGCCGCACAGAGGAACCTAATATGTGACTGTGTTTTGTAAGGGCACAGTCAATATATCAGTGCATATAGGTCTGTCTCTATTAGCCAATGCATCGAAATGGTTTTCCAGTGCCAAGATGAACAAAAGATGCTCACACACAGCTGTTTTTCATTGATATCAGTGCAACGTCTTTTCCTGAAAGTGCAGTCAGTCTTGATATGACTGCTGCTGCTACAACTGGAAATGACACAACACTTGCATAAAATGTAATCCTCTAAATGTGCTTTTCTATGACGATTCCCTTTATCTTTTCAGCAAGTAGCTGAGGATCAACAGATGCCTTGTTCCTCACTCTGTGGATGTGGTGTGAAGATGGCATGCCTTGGTGAACCAACAGTGCAAACGTGTTCTTACAAACATTGATGTTTGCATGGATAATCTAATGTTTGCGTATGCAAAGTCATGAACTTCGTGCAGGTATCCTTAAAATGCAGCGGCCCCAAAATGTATTTTCACATTTACATTACGGGTCTAAAGACTGGAATACAGTAATTATTATTTTTTTTTTAATGTTTTTTAAGTCTCTTATACTCACCAAGGCTGATGAAAATACCGTAAAAAAAAAGAATATTCTGAAATATTATTACAGTTTAAAAGAACAGTTTTCTAATTGGATATATTTTAATATATTATTTATTCCTGTGATGGCAAAGCTGAATTTTCAATCTCATTACTCCAGTCTTCAGTGTCACATGATCCTTCAGAAATAATTCCCATGTGCTGATTTGCTGCTCAAGACACTTTTTAAATTTTTTTATTATCAGTGTGAAAAAGAGTTGTGCTGCTTTATATTTTTGTGGATAGTGTGATATACCACTCTACAAAACAAATAAGATGTAAAATTGATCAAAAGTGACAGTAAAAAAAATTTTATGTTACAAAGGATTTATATTTCAAATAAATGCTGTTTAAATGCAGCAATATTTATAATTCCATTTTAAAATATATTCAAATGGAAAACAGTTATTTTAAATTGTAATAATACTTCCCAATATTACAAATTCATGATTGTCAGTACAATTTTCTAGCAAAACATTTCACATAAATTGAAAAAAGTTAGATTTTGAGTGCTGAAACAATAGATATGGCGTTAAAAATAAAGGAAAAAAATTGCTGTACACTTTGTGGTCAAACATTAATGGATCATGTTCATAGTTAAAGTGATGAACTACACCTTTGTGAACTTGTGTACATCCACTAAAATCAATAAAAGTCAATATGCAAATTTTTAACCGTGGCTTAAGTAATTGAGTGGGGTCACTGCATTTTTATTAATCTGATTGTGTTTTATTTTATTGTTCGTTTAATACAAAGCATTGTTTCAGGGGTGGCACTGTTTGCTGTGGTCATTAAAATAAAAAAATGCTGAAAGTCGAATGTTTAAACTGTCTTTGTAAAATGTAAATGCTTTCCTATAGTGGAATGAGCTTTGCCCCCCTGCGGCGTTAACTCGCACTCTAAGGCAGTTTGGCCTCTCATTCATCCATATGACTGTGTTTTCTAGCAACCCCAGTGACAAGGTGTTTCTAAAATTGCATTAGAGGTCCTTCATAAATGTTTCATTAGGGAGTATGTAGCAGCTTGAAGCATTTAGGTTTGTTTAATGTGATGCAGATTGTTTAACCCTCTCCTCCTGCTTTCAGGACCGGTGCTGCGCTGGTGTTACGTGGTCTTGGTCCGGGGTGTCTGGTGCCCGAGAGCACTTTCAACCGAAGGAAAGCAAACGGAGTAAAGCACGTCCATTATATGCAATGGCCTGGACCCTGACAAGCAAGTGCTGTTATGTTTTAGTAGCTGTTCTTGAAATAGCTTCACATTTGCAAAGAATATTTTGAACGCTGTGAGATGCGTGTAAATGTCATATGTTTTTCATAACAAAATGCAGATTTCGAAAGTAAACAGCACTGTGTATCTCTCCAGAAAACATCTTTGATCCATCTCAGGAATTGATCTGTATCGCAATTTGTTTGAACAGAAGACGTTTCTTAGTCATCGTAGAGGACGTGTGTTCTTTGAACCATAAAATAGATTATGCACATTGTAATTTATTCCATGTTCAAACCCATTGTCATGACTTCACAGTTGCAGAGCACAGAACTTGTTGTAGCAATTGAGAATTACAGTCAGTGTTGGTGTGGCTCCAGCCCCCGCACAAACTCTTGCACAAACACTGCAGGCTAATGAGAGGGGCAGTTGTGATGTTGGTGCTAAGGTTAGTCTCAGGTTCACAGGGCCGTGTGGGCACAGGTGGCCCGTCTAAGTGCTCTGAACTTGGGCAAACATGGCCTGTTTGCCCTACTGATTGGCCTGGACTGGCCTAGAGGAAAGTCTGAGTCATGATTGATGTAAACGCAACAAGTACATTTACAGTAAACTGTCAGGTTAAAGTAGTCTTAGAAAGCCAAAAAAAAAAAAATCTGCACTGGCGAGTGGGTGTCTTTTAAAAAGGGTGTATTTTCTAGTTTAATAAACTGACATAATTTGGCACATATTTAAGTCTTTTTAATAATACATTATATATAATAAATAATATACTTAAATTATATTTTATTGTATGTATAATATTTTTAATTTATTTGTATAATTTATTTATTACGTTTATAATATCATAGTATATATTTCCAAATATTTCTTCATCATATACTGTGTGTGTGTGCGCGTGTATACATATACTGTGTTCATATATAGTTCATAATATGATAAAAAATAATATATACAATACAATATGCTTTATTTTATTTCTTTGTATTATTTATTAATTTATATATTTTTTTATTTATTAATTTGGTCACACTTTATTTTAAGATCCAATTGCTATTAACAAACAATTAATTTGCTCTTTATCAATAGTTATAGTTGTTAAGTTTAGGTAGGATGTAGAATGTGGTCATGCAGAATGTGTGCTTCATAAGTACTAATAAACAGCCAATATGTTAATAATAGCCATGCTAATAAGCAACTAATTAATAAGGGAAATTGGTCCCTAAACTAAAGTGTTACAATTAATTTTATTTCATAAAATCATAGCTTATATTTCCAAATATTTCTTCATTAAAATGTGCATATTTGCTTAAATAGCTAATTGGAAACTCTAGTAGTGATTGCAATTACGCTTCAAGAGATAAAAATGTATCTTCATAAAAGTGTTAAAAATATAGTATATATAAAATAAAAGTTTGCATCAGCTATTTCTGTCAGGACCACTATCGTCAAAGATGATTGACAGTTAACATACAGTTTGGATTAGCGGTATGTTTCAGTTCTGGGCAAGAATTCCCTGCGCATCCATGCAGCCTAGCATGAATGAGAGCAGCGATAACCCCCCAGGGTAAACAGAACAGAACCAACGAAAGTATGCAGATATCGTTAAAGTTCAGTAATTTTTGTACATTTTAGAATTAGTCTGATTCAAAGGAGAATCAGAAGGCTGGATCCTGACTGACAGAGGAGGAGTTGGGGATGGGGGAGGGTAATCAGCTATTGAGCAATGCGAAAACTGCTGATAAACTGAGGGACCTTATATATGGATGCTTAGATAGGTGTCATATCCCTTTAGGTAGATGGGGATCAGCTGAGAGTCAGCCGATGAAAGCTTGACTAACGTGACCTGCCAGAACTAACGCTACGCTTGATTTATTGTTATAATTCATATTTTCACATGTATATGAGGGACAGTGGCACTCATTTTGTAGAATAACAAAAATCAACAACAACAAAAATCCGTATATTTGGTCTCAAAAGATTTTGCATGCAAAAGTTATTTACGGTTTTGTGTAGCCGACTGATGATGTGGATTATAAAAGAATGTAATCCATTTACAGATGTCAGCTGTGATGTTTGCTAATGCTAATGCAAGCAGTCCAGTGAGCCAAGTTTCTCTACAATAGATCTTATGACACACATTTTCACCATGTGTTTGCTATAATTGTTATCAGCATAACAAAATGACATGAATTTCAGAATGACTCAGTATTTGGTTTGTCTCCCTTTTGTTTTAATGTCAGCAGCATGAGAGATGACATGATCTTTCAATAGAAGCAAGAAAAGTCGCTTGATCAATGTCACTAATTTACTTATTTGATTAGCGACCAAGAAATACTGCAGAAAATGAAATATTTCTCCATTTTATGGCATTTCAAAACAGCTTATCTTTCTTTTGTTAAAACTTTCCAGGTTTAAAGGAATAGTTCACCCAAAAATAAATTTGCTGAAGATATACTCACTCTCAGGCCATCCAAGATGTAGATGAGTTTGTTTCTTTATCTGAACAGATTTGGAGAAGTGTAGCATTACATCACTTGCTCACCAATGGCTCCTCTGTAGTGAATGGGTGCCGTCAGAATGAGAGTCCAAACAGCTGATAAAAACACCCCAATATTCCACACCACTCCAGTCCATCAATTAACATCTTCATAACCGAAAAGTTGCATGTTTGTAAGAAACAAATACATCTGTAACTTAAAACCGCTGCTTCCGGTCCTTTATCCAAAATATTGCTTTCTCCAGTGAAAAGTTGTTTCATGTGAATCAGGAGAGATCAAACACCATTTGCAAGTGAAATCAGTCCAAAAAAACTGTTATATAATGTATACAATTATGTTGGCGGATTTTGATGTGAGAGGATAACAGGAGATGGACTTTGTCACTGGAGGAAGAGTTATTGATTAATAAGCCAGAAGCTCAAATGCTTTAATGATGGATTTGTTTCCTACAACCATGTAGCTTTTTGCTTCACAAGATGTTAACTGATGGACTGGAGTGGTGTGGATTATTGTGATGTTTTTATCAGCTATTTGGACTCTCATTCTGACGGCACCCATTCACTGCAGAGGATCCATTGATGAGCAAGTGATGTAATGCTACATTTCTCCAAATCTGTTTCAGTGAAGAAACAAATTCATCTGCATCTTGTCAATTTCAGCAAATTTCATTTTTGGGTGAGCTATTCCTTGAACTAAATGGATCCATATTTTCAATGTTGGTTCAGACTTTTGGACTCCACTAGCTAAGTAGCTACACAGATAGACGATAACAAAAAAACACTTTGTTAATAAATACGTTCTAATTGGTTCTGTAATGATATAAACACACTGAATCCTTTCCCCTTGTTTTTTTTAAAAAAAGCTTTCCGGATATAAAGCATGCTGTGATTTCGATTGAGTGAGAAAGGCTGCAAACCCTGAAGGTATTTTTTAAAATGGCTCATATACCCCTGTGGCAATGAAACCTTGACATTCCCAAAATGTATTTTAAAGAAAAATGCATATCTCCCCACTTAGCAAATGGCAGTCACTATCTCAGTGTATGTGTGTGTGTGTGTGTGTGTGTGTGTAGGCCTTGAGAGGCCCGGGGTAATGAGCAAAGCAGGTGGATCATTTAAAATGTGTTTCACAGCTATCTCAGATCAGCAGAGCGAGCGTGGCGGTGCATATGCACGTGCAGATCAATTACTCGAAAGCACTGTAGTATCGTCTAAATAACTGTGTGTGAATGAACATCCCCTCTGCTATTGCATAAACAGACCTTGACTCAATGTTTGATGGTGTCCCAAAAGATTTCCAGGGTGTCTGTGTAAATAATTCAATCAATGGTGTTTGTTTCGTAAACGACAGTTCCAATTTGTGAAGGTATGGTGATGTTTTCTAGTGTTTGAGAGCTGTGGCTACAACTGCCCTCAGTATTTTATCCTTGTTTAGACATCTATTATTTTGATTAGAGAGGCTTTACGTGACAGTTGATTTGAAGTGAGCGTGTATATTCCTTGAATACCATAATCGTTGATGGTTGATATCCTATTGGAAGCCTGCTTTCAGAGGAAGTGATGTCATAATCATGTTTAGAGAAGTGAAATGCACAATAAACACACCTGCCTGGAAGACTCCAGTCCTTATCCTTCCTGACACAAGTGTGACGATCAGCTTAGGTCGAATGGCCAGACAATAAACAAACCCCGCTGCTAAAAGAAACAAGGCGAAACATCATGAAGCTGTCAGGATACAAGTGTTTATTGGGCTTCATTGATTTTTTCCATTTTATTTCATTGCTGAATTATAGCACTAATCCTGTAAACACAAGAGACGGATGAGCAACACACAACGTTTTAGCACTGTAAGTGTTTCACAGACTGTAATGGAGCTCTAGACTGTGTCCATTAAACTGTTTCGCAATATTCTGATACTAAATACTGTTTAGGCATTTTAAAGTTTGACAGTCTTTTCCTCCAGCACATTTAAAGGAATGCAATAGTTTAGCCAAAAATATATATTTAAAAAAAATTTTTTTTTTGAAGTTTATCACATCTGAAAAGTAAAAGAAAAAAGTAATCCATGCAGTTTTGTGTATTACCAGATTAAAAAAAAAAAAAAAAAAAAAAAAAAGGGCACATCATTGATTGCAAAAAGGCACCAATTCTTATGTGTGTTGTGACTGAATATTTAGTTTTTAATTTTTTTTTTATATATAGTTTTATATATAGTTTTAATTTTTTATATATATATATATAGTCATATGGACTACTTTTATAACAATTTTATAAAGCATAATGCTTATATTATTATGTATAGCTGCATGAGTCATCAAAATAAAACTGAAATTGCTATATGGCTTAGTGTGATTATTAAATTGTAAAAGCTGTGATTTAATTCAATAAACATATCCACTGCATGTTTCAGAGTTACTTTATTTCTGTCAAAATAAAAGTTTGGTTGTTTAACATTTTAAAATGAATAAATAAACATAGCCATATATATTAGTATTGCAATTTTACAGTTGTAAATTATTAAATCATTTTTCTTAAATACTTGATTTGTTCATAATAGTAATTTTTCATATTTCAAATATTTAATAATAATAATTATTATTATTTATATTATTATATAGTCATATTTATATATAACATAATTTTGGGCCTTTTTTTTAACCTTTGTTTATATAGCACTTTATACAATACAGATTGTTTCAAAGCAGCTTTACAGTATTAAACAGGAAAATAGTGTGTTGATAGTGCAAGAGGATTGTGCAACCCCACAAACAAACAAAGCAAAACTGAATTCTTTTTTAAAATCTCAATTCCATTTTTTTCCCAAACCGTGAAGCACTATTATAATGCTTTTAACTTAATTATTTTATTTAATTAAAGACAACTATAGTCACTATGAACTGCTATTATATGCAGAAGAGGTGCATAAAAATTCTTTCAAAATGCATGAAAAATAAATAAATAATGACTGAATTTTCATTTTGGGGACAGTTAAGTAAGTCATTTAAAAGAAAAACGATAGATAAATGAACTAACCACTAGATGGCGATAATAATGACCCAGTGTTATTTCTTATTGCATTATTATTTTTCATGCTACATTCTTTAAGAATTCCTGTGCAGAAGATCAACTAACAGCACTGTGACAGCACGCGCATAACAAGTCCAGCTCGTTTGAGTCAGTACAGTAAGCACGAGTCCCAAAGGTAAATCGGATCTCCACCTGTACGCCCCACTTGAGCTCTACATTGCTCTGACAGCACGGAGCACTAAAACACAGACCTTCTCAGGGTCATTCAACATGTAATAAGGGACGTAACTCAGGCTGTAATTGAAGCCGCCGGTATTGTAATAGTGCAGCAGGGCTTGTGTTATATTGTGATCGATGGCCGGAGCGCATGCGGGGAGTCATCACACACCTGCTGCTGCCTCCAGAGATGGAGCTGGGGCTCTGGTAAGAACATCACCCTGGATGGAGGAGTCAGCCAAATACATAAATGAAGTCAATACCAATCTCCAAAGACTCTGACTGCAATGCTACGGCCTTAAGAATCCATTCAACTCGAACTCCTGCAGTTATGGAGCAGCTCTAATGGTCTGTGTGAAAATGATTCACATTCTTAAAAAGAAAAGAAAATTTTGAAGAAGAGTTTCTTTCAATTTGAGGAGTAAATGATGACCAAATTTTGAGCGAACTGAAACTGGTTATATCCTTGGAGACCAAAAATGGTTGCTCTATTGCATTGCTGTGAAAACCCCCTTTTGGAACATTTTATTTTTAAGAGTGCAGGTGAAGTTACACAGGAACCAAATCCATAAGGACCACCCCTATTTTACTGTAAGCGGGATCTCTGAGGCCAGACGTTCAGGGGGTTGAAACCTGCCCGACAGACTGAGACTATAATTAGCTTCCCATACCACAAAACACTCCAGTTTAATTATATCCACCGAGGGCCATTAGCAGTGGAGAAATTGCACTTGCAAAGACTTAAAGACGTATTTTACACACCTCACCTGAAAGGTAAATGTGCTGGATGTTTCGCTCCTGCTAGCTTTTTCTCAGAGAATCTGCTCCGCTCGTCTATAATCCAAACACCATCATGCATTCGCTCCTATAATAGTGGCGTTCTGTTTGTAAGTGACTACAGTTTGAGAGTTCCCTCGAGAGACTTTTAAAACAAAAGGGAAATGGCTAAAACAAATGTGGCCTCTTAGTAGGGGACTGTTGGGAAGCAAATTCAGTGTTACACTCTCAGTGTTACAAAAAAAGGTACAGAATCTCGCACTGGAGCAAATACCATTTCAGTACTAATATGTACATTTTAAGTACCTTTAAGGTACGAATATGCACTCTTTAGGCATAAAAGTTTACCTTTTGAAAAGGTAGTGCCTCAGTGACAGCTTTTATATTTTTTATATTTAGATGTGCAGGTCTGCAGGATGATGATGCATCAGCTAATGTGGTAGCTAATAGAATCACTTGCTAAAGTAGATGTCATAGCACAAAATGTAAAATTATTCAAAGAGGCTTACCCCAATTAAACTTTTGATATCATTCTTATTATTATTAGTGTATTTTAAAGTGTCATTAATGTAAAATACTTAAACTATTTAAAATTGCATTTTGAAAATGTATTCAAATACTTGAAAAACAGATGACAAAGCAGAATAAAAGAGATGCATCTGAAAGGTCAATTTATGATTTTATATACAAAGCATATGAATATTTACATAATTGAACTAAAGATGTCATAATTAAATGATTTCACTTATAGCTTTTAATGAAAAGTGAAAATGTCATAGAAATATTTAAAAACAATAAATATTACTCTTAAAAATAATAATTTTAACAACATGCCACTTGGGGACTTTTGTGGCCATTCTGGGGGTTCATCCTACCTCAAGTATCTTATTTGAACTTTTTACTTAAAAATAAGATCCCTCATTAGCAAATATACATAAAACAAACTTTGATATTCATAATACATAACATAATACAGTAAATAAACAAAGATCTGATATTTTCCAGAGACACAAAATTAGATCACTTAACCTCAAAACTGATTTAATCTCACAAATGTTGATATTCAGATGAAATGACAATATTTAAAATAGCATAGCCATTCATCAAGTGTTGAGATCTTGCCCGATATCTTACAATAAATTAAACAGGCAAAAAAAGTTTCTAAAAATCACTTTTAAATCACAAAGTAATCAAAAGCATTTTATATATTTTAATTTATGCACATTTTTACAAATATTTTTTGTATTTATATATTTTTTAAAATAAATAATCATATAAAATTCAATCACACAACGTTAAAAGAAAGACCAAAAAAAAAAAAGAGAACATTTTTAATAAATAAAAAGAATAAATTAACAAATAAATACTGCTGTGATCAAATTATTTCACGTCTGTCACTGCTCTAAATCTGAATGCGGTTGTCAGGCACATTGCCAGGCCAAACCCTTTCGATTTGCTTTCAGCAGTGAAGCACATGGAAACAAATTCGAATTGCTGCCCTTTTGCCATTCTCTCATCTTGCACACGGGCACAAGTGCCACGGCTTTGTCCCGATAAGGCCTCATTCACAACAAACAACGCACGTCTGGATGAGCAAAAGGGGGCCTGATTCTAACCCACAACAAATTAGAATATAAAAAGTGTCCTGAGTGCCAGGAGGTGTAACGCGGTGAGAAGTCTGCAGATGTCGCGCAGTCGTCGTGCCATGGCACCATTGAAGAGGAGCGTGAGAAAGGAGGGAGAGGCGGCATCTCTCTTCACGGCCCATGCTGCAGTTAATCCCACTTTATCCAAGAGAGCCGAGCTGTCAGATCTGGAGTTGGAGAGCACAAAAGCAGAGCAAACATGAGGCTTTAGATACATTTTAATGACCATTTAACAAGTCGCTGGTCTAAGGCTAACAAAGGCACACTTATTCATTAAAACCCTTCCCCTTGAAGAGCTGGAACCCTGGGATGTGGTTAACTGAAGTACACAGCTCCCTTTCAGCTCAGTCAAAATACTTGTGTCTTAGAAAAGGAAGTTTTTGAAAACGGATTGGACAGCTGGGAATAAACTGCACAGTCAATATAAACAATGGGGAACTGTTTAATCATGTAAAACAACGCCTGTTTGAGTGACATAAGCCCTACCGAGGACCTATTTGCATAATAAACAAGTCATTTACCTCATATGCCCCGCAAACAAGGGGAAGGAAACATTTGTGTGCATGTGGATAAATATCCAGTCTGTTCCTAATACTACAAAATGCTGGTTTAAATGAATAAAACTGCTGCAGTGACACTAAGACTGCACAAATGTTTGATCTAAATTTCCTGTCATGTTTTTAAAATGATCAGATGTTTTTCTAAACCAGTGAGGGATTAAATGATTTAGTACATGTTTATTTGATTTGCTGTTTATATATATATATAAAATGAACCGGTTCATAATGTTCGGGAAGCAGACAACACCCTTCGCTTCATATGTTTTTGATTCAATACAAGGAGTTCTTACAAGTGAATTAGATGACACTGTTCACGTTATGAGTAAGCTACAGATTTCTGAAAACAGAGCCGGTTCACAAGAGGCATTCATTTGGGTTCGCGCTGTTTGATTCAAGAATCTGTTTATACGAGTCATTCATTCAGCAATTAGACTGCACTGTTGGCGCTGTATATTTTTGATTCAAAGAACCGGTTCATAGGAATCGTTCCGTTTGAAATTCAGTCGTTTCCGCTTTTAAAAATGTATATAAAATTTTCAATTCAACTTTTTGCTCAAATTCTATTTATTTATTTTAATAGGCTATTTGAATAAATTAAACTAGTAAACAATACACTCTTTTTCTTTTCACTAATGATCTCAAACTATGGCCAACAATTTAGGCCTACACTGTGAAAATAACAAAAATTGTAAGGAAAAAAAAAAGTTTACTGGAGTAGGACCTATATCTTAATCTTTCTACTTCAAAATGTTACATTTAATTCAGTGCCTTAGCCTACTTGGCTTTTCGTTGTAAGCAATTTCTGAGTAAAAGTTGTTTCTACGCCATTTATATGTTTTACTGTCATCTTACCGCTTGTGTTCCAGATGGCATTGGTATGATTCTTATAGCCGTTCTTCATGCATTCATCGACGTATGACTTGGGGTCACAGCCTGACATGAGGATTTCCCTAAGCAGGGCGATGTAAGCGATGGCCAGTCTTAAGGTGTCTATTTTGGAGAGTCTTTTCTCGTAGGGGAAGGTGGGCACGTGGCAGCGCAGCTCCTCAAACGCGGAGTTGATGCTGAGCATCCTCTTCCTCTCCCGGATGTTGGCGGCGTGGCGCTGCACCTTGTACGGATGATGGGCCGTCAAGCGCCGCTGCTGCTGCTGCTGCCTGCGCTTGCCGATCTCATGGGGCTCGTCCACTAAGGAGCTGTCCACTTCAGCACCGACCTCCAGCTGCGGAGACTGCGAGTCTAAGTCCGTGAAGGTCAGCTGAGCCTCGGGGAACACGGACTGACACCCGAAAGAGGACCAGGGCGACAGCTGACCTGTCATTGCGCTGCAGTCAAACAGCAGCGTGTCCAGCTGAGACTGGAACTGGAAGTTGGGGTCCATTTGGCCCCAGAAGGCAAAGTCCGTGGCAGCATCTTGAGCATCGAAATCAAAAAATATGTCTTCCATTTTTCTTCAGATGTCACTAAAACCGCGCTTGTGATGTTTGAGCTCTAACTACCGTGCGTCAACTGGGCAGCGCTGTGCGTAATGGCCATTAAATAGCTCCAGGTCTCGCCGCAGGGTGCTTGTCTCTATTCAGCAGGTTTGAAAAGGAGCTCATTAGGACGCGTGCTTCCTCCTAATGACTCTCTGTCATTTCAAAAGCACTGGACGGCATCGGTGGATGCTCAGAGCACGTGTCCAATCATAAAGTTATCTTAAGCTGTTTCCTATTCGGTTTAAGCAGTGGACTAATATTTACTGCACCAAATGGACGATCTGAAGTATTTGCTTTATGTCATTAAATTGTTAGTTTAGTCGTCTGGAACATGGGTGGCCAAAGTCCTAAACACCTGTCTTATATGGCCATGCTTCACCATCTGATGTAGAAATTATTTATACTTCAAAAACATAACCACTCTCATTTATATGCCATTTATTATTTTTCTTTCGCGATGCCATTGCAAGAAGGATGCCATAAACAAAAATACAATGAGACACTGTAAATAGGCCACAAGAATCCTGACATTTTCACATTATTCGGGACGAAATTTTCTATGACATTTTACATGAAATTGATATGTTAACAGTTCGACTAAATGAAAATGTTCATCCTCACACTTTACATAGGTCTGCTGTGCGGGACTCTTGGTGATTCTTCAGGTAATTTAACTGATTTCAATAACACAAGCAAATCCCGTTTTGTCTCTTTATGTCTTAAAACAGTGTTGTTTACATCAGGTGAATCCTAAAACTCATGCAAAGAATGTTATTTCATAAACGTGTTTTCTTAGAAGAAGTGATTGTGATATTAGAAGAAGTGATATTTTCATTTATTTTACCTGTTTTTTCCATATTTATTTGTTTATTTGTTTGTTAAATTTCTCCCGCTGCTCAGCAGGGATAACTACGATAGCCTAACATATTAACCTGAAATTCTATCGTTATTTTTGCGGTATAAGAAACAAATAATTATTTTTACATTTTAAAATATTTAAATAAATGTTTTAAAATTGTCATTAGATTTTCCATATTTAAATAATTAATTTGACGCATTTAGCAAGTGAAATGGCTTACTTTTAATCAATGCATTGTTGAATTAGCCTACATGTTGTAAGTAGCCTAATTATTCATAATAATTTGTAAATTATATTTTCGAATGATTTTTATTGACGTAATTGACACTTAACTTTTATTACAAAAATTTAAATAAATTCAATAAACAAGCTTTTATATTTTCATATTGAGAGGACAAACAACAATGAAATAAAAATTATTCTTGTTTTTTTTCTTCGTTTCATTTTCAACATCTCTTAATAAATGTTTAATAGGGTTTTCAGTCTGCTGTTTTTTTTTTGTTTTTGTTTTTTTTTAAAGATGTACCATGCCAAATTTAGTAAAGAAGCACGCCATAATACAAAAGCACAACCATTTTGTTTGTAATTAAAATCTTTATTATAATGCCTTTTGTTCTCAATTATACGTTAGATTTTAATTGTCTGATACAGAATCTTGTGTTTAAACCTGAAGTGGATTCTGAGGAAAGGCTTGTCAGAACCTTCTGCTCTGCAGACAGCAGGCAGCCTGACACTCAAGAATACTGCTGTCAGATGCAGAGATCCAGCCATTCTCCACATCACAACAAAACACTCAACTATTTAGACTTGGAAAGACCATAGAGACCGTCAGAAAGCTTGTAAATCTACAAATCTTTGTACAAAATGAAAATGGTCAGTCAAAAATGTAATCTCCTGATTTAACACAAGACACTGAATTGGCTCATGTGGTCCTTGAGTCCAATACACCAAACCATCTGCTTGTGATTAGTCGCTGTTTCAAGTTGTGTCATCTTGGAAGTTGTTTGCAGGATAATAAGACATCGTTTTTGCGATTAAAACCACAACATGTTCGTCTACACCTGGTTTTCAATGCATCCAGTGATAGCATCAGGTGGAAGCTTGTGCTTTATCATACCAGTCATAAATAATATGGCAGGTGCAGAACAGTGGTAAAAATCCTCCAAAATGAAACCGATTGTTACAGATAATATACACAATGAGCGTTTTAAGGTGGACCTTCTGCAGAAACCAGAAGTGCGAACATTTAGAAAATGGTCACACACATCTTTTTCTTATTATTAATATTATTTAGTCTTTCACCTGTACAACGAAACGAGCATTTTACAAAGAGCAATAATCAGTTGAATGAATGACAAACATTAAATGTGTCCTATTATGCTTTTTCACTTTTTGAATTTTAGTCAGTGTGTAGTGTGTATGTTTGGGCATAAAAAGATCTACAAAGTTACAAATCTCAAAGTCCACTCCAAAGGGAGATATCTCGTTTTCAAGAACTACAACAAACGGCTCATTTGGACTACAAAGATGTTTCCTTGTATTTGTGATATCACAAAGAGGTCCATTAGAATATCATTAAAATAAATCCCGCCTAATGGTTGGCTGGTGTGTAGAACGCTTGGTTGAGCACTGCACGTTTCAAAATCGAAACCCGGTGCAGGTGTTTCTATATCACTGTATTTCTGAAGGAAACCGACTGTCTTCAGAAAATTTTGGATGTCATTTTCATTTCATCTTGCATGTAATGTCTGATAAAGCAGCGTTTGTGAGCGGAGCTCTGCTTTGTGTACAGCGTTACCGGGGAAACCTCGATCTCTCCTGCTCCAACAGCGCCTCCCGCTGGCAGAGAATTAATTTGCATATATATGCAGCCACAAATAGTGCAAATCTGTGGGACTATGGTATAAATAAATTCAACTGTATAACAGTTTCACTGCAATTCATGTTATGATGTTAGAATTAAAGAACAATAAACATAATACATATTACCGTTGCACTTATCTGTACATAGTAAATGCATTTATTTTTAAGCTGTTGTTGACATCCTATATAAAACGTGATTTAGCCAAAAAACAAAAAAAAACAAAAAAAAACAATAACGTTACCACTCTAATATGTCTTACAATATCTGTGCGTGCAAAGGTTCTGCAGGATCCTCTTGTTCAATATTCTTGGGGTCTGAATTGATATGGGAATATTGATGAACTTGCTGTTTTGGCAAGGGGCGGTGCAGTACTGAAACGCTGTCTAAGCTGTTTGCCAATCACAACGCACTGGGACAGCTAACCAATCACAACACATTTCATTTTTCGGAAGGCGGGCCTTCATCAAACCCGGAACTAATCGAACCATTTGTGCCAGGCTGGGGAGAAAGGTATTGTAATAATGTAAATTATGTGAAAAATAATGCGATTTTCGAACCATCAAGCATAAGAGCATGTTCTAGTACACCCCCAAAACAAAATCAAGACTTTGTAACAGAGCATAATAGGGACCCCTTTAAATGGAACACAGAACAAGGCATTTAAAAAATGTACACACTATATGATATATTAAATAAACAACTGGTTGCCAGCAAGCTACAGATGTCAACTTTAGCACTGGCGCAAGCCAATGGAATTTCAAATTAAAGCTGACGTAATGTTTCTTTTACAGGCGGCAAGAGATGGAAGATCATGGAAGATGGTAAAATTTCTCTCTGTTCTGTTCTCTCTAATGGCCAATGTAATCAATCTCTCCATATTTTTTTCCTATTTTGTAAAGTCATGGAAATGCTGTTTGTTTTCTCCAAATGTGAGCAAATAAGAACACAATAATTATATTTGTTGAGTTTCCTTCACCACTGTCTCTTCACCTTATTTTTTAATGTAAGAGCGAAGTTGTAAATTGAATGTGCCAGGCTTCCAATGACATTCGCACCCAGTTATTTTTAGCTGTACAAAACATCTATTTATTCTCCATGATGTTGAAAATGGTATTTCTTGTATTATTATAATCTATTGTCGTATAATTATAAACATATGTTTGTAGCGCAAATAGTTTTAGCTTTCAGCGGCAGGAAAATCGCTTACTTCCGCGTTGCAAAATAACGTGGATGGAAGTTTACCAAAATATGATGACTTCCGCTTCTGAAAACCCCGGAAAAATAAAAAGGGTCCATAGAGACGCTAAATGTATATGGACAGCAGAGCTCTTGGACGGTGAACGTGATTTCACCAAGTTCAACATGTTCCTGAATCAACATCCTTGTCGATCTTGGAACATCATTCCAATCAACCAATCAGAATTGAGGGTTAATTTTTCAGGAAATATCTCTTGTAGCCTTACGATCAGGGTTAGGTGCTTCTACACTCTTGTTAATCAGCTATCATTTCCCACTGATTTTAGGAATAAATTATGGGTAGGGTTAGGTTTAGGGGTAGGGATTGGGTTAAGTCTATATTTTTGGACAGTATTGTTGATCCAGGATCAATGAAAGATGTTGATCCAGGAACATGTCTTACTTGGCAAAATCATGGCGACCCTCTTGGACATGCAGCAGACGCCTTGGCAGTCTGATTATACAGTATTTTCTGTTGAGAGAAAGTGCACAGGATACATTAAGAATGTTGTCATTCTCTTTGTTTGGCTTATTGCAAAGTTGTGGTCATCTTTCCAGATAACTAGAGTATCAAAAACAACTTTTTGTGCTGAAATAATGGTGTTTTTTCCACTGAAGCTATTAGAGCTCTTATCTGCGGTTAGTGCTTTCATATGTCAGACATGCTCTGCTGTGTTGAGACGGTGATTGTTCTGCGCTGTTTACTTCTACACACTTGGACCACAATCATTTTTATCAGTACAGGGTGATTATATACTTTGAACTCTCCTCTAAGAGTGACTGGGGTCACAGTCAACTTAGATTTGTTTACTCCACTTGTTTGTACTCTCACTGTTTTTGTTTCCTATTGCATTGCTTTGTAAAGGTTGCAGTGCCCTTGCTAATAAGCCATGCTGTTTAGTTATGCCAGCACACGGACCAGAACGACTGAATGTGTCGACACAAATCTCTGGTCTGCTGAACACTTACCGATTGGGCTTGAGCAAGAGAAAATCAAATGATCAAATGATGCTGTTCAATCAGGTGGGTGTACCGCCTTACGTATCATGATCATTGTGTCCGGCCAAAACGAGCTGCAGAATGACGTCAATGTTAAGTAGTGCTTATGTAGTGCTGAAGATTTAACATGACTGCTCCAGGACATTACTGAATCTTACTGCATGAACAGCCAAGAAGCTAGACAAAAGCTAACTGTGCAGATTAAAGTAATAGTTGACCCAAAAATGAACATTTGCTGAAATGTACTCACCCTCAGGCCATCCAAGATGTAGATGAGCTTGTTTCTTCAGCTGAAATGATTTGTAGAAGTTTAGCATTACATTACTTGCTTGCCAATGGATCCTCTGCAGTGAATGGGTGCCGTCACAATGAGAGTCCAAACAGCTGCTAAAAACATCACAATAATCCACAAGACTCCAGTCCATCAATTAACGTCATTTGAAATGAAAAGCTGCATGATCCGTTCTGATGAAGAAACAAAGCAATCTACATCTTGGATGGTCTGATGGTGAGTACATTTTTATCCAATTTTTATTTTTGGGTGAACTATTCCTTATGTGCATTTTTGCTTTAAACTCTCATTTTGATCAACTACATTTGAAGGCATCATTATAACAAAAATGATTTTGATTCACATTATAGATGTCAAAAGTTTGTGCATTCTAAGATGATGCACACTTTCTGCCTGCATGGTTTTCCTTCACTATCCGCTCCCACTTATCCACTACAAAAAGAAAAAAGAGAGAAATAAAGTTTTGTATAGAAATGAAAGTATAGGCACAATTTATATTTGTCTACAAAACTAATTAGAATTTAAGCTAAAGTCTTTCAATCAACAGCGTTTTAAGATCCTGACTAACAAATACAGCGAAGTGTGTCCAAACTTTGGACTCGCATTGTTTTCCATTAGCACTGTTTGGTCTTTGTGTTGCAGTTGTTGGAATTAATTCTGTCTCATCACATTAGCAATGCAAACTAACTGATTGTCCAAGTCATTTGTTTGTGCCGCATATGTGTGTTTGGCCTGTTGGATCAGCGCCTTGATCTGCCCAAATAAACAAAATGTCTAAACAATCAGTGCGCCTCCTCACATTCCAGGTGCACATTTCAGTTAGTAATTGGGTTCAGAGAGGGAAAGAAAAGAAACAACATCCTTATATTACAGTCTGGAGAACCTTGATATCCAAGGCATGCTTTCAGCTTTGGATTGGTTTGGTTTTGCATGTTGGATGCTCATCAGTTTCATTTCAGTTGTCGGTAAGTAGCAGACTGGCTGTTACATTAGGAAATTTCACTTTTATTTAAGCAACTGAACATACAGAATAATCTTGCTATTCGACAACCCATAACTAGCAAGACACTATTTAGAAACTATTGAGACTGCTTTTGTCCATCCTGTGCAGTGTTAGGGAATGTTATTTTCAAAGTATGTTATTTGCATTATAATATTACCTCAATTGCAGCTAATCAGGTTATAACAGGAAATGCATTTAAAATAGAAGTGCAAAAATTGATATGACATAGTCCAAAATACATATTGTCCAAGAATCTGGGGTCAGGATTTTGTATTTATTTATTTTTTGGCAAGGATGCATTAAATTGATTAAAGAGACAGGATACACATTTATAATGTTGCAAAAGATTTCTGTTTTTAATAAATGCAGTTCCATTGAACTTTTTTATTCACTAAATAAACAACAAAATGCTCACATTTTCCACAAAAATACTGTTTTCGACTTTAATGAGAATGTTTCTTGAGCAGCAAATCAGCATATCAGAATGATTTCTGAATGATCATGTGACACTGAATACTGATTTAATGGCTGCTAAAAATTCAGTTTTGCCATTACATTTTAAAAATATATTCAACTAGAACAGCTATTTTAATTAATATTAATAATAAATAACTTGTAATGCCTTACCCTCAACATTGCAGCAGCTACAGTTCCCAGAGCTGTTCAGGGAGGAAGCCTGTGATACTCCACCACAGACTCTTCCTCTCATTAAACCTATGGTACACTTTCCCCTCTTTTCCGGCCCTTTCCATCACTCAGTCCTGTCTGGAAAAGGCATCAGCCTCATAAAATCTTCTTGCATAAACAGTCCTCCCGTGGGCTGGGCAGGGACACCACAGGAGAGACGGCAAAGCGTCAGCCGCCGCCTTTAGAATCAACATATAGGCTCTTCTGACAACCTCTGGCTCTGTTCCAAAACCTGTTGTTCGGTGAATTATCGCGGGTAAAATCCAGTCATTACAACAGGAACGCGATTACTGTTCCAAGTTGGTCGCGCGGAATCGTCGCGATGGCGAACAGCAAACTGCTTGGTTCGAACTTTTAGTAGACTACTGTACATTGCTATTTTATTTGATTTATTTCCCTGCGAAATTTAATGTGACCACACCTATAGACAGGACTATAAGACCATAAGCACTTAAAGCATGTTCAAAGAGGGCCGCATCATTTATGCATTCTGCAGAGAAAGCCACATCCCCAAGTTTTAGTTTTAGTTTATTTTTAGATGTTTTAATTCTTCAGCTTAAGAAAAAAATATTTTCAGTTAGGCTAATATTTAATTTATTTCAATAACGCCATTTTTAATGGTTTTAGTTAACAATAATAACCCTGGGACAAAGAAAGAAAAAATGTTGCAATACATAAATATAATAACATTCAATGCAATAAAAGTTTAAATGTAATTTTTAAAACAAATTTTCTTAAGGTATGTGCTTTGTCATTTATGGCTGAAAGTTAGCCTTAAATTATTATTATTATTATTATTTTTGTTAGTCATTTGTGATCTTGGATTAGAAATAAATCTATCTGGTTAAGATCAATTTGCTGAAGAATCATTCAGATCAATTTGTGTATCTGCTATACCGATTCATTGACAAGAAAGACTCAAACGATTCACACACACACACACCCACCAATGTGACATCACAATGCCTTGCAAGGTATACAAGGAAAAACATTTTACTGATTAGATAATTAAAAGCAGAGCATCCTACACTGTAAAAAAATCCAATTAACAAAATGTAGGAAGGGCAAAAATATTTAAGTTTAACTAATTTTATTGCCTGGGCTTAGTTGAGAAGACATGTTATATTAATAAGTCTGCACAAATATACTTTAAAAACATTAAATTAATGGTTATTTTCAAATCCAGTCAACATTCAGAATGCTAAATGTTGACTAAACTAATAAAAACAAATCCAGCCAACACTTAGGCCGCATTTACACTGCATGGTTCAAGTGACCCAATTCCGATTTTTTCCTCCCATGTGGCACAGATCGGATATGGCCCACGACCGTGTAAGCAGGAAAAAAATCACATGGATTCCGATATTCTCCGATCGGTTTCAGGCCTCATTCATATGTGGAAATAAATCAGATTTGAATCGGATACGTGCACTTGCGCCTGCCGTGTAAGCGGTCAGATCGGATATTCCCCTGTAAATGCGACTCCTACGTCATTGAAAAGTGAGGTTTTTGAAACATTTCGCGGTACAGACAAACCTGTAAAAAATGAAACATCTCTAGTTGAGTAGCAGAGTATTAATTTCGTTCGTTTGTGTTAAATAAAAGGCGGTCTGACGCTGAAATGTGTTGCTTTTGAAATCACGCTGAGTGCTGTTGTCAGTGACGGCGGCTCGTGCTCAGACGAGCGCTTCAGTCCAGTTCGTTCCATTGAAACCACAAAATAAAATGCACACAAACATGTCCCTGCCTTTGATATACAATCACTGATGAACGCATTTAGTTTTAATTACTAAAATAACACAGCTTAATATCTACCACCTGAGTATTATTTCACTCGCAAGCTTTCAGCGGAGCTCCGTACATCACTGTCCTGAAGAATTTGTACTAGGATATATAATTATTTTGATGTATAGATGTAACTATTGCATTAAAAACGTTTCTATATGAATTACATGTCAATAAATTAAACTTAATGTACTATTCAAATTGATTTGTGATGTCATATGCTATTTTTGGCTTGTTTCACCAAGTGCAGTGTAAAAGGCACACATCGGATACGGGTCACTTTTAAAAGAAATGTAAGCACGTCGTCCAAAAAAATCGGATATAGTCACAAAATCGGAATTGGTCATCAAGACCTGCAGTGTAAATGCAGCCCAGATCATTCTGCACATGCACGAGCCTGAGTGACTTCGCGGGAGAAACAGCGCCGCCATCTTGTCAAGTTCACGCGTCAGGTAAGTCCCACTAAATAAATGTTATTTTTTAAACGAGAAAATCATGCAACATACTCGATTTTTTTGAGTGGACATTTAGAAAGTGTTTTATGAGTTGTATATCCGAAGAAAAGTGGATATAAGACAGTGTATGTCAAGTTCAGGCGTCAGGTAAGTCAAGTGGAACTGAATAAATGTTTGTACTTTACATAACGTTAGACTGAATCAAAACGTACATTTAAAAGGTGTAAATGTTTTATTTAAAACGTATAGGCTATATCTATACACAAACTTACAACAGTGGTGTGAAAAAGTGTTGGCCCCCTTCCTGATTTTAAATTTTTTGCATGTTTGTCACACTTTAATGTTTCAGGTCAAACAAATTTAAATATTAATCAAAGATAACACAAGTAAACACAACATGCAGTTTTTAAATGAAATTTTTTATTATGAAGGGAAAACAAAATCCAAACCCACATGGCCCTGTGTGAAAAAGTGCTTGCCCCCTTAACCTAATAACTGGTTGTGCCACCCTTTGCAGCAACAACTGCAATCAAGCTTTGCGATAACTTGCAATGAGTCTGTTACAGCGCTGTGGAGGAATTTTGGCCCACTCTTCTTTGCAGAATTGTTGTAATTCAGCCACATTGGAGGGTTTTCGAGCATGAACCGCCTTTTTAAGGTCATGCCACAGCATCTCAATTGGATTCAGGTCAGGACTTTGACTAGGCCACTCCAAAGTCATCATTTTGTTTTTCTTCAGCCATTCAGAGGTGGACTTGCTGGTGTGTTTTTGGATCATTGTCCTGCTGCATAACCCAAGTTCACTTGAGCTTGAGGTCACAAACTGATGGCCGGACATTCTCCTTCAGGATTTTCTGATAGAGTGCAGAATTCATGGTTCCATCAATTATGGGAAGTCATCCAGGTTCTGAAGCTGCAAAGCAGCCTCAGACCATCACACTACCACCACCATGTTTGACTGTTGGTATGATGTTCTTTTTATGAAATGCTGTGTTGGTTTTACGCCAGATGTAACGAGACACACACCTTCCAAAAAGTTCAACTTTTGTCGCATCAGTCCACAGAATATTTGCAAAAGTCTTGGGGATAATCAAGATATTTTTTGGCAAATGTGAGACAAGCCTTTGTGTTCTTTTTGGTCAGCAATGGCTTTTGCCTTGGAACTCTCCCGTGGATGCTGTTTTTGCCTGGTCTCTTTCTTATTGTTGAATCATGAACACTGACCTTAATTGAGGCAAGTGAGGCCTGCAGTTCTTTAGATGTTGTTCTGGGTTCTTTTATGACCTTTTTTATGAATTAATTTTTCACGTAGGGCCAGGTAGGTTTGGACAGCTTTTTTCCCTTAATAAATGAAATCATCATTTAAAAACTGCATTTTGTATTTACTTGCATTATCTTTGTGTAATATTAAAATTTGTTTGATGATCTGAATCTTTTAAGTGACAAATATGCAAAAAAATGTAAAAATCAGGAAGGGGGCCAACACTTTTTCACACCACTGTATATAAAAACATCCAATAAGCGTTGTATAGCCTATGTCTGAGGGAAATTTAAGTGAAGAGATTGTAGTCTTTCACCTTGTTTAATCCATAAAACACTTAATATCAAAAGCTGTGTTACTATAATGAATTGTAGCTTAATTTGTCGCATTGTATTATATTTTTGTGTTTCCGTGCAGTGAATAGATAATGAAGAGATTGTGCGGTCTTTCTCTCTTTTTTTAAACCATTATGCTTAATACGACCAACGTTAACCGAAATCTATGAAACGTGTAACTTAATGTAAACCACAAAATGCACTTATTTTAAGTTAACATGGGCGGGTTGAATGGGTTTTTGCATGTGTAAACTTTTGCAATTGTCCCGTGAAGTAAAAAGACAACATTAAACGTGACTTAACAACAAGCCACGGTGAAATGTCGCTCTTATCAAACGGGGCGGATTAACGTTCATTTACACGGCGTTTCTGGTCTCATGAAGGCGCCGGAAGAGATGTTCGTCGTTCCGAATGAAAATTAACAACTGAATTTCACAAGGCCGTTCAAGGCGTCTCAGTCAGTTCCCTAGGTAGTGAATCACTAGATAGTGCACACGAGTTCCTGCACAGGGAAAGACCGTGGCTCAGTAAACACTGGGACAATTGATCAATCAATTTGTAAAACGTCACCACTGGTATTTATCAACAACAGGCAGGACCATTATATTTGGATATTATTTTTATGCTATTTGAGGTAACTTAGCCATATAATTTGAAATGTACATGTTCTATTACAAATCCAGTCAGCATCAATGCTTGTGCAATGAAAAAGAAAAACAAGGTTGCAACTTTGTTTCATCACAAATTTAATTAACTGATATTGATACATTGTAAATGATTTAAAAGGCATCATTTCATTTTTTGAACTTAAAATGTACTTTTCTTTCTCCATCAGGGTGTGGCCAAATATTTCAGTGGTGCTTTGTCATCATTGCAAGATTTCAGATGCAACCCAGTCAGTTCTTCCAAGGCACCAAACACTGGCTCGTGACCAGACCGCTCTGCTGCAACTACATACTGTGTGTACCTTCATGACTAGGAGTTTATTGTTTTTATTCAAGGTAATATGTGTAAATGTTTAGAGTTTTTACTACAATTATAATGTGCTTTACCGCTCTCAGTGGCATCTATGCTAATATTAGTCTGTTTCTTTCTTATTCTGAGGTCACCGTAGCCACCAGATCCAGTTTGAATCCAGATCAGATGGTGGATAAGAACCTAGAGATGACCTTGGCAGCCCTGAATGTCAGCGGAGACCATGTCAGCTAGATGAGCTCCAGAGACAGATCCCCTGCGAAGACCCCTTCAGCCATCGGGAAGAACCAGACAAGTCCTCTGCTCAATCTGACCTGTGTTGCAGCCTAGAATTTAACCCGCCATGCTGGTTTCGTCTGGCCAGAGGAGAACTGCCCCCCGACTGTGCCTGGTTGCTCCCAAGGTTTTCTACTCCATTTCTGTCACCGATGGAGTTTTGGGTTCTTGCTGCTGTTGCCTTTGTTTTGCTTATTTGGGGATGCTTGGCTGATTGCACAGACATTATTGGAAGAGAGCTAAACTGGATGATGTCAACACTGAATCACCAATGAACTGACATTAACTGGAAAAATGACTTGTTAATGTCCTCTTGCATTATTGACAAACTATTTTCCTGTTTGACTCTGTAAAGCTGCTTTGACACAATCAGTATTGTATAAAGCGCTATATAAAAAAGGTGACTTGATATGTTTGTATATACTGTAACTTTTTTTTTTGACTTCTGCCTCATATTAAAGATGTAATTGTGAGCAGTAATAATATTTTTAAATGTTTGTTTGCTAACATTTTGTTTAGTTTTTTGTTAGTTCTTTAAACAAAGTTTAAACTGAATTTTTCAGTTGTATTACAGATGTAATGTTTGTCAACTGGAGCTTTAAAGGGATAATTCACCCACAAATGAAAATTTGCTGTTAATTTACTGACCTTTAGGCCATCCAAGATGTAGGTGACTTTTTCTTTCTTCATTCCTGTATGTTCAGTTTGTATGAAAAATGTTATAAATGGAGATTGTTATTAAATAAAGGCTATTATGTGTTGTAATGTGTGTTTTTAGTGATTGATATACACCAGTTAATCATTTTTAATAATTTTGTTAAACTATAAAAATATGTTTATGTAGTTTACCAGCAATTTCTTATGATGCCCAAATAATAAATCTTAGTTGAGGTATCAAAAACATAGAGTAAATGGTTAAATTTTAATTTACATAACTTGTTGTAGTCTTCAAAATTTTTGACCAATTACAACATTTTAGTTGAATGGACTATAAAACTAGTTCAGTTTAGATTGAGCCAGCTTAAAAATAACAATTCAGATAACACTTTGAGGTCAGAATTTCTGTGGAATAACTATATATAAATAATAAATAATAATTAGTTGAAACCGCTTGAAATTTTTTACAGTGTATATTTAGTCATTTCCATGACTATTAAGTTTTTATAAATTCCCATGGTTTTTCTATGACTGTAGGAGCACTTTTTATATGACACTTGTATTCCTGCCTATTATGCAAATACTGCAAATCGGTTGCTTATGAGACTGCATTTGAGTTATTATAATGCCGACTTGGAAGCATACAGTAGACAGTGAAGCAGCTCACTAGGTTTTGGATCAGATCCACTGTTCCAAATCTTCACTCCCTGTTAAAAGAAGAATCTCTTTATCTCTTTCTCCCTCTCAGAGTGAGTTTATGGAAGGGGGTGTTAATTGTTCCAGCAGATCTCAAACTCTTGCAACTGAGCTGCTGAATGGCCTTAAGGTTCAGGGGGGTCAAAGCTCTCCAGCTCTTGAGTATGTGTGGCTGAAGAAAGAGATGGCCCAGATACCCAACTCTTTCGGCCCGTGCTAAAAGACTGAGGTGCTCTTCTGCAAGGATGATCGTGTTGACCGGTCATCTGTGGATGGTTAGATCCATCTTTTATCATCACCCGATAAGGTAAAGACCAAAGGGCCCTTTTCCACCGCACAGGTGCGGCCAATACACTGGTTGTAGCTTGAGCAGTCCAGAGGCTGCAGGGGTCACCTGGTTAAGAAAAAGTGGAACACGTAAGCACTAATCACTGCATCGTGGTGTTGTTTCTCATTTTGAGAAGATGGCCTGTTCGATCATTATCGGCTTTTCTGGAAGATGAGGACAATCTGGAAACAAGCTACACAAGGAACCTGCTCAGAAAGTGTAGTCATGCTCTTATTCTTTTTGAGGAAATATAACCATAGTATACTGTAGAATGGTTTTAAAAAAAGGTGGGGAAAAATCATTTTATACAACATAAAAACAAATGTTGACACGTTAAAAGACAAAGAAAAAAACCCCCAACAAAACTTTATCAACAAAACAATCTTTTATTAGAAGTTGTGAAATCAAAATCAGCTTAGAAATCTGTGGGTGCATATTGAGCTGGATATCATAAAACCCTTTAGAAACCACAGATGATGAGAACAAAATAATTGTGCCATGATCCTGGAGCCTTAGAGACTGGGTCACTATAACAGAAACATTAATAAAATGACTCAGCCCATGAAGAACAGCTTATTTCATCCCGAAAACATTGTTTAAATGACTTATGTCAGTGTTCAAAATATCTTTCTCATGAATAATCACTGAATGAGTAAAGCCCCCGTGAGTCAGTGCAACTACGTTTGGTAAATCATAGATCGGAGAAGGCTATTATTAGTATTGCTCATCTGTTTCAGGTGAAGCTTCCAAACATAACCAACAAAAGAGATGCATTATTGGCTTATTATCAGACAGATTTGCTTCATAACAGATGAGGCTGTTTCGAAACAAAACTGCATGAAGGGTACACTGTAAAACACAGGGCATTTTATTCAGACAGCGCTTTTTCAACAATTTATTTGGTTAATTTTATTTGTGCATTAAAAGTTCATTTAGGGGTAAAATGGGAAAAATATGGTGGTTTTAAGTAATATAAACAATAATGCAATAAGTATCAATGAGAATGTCATTAAATTCCAGAGGTAAACAAACTCTAGGTTAGAGTAATGTGTCCATCAGCTGGCATTTAAGAAAAGTAATCTGTGGTTTTGGAGGAGCTCTATAAAGCAGAAAGAAGAGGTGGACACATCTCATCTAAAAGAGTAATGACTGCTCTTTATAGCTTCCTTCATAAGGCTTTCCAATACCAGGATGCCAAGTATTGCATTGTGAAATGCTAGATATTACTTTAGTTAGTTTGTTATATGAGTCCAATTTTTAGTTGTCATTCAAAAATAAAAAAGCTTATATGTACAGGTACTGTCAAATTATTTCACAACAGCTTATATATTTCTAATATATGAAATGTCCACCATATTACAATATTATTTTATATTATAAAGTAGACAACATTTATGAAAATAAATAAATATATCATCAAAAAAAATAAAAATAAAAATAAGATTCTTTTAATGAATTCCAATGAATAATTCATCCCAGAGGAAAAAGCACACTTTTTTTTATATACACCAGGCTGACATCTGAGAGCAATTTGGAGGTCTGCATGGTTTCAGTGGAAAGGATAAGTTAGCGGAAGTAAGTGGCAGGTCTCAGAGTGGGGTCTGGAGCACCAGGGCGCTGTGCCAGCTTGTTTGCACTTGCATGCCTAAGATATGGCGAGGCATTTGCATGGAAGGCACAGATGCAGTAAAGCGAAAAAAGCCAAACATTGTGTAAACCTAACAGTGTTTCTGCAGCAATGCTCCACATCATCAAATCAACCAGCACATATAGTGGATAATGGTGTAAGTTGCTGCTTTTTCCCCCCCAAGTTGTTTTCTACACTGTAAAAAAGCCAACTTTCAAAAGTCCTCCTAATAAACATAAAACAGTAAAATGAACTATGATATTTTCATTGGAAGTGTTCATGCATTATACTAAGTTGATTCAACAAATTCGTTGCTTAAATGTTAAAAACATGCAATATTTTGTTGATCTAACTAAGAAGTTTAAGTTTTCATTGATTCTAACGTTTCTTGTTAGCGCGTGCGCAGTTTGAACCTTTAACGCATGCGCACTTTGATACTTCAGCTACTTGGCTGTATGGCGCAGATTTCAAAATGTTGATGCTGATGAGGGTGATATCGTGCCTGGTATGTAGTAATAATATTTTATAATCGATCAATTTTATTTGCCATGTATAATGAATGTGGTCTTCTCAAACTTACGGCCTAATCTATTTTGCAGCGTGTTTCTGTTTTCGCGCACTTTTGTGTGGTTGTCGATGCTAACGTGAAGGACGAGTGGCGTCGTGCTTGATCGATCCAGCTTTTCTATAAAATTAAGTAAGTACTTTTTTATTTTTCATAATCGACTGTATTTTATTTGCCATGTATAATTAATGTTTTGCTCTTCTCAAACTGACGGCCTAATCTATTTTGCAGCGTGTTTCTGATGTTGTGCACATTGAGTTCTTTTCAAAGCTGACGTGCCAGATAAATCCAGCTTTTCTATAAAATCACTGGTACGTAGTTATCATGTTTTATAATCGACTGTATTTTATTTATCATGTAAAAAATGCATTGACCGTGTAGACATCTTCCTATATTATATGGGTTTGGATTAACGTGGGTTAGAGTAAAAGATGACAGAATCATTTTTGGGTGTACTGTACCTTCACCTCCTAAAGCAGAAAGAACAAATGCAGATTTTATAAACAAAATATATGTTTGTTTGTTTTTGTTTTTGTTTTTAAGGTGAGTGACATTACCAAACATCGTAAAACAACGGCTCTTGAGGGATTGCTACTTTTCCTGCTTGAGAAGTCAGCAAATTTGCTCAAGATATGCCTGGTAAATTACCATTTTCATACCCTATTTCCAAATCCATTTGTAAACTATATATATTTTACATGTATTCAGTTTATTTACACAACAAACAATAATAATAATAATAATAGGGTGTGTGATACGTGTATTCGTACAGAGCAGTTCACGGGCAAATTCCCAATGGAAGGGCAGGCACGTGCCCTGCTCACCCAAAAGTCCCCACTCCAAGGACTCTACCTTTTGAAGGAGTAGGACATAGGGATTATCACTTCCATTTGGAATTTGCCCAGTGAACCATTCTGTCTGAATACTGCATCTCACCTCTAAATAATAATAGTAATTATTATTATTATTATTATATGTAAATTTACACTTCCATTAATACCTACCTCCCATCCATTATTCTCCCAGGATACGAATTCTGTGAACTGCTGCACCAAAGGTGTAAAGATTGGAATTCTGACTGTGGAGGAAGATGATGTTGCCGGTGTTACATCGCAGCCCACTGTTATCAACATGGCCATAATCTTGGAGGAGGCCATTGTGCTTGAGGACATTAAAGATCTTCCATCTGCATTTGCATATTTGTTTGGCCTCTTATATGCATTTAACATGGAATATCTGAAAGAATTGAAGTACACTTTTGAAGTCATCATGGATCTAGGTGGTACCTGCTCAGCTAGAGTGCAGTCATTGAAATCAAACTTTGCTAAATGGATGAAGCCACTTAAATGACGTTCTTGCGTTGGCTTTTTTAATACTTTTATACTTAATGACTACAAAAACACCTGTTTTCATTCAGTGTGCTAATTACTGCTAAGGTTTTTGTTTATTTGTTTGTTTGATTGTTTCAGCCTTTGCCTTAAAGGGAAAATTCACCCAAAATGAAAGTTCATTATTTACTCACTCTCATGTTGTTCCAGACCTGTGATTTTCTTTCTTTTCTTGAACACAGAAGAAGATATTGTGAAGAAAGCTGACAACTAAAGGGTTGACTGTCATAATATTTTAATCCTATGGCAGCCAGTCAGTGACTACCTTCAACTGATCGGTTATCAGCATTCTTCACAATATCATCTTCTGTGATCAAAAGAAGAAAGAAAGTCAGGTTTAGAAAAACTCAGTTGTAAATTAGAGTAAATGATGAAAAACTTTCATTTTGGGTGAACGATCTCTTCAGGCTGGAGTTTCTCCTAGTGTTTTTTTTTTTTTTTCCTGGACAAAGTAATTGTATTTTATTTCTGTGTAGACACTCTACTTCCAAAGATCTGGGTCAAGATTCGATTACAGGCATATCAGTGTATGTTCTGACAAGAAAAAGTACAGTGTACTTATAGCTGCTGAGTAGGGTTTGTAGTGTACTCGGATGCTTTATTTTTCTTATATATATAATGGCAAATTGTTTTTGAGGAACATTTAGGTTGATGTTAAAATATGCAGAATAGAAGTTTTCACATAATTGTTACTTTAAAATCTACCAAAAATGTTAAGTACATTTGCAAATGTGCCTCATGTCACAGGACAGCTAACATTGTATGGTATAATTAACACCGGTTTTGTGGATTTCTTTAACATTCAATGCATTGAATTCAGTGTATAATGTTAAGAAGTTAAAAGGCAATATTTGATACTGTTATGTCATTGCTGTGCATTGGACACAGAATGTTTAAATAAAAAAAATTATTTGACCTATGTTATGGTCTCTTCTTTAATTAGACTATTTAAATAATATATAATAAATCAGTCTAGGCCTATTTGTTCAGTAAACAAAAATATTTAGTTCTGTAATTCATTAGGTAAACATGACAATTTATGTTGTGTCAACTTGTAACCTTAACGTAATCTTTTGAGTTGGGTGGACTTCAGTCCCTGTTTGTTGAGTTTACTCAAAAAAGCGCTTGCGATAGGTTGCCTTATTATTTTAAGTTTACTCAACTTTTTTTTTTTTACAGTGTAGACAATGAATAAAGAGTTATAGGCAAAGCTATAGTCAAAGTTTGCATCACAATTTGCATCATTTTAAAGCAGCTTTACAGAGAGTAAAGTTTTACCATAGAGAGAGTTTTAGGCCAGGACGATGTAACAATGATACAGGTGCGACTCTGGACTTAGATTTAGCTATGCACTGTAAAAAAATAAAAATAAATAAATAAAATTGGGCAAACTTAAAAGTTTAAGGCAACCAGCTGAGAAAACTCAAAAATTTGCTGAAGCTGGTTGCCTTAAACGTTTGTTCTCTCAACTTTTGATTTTGCTGTATTTATAGTGTTGTCTAGCACATATATAATATATCATACATGTCATAGATATCTGAGCATTGGTTGCTATTGTTCAATTAAGAGATGAAAATATTGGATGGTTTTGTTTGAAGCAAGAGTGACTCTCAAAAAGTAATAAAAATAAGATCCGATGTCACAGGTAGTCTGAAGAGTTTGATGCTCAATAATTATCATCAACTGAAATGATCAGTTGCATCATGTAAAGTTGTATCATGGTGTAATATGTGAAAAAAAGATTTATATTTCAAATTAAAATATGACTATTCAATCAGTCAATCATTTTCCTATACTTCATGAATTTCCATCACTTAAGGCAATGACAATTTTTTTTTTTTTAGATTTCATGATTGTGGCCTGTGGGAACCATATTAGTTAAAGTACTGGCACAGCTTTCTCCACACTCCCTTACACATGAAAAGTATAAAATAATATTAATAATATTAATTCCCCTACTGCCCTTAGTGTTAAGCCATACTACAATTTGCATGCTCATATAATTTGCATTGTTGTTAGTACAAGTAATTTTGCTTCAAATATGCTGCAGTCTCCACAGACTCTTTCTGCAAGACCAACACAAAGAAGCATCCTTAACAGAAGCCAAACGACCATAATCGCTCATAGCCACAACCCTCAAGATCTGGGAAAAGGTCACGTCTATTGTGGTAAAACTTTAATTTAACATGGTGAGGAGGAGTTGTATAAGAAACAAACTACAAGCATGACAAAATGAGCTGCTGTTTTGTGCAGCATTAGATCACTGTGGGAGAAATCAAGAGTGGACGGTCATTATACAGAAGAAAGCAAATTAAGGCCAGGTTTTAGCCACAGTTGTGCCGTCTGAGACAATAAGGTTGTTTAAGGTTCACATGCTCACCAATCTATTGCCTTTACGATGAATCTCAACCTCAAACTAAGTTCTAAGTTCTGTTTTTGCAGTCAACTAATACTAGACTCAACAGAAGCACAACAATTATTGACATATCCGTGAAGAAAGGGAGATTTTTAAAACGTTAATACTAGCTTAATATTTAGTTGGACTTTTCCATTGTACACTTAAAAAAAATCATTACTAATTTAACAGTAAAAATGCTGATTGACAGTAAGTTCCCTTACTCGATGTAGTGAAATATTCTGATAACTATAATGGGACATTTTATACAATTTTACAGTAAAATTACAGCAAAACATTTGATGGTTTTTCATTTAAATGAAATGTTTCTTAGTTTTTTTTCTTTTCTTATCAAGTCATGTACATTAGGGTTTTGTTACATCTTATGTTGTTAAATTAATGTTTATTGCATTATTTTAATGACGATGACGGTGTTTTGTATTTGTGTTTATGACATTGTAAACCTTCTAAAAAACTTTATTTCAGTTAATTAAATGTTTTTACTGTATAAATTCAATCTGTGAAATTTACCACTTACCATGCTACCACAGTGTTTAAATAAAGTTTTTTATAAAGTTGTAAAGTTTTAGCAACCACAGCTTCCACTTTTTTACCATAAATTCAATGGATTTTGATCAAATACACCTCATGTTTGCTCTGAAGAATGAAGACTTCTCGCTTATTCACCCAGTCATGACAGACTCCAGACACTCAAAATATTTCCAACATTAGCACAATGCTTTCTTGAGTTTGCGTTGTTATATTTCAGTTTTGCGTGTCAAAATGAGGACGTCAGAAAGCCAAGTCAATGCTGTCAGTCATGAAAACCTTACATCATACAGTCTGATATAAAAGTTAATGTTGCACAATCTGACTTTTACTCAAGATCTCACAGGAGTCATGAACTTTTTGACAAGTAACATTGTAAAATATAGGGGGGGAAAAAACAGTGTGCACCAGCGTTAGATGACATAAGGCTTGTTTTTATATTTAAATCAACAGCAGTCTGTCAGCGGTGGAAACATCATAAAGTTATTACAGGGTTTAAGGTCTTCTGTTCATGTACTACACAGACCTTCACACACGATCAGGTCTTCTGCTCTGAGACTCACAATCTGTTCAGAAGGTGTTTCTTTTCCTGTGTTTCAGTTGTTGCCAACACTGTCAGGCTTTAATCCTACTACAAAAAAAGTAAAAAGATTATAAGAAACAGATCGCAAAAGGTAAACATGAATCAAAACGAATGAGTCATTTCACATGATGCACACAGAGTGTGAGCCAGCTGAACAGACATAAGTCTTGCATAGACAGATTTTTGACATGTGGCATAAAGCCTGGTCCACATTGCAGCTTATTCTGTCTCAGAAACGACTACTTAAACAGGAAAAGGCTGTTTGATTGACATCTAAAGCGATCAACCACAGTCGTTTTTGTGTTTTGTTTAGAGGCGGTTTAATCAGACATTGATAGCACAATAATAGACCTATGTGAAACTCTTCCAATAATTGCAAAGCAGTGTTAGTTTCCGATTAGTTATAGAAAACATAAAACCGTCACCTTCCACCCATTTCCATTTGCCCGCAGGGCACAGGTTAAACTCAACAGCGAATCCAAGTACTTTCTGTACATCTGTGGGTGATTTTACATGGCAGCTGGCCTAAGAGTTTACATCTTGCCAAAAACCTGCATAAATTTCAGCGAAGAGCGAACAGTAAGTGAAGGTGAGCTTGTGTGTCGATGTGTGATGAGATATTGTAATAAAATGCTAATCCTGTGTTGGCTGTGGACTCATCGGGATCACAGCAACAGCGTTTTCTTTCCACCACCCGACATGCTCTGCTGACTGGTCAAAGGGGAATGCATGTGGGTAGCCTACTTTAATGGTGACATTTATGTGAAGTCTATAATAATTCAGTTTCAAGAAAATGGAAGGAAAACAAACTCTTCAAAAGAAACCTCAAGAGCAAAGAATGCTGCCGAAATTACACTTAAGGATTATTTGCAGTCACATTACGTCAGAAGTGACAGTTACGTGGACACAATAGAAAGACAACCAACTACAAAGGGATAATATTGCACTTTATAATGCTCAAAAACTTGAGACAAGAAATAAAAAATAAAAAAACTGTTTGCTATTTGCTCTGCTTTTTTCAAACAGAAATAGCTGTATTCAAAATAACACCTGAAACTGAAGTGTAATTTTTTTGCACCGCTAGTAAGCACCAAATTGAACTGGAATAACATACTCATATTATTATTTCTACAGTATATAGTAGGCCTATTAATACACCTCCGTTTTGGTCTTTGTGTTATAGTGGTGGTTTTTTTTCAGCGATATTTTCTGCAGATTACATTGATGCATTAGCCAGTAGGTGGCGACAAGTGCTGTCTTTATGAGTGAATCACTGAATCATTCGTCAAATGATTTGTTCAAAACACTGATTCATACTGGAATGACTCAAATAATGTCTTTTAAATGAGTCATTGATTCTGGGAGACGCCAAATGGTCCTGCCGAAACTATTTGCGTTGATGGAGCAAAAACAGACAATTACATGTGAAATGTTACTCAATATTAACTCCCTGTTTACTGAATTGTTGCATAAATATCACACACTTGAGCTGTTTTTTTGTTTGTTACTCTTGCTCAGATCAAATTGCTTAAACCTTTGAAACTACAAGTTATATATAACTGGACGCAACAAAATGTGTTGAGGTGACCACAATGTAGAATATTGCACCTTGCCCCCAAAAAAAAAATGCAGACAGATTAATCAGAGTTGACTTGTGACTGTAATCGAGTGTCTTTAATATCAGTATGCTGTATATGACTATAGTCAAGTTAGATGCCAAATTGTATTTCACAATATGAAATGCAGATGAAAACAAGGTTGTGAAGGGATAAATAACACTGACCTCCAATGGACATGCGACTTAAAAGCGAGAACGTAACTTATTTTCCCCATTTTAATAGTTGTCTTATATCTTTGTAGTGTGGTAGCTTGTGTAAAGGTAAGCGTCAATCAAAAACATTTTTGTTGCAATGCAGTTTCATATACTGAAACTGCATTTGTTATGGTGAGTGCAGGTATGTGAATTTCATTCTTGTTGAAGATCAGAACTATTCACTTCTGTTGTGTCTCGGCAGGGTTAAAGGAAGCCTTCGGCGTGCCTGAGGAACCGAGGGAGAGAGGACTTGGCATCACACCGGCAGAACGTAGAGCAACACTGCTTGGCAAGGCACTGCTCTTTCGGGGGCAATGAAAAATAATTTCCTCCTGAAAAAGCAGCGCGAGGGAAGACTTCTTGGACTGGACACGAAGAATATGAGCCATGCCGAAAGAATGCGCGCATGACTGTGACCGCCAGACTTAAATGTCAAAGACAGACGGTAATACTGCACAAGCATGCCATGAAATGTTTACTCAACCTTGATTAGCATATGAAGAATTCCTCTTCACCAGCCTGCACAGAGTCGGTGCATCTCAATGTCTGTCAGCCTGAAACGCGGGAAAAATATTAAAAACCTCAGAAATATACCATATTTACATATTTAACCTGTGACCTTCCCTAGAGCCCCACAGAGCGTGAATGGGTAAATATATTTGGGTTCATACAAACATGTTATTTTTAATATTTAGTTTCCAAGCATTTTTAAGCCACCATAAGGGTCAGGTTAATCATTATAGAGGAAGGCAAGAAAGGACTGTCTGAAAGGGATAGTCCACCCACAAAAAACATTTTGTTGATTTTTTTCCCCCTTCTATCTAACACAAATGTATATTTTGGAATTTATTTTACAATGAAAGGCGGTATGAAAGCCTATTTTCACCATGGGATAAAAAGTCAATTCTGACTTTTTTTCCCCCCTCAGAATTGTAAGAATTGCTTGTTGTAAACTCAGAATTGTGGGGAAAAAACAAGAGAAAGTCAAAAAGCTCACATCTGGCATTTTTCTTGTAATTCTGACTTTCTGAAATCCTTAAAAATCAAGAGTTTATATCAATTGTTCCCCCCATCATGGAATAAAATAGGTCATTGCAAATTCAAACTTTTTGTTATCTCACATTCCAACTTTTCTTCTCAGAATTGTGAGTCAAGAGTTAGAAACTCTTGCGTTTACATCTCATCTGAGACTTTACATCTCAGAATTGCAAGGGGGAAAAAATCCAAATTGTGAGAAAAAAAGACGGAATTACTTATTTTTCCGTGGTGAAAATAAGCCTTTGTAATAGTACAAGTCATCCAAACTTCTAAAAAAAAAAAATACTCTTCCACATATGCTTTTGTTCTAGTGTCTTTATTCTTTGTCTGGTCTTGTATGTAAATGCTAACGGTTAACTTTAATGTCTTTGGTAATAGTATCTTGGTTTATGTTTCTGAGTTATGCTAGATTATCCTACTGTTCAGCAATTGTTTTGTTATATAAAACCACTGCACTCGGGTTCTCCATCTCTGTGCTGGAGCATTACATTACAATCATGTCATCCGTTGTTATTAAGTCAGAGTTGGATCAAAGTCTTTGTATCTTGTCAAGACTAAAAGTTTTTGATGTGAACCAAAGGCTTTGCTGCAATCAGCCAGTCCAGTGAAAAGAAGGCACACATTTAAGACAAACACATACATACACACTCCACCTGAAATTGTCATTTGAGAGTCTTCTGGGAGCTCGGCCACCCTTACCCACATACAGAAGAATATTAAAAGCATTGACCTTCACCTGCCCTCCCTTCCCCTAAACATTCACCAAATGCTGCTCTCTCTCTCATGTCCTGGGCTGCTTTTGAGGACCGTACGGCTGTCTGAAGTAGCAGACCTGTCTGTGATGGTAACTGGTTTTGACAGAGCAGATTCGAACGCCTGGTAGAGTCTCAAAGTTTGCTGCAGTTAAATCAGATGGACCCTTTAATGCTGGAAAATCACGAAAAGATATTCCGCAACATTTTCTAAAATACTCACCCGTGCTCCCTAGAATGACAGCGGTGTGTCATCAGAGCATGACTTTGGCAAGCAATTTGGAAATGGGATAGCAGATTGTCCTTGCTGATCGTGGAAGAACGCAGTGATCTTTTCGGACCACGTACACGGTTTAGTCCGAAATGACCCTGACCCTAGAAACCAATGCTCTTTCTCAGAGCCTGTATAACCACGCAACATTCCCAGACGCTCAAAGCCCGTATAATGTCACAGACTTCAAAAGCGACATGAAAGGTGTAGATATCTTCTCAACTACAGTCCCTGCCAGGCTAGAAGGAAAACGGGGCAATCTGGTTCGTATTATTTGATAAGCATCCCATTTTCAGAGGTATTTTAATAGCTGAGAACTATTTCTTTTCAAGGCTGGGATGTTAACTCCATACGGCCGCAAAGGGGGCCCCGGCACGGCAAAGTTTGCAGGGGTCACTGTATCTTTTATTATGTAACGACACCACTCAGCAGGAAACCTGGTTGACGCTTTATGCCACTGCCATGGCTAGGCAGGATCAGCGTTTCCCCTTCCATCGTCCTGCTGGTGTTCATTACACCGTCTCCTTTCAGCACTCTGTATGGGGGTCAGAGACAAATACACATGGCCTGAAATGATGAAAAAGTGATTTATGTTTTTTTTTAAATGTAGTTAAATGTTACACACACACGTATATATAATTCTTTAAATAATATATTTTTTTATACATGAATATGAACATGAATATCATTACATTTTTGGGGGATTATTCAACATTTGAGAAAATTGTCACATTTTCTGAAAAAAACAAACAAACACTGACCTTAACGCAAGATCAAGAGAGTCTTCTTGGTGATGTAATTTCCTGTTTTATGGTTTTAAACAAATGCTGATGTTTTTTTAAAATAAAAATTATATATATATATATATATATATAAACAAGTAAATGACATGACAAATAGGGTTGCAAAGGGGTGGAAAATATCCAGAAGATTCCAAAAAATCCTGGAAAGTGTCCAAAATTACTGGAATGTTTCTGGAATTTACTGGAAATGTTCCACCTGTTTGCAACCCTAAACACAAAATTAGGTAATATTAATTACAATTCTGAATAATTTATGTCTGTGATGCAAAGCTGAATTTTCAGAATCATTACTCCAGTCTTCAGTGAATCTTTCAGAAAATAGTTCTTTTAAATTGTAATAATTTTTGATCAAATAAATGCATCCTTGGGGAGCATACAGTAAGAGAATGTTTCTTTCAAAAACATTAAAAAAAATTCCAAACATTTTCATGCAATATGAAGAGGTCATAGTGAGATCATGTGACAAACTAGCATAATAATGCCTATTGTTTTTACCATTTAAAAACTGTGGTAGTCAATATACAGTGCAGAGTCTTCAGTAAATAGTGTAAAAATCAGGCCATGAAGTCTTCTAGCTGTAATATGAAGCCTTTTCCGAACCCCTGCTCTCTGTCTGTTGGGTCAATGAAGGATCTGCACGAGCAGGATCCATCATCACACTGTGGCGGCAGTGATCAAAATATATCAGCATCAACCACAGCACTCTGAAAACGGACCATCTTCATTACCGGCCCATTCTTACAACGAAACGCCTGGCTTTTCTCATCCCCTTTGATGCACAAGGCCTCTTTCAGCATAAACTGACTGTCACAACAGGTCAGAGGATCAGCATACGGCGCTGTTGTGCTCAGGGACAAACCACAAACCAAACGCCAGTTTTATTTTGTGCACCAAATCATAAGTCTTTGGATCATTTACCGACATCAGAGTTTGTTTGCCGGATGAGTTATTGACTTACCCCACGGGTATGTCCTTTGTGGTAATTACAAAGACTTTGTGTGTGGAAACTGTCGCACAGTGCCTCTTTTGTGTTTAGGCAGGAATCGAGAGCTTGGGAAATAAACTCGTGTCAATTCTCAGCTCGTACGAAGTCAAACAATCAGTCGAGTTTACAATACGACAACTCTGGAATATGTATTGCCCATTACGTTAATGTGTTTTTGTTGAACGGAGGGTTCGAAGATTCATTGTCCTCTTTGGGGAAAGTTAGTCATCGTGCGGTTCACGCGAAAAAATAAAAACCTGATATCTTTGATCCAGTGTAAAATAAATCTAAAACTATCCATGTCTAGCTTCACTTAATCTGTCGGATTTTCACTTTTTCTTCTTTTACAAAGACGATCTGTTGTGAAACTCTGTCAATCGAGTGTAAAACGACAGCGCTTGCGAATTACGAGCACAGATGCATCACTCTGCAAGTATGCTCTGTGTGCAAAGTGGAGCTCCGGTCCAGATTTACCCAGAATCCTCTGACAACGCGTGGCGGATGTCTATGTGATGGAAAAGACCTCACCCTTCAGTAGGATAATGCCTGTCTGCTCAGCTGTGAGGCTAAATGAAGCAGGTTATGTCAGTCCCTCGCAGCTGTGTTGAAGGATATCTTCGCAATGGTCACCAAATGTTCCTGCCCAGGCTGCGACGCCTTGAGAGCATTACCGACTTCCTGGTGGCCTGCGCTTTATAATCGTTTATACGTCCGTGCCAACATCTGTCTTCGAGACCCCCATCTATACATGCATAAACACACACATACGTATTTCCCCAAAGGCTTGATAACAGCGAGTTATGAAAACGGCCCCATGCTCCGTAGGAAAGAGCGCAGAGGCGCGAGGCGAGGCCTGCCAACAGCGTCCGCTCCATCAATCCGGCGCAGGCACGCGTTTGCCAGTGATCCGTTCCATGAGATATGTAGTCGGGATGTGGGATTTCTTTTCATTTTTTTTTTTTTTTTATGAAAGGCTCTTTACCCAGAAGGAATGGATTTGCAGGCCTGCTTTGATCCCTCCTTTATGATTCTTTTATTTGTTTTAGCCACATCCCCTCTCAAAGCCGCACTTGGTGAAATGTGCTTTGAATTAGGAGTTGGGGGAAGCGGGCAGTGCAGCGTTTTCACTCCGCCGCAGGAGGCAATGTGGTGGGCCGGGGTGCAACTGATTGCCACGCTAGACTGATAATATATATATATATATATATATATATATATATATACAAGCTAAATAAATTTGTGATATTTTTAATGCTAGCTCTATGTTTATATATTAAATAATTATTTTATATATTTTCATACTATTTACATGTGCTGTATATATATATATATATATATATATATATATATATATATATATATATATATGTATATATTAATTAAGACATCTAAAATAATCTAAAATATTTATTTTAGATTCTCAAACAGTGGTAGACATAACCCAGGATGTACTTGGAATGAAGATTTTGGTTTTTAAACCATAAAGTGCATAAAATAAAATTTAAAACTTCAAAAGTAATGCAGTTAAAATAAAAATAAAAATGACTGCAAGTGCACACAACAAGAGTTCTATTTTTTTTCCTGACCCCATTTTCTGACCCCATGCTATGCTGTAAATGAAAAGTTTTTTTTTTTAAACAGTATTTCCTATATTGCCCAGTTAAAAATATCTTTGTAAATATAAAAAAACCACATATTTAAAATGTTATTGATGAATTCTATTTTATATTAATAATAATATTACTATTTTTATGAATAAATAAATAATAATTTATTTTAAGAATTATATATATATATATATATATACATACACACACACACACACACACACACACACACACACACACACACACATACATATATATACATAGAATAAGAATAGATGCTTCAGGATTTCTTGAGGATTTCATAATAATAGATTTTGACTCAAATACACCTGGCTATACACGGTGCAGACTTTCATGTGACTATGGTTAAACTTAAAACCAATAATAGCTTCATTATTGATTTGATTTACTGCATTTGATGATCTGTCGACTGTCAACCAATGATATGCATACACCAGGATGTAATTAGAAGGATTAAGATTTTGGTTTATTAAACCAACACTCTCATATATATGGTACATTCACCTAAAGCAATATATATGTAGCAATCTCAGCTGCCTGATTTGTTTTTTTTTTAATCGCAGTATGTAACAATATTATTGCCCAGCCCAATATGTAAAGTTGCATTGCAAAATGTAAACTATATTATCGCCCAGCTCTAATCTGCTAAATGTAACTATAAGACATGAAGAGATTATGATAACAAACATTATCATCTTGATTTTCTGTAAAACTGTTTGAAACAATGTGCATTGTAAAAAGCGCTATATGTAAATGAACTTGACTTGAAAATAAAAATAAAAACTTTTTTGTAACACTTCAACACTTTTGCTTTTTAAGAAAAACCACTGTTAAAAAAAGTTTGTTATTGATGAATTTGTACTTGAGCCACACTGATGGATCTGCGGGTGTGCATGACCAAATAGTTGGAAAACACTTAATTAAAAAAGAAGAAAAAAAAGCTGGTGTCCAGTTCATGCCCCTGTTTGACACGTGTCAGGCCTTTCTGTAATCGCTCTCATCTTAGGAAGTGGTTTGCCATCACAGAGAGCAGCGTGTTTGCCTGCGCATGTGTGTTTACTTCAAAACTGCCCTGTAAACAAAATCATTTCTCAGCGGAAGTGAGCCTCTGGTGGATACTGTACAGACTAAAGAAGTAAATAAACAAACTGCGTGTATACACAGACCGAGAAAATAAACCTTACCAAAGAAACACACCGCATCACAACATCTGCCCTTTGTCTGCGGCTGGCGTCCAGACTGTTGGAGAAGGGTAAATGGGAGCGTCTGGGAAAGAGCCAAGGCCTCGATCGCTCGTCTTCGGTTTCCACCAACTACACCGGGAGAGCTATGAAGTCAGAAAAAGACAAAATGCCATGAGATGCTGCTTTTATCATGGCCTGCTGGGCTTCCAGGCTTTGATGAAGCTGTGCTTTATGATACTGTCATGCGCCACATTCTCCGGTGACTAAAATGAAAGAGTTTTAAAACTGGAGGTAAAGCACTACAGTGGTTCTTGGCAGGGCGTAAATAAAAGTTTAAATAGGTACTGTTATCCTGAGTGGCTCCAACGCTGTGGTTCTACGCTCAGCGGTACACAAGCGGTGACGTCTTCAATAAAGACAAAGTATGGCAAGTTCAAATGATGCCATTCGATGTTAGGTAACGTGAAATGAAATACAGATCATATCAACAGGTGAACTATAACCTTAACCATCTATATTCAAGAAACCCTGAAGCATTCAGTTTGAAGAACAGTCTGACATATGATATATGAATAAATACAAAAATCCATCTTACCTCATGACACTCCTGATGGAACTGAAAGGAAAAAAGAAGCAGCAGCAGCAATTTTTCCATTAAGCTGAAATGACGATCTCTTCAATTGGGAAGTCTGTGTAAACATTGAGAATTTAAAACTTGGAAAATTCTAGTTAACTTCAGAGAAGAGTGGCTTATTTGTGGCTTCAAAACCTAAAATGAACGACAGTGTTATTCCGTAAAATGAAAGCTCTCATGTTCATCAAGGATGCATTTATTTGACCAAGCAAAAACAGAAAAAAAATTTGAAATATTATTACAGTTTAAAATAACTGATTTCTATTTGAATATTTTTTTAAATGTAATTTATTCCTGTGATGCAAACCATCATTACTGCAGTCTTCAGTCTTCAGAGTCTTTGATAAATCAAAAATTCAAAAGCCAATTTATTAACTTTTTTTTTTTGTAAAAACATTATAAATGTCTTTACTGTCACTCACGTTAATGCATCATTGCTGAACAAAAGTAATGATTTCTTAAAAAAAAAAAAAACTTACTGACTTTGTACATTAAAAAGTTCTGGGGAGTTTTAAAAACATTAAAACATCTCTTTAGGATGAATATCTTGTGCATTCAAGTTGCTAATAAATGATTGTAAATAAATAAAAATGATTCCTTTATTCAAAATAAAAATTGTATAATTTAGTATAGTAAATTAGTAAATTAACCCCTTTTGGGCAATTGACTAAATGCGTACAATAACAGTATGCGGGTTTAAAACATGAGGAAGAGTAAATAAAGACAGAATTTTCATTTTTGGAATAATTATTCCATTAAAACTCTATATTTAGAGTAGGACAGCTGCTGTACACAAGCCCACTTCACCTTAAAATAGCACTACTGCCATCACCAAAACAGATGATGCATGAACTTCCCTAAAGTCTGTCCATATAAATCACACTGGGATCCACCCTACTCCATTAGCTCTCTGGCACAGAGCTGTCCACTTAGCTTTTGTGTATCAAAATAAATCCATACTGAACTAATGAATGAAAGCCGGTTGGAAATGGTCTGTAAAAGTACTTGAGCACCACAAAGCAGGTGCACCGCACTGCCGAGGAGGAGGAAGACAGGCTGATTACTCCTGTCTGCCATCAGGATGCTCTCCGAGAGAGAGACTAGCCGAACCAGACCTGAGCCTACATGTGGTACGCATTTGACACTATAAACACACACACACGAACACTCTGGCAAACCTCCCAATCCATCAAACACCAAGAGAAGAATAACAGTGTGGAGTGGCCTGTTGCATGCAAAGCACACCCCACCTACACCCCGGCCCTCTTCCTCGCCCACTCGCTTTTATCAAAGCAACATGCCGCCCGTTCACGGAGGATGTGGAAGTGCGCTGTGATAAATAAAACGGCATCAGGGGTTGAAATGTTTATGCGCAGAGTTTGGCTAGTTTAGATGGGCCAGACCACAGCTAACGCATCACCAAACTGTCTGTCAGCTCTGACAAAAAAAGAAATCTCACACACACACACACACACACACACACACACACACACACACACACACACACAAAGTGCAAACAGGTCAAGTGAATGAGCACAAAGCTCAATTTTGGAATGGAATAATATCTTAATTCTTGTGCATTAGTCTGCACCTACAACAATTTTTTTCTAAATAATATGTTAAATTAAATGCATTAAGCAGTGATAAACATTGAACAATAATAAGCTATATTGTTGTCACATGACCTCATCATGTTGCATGTTTAATATATGTATATATGTGTGTGTGTGTGTGTGTGTGTGTGTATAAAACAAATATTTTATTATATTTTTATAATATATTTATAATATATATATTTGTTTATATTTTATTTCAGTTTTTGTTTATTTTATTTCAAGTAATAAAAACGTTTTTAATGGTTTTCATTTCAGTAACAGTTTTAGTTAACTATAATAACCTTGCTTGGTAGTCTGACCAAATGATTAAGATTTACTGATCAGATTGGAAATTGATAATCAATGCATAATGCATTGTGGGATACAGCAAGGGTTTTTCATACTTTGATCCACTTGTGAGGGACCCCCTTCCTAAAATATAAACTCAGAAATATATTTTCATGGATAAATCCATTTATATAAATAAATTTAAATAAATAAATGACATGAAAAACACACGAAAAATAAACATTAAATAAATGAATAAAATTTAAATAAAAATAATTATTCCAAGTATTTAAAACTAAAAACATTAAACAATTTTTTGATTAATCGGTGATGTTCGATCAATCCATAAAAAGCAGAATAAAACCATAATATAAAATTCTGTAAATTTTAACATTATTTGTTATATTCTTATATTATATATATATATATACACACATTTTTATATATAAGTCTTTTTTTACACTTTTCTGCAGACCTCATTTGGAAAGCCCCATTACCTCAGCATAATCTGCTCTTTTGTATATCACATATGAGTTATAATATTGTTTTGTCCACTGAATGGCTCTGTGCTCTCCCATACCACATAAAGAAGCTCTGCAAATACACAAAAACACATAAAGTCAAGCTTGAGTGGATACAACTTTATAAAATGTCTGCATGATGTGAGCAGTTTGGACTTGCTCCTGATCATCAGCTTGATTTAGTGATGAGCGAAAAGTCAGATGCTGTTTGGCCACGTCGAGGGACGTCCATCGTGCGAATGAGATCACAGGCCTGGGGACCACGCATAGTCCAGGCCTGTGAGCAGCTGTTTCTCTAGTTCCTGAAGAGCTGTCCTCCACTTCCTGCTGCAGCCTGTAATGCACTGAGCAGACGGTGCACAGCTTTAGCGAGGCTGCGCTGAAAACACGCAAACAAACACATCAAATATCACATCCTCCTGAGGGGTAATCAGAGGAAGTCCCATCAATCAATTCACATTTGCTGTGCACTGCTGACATCCTCCTGCCGCTCAGGCCATCACTCTCCCTCAAAGACTGTCCGTAAGAAATTCATGGTCTGAAACAATTACTTTTGAGAATGTAGACAATCTTTTTTCAGTATTCTGACAAAAATACTGGTTCTTCATTGGTAGAAGTGTTTTTTTTTTTTTTTTGCTTCTAGACGAGAGATGACAAAAAAGTTTTCATTTAATAGCTCTCATGAAAAATGTGTTAAGTCAAAATCTGATTGAAAATTCACAAAAATAAAAAGTAAAATTAAATAAAACACTTTATTTTAATTACAATTGAGGCAAACATATATTTTTAATTTATTATAGAATTCATAAATTTAATAATACCAAACAAATTTTTCTATAAAATTCAAATGATATAAAATATAATATAAAATTTTAATTATGAAATTTGTGTTTATTTATTTATTAGTTTGGTGCATATAAACTAATATATAAACAAACAAACACAAAATTCATAATTTATATTTATGTAATCATATTTATTTTTATTTAGTTGATTATTAACTTTTAATAACAATAAACAAATTATAAAAATATAATATCAAAATATTTTATTTATTATGGTACATAATATAAATTAACCATCTGTATATTTATATATACAGTGTGTGTTGCATTCAAAATCCACTAAAAGTTTGAATAGTCATGAGCTCATAGTCCTGATCTTAAACGGGGTCATCCCGACACCTGACAGCTTCTTTTGCTGAAGGTTCAGGGAGTTCATGCACATTTCCAAAAACATTTAAGCCAGAAGATGACAAGCAAAACCAGCTCAGTAAAATGGGGATGCTGCCCTCTTGATGAGTAAATTACAGAGGATGTGGATACTAATGAGCGTATGAGTTTTTGACGAGAGGGAGGCGCATATCAGGGATGAAACACTGGAGCTTTGGAGCAACCGAGTCATAAAAAAGTGGTTGTTTGTGTCTCCATGTGCAATTGCCTGGGGCATACGGCGAGATACTCATCCACAACCAATCAGGGTGAGTCGGCTCTTCATTAATCATACACTACAGAGTTTCCCTCGCCACTTTGGCCCAAGCATGCTGCCAGATACAACACGAGATGACGCCGAATTATAGTCAAATTCTGCTGTGATTAGAAGAGTACATTTACAGCACGTGCCTCGCTGAAGCCAACCCAAAGCTTTGGTTGAAGACTCAATGCGTCCATTCCTACAGGAAGCATTCATGTCGAATGGGCTTGGAACGCAGGGTCTGTCTCAGCGGAGAGTCATTGTGAAGGATGACATCTGAGATTATAAATCAACAAGCCTCGCCATGACTTCAGAAACCGTCTGAAACCACAAGAGCAATATACTTCATGATGGAATTCACCAAGGACTGGATCTTCACTCCGCTGTCACGCAATGCTGACGAGATCCAGCGAGAGATTGCGAGGTTTCTCAACACACCTAGCAATCATTGCTCCAAATAAACATTCCATGGAAATTCATGCAACTACTACATTCAACCGTCACGGGCTCTGCACTTCGTATTTTAGCACAGCCACCCAAGATAAATGTACCCTGCACTGTTTCAAAACAGGAATGTGAGGTAACTCTTGATTAAACTGGACGCAGTTAGCCAAAAAATGAGCCTTGTAATAATATTTGGGTGTCAGGTAGAGGTGGCATCAGGCACACACCTGTCTCTCCTACTTAATGTCAGAAAAAAACAAGAAGCAGACAGGAAATGCGTGATTCTGACAGGAAGCTAAAGAGGTAAGGGCAGTCAGAGGCCTTTAGAGATGGAGCCGAGGTAAACGAGTATGCTTGAACCGGGTCTCCGCTCCGCTCAGGGAGTATCAGGTTCTGCCACACGGGTCAGCCAAGTCGAGTTGTGTGTACCTTTCTTTTCATGTGCTGACTCTTCACATTTAGAGCCTCGTCACGGCCATCGATCTGATCCATCTGGGTTTCCCCACAGACTCCGGGGTCTTAGGATGCATCCAGTTCTCTGCAAACAGGGAGTGCATCTGCTTAAAGGGATAGTCCACCCAAAAATGAGAATTCTGTCATTAATCACCCTTACGTCGTTCCAAACCTGTAAGACCTTCATTCATCTTCAGAACACAAATTAAGATATTTTTTATGAATTCTGAGAGCTCTCTGACCCTCCATGGACAGTAAGGATCCTAACACGATCAAGGCTCAGAAACGTAGCAAGGACATCATTAAAATAATCCATGTGACATTTTACAAAGCTACGAGAACACTTTTTGTGCACAAAGAAAACAAAAATAACGATTTTATTCAACAATGTCTCCTCTGCATCACCATGGTGCCATTTTGGAAAGTATCACATATGCAAACAACGTTTGCAAAATATGTACGCAGATACGTTGTTTACATTCAGATCAAAGCGTAAACAATGTATCACCAGGGTGATGCAGAGGAGATGAATTGTTGAATAAAGTTGTTATTTTTGTTTTCTTTGCTCACAAAAAGTAATCTTGTAGCTTCGTAAAATTATGGTTGAACCACTGATGCCATGTGGATTATTTTAACAATGTACCTTACAACGTTTCTGGACTTTGATCGTGTTAGGATCCTTGCTGTCTATAGGAGGGTCAGAGATCTCTCGGAATTCAGGAAAAAATATCTGAAGATGTTCCGAAGATGAACAAAGGTCTTACAGGTTTGGAACAACATGAGGGTGAGTAATTAATGGCAGAATTTTCATTTTTTTGGGTGAACTATCCCTTTAAAAAATAAGCATGACAGACTCCAAAAGAGGCTTTCACAGTGGTGAAAAAGAACCTTTCAGTCAACAGTTCTTAAAATAACCTTTTTTTCCCTTGGTGTGAACATTTTAATAATCTAAAGAACCTTTTTCCATTATAAAGAACCTTTTGTGGAATGGAAAGATTCCATGAATGTTAAAGGTTCTTCATGGACAGTGTTGCCACTGACTTCGTGACTTTTCAGACCCCTTTAGTGACTTTTCCCAAAAAGCGCCTTGCGATAAATCAGCAGTGCATTCAGTTAAAATATATATTCTGTTGCTTCTCAGCCATTGTCCTTATCTTATGTGAATTTGATTTCATCAGATGACAGCTCGATTAACATCTTGGAAGGGGAGCTGGTTATGTAGTCTTAATAGGCCACGTTTCAGTCACTATCATATATTCTTCTCATTGTCTGACAACAGAAACATGAAAATATATCAATGAAAACCCTTTTATTGAGAATTTGGCTGCATTAAAATACAGTATGTGAGCACAGAAAGGCAAACAAATGTAAAAGGAAATACGATGTCAGGAATATGCTAATTATTCTAGCACATTTAACGACTTTTCAAGGAGGCTTTAGCTAATTTCCATTAATAGAAGTTGGAAACAGTGTTCATGGAACCATTGATGCCAAACTGCTTTTGATTACAGTTTGCATGGTTTCTTTTGAAGGCTACTGTTAAATCTTCAGCACCAATGCAAAAGAAATCGTATTTTGTCCGTAATGTGAATTTGAATTTGTCTTCTGTATTTAATGCGTGCAACAGAGTGCTGCAGGGATGACGTGTTTATGTAGACCAAAACCCCAAAAAAGTTTGGATTATAGCACTTAGGGTTCCATTGTCCCTTGGGTTTGGGTTTTTGGTTTAATGGCTGAAATAAGGTCTGTGGTTAAAACAAACTGAAGTTATTTTCACGTTTTATTCTACTACATTAAATACATCAGTATTGGGATTTTTGAAAGACTGAAATAGTTGTCAGAAGCTTAAGTGAAGTTGAAGTCATGCAATGGTGGCGTAGATCGTTTATATCCTATGTTCAGCTTTTTCTTCTGGAAAAAGTATTTAGACTTCAGAATTAATAAAAGTTGTATTAATTGGTCGAAATTATCATGATGGACAAAATGTCCAAAACAGAGCTTATTTTCTGCAATACTGCAAAATCCTACTGGGTTTTTATCAAGCTAACCAGCGTGATGCTAACTTATGGGTTGGCCTTCAAAAATATGCATATGATTCAATTCTTTTTATTGAATCAAAAAGATGGAGTGTCACCAAAGGTGCCCAGTTTCCAAACAAATGTCTCTGAGGAGCCAGTTATTTTAATGAATCATTTCAATCAATAACATAGTGGACATTATAACTGAAATATGCCAAATCAAATTTGTAATCGTATTGAACCTGGAAATATATTCCTGAAAAGTCAAACTCCATTGTTGAAAAAATGAAGATGGCTGAGTACGCCTTTATTTAGAACAATGTGAGATTGAGGAGAACGTCTCTCGATGCTGAAGAAGAAACTTGAGATGCTTTAGTGGGAAGGAACAATGATGGCCAAAATCATCCTCCACCAGGATTGATCCTCTAAACATCTCTTTTCCTCCTTATTGGAGATCTGGGAAGCTCGTCTGAGCCATCCTATCATGGGAGGAAATGGTTGATTTGATGTGGCTTCGGGCCGTGGGCTTGGATCCTTTCCCACCCTCTGTCAGAAGGGTCATACTAGGAGGAAGAGCCAAGGGAATGGTTGCAAGGCCCCCATCCAAATGAGACACCCCATATCCTCCTTCCACGCTGTCCACGGTTCCACTTCGGGGTCACTCGATCTGAATGGCAGAAAGCAACACCCCTTTCGGAGTCTGCGAATGCGCTCAGAGTTACGTAATAGCATGATTCAGAAATCTAAAGGCATGCGGTGGATTTGGTGTCAGGGGGTTTCGTGACACATGATGATGCAATCCTGTGACTCTACCCGTTCTCGCTGTGAACCAGCACGCATGGCGTTCACAGGCCTCTGGGAAGGCCGCTTTCCACTCGTTTGTGTGCCTGCAGGTTTAACTGTGGGATTCCAGGCTGCAGGAAAACACATTTTACTGCATTCCCATAGTGGTCGTGGAATTGTTATTTTCCTCTTCTTTTCCAGGGTTCCTGCTGATGCTGTTGTCTGATGGCGGTTTGTCAGCCGAGTGACAATTCCTGCTTAATTTCCAGAGGAAGCCCGAATGCCCTCAAACATGTCTGCTGATAGCTTTGTTCCTTGGCCAAGAGCAAACCGTTCAGCTCAGCTGTGGAGCGGCTCCCCAGAGCCAAAGCTTCACAGAAGCAATTAACCATGGGTAGTTTGGCTTAATGAATACTATCAATTACAAAGCCTCTGTACTTACAGAGCTGGAAAAACTCTGGGAGTGTGTGGTATTTCAGAGGAACTTTCATATCGAGATTATTTTTAGCTGCTTTTTGTTGCTCGAGATTGATGTTTAGTAATAAAACAGCAATCTACAGCTAATCTACACGATCTCTAAATCGACTAAGGTTAATGAGCACAAACCCAAGGCTACAAGGTTGTCGACCTGCAATACGAAATGTTCTCAAAGATGTGTTTTGTTTGTTTAGTTTGCTTTTTGATTAGTTTCAGATCTGAACACTTCACAGGACAGGATCTGAGAGTCTGGAACATTCATTTGCGATTCCGCTGTTCGCCGCAATTCACAACTGCCGGTGCTGTTGGAAAAAAGTCAAATTAAGTGGCATTAAGCAATTTTGGTTTCCTAATTAAAACAGATTTATTGGTAAATTTTCCCCATTCAATATTTCCTGTCTTAAACCAAGCCATACTTTACTGTTAACAGCGCAGTCATGCTCTGAGATCAGACACGCAAACGGACGTTTGAGAGGAGAACTGCGCCGGAAATACTTTTGTAATTGATTTTGCATGTGTATGACACAGAAATGAAAAATTACCAATATTTATTTAATCGCTACCCTTCCTGTTATATTGACCTTACACAAAACAAGCAAAAATACTGTTTTACTTGGACTGTATATCAATAGTGTTTCATTTCTTGAAGTCTAGCGTGTTTTTCTGGCAGGAACGGCACAGCTTAAATAATACCTGATCTAAATCACATGTGATATACAAATCAGAAAAGAAAAAATGTGTTCTTTCTTTTCTTTATGTGAAATACCCTCGCAGTACGAGAGAAAAAAAACAAAAAAAACACCACACAACAAAAACAGCTAGTCAAAGGTATGAGATCACTGTTCCAAAAAAATGCAATTAAAGAGGAAAAATAAAATAAGAGCGCAAGTGCAAATTAGTCTGATAGAAGGGGAGATGCGAGATTAAAATGAACTAAACAACATGCAGCTGTTACTCAATTTTAACAAAAAGGAAAAAAGTAATTTTATACCCGACACAAGCACACATGCACTTTTATAAGCTCATATAAAATCTTAAGATGCAGTTAATTGCATTTCCGTTAAAACCAAAATTAAATGCATGAGGAAATTGTCTGTTTGGTTGGAAACTTGAGATGTTTTTTTCTAATACATTTATGAGACAAGAATGCAATTAGTGGCATCATAAAACAACAGAAAAACTACATCTACAGCTGATCGGTTCAGAGAAAAACAATTAAAAATAACAGGAAAAATAAATGAAACCACACTTTCATCAATATAGCCGACTGCATCAGAATCCCTTTTTCTGGGAATCTGAAGGCAGCTAATGTACAAAACTCAGAAATATACAAAACAAAAATGTAAATCGCACTAGTTTGTTATAATATCAGCAAATGAACCTTTGGAAACGGTGAATGCAGAAGAAAAAAGAAACTCTGATGACCCCTAAAATGATATATATGGCTAAATAAAAAGTTAAATTACTCAATATGTCAGCAAATAAATAAATACAATCAACGCCCAAGAGTAAATGTTTGTTGTAAATTCTTTTAGGTCTCTGTGGAGAGAAAGAAGTCATGAGATGGTGAGGCTTCACATGAAGATAGTGCCATCTAGAGCCATCCTTCAGACAGCACTGAATCAATATAAACCCATTAAACTCAAACTACTGCAGCTACTACTACAAAACAGAGCTGAGATCATGTCTAGGACAAAGTTAAAAGCACAATCCATCATCTGCATTGCAGTTTAATATTGTCTTGATTTAACATCACAATACTATATAGTCCACACACAATAATACAGTCCTACACAGATACGTTTTTTTTAATAGATATTACGTGTTTTTGCATCAAGGAGTTGCCACTTGGCCAGAACTGAATTCTGGGGGGGTTAAACTGTAGGACATGCCAATCCCAGGGTCTCAAAAGACAAAGTTGAAACATGCAGCAAATTATTATCATCTAGATACCACATGACCACTTTGCTATGTGTGTCTATGAAGGTCACTGTTTGCTGGGATGCAGCTCAGCTGTAAATGACTAGGATGTCATGGAAATGTTTGAAGTTATTTGAAACTGTTTTGCCAACTTCATCCATGTGTCTTTTCTACTAAATCCCAACATGTCAGCAAGCCCAAATGTGCAAAATAAGAGTTTGAGCCAAACCTTTTTTGCTTTAAAAAAAAAAAAAAAATGCAGGCTGCTCCCAAGACCCTTTTTTACTTAGAAATATGACATTCAGCTCAGTTTACAGAGCCTAGAGTTGATCTGTGCATATTTCTCTCCCGATTCAGACTAAACTATGTTTTCACTGGAAAAAGCAATATTATGGATAGAGGGTAGATGATAGAGGATTTATATTTTTATTGATGGATGGAGTCATGTGGATTATTGTGATGTTTTTATCAGCTGTTTGAACTCTCATTCTGACGGCACCCATTCATGTAATGCTAAATTTCTCCAAATCTTTTCCTATGAGCAAACAAACTCATATACATCTTGGATGGTCTGAGAGTGAATATATTTTCAACAAATTTTCTTTTTTGAGTTAACAATTCCAAGTTCCACAAAAAGAAAAAAAAAAGTAATTAAAAAAGTGATTCTTGTAACGGTACTTTTGGGAACCAGAATAGTTCTTCTGCAGCATCACAGCAAAATCCCTATTTGGAGCCTTTATTTTTAAGAGTGTTGGGTGCTTGATGGAAAAAAAAAGCTGCACTAGGGACAAAGAAAACTGATATTTGTAGGCTATATCATAAAGTGTACTTACATATTTATTTTGGATGGGAAATATCCAAATGAGTCTGTCATTTCTTGTCATTGCTTCCCGCTCCAGTTCAAACCAAGGAGGTCATATTGGGTTTTAAAGAGCATCCCGCCTCTGCCTTGGGAAATGACCAATCACAGGTTAGAATTTTGAGATGACACCTGGACTGGCCAATCAAACTTTAGGGATTTAGCTCCCACCCATTTGGACACACATCCTACTCTTGGAGTTTTGGGTTTGCTAAGTGGCCTCCTTCCAGATCCGCTGTTGAAAACAATCGGAAAAAGATGACAGTCACTCAAGATCTGCTGCTGACATATTGACATTAAACACAGGGAGCTTTGATCAAGATTTCGATGGCAGCGAAACAGCAAAAATGCACCGAGGGGAGACTATTACAGGGTACCCACGAACAAGAGTGCACTTAGTAGTGTGTGAACCCACCTTTCCCCCAGATGCAGATAGAGGGACTGCAGTTCTCTACGAGCCCACTGGTGATTCGTTGGCAGAGTCCGGCCTTTCCCAGGCTTTGCTTTTTCCACAGTTTGTGGTTTTCAACAAGATGTGGTTTTTAATGTCACAGCACACTAAAGTTATAGTCTGACAAGGAAAAAGGCAGTTGTACCCAGAGAGTGATCCTGATGGACGAAGCCTGGGAAATCTGTGATATGGTTGTAAACCTCAGTGGAATCAGTGCACATCAGGGGCTATTATACGATGGTGAGATGTGATAGCTTAACATGATATCTACTAAGATCCCTGAGAAACTTGTGGGCAGGGCCTCTGTGAAGACAGGCTCGGTCTTACAGGAAGTATAAATCACTTCCTGCGCTGAATGATAATCACGTTTTTAATCAAGAGATTTAGCAATAATTTAAATGCCCCTTAGGGTGAAGAAAAAAACCTACAGCTAAATACAAACAATAAAAAAGCCAATGGGAGCATAGAGCTGTGTGCATATCAGTGTTATAAATAAAAGATACCACATCAATAAATTACTTAAGTTATATTTTAATGCATGACTTTTACTTCAGTAAAACATAATGAGACAATATTATAATAATAATAATAGTACACAATGAAACTAAATTGAGTTGAAAAAATTATTAAAATTACAATAAATAATATATACACCACCATTTAAAATCCTGAAATGATTTATTTCAAGAACCTAATACTTTTATTCAGCAAGGATACAGTAAAAGTGATGTTTGTAATGTTTCAAAACATTTCTATTTTTCCACTCCGCTCTTTTAAGTAGTGAATCAAATAATGAAACAAACATTTTAATCAGGGTAAAGAATAATGAGACAATCAGAATCTCTTAAAGTAAAAAATATTTATCTGGAAAACATAAGTCGCAACAAACTGAAATATTCAAGTAAAGTAGAAGCTACTTCCATAAAGTAGAGAAGTACAAATTCTTCACATTACCAATATTGCAAAAAAAGATTACAGAGAATATGTAAGGCAACTTTCAGCAATATAATCAAATGTAGGTGATATGAAAACATATCACCGATATCATAATCTAATAATATTCAAAAGTCATTAAAGCAATGAGCCACAAAAGGCAGTGCGTTACAGTGATTTTACTACAGGTAATCGTGTTCTTTGGCACAGTGCAAGGAAGAGTATGTAAAACTCTCTTAAAATGGCAGCAGCAGTGCATATATTTAACGTTTTTGCTAATATGCTTATGCATTCAACTCACAATAAGAGTACAGTACTCTCAGCTCCATTTAACACATTTTTACCAGAAATCCATTCCACAGATTTCCACCCCAAAATCAACACTTACCATTACAGCTGCCAGCCTTGTGGAAGTCACTGGTTTCCGTGTAAGCAGTGTTGGAGAGCGAAAGGTCACTTGCACACTTGAGTTAATTTGACCGTCTACATGGTCAGTCCTTGTGAAACAAAAATTTTATGACGGTTTCTGGCAGTGGAAGGGAAGAGATACATGATAAACACTTCTTGCCCATGATCTCCCGGATAGTAATGCGGCACAGGCTCATCAATCTCCTTGGGTTTCCTGTGTTGGAAAGCAATATTAGCGAGTACAGACCTTTAGAAATCAAACAGTAATTTGAGAGTCATGGAAAGAAGCATATTTGAAGTTATACCCTTAAATAAAACAAAATCAAGCAATTTTGAATCTCCTGAATTTCCTGCACTGCCTTTTTCCAAGTTCACTGTTTCACAGGATATTCTCCAGTTAAAAACATACCTTCAACAAAATGCTCACATCCTGTGTATGCAAGTGCAGAATTCTTTAAATCCATTGCTAACACTCACTAATGTTTGAGCTGTTGTTTTCCCTCCAAAATGATGTCACTTCCTAAAGGATGACGTCACTAAGGAAGTGGCTGTTGTTAGTTAAAAGGATTTTACAGAAGACTAAAAAGATGAAAAATGAGGTTGAAGACACATGGAAAAACTATGAATCTATAACAACATTTCCAAAGAAAATAATTATCGTTTAAACCCAGTGTTAATATTTTGAAATACAATTACATTTAAAGTTTTAATTTTAATTTTAATTTTAGTTCTACATAGCTTTGATTTTTGATTTTTTGTCATTTCAACTTATTGCCAAATCAATTTTAGTTAACATCAACATTGTTTGAAAGAATTTCAATCTGAAATATTCTTTAACAAACCGCTGTGCATAGTGCATAGCAAATGACTAAATTCCACCGAAAATTTTAAATGATCATCTACCTGTGATTCTGAAAAACTTTTCATATTTAAAAATTATGAGCTTGTTGGCCTTCATTTGACATTACTGTTTTTTTGCTATAAAACTTTTAGAATTTTATATTACAATTTTCCATTTATTTCCATCCATATTTTTGGACCTCACTGTATAAAAATTTGCACTTAAAGCAAAAAATATACTGCATAATAGAAATGACCCAATAATAACATGACAACATCAAGAATACAACTTACTCTTGGCTTCCTGGTAGATGCGAAGGGTTTCAGCGTTGACTTTTATGCGAACCATGGTGTCAGGATCGTTCCAGGGGACTAGATACGGGTCAGCGCCGTGGTCCAGCAGTAATCTAACAAAGGCTGGTTCACATCCGAGTATCAGAACTGCATCCAGCATACAGCAGGCCCGGCCCCTGACCAGTGCTTCCCTGTTCACGGGGCCATTGTAGTTGTAGTTGGGGTTGGCACCGGCATTCAGAAGCATCCGGAAGCAGGGGAGGTGATGGTAAGCAGCGCTGATGAACAGTGGACAGGCTGCCAGAGTTGTCAAAGTGCGCATGCCGAACATAGACCTCTGATCCAACCGGTGGTCAATATCAACATCAGCATTGAACCTGTGTGTATTCCAGGGCAATCATTGTCATAATTCACACTTAAATAATCCATGAGAACATACACGGGGAGCCAAAAGATTTTTTGAAAGTCTGTTTTGCTCACCAAAGCTGAATTTATTTGATCAAAACACAGTAAAAAAAGTAATATTGTGAAATATTATTAGAATTTGAAATAACTCTTTTCTATTTGAATATATTTTAAAATTAATTTATTCCTGTGATGCAAAGCTGAACTTTCAGCATCATTACTCCAGTTTTCAGCGTCACATTTTCCTTCAGAAATCATTCTAATATGCTGATTTGGTTCTTGAGATTTCTTATCAATGTTGGAAAAAGTTATGCTGCTTAATATATTTTTATGGAAACTGTGATACTATTCAAAATTTGGGCTATGAACGATTAAAGCATTGTTCCAAACTTTTGGCCGCCAGTGTAGAGTCATAACTGAACTCCATTTTCAACATAGTAATTATAGAATTTGCAAGCTATATCCCCACCTGATCAGCTCTAATAGAATGTCCACTCGGCCCACTTGTGCAGCGTGGTATATCGGGGTGCTCCGGTGATGAATGCTGCCATTCGGATCAGCACCGGCTTTCAAAAGGATCTTCACACAGTCCAGATGTCCATTAACCACAGCCATGTACAGAGCAGTCTGACCCTTCACATCCACCAGGTCCACTGCAGCTCCCTGAGAGATCAGGTACTCCACACACTCGCTGTGACCCATCATGGCAGCAATACGTAGCGGCGTGCAGGGCAGCCACCCACAGGACCAAATCAACTTCTCATTGATCTGCCTAGAAAATAATTCTTATATTCTGTGTTAAGAATATCACCTTTGAACTGCTCTTGAAATGAGAATAAACATGGGTTGTGAGTTTTGTCAGATGTAAAACGTGGGTCCTATAGCAAAACCAGTGGTGGGTAGGCAACCTTTAAAAGAATGGTCCACCAAAAATGGACAATTGCTGAAAATGTACTCACCCTCAGGCCATCCAAGATGAGTTTAATAAGTTTGTGGATTATTATGATGTTTTTATCAGCTGTTTGGACTCTCAATCTGACGGCACCCATTCACTGCATAGGATTCATTATGGCAAGTGAAGCTAAATTTCTACAAATCTGTTCTAAAGAAGAAAAAAAAAAACTCATCTACATCTTGGGTGGCCTGAGGGTGAGTAAATTTACAGCAAATTTAAATTTTGGGTGAACTATTCCTTTAAAGTTGTTATACAACTTTAGTAGCAACAGATCTTTTCTTCTGTATTGTGACACACTTCTGTGTTTAACAGATTATCAAAAAATAAAAATTGTAGAGCGAGGACTTGCATCTAAACATCGGTTGTTAATTGGATTTTGAGAAGTGTGTGTTGCACTCAAAACTGGAGGCAGATGAATGCGAGCTTGCAGGGGCTAAATGATTGGAGAAATCAATCAAGTATGTCATCAGAGAGAAGTCTGTTGTTTACATTAAGATCTACAATATACATTTAGAAAACAGATAGGGTCAATTTTCATTTTAAGTCAACTTTAATGAATCATTCAGAGAAGGAAGTCTCACTGTTTGAAGCGGTCTTCTAGTAGGAGGGTCTTGAGAGTGTCTAGGTCTCCAACATGGGCAGCATTATGCAGACTCATGTCCTCGCACTGTTCCAGAGGCCTGTCACCGAACTGCTCCTGAAGCCATCCTCTCAGGTTACGACCTAACAGAGAGACAGAGACCAGGTCAGGTCAATTACATAATCAATGTCTGATGCTTGTGAGAACAGGATTCATATTTGTGACCCTGGACCACAAAACCAGTCTTAAGTCACTGGGGTATATTTGTAGCAATAGCCAAAAATACATTGTATGGATCAAAATTATTGATTTTTCTTTTATGCCAAAAATCATTAGGATATTAAGTAAAGATCATGTTCCATGAAGATATTTTGTAAATTTTTTACCATAAATATATCAAAACTTAATTTTTGAGTAGTAATATGCATTGCTAAGAACTTCATTTGGACAACTTTAAAGGAGATTTTCTCAGTATTTAGATTTTTTTGCACCCTCAGATTCCAGATTTTCAAATAGTTGTATCTCAGCCAAATATTGTCAGATCCTAACAAACCATACATCAATGGGAAGCTTATTTATTCAGCTTATATTCAGCTTTCAGATGATGTATAAATCTCAATTTCGAAAAAATGACACTTAAGACTGGTTTTGTGGTCCAGGGTCACATTTCAGGTGTGAATGATAAATCAGTTTGAGTGGTCGCTGAAAAGCTTCTTAGAAAAAGGGCGTAGGTTTGTTTCTGACATTGGTGGGGACATAAACCCAACACAAACAGTTGAACATCATTGATTTAAAGTTAAAGACGACTCGGGACGCATGTTCCAAATCCTGCTGCACCCCAGAGTGCCACTTACATAGTTTACCATAAAATCCACATTATATTTGTCCCAAATTATTGTTAATGTTCATAATGACTTTATCCTAGGCTGGAAGATTGTGTATCTTTCCGCACAACGTTTGTCTTTCTGTCTGTATCTAATAATAGCCATAGGTCGCGCTTTCTCTTTCCATTTGCTCTGTTTTGTCAAACACCGTACTTCAAACTCATCGATGCACCTTTGTTAATTCCTGAAGTGGGCTTTTATATTTAATGTTTTAGACTGCTGTCTTGAATTGGGTGCAATACCTGTGAGTTGTTCTAAATGCTGCGCTGCTCTCCTCGTCCGGTGTTGTGCCCATTTTCTACCCCTGCCAAATTATTACCCCCTCTCATTGATATCGCTACCTGGTTGCCTAATCCTAACCCCTTCCCCACACCTAACCCTAAACATTCCGATACTAGTGGAGTAGTAATCTGGCGGGGGTCAGAATTTGGCACAACACCGGCGTGCGACTATTCCGCCCTTGTATTAAATGCGCGTCCTTGAAAGCGCGCAGTTTTCTAACGTATTTACTTTAACTTTTTAGGTATATGTCAATGGTATGACCTTTCAGATGCGTCTGCAATTACAAAAACATATACCTATATTCAAAATTATTGCCAGGGACAGTTTGGTAGTCGCTGGATATTGGTAGGGACACGTCCCTTGCGTCCCCCTCTAATTCTACGCCCCTGCACACACACTATATCTCAAGTGTCTTACATAAATAACTTGATTTTTCTCATACAGAGACGCGACAATGATCGCAGACGTTGGAATTTTACACATTATAAGCAGAAACACTTCTTAGGATATGTGCAGCTACAGTGCCTTTATGAACAAGTTGAAAACAAGCACATATTATTTTCATAACTTTGGTGTTCCCCGAGAAACTGCTCACGAAAACTTTGCTCTAGAAGGCAAAACATCTTTGGCAGCCGTCAAGTTGCGATTGTAATATAACGTTAACATTAGGCCTACTTTCAGCTTCAAATATGTAAATCTAGTTTCAGTAATTCAAGTGTTTTGAATATGAATATCTCGCTGGTGTTTGTTAGAGGCTTTTCAACAATTATGGCCTGAACAGCCCCTAATCGATCTGCACTGAACATAAGACTGTATGGCTCAAAAGCCTTTGTTCGTTCTGTTATGAATGTTTTGGCATAACGTTACTGTACCAGCTGCAGCAGTGTTTGGGAGCTGTGGCTCAGGGACCGGTGGGACCTCAGCATTCACATTCTCACCATCAGCCATCGTGTTTTGTAAGTCTACTTAAATAAATGTCTGCTCCGAGTGCCATAAACCACAATAAACAGGCTAACCAAAACTACTACACAAAGTGTCTGTGCTTTTCTCTTAAAGCTGTTTTGGCAGCTGCATGGACTCGGCTGCAGGACTGTATGAGCCGCTCTGATTGGCTGAGTAGCAGTTGTCCGTCACAGGCTCATCTGGATTTAAGGTGGACTGCTTCTGCGAATTTAAGGTGAAAATACTTGAGTGGCGGATTTGTGCATTCTTATATGATTCTTTGATCCCAAGTGACTAGAAGCAATTTATTCAAGGGAGACACCAGTACAAAGATGTCTGGTTGGTGGAAGTGTGGATTCGTGCACTGTTCTTTATAATGTACTTCACTCATAAGTCACTAAATGAAGAAATTTGCATGTAGCAATGTTGTGCAACTAGTCACTATTTAAGTTCAGTAGTGATTAGTTGTACAACATTGCTACATGCACATTTATTCATTTATTAACAAGTGAGAATAACAAGCAGGAGCAATTCATCAAAGTGAAACAACAATACAAATATTGTCCATAAGAGTAAATGCTAGTACACTGTAAAAAAATGTAATAAAATAAATTAATTAAAAAAGCTGACTTTAAAATTTAAGACAACCAGCTTCAGCAGATTTTTTGAGTTCTCTCAACTTATTTTTTTAGGAGATTTTTGAGTTCTCTCAACTTTTTGTTGCATAAACTTAAAACAACAAGTTGAGAAAACTCAAAAATCTGCTTAAGCTGGTTTCCTTAAACTTTTCAAGTTTGCTCAACATTTTATTTTTTCTACAATGCTGTAAAAAAAAATCAAAGAGAGAACTTAAATGTTTAAGGCAACCTGCTTTAGCAGATTTTTTAGTTTTCTCAACTTGCTGTTTTAAGTTTATACAACAAAAAGTTGAGAGAACTCAAAAATCTGCTGAAGATGGTTGCCTTAAATTTTTAAGTTTGCTCAACTTTTTTTTTTTTAATAGTGTAGAGTAAAAGTATTAATTTGTTTGTACTTTTCTAAGCAATGTTGCTTAGAAAAGTACAAACAAAAATACTTTTACTCTACTAGCATTATAATAACTTTTCTAAGCAATCTCACATCTCATAAATTTACATAGGACAGACCCAGAGACCCACAGAGACCTGTACATACACACACAAGTTTATACACATTTATGTGTGTATTGTGTATTACATTAAATAATGATGTTTTGTATTGCATTTAATCTAAAGCTTAAATTATATTTAGGCAGTACCACAAATACCACTTCAAAAATTCAAAATATGTAGAAAATCACCTTTACAGTTGTCCAAATGAAGTTCTTAGCAATGCATATTACTAATCAAAAATTACGTTTTGATATATTTACTTTAGGAAATTTACAAAATATCTTCATGGAACATGATATTTACTTAATATACTAATGATTTTTGGATAAAAGAAAAATCGATAATTTTGACACATTTATACTTTATATTGCTACAAATATATCCTTGCTACTTATGACTGGTTATATATATATATATATATATATATATATATATATATATATATATATATATACATACACACACACACACACACACACACACACATATATGCATACACATAAGTATATATATTAACAATTTAAATGATAAAGTATTGCAATTATTAGTTATTAAAAATACCACTTCAATAACAAATGATTAATAATTTAGCATTTATATTATTAAATATGTATTCTTTTTTGAATTATGCTTTTTAGCTTTTCGACAGGGAGACCTGAACATGGAACATCAACTTTTGTGACAGTTTTCTTGGGATGCATCCATATACTCACAGCCCTTCTGCTCGTTCATTCAGAGACGTGATGAGACCCAGAGCAGAGGAGGTGAGTGTAGATCTCAGTACAGTCTCCTGGGGTCGAAGACAAAGCTTGAATGTCTTTAACTGTGGTAGGTGACTTGAGTCTGTCATTGTTGGAAGTTTATATTGAAGAGCCGCAGACGCATGCTGTATTGCTGCCTGACGACAGCTGAACCATGAACACTGGCCTACAGGCCTGAAAAATAAACAGCCAGCCTGACAGCCTCACGTGTCTCTGAAGAGAACTGGACCGCAGGGAGATACAACACTCAACTCCCTAAAAAGTGTTCAGAGTGATTTTAACAAGTTGCTAGGGTATTTTGGGTGATTTTTAACATGGCTGAGTGTTCTAAAAGATTTTTTAGGATTGTTACAGTGTTCTTGGGTAGTTATAGGTGGTTTTTAGATCAGGCTCTACTTTATGGTCTGCAAAGTCAAAAACTCTAACCCTAACAAAAACTCTAGCACCGCTTTTGAACATGCCATGCAGTTTGAGAACATGCTGAATTACATGCCTAAGTTTAATACTTATGGTTAGTGGTTTGTTTAAACCCCTAACCCTAAATATGAGCAACAGCACTAACGAATTGAGGTTTGCTTTTCAGAATGATTCTTTGTTAATAGCATTTTAATGACGGACTGGCTCTTCCTTGAGGTCACACACTAAAGCGTTTTCCTTGCTGGTTATGGTGCATTGAGTTCCTTTTGACCATGGGTCCCATTAATAAGGCATAAAATAAAAAAGGATTTATTTCAGTGTAGGAAACACAAGTTCCACCTGTTCACTGTTCTTCTGGCTAAAGCAGCACAATCATTTCTGACAGTCCTAAGGACCCTCGGGCTGGGGTTTTCTCCAGGGCCCACAGCAGGAGAACGCTCAGACAAAAGGGCCCCGCAGGGCACATGGCCTGTTCACTCTAACCTAATCCAAACGCTCGCTCAGGGATCTCAGGCAGGTGCCCAGGTTTTCAAGGGCCTCCAAATCCTGATCTGAAACGGCCTGGTCGACTGTTACTCAATAGTGCTCCTGCAGTATGTGCGTGTGAGCCTGCGGTGCAGCTGTTTCAAACTCTGCCAGAATAAAAATCAAAACCGATGTGCTGATACAGGCTTTTAAAATGTTATTCAATGTTTTCGCTGCGTCCCACCGGGTCAGCTTTCCAGAGCGCGGTGTGTGACACGTTAAACACGTCCAGGCCTTTTTGTGAACTCGTCAGAAACATTCACTTGGCATGTTTACCGCTGCTCTGAAATGCAATTCAAAACAGTCATTAAAATGTCGCAATGTTTACTTAACGGTGACGAGTGTAATTTTTGTGTCACTGGCGCCACCAAACAGAATTGGAAAAATAATGACTATATTCTCCGAACCGCATGCATTGTAAAATGGTCACAATTTACACGTTTAACAGAAATGTAACAGTTTATTAGACTTCACTACAAAATTAATATTCATTTGTGGACTATGATACAAACAACATATACACAAAATGTACAGCAAATGGTAAAAATCGTATACAGTGTAAATGGTCGGCTCTTTTACAAAGTAAATGGAAACGCAAATATATTTTATCGACATGTTGATTTTACTTCAATAGCAAAGTGTATTTTGTGTCATGATGCACAGCTGATAATACTGATGTAGTATATAATCTGTCTATTGAAGTCTGATTCTACTGACATTCACGCTGTGTGGTTTAGATGTAAAATTAATCTAGACACTGGTACAGTACCACAGTATCCATAAAGTGTGACTGGATATATACATGCTGAAGATTTTCTAAACGTTGTGCTTGACCAGCGGATTCAACTATTGCTTCATCTAACACAGTTTTTCCTGTCATAACCTTATCAAAATAGACATTTTCAATGTAATAATTGCTTCATGGATCTCAGTTTGCAGTAGAAAACGCTCTCAACAGACTTCCAAAAAAGTTTCTCATTATTGATATGAATTTGAAACACACACACAGTTGATCAAGGTACATTTCTTGATTTATATGATAAATTGACTTAAAAGACATTTATGCAATCTCATCTCGTTTCTTTGAACATATATTAAGCTAACTGAGAGGTTTTGGATGTGTACAGGTAAATGATGTGCTGTATTATATTTTCATTCATCAAAGTGCAGAGGTGCACGTGTAGTGTGTCTCCAATTTTTGGCAATTATAATGCTCATCTGTAAAATTCTATTGCTTACTAGCAGCTTTAGAAAGTTACATTAAAATATATCTATACATATATATGTCATATTTCACTGAAAGCTTGTTTCAGCCACAGCATAAATAAATTTAAAAAGTGACTTTTTATCTCACAATTTTGAGAGTTGCGAGATATAAACTCAGAATTCTGACTTACTTTCTCACTTTTCCGAGTCTCTTTTTTTTTTAAATCTGAATTCTAAATCTTGCGACTGTTTTTTTTTTTTTTGAGCCAAATAAAAAAAAAAACCTTAACTTTCTCACAATTCTGACTTTTTCTTGCGATTGCAAGTTATCTCACATTCTACCTTTCCTTCTCAGAATTTCAAACTGTGAGATAAAAAGTTGTAATTACCTATTTTATGATTTAATCCCAGAAATAAATAAAAAAAATGGCAGAAACAAGCTTCCATAGTTTCTATGCACACTTATACATATATAAATAATTATCTATACATATATGATACAGTGTTTCCCACAGACTTGGACTCTATTTGTGGCGGCATATATGCAAATTCATTCTCTGCCAGCGAGAGGTGCTTTTAGAGCGCGGAGAAATAGCGGTTTCCTGGTAACGCTGTACACAAAGCAGCGCTCCGCTCACAAACGCTGCTTTATCAGGCATTACATGCAAGATGAAATGAAAATGTCAACCAAAATTTTCTGAAGACAGTCGGTTTCCTGCAGAAATACAGTGATATAAAAACACCTGCACCGGGGTTCGATTTTGAAATGTGCAGTGCTCATGTTTATTCAACAAGTCAAAACATTCTGAAAAAATCTATTTGTGGCGGTCAGTTTTGATATTGTGGCGGGCTGCCACAAATAAATCAATGTATGGGAAACACTGTGATATATTGCCAATGTTCTCCTGTGAGACAAAAACACCTGTCAGTCTGAATGGAAAAAAGCTAAATAAAAATAAAATAAAATAAACCAGTCAGTCTGTTTTCTAACATGGAAAGCAATTAAAGTCCTATTTAAAAAATACAGGACACATCAGTATGGTGACCACACACACATTTATCTTTCAAGCAAGTGACGAGTGCAAATCTACTGCAGACGTGTGAGTGTGTTTGAGAATCCCAATGGACCAGCGCAAACAGATCCTGGGTCTAACAGAAGGCACCTTACAGGGGGTTTGAGGAGAGTGACTCCTGACTGCACCTGCACCTTCTGAACTCTTTCCAGTGCGGCTCAAAGACAACAGGAGCTCTCCCTGCTCCTCAGTGCTTCAGGTTTCTTTTGGGATGTGCTGATATTCACGTTTGTGAGGAGACGCTAATGCTGGATACCATCTTCTGGATCTTCTCCTCGTTCTTCAGGATGTTGGACTTGACTGCGCAGATCTTGTCCTGCTGGTCTTTGATTAACTGCTCCAGTTCATTTAGCTCAGTCTTCAAAGGTTCCACAACGCTGTCTGTGATTCTGAGATATAGACAGAGAAAGGGTTTAACGCACAAGAAAAAGACTACTCAAAAGCAGCTGGATATCTTAATCATGATAGATACCAGGATACTAAACCTGGCTCATCCAACCAACAAGTAAAAAAACAACAACAACAAAAAAAAAAAAACATACATACATATATATTTTTTTATAGATGGTCAGATACAGCTTGCATGCAAATGAAAAACATGGGAGAGAAAGCAGAACTTCATGAGCTGCCGACATATCCTTCATGGACAACTCATACTTATAATTCATTTAACACGTAAAAGTAATGGCACAAAATAGTTCAATAAACAACACCATCAAAAAAAAAAAATAGAAATGGACTACCCAAAATTTAAATTGTATGCATTTTTATTACATTTATTAAAATGTATTAAAACTTTGCTTGTTAACTTAGCAACTTGCTAATGCTCTACTTAAATAAATTTTAAGGTCAGCTCCTGTGCACTTTGTTCACTTCAGTTAGGATGCTGTCTATGTAGGCGGTATCCAGCAAGACTGCTAACTAGGGTTAGAGACAGAACTAATATGCATGTGCACCTTTGTTCCTGTAGCAGAGCCTGTGCGTTCTCCTTGTTCTCTTTGCGCCAGGTCTGCAGTTCGTTCTGCATGGAGTCCATATCCTCCTGAATGTAGTCCATGATCTTGCCCAGTGGCAGAGCACTGCGACACACCGTCTGTATGGACGAACGCAGTCTCTCGATCTCCTTCGCCACCAATTCACGTTCCTTCTTACGAGACGACTCCGACACCAATGACCGATCCTGCAGAAAGACAGAACAGGAAACAGATCAACACTAGTATCAAAACAATGTCACACCACCTGACTGCTTTTACTGAAATTTCACCCTCTTCTGTCAACGACTAAATGGCTAAACGACTGCCTAATTTTTCTTCGATCCATTGTCATTTATGTCCCATTTTGACCCGATTTTCCACATGAAGCTATGATTGTATTTGTAGGATAACCCAATCATCATACACTCTCAGAAAATAAGGTGCAAAAGTCCAAAGTTCAAATTCAAGTAAACAAATGTTAACTGTTGTCTGGACACTGGGGGAAAAAAAGTACAAAAGTTGTCACTGGGGTGTACCTTATTTCCCTAAAGGATGCATATTAGCACCTTTTGAAAGGGTAAAGCCCCAGTGACAGCTTTTGTAAATTTTTTCAGTGTGTATATGACAATTAGTCTTTGTATACATAGCTTTGCACTTGGATGAGCATCGTATGCTCGCCCTCATGTCATTTCAAACCTATATGACCTTCTTTCTTCTGTAGAACACAAAAGAATATTTTAAAAAAATGTCAGTGTTTTTTATCCATACAATGTCAATGGGGTCCAAAACAACAACATTGGAACCCGTTAACTCTCATTGTATGTGTCAGTGTCACTTTCAATTAGAATTACAACTTCATTTCTACTATAAAGCAGCTCTTTAGTGTGTTCATGTTTTTAGTCACGTCTGACCTCAACGGAACAAACAAACTAACTGAACTAGAGAAGATTTCCACGTCAAAGCAGGTGAAGACCCAGAGCACATGGACCAATGGTAGTTTGAAGGTGCTTACCAGTGTGAAGACATTTCTGGAAAGTTTGTTTTGACAATGTGTCTTGAACTCCCCGAACAAACTTCATTTTGGAGATTTGGAAAAGCTGATTTTGTTCAAAATTAAATCATGCCAACTCGTTCTCCAATTTCCCCTGATATACCAGGGACGCAAGTTGAGTTGAATCGCAAGGGCTGTTAATGGCCAATCGTGTCCTCTGATTCTCAAACGACTAAGTAATGAAGCTTACAACTGAAAAATGACTAGTGGGAAGTCACTCCTATAGGGGAGCACTTCAGATGAATGCTATAAATGAGGTTAGAGGAAATCTATACCTACCAACAATATACTTTATGGAAAAAAAGCAGCAGGGAGAAGTCTGCATTTAGTGGTTTTCAATGTCAAGGCTACAAATGTTTAGAATTTCAAGGCAGGAATTATACAAACCTTGCAATGTATATAAAGATCAAAACGAAAGAGACATGGGATCTATAATGCGAGTGAGTGGTTACTGAAGGCCTCCTCTGTATGCGGTGTGGTTGGGGGGTCCTGGTCTGCCCCAGTCACCCTTCAGCCGAGCGCAAGAAGGCCCCCCTGGCACACAGGGCCCGTGTCTATTTACTCAGCTGGGGCCACAGGCTGTGTGTGGCACTAGGCCAAACAGGCTTTACTCTTACTGCCTCTGTCCCACTCAGACACACACACACCCTCATGCAAGACGTGACTTTGTTTATTTTAGTAACAGGCTATGGCAGTGAAGTTATTTTACAACAGTATTCGGTAACAACTACTTCACATTTACCTCGTTTCAAGCTGAACTCCTCAAGCAGTTCATGTTATTCTGGCTATAAACACCAACAACTTCCTTTCTAAGGTGGGACACGTCAAACCTGAGCAACATGACAATACAATAACCAGAAACTTCCTTAGCAAAATAGGCTGAGCATTACATGAACTCAAAAAACACCGTGTTAAATGTAATCGACATGTTTAGAATATATTTGCAATGATTTTACAGCGAAACATAACTGAACAACATTGCAAGTATTTTGATGATTTTAATGAACTTTTTATTTGGCAATTAAGCATCATTAGACTTGTATTGCTAACCCTCTGGTCTCAACTTGTAAGTATGAGAGCGTTAAGGTTTAATAAACTTCAGTAGCAGTAGTAGTGTGATTCATTTTAAGTGATTCAAATTCTTCACTTCCATGAATCGATTCATAACCCGATTTTCACACACTATAAATATACACACACATCAATATATACAACAGAAAAATAAATATGTGAAAATATAAATAGGTAAAATATTGACATTTAGTTCAATGCATAGTTATAATGGTGTGTAAAAATCATTATACTTAATATTAATAATGGTAACAAAGTTCTGTGTGTTAAATAAATCATAAAATGTTTGGAAAGTGGGTTTGGAAAGTAACATATAATCTAAGATTACAAAAATCTAGAAAGATTACATATAATCTAGATTATGTAATCAATTCCAAAAATTAATAAAAATATAAACTTTATTACTTATTAATATTACTTTATTTATAAAATATATAAACTTGCACACCTAGTTCAACACAGACATACAGTTAGTCAAACGCTATTAAGATTTGAAATCCGAAAATATTTTCATAAAGAGCCGGTCTCTAATCATCTGTGTTTTGAAACTTAAAAGTTTATTGTTATAACTTTACAGAGTTCGGTAACTATATTACAAACACTTCAAAGGTTAATGCCGCTTTGCTCTAGAACTCTAACAAACGCGTGAGAAGAAAGACTACCTTAATTTTTTTCCCCCTCTCTCTGTGGTTTACAAGTGTGTTCGGATTGAAATGTCTAATAGTTGTCTGCAATGTGGGTGGTTTCCCTGGCCCCTAAACACCCTCTCTACACAAACACCGGCCAGCACATTCGGCCCACTGTTCGTGGAGCGCGAAGGCCAGGCCGGATTCGCTCTGTTTGCCGTCCTCCTGCACCTCACCCCTTAGTCGAAAAGAAAAGAAAAACTCCAGCTTTCTGTCTCAGAGGACATAAATCAATCGTTTATAGGGGCTCTCATTTTCCCCTCTCTACACTGGACCCAAGAAAAAATATTTGTTTTGCACAAGGCAGCTGAGGACAGGTTTTCCCATTATCTCAGACAGTGACACAAGTGGGACGTGGAGTCGGTGTGCCTGGGGCAGGTGGCTTCCAGAGATGCAGAGGCATTGGGCTGAAGCCCCTTGCACCAGGACGCCTCATTACCTCGCTATGTGGATCTGAGCCTTCAGCTGCAAGCCCAATTTGGTTAATGAAGTAATGCATGCAAAATGCATGATTTATAGAGTGCTAATAAAGAAGTACGAAAAGAAGCAGAACAGCACTGCTCAAATTAGAGCTCTGGCAAGGAAAATCAGTCTCGCAGTCCTCCTGAGAATGATAAACTTGACAAACATCCACTTTGCCGCTGTGGTGCCATGTCACGGTTCTGTGGATCTGAAATGTTCAGTTCAAGCATGACTCATGAGATAAACTGAGAACAGTTTTTCCTTTTTAATTTGTGGTTAGGACAAGTATGACAAACTTTAAAAATGAACGAGTCACTTATTCACCACTAGCAGCATCAAACAGAATTGGAAAAATAATATCAAACCCTCTGCTCTCCTATCACTGTTTGGGTCAGACAGATAGTCTTGTCCCTAAACTCACTGTTTAAAAGAACACTGCAGTTTAGTTAGGTATACTTCTAGTTGCACTGAAATCAGGCACTTCATCTTCAAGAAGCGAAAACTGGCATCAGGGGTGGGCGATATATTCAAATATTTATACCACAATATTTGTCCAGTAACTACATATAATCAAAACATATACATTTTTATTCCAAAGAAATGGCTGTCAAAAAATTCCTACATTTTTATTTAAATAGTAAAGAACACTGCAATGAGATATTCATAAATAAATGAATACTATACTATTTTATCTATATCTGTTCGGCGTAGTTTTTCCCCAACAGGAGCTTAGTGAAGGATCAGCTCCAACCAGTCAGAAATTATCTTACACAAGGTTTCACGTGCCTTTAGTACATAAAATTTGCTTAATTTCGAAACAGACATCACTGAAAGGAACAACAACTTCAGTGAGTGAGTCAGATGTTGATTGAGTAACTGTTTTCGTCAGAATGATTCAAACCAGCAACATGAGTGAAAATGAATCATTAAAAGAAGCTGCTCAAATTAATCATTTGTTCTTGAATCAGACTACATTAGTGGTGCATTTGCTTTTTTTATTATATTGGGTTGTACCCTACATTCGGATTTTCTACACTGGCACTTTTTGATTACGCTTTAAAAAATATTCCACATATGTATCAAAACTATTTTTAATATCACATGCTAAAAAATGCTGTTGCATTTTTTGAGAGCAGGCAGTTGACCTCTGCATTACGAAGGGCCTCCATAACTGTACCACAGTACAATATAGGTAATGGCATATGCTTCATGTTTACATTGTGCACTCCCCACCAGGTACAAAATTCTGATTGTTTGCATCTTGTTTTCAAGCCCATAAATAATAATGTAGCCTACTCGTTCTAATAAATTTATATTGTAATGTACTCATATTAATGTTATATATTAAAAAATCATATTAACATTGCTGGTAGGTTATCGTTGCACAAATTAACGCAGTCTCTACATTTAAAAAATAAAAAATGATAAGAGCTCTAAACTAATGCGCTGTCTTCACTGTATCTAACGCACACACACTCTCAGTCACTCACACAGATCACGCTGCGGCCGCACACACACATTCAGGAACAAACTTTTTAGTGCTGCCCCGCAATTTAATCAACTAAATAGCTTAATCACTCAATAGCTACATTATCTTTCTCAACAAGGAGCTGGTAACATCATTGTTCCTAAAGGAATTAAAGCCACAGCTTCATGGTTTACGGTGGTAATTCATACATTTGCAGCATCTCTATCTCTCTATTGCTCTCATAAATAAACACTTGATGAATAACACTTTTCTGAGAATAGAATATCGAAGTGGAGATCGCAAACTTGGCAAGCTAACCGGTGTTTTCTGAAAGCAAGCGTGTTTATCCACAGGGCCAGCTGTATCGATACTCAAATCTCTGTGACGATACATCGTCGTATCGATGTATCGAACACAGCACTACCAAATACACTTTTTTTTTTTTTTCAGAAAACCTTAAAAAATTAAACATGGGCAGTGGTCCTTTTTAGACTGCCGCTACTGGTATAAAAAACAACACGGTGGGTCTTTGCGTCCAACACTGACTCAAAGGGTAGAGATTAATTGTTTAGCAATGTTTAGGGGTTTCCTCCTTGGGGAAAACATGGGCCCCGTCCAGCAACATCATAAAAATAGCTGAGATGAAGTGAAGTGCAGAGAGGCAGAGTCATGTACACAGGATGGAAGGGTCAGTTCGGCCCCGTGGGGGTCACCGCTGAGATCACCCTCCTGCACTTGCGTGCTCAGCGGATCACCACAGAACCACAGTGTACGACAGTTCAGCTTATGAGAACCAGACAGCGGTAGGACTGAAATAATAGGTTAAAACGCAACCAATTACACTATCAGACTTCAGAGACTCGTACCATGATATTTCACCGTAACCTCCAGGGTCATTCCACAGAGATGTCAATCGTCTCTCTGTGAGGGCAAAATGTTGAGGAATGCAACGAGAGTCATTTCCTTAACATTTCCAACAAAAAGGTAGATGTTTACAAAGACACGGGCCTGAAGGGATGACTATTTATTTTCCTGCCTGTTCTGCAGAGCGCAAGCTGGCGTGGCGTTCACTCAACAGCCATCCATTTGTGTGCCATGGGGTTTATTTATACATTGCAAACCTTCATCAGGCTAATTTGATGGCGCTAAAGAGGGAAAAGGAAGGAGGAAAGAAAAAGCTTATGAAAACGCAGCTGCTGTCAGGGGCCAATACTCTCAAAACAAAAAAGACGCCCTACAAGAAGTATCTTAGAATAATATACACGTGATCTGGAGGTCAGCAGCAAAACGCTCGGCAAAATGAACATTGATGGTGAAACGGCCCTTCGCAAAATTGCATCTGTCCTGTTATTTCAGTCAAATGAAAAAATAACGGCCTAGCGGATCTTAATAAATGAAGTTCTGTCGACCCTGGCGAGGTAAATCTTCACTTATGAAGCGGAACGGAAAGCTCAAGCTAATAAAGCCACAGAATGAGTCATTGGCTCAGTTTCACCTTTGGAATTACTAAATAGTCAAAACTCTAAATTCTGTGGTCGTTCCGAAGAGATTAAGTCATACGTACTTGATGTGGCGATCTCTGTAAACTCAAAATCCTGGAGAGATCTGAGAGCGAAAGCTCATATTTGTAGAATGAGTTATGAGCGCTGTAACTTCAAACCTGTCGGGGAGGATAAGGAAGCTCAATATTTACATTTTTAACCCTGGATGTTACACCGTGATTACAGGAGAGCAGCCGCTTTACTGCGGTGACCTTCACCCCCCTTTCAAGTCAGGAAGGAAGTTATTACAGATTTTTTTTCAATACAGCTGACTAGACAGGAGAGGTGCGGTGTGCCGGTTAACATGTACTGCCCCGAAAACACACGCCCATTTCATGCACCGCAATTAAGAAAGAGAATTTAGAGAGCTGATGAGGCTAAATTGAGTCAATTAGAAAAGCACGGCCAGCAGCGCTCAGATTCCAGCCTGGAGTTGGCTTGCGTTTGATGGGGGAAATCTAATTTGATTATTTGGGATTGAAAGGAAATCCAGTCTGATTGTTTTGAAATCAAGAACACAGGAGGGAGAAGTGCTGGCTGTAAGGGCCAGCTGGGAGCAGCTCACTGTGTGCGGCAGAGGTTGAACACCAAACGGGATCGCGCCAGTGGCGAAGCACACAGAGCTCATGCCTTCTATGAACAAAATACTGTAACTGAACGAAATTAAACTTTTGTCAAATTTACTCACCGTCATGTCATTTTCTTTCTTCCATGCAACGCATATGGAGAAAAGTTGATGAACTTAACCACTCTTTTCCATATAATGAAATGTAGTGGGGACTCAATCAAGCTCCAAAAAGATGTGCCACTTCAGTTTTGACATCAACCCTACTTAACGTTGTTCATTTTCTTTCATTATACAACAAACTGACAAATTCATTTTTAAATATAAGAACGTCTAATTCTTATATTTAAGCTTTTGAATTAATAAGAATTTCATATTCTATTCACTACTGTTAGAAAGTTCAGAATCAATAAGTCTCTTATGCTCACCGAGGCCGCATTTATTTGACCAGAAATACAGTAATATTGTGAATTTAAAATGACTGTTTTCTATTTTATTTCAAATGTAATGTATTCCTGTGATGCAAAGCTGAATTTTCAGCATCCTTGCCCCAGCCTTCAGGGTCACATGATCCTTCAGAAATCATTCTAATATGCTGATTTGCTGCTCAAGAAACATTTACTTTTTAATGCTGATAACAGTTGTGCTGCTTAATGGTTTTTGAGGAAAGCATCTTCTATCATGAATATTTGATAAATATAAAGTAGAAAAGACAGCATTTACTTGAATCAGAAATCTTTTGTAACGCTGCAACTTTATCAATTTAATACATGATTGCTGAATAAACTTATTAATTTCTTTCAAAAAAAAAGTTTTACTTCTTTAACAGTAGTGAATATAAGCTGAAAAAACTGAATTATAGCCAATTAGATCACAACTACACAAATTTTTGCAGAGTAAAGGCACCTTTCATTTAAGTACAGGACAGTTTCTAGCTGAGAAAGTATGAAATAAAATTGTTCTTACTGCCTCAAAATTGCAAAAAAAAAAAACTATCAATGATTCATTTACAAACCAGATTTGTTACATGAAATTCCTCACAATTCCCATCCCTATGTGTCCCCACTGCCAACTCACTCTCTGAGCATGTGACTAAGGTGGGAAATCGAGGTGAAAGAGCAGGGGTTCTGCATGAAGTCCACCACCAAACACTGCATCCATCAGGCCTACAGCCAGTGACGGACAGATAGACCGGAGCATCCGTTCCGGCTAGGGCGGACCACCCAGTGCACATGGCCCCTTTCACCAGGGCATGGACAGGATGGCTTCAAAACTCAAATCACATTGTTCTCATCTTCACTGGCTCACAAACAGCCCAATTCAAGCTAAAATAAGCTAAGACATTGATAAAGTGCCACTTTGGATTGACATTCATATTCCAGCAGTCCTGAAAAATCGTTCCACAAATTATCTGGCCAGAGAAGAAAAGTACATAGCCTGAACCACACTGAAACTGTGCCCAAAGAGTGAAATCCGTTTTTATTGCTTTTTGGAAATGAAATTCTATCTTAATACTAATCTATATTCCATTGATGAATCTTTATACTCTCATTGGCCAAAGGACACTTTAGATAAAATCCCCCAAAAATGTTAATCTTAAAACAATTCAGACCTAAACGAAATTCAAAAGCAAGCTCCAACCCCAAGCCACCAGCATATTCTGATTTTCAATTTGCAATTCAGTAACCAAAACCAACAAAATTCACAAATAAACAGGCCACAATAGTTAACCATGTTAAATATCTAAACAGCATGAACGGTGCCATCATGCTTGTTTTGCCCTAATTATTTAAGCTCCGTTGAAGAAAATAGCACTTCAATGGCTCTAAGGGACTGCAATTGCATTTCTCCACTTCATTTGCAGAGTTGCCTTCTTTAGTAAACTGACGGTGCTCTGGGTCAGGCATCCCTGAGGTATAGCAGAGCACAAAAATGCTGATTCCCTTGATGAAGAGATTTTGAAATGCATTTACTCACGTTACTGGAATTTTGTTGTGAAAAAAACAAAACTTGGGCCGAGTAAAATGGAATAGTACTGCCACCTAGTGGTATCAATGGGAACAAAATATAACATCATACCTGTTCTTTTGACTTTGTGGATGGAGATGATTCATAGTCTTTCTTTGTCTCGAGGATTTTTTTCACAAGTCCACCTATGAACAAATGAAAACCATTCAATGATTTATGTTCTGAAGTGTGCCTTTAAAGGGTTAATTCAACATTTATGGCAGAATTTTAATTTCAGGATGAATTATTATTGCACACGACTCACCGTGTTTGTCGTCCCCTTGCAGTTGAAGTGAATTGCGCTGTAATGACACATAAGTCAATTAGTCCAAATCGTGACTTTTTTTTATCTGAATACTACATACACATATAGAGCATCTATATTACCTCAATTTCAGGTATGTCAGGAGGAGGCGCAGCTGCCTCCTCCACCACAAACTGCCCATCTTCATCATCCTCATCTTCAGAGAGCTTCTTGCCATCCAAAATGACAGTCGCAGGGGTCTTGCCACTGCCCAGCCTGACAAAAACCCAGTCATGCTTAATTACAACTTTTTTTGAACAATAATATTATAAGTTCATTATCACAAGTTACTAAAGTTTGGAGTCAGTATGACTTTTATAAAAAAATAAACTAACACTTTTATTTAGCAAGGATGCACCAAAGTGACAGCAAAGACATTTACAATATTACAAAATATTTCAAATAAATGTTTTTTCTTATTACTTTCTGTTCATTAAAGAATCCTGAAAATAAATGCATCATGGTTCACAAAAATATTAAATCAGAACAGCTATTTTCAACATAAATACTAAACATGAAAATACTAAAAATTAAAACTGAATTATTAATTTTTTTTAAATTCTGTAGAACCATGTGACACTGAAAATTCACCTGTCATCATGGAATAAATTATATTTTATTTTATAAGTATCAATTAAAATAGAAAATAATTATTTTAAATTGCAATAATATTTCACAATAATACTGTTTTTACTGTATTTTGATCAAATAAATACAGTCTTGGTGAGCATAAGAGACTTCTTTAAAAAACATAAAACAGTTTTTACCATGCCCAAACTTTGAATGGTAAAGTACATCCCTAATACAAAATGTTAAGGGGGTATTACAGGTAAGAACCCCCCACCTGAAGTAAAACCACTGTAATGCAGCCAGCTTGTGGCTTACTTCTTTAATATAAAGTGAGAAACTGAGAGCCTGATGAGCGAGATCTCTCACCTCTCTGCTGGGGTCACATGATCAGTGTAGCTCTCCTGTCGTTTGATGCGGGGGGCTGCCGGTCGTGCGCTGCTAGGCCGCGGTAACCGTCTACTCACATAAACATTCAAACAAAAGAAGAACAAATACGTTCACACAAGGAAATACACAAGTACTTTTTGTAAAGTATGCATGCCACTTTATGCGTGGGGAGTAACAGAAAGTTCCTATATGGCTAAATGCTTACAAAAACAGTCTCGAGACTAAGAGTAATGATCTGGATGAGAGTGATATCTTGTGGTTAGATCTTGCGGTACAGTGCAGTGAAAGCGAGGGATTTGCATCAGTGGCTTCCACTGCCAGACAATCTCTCACGGGGGCATATATGATACACTCCATCCACCCACAAACACCTCAGCACATTATCACACTGGCTTACTTTGTTATCATTGGACAGAAATGTAGCCATTTTTATCTTTAAATCAACACACTTACGGGATCATTACCACTAATTAAGAAAAAAAAAAAAAGAAAGAAAGAACAAACCTGTGTGTTGTTTGAGGTGGCACAGAATCCGTTATGTCTCCATTCTCAATGGGGACTGGTTTCTCTGCTAAAGGGGCTTCCCCTTCTGGAAGAAAGAAAAATTAGAATAAATGTTTACAGAAAAAGTAAACAATATATATATATATATATTTTTTTTTAATCAAGGATTCAGTGTTTATACAATCTGTTCATTTACACACAAGTGGTGTGATCAGGTGTCTCAGAGCGGATCGGTCCGCTGAAAGTGCTGCAAGTTTGAGTTGCTTAAAACTTGTATTTCAAAACGCAACATGCACCATCAATCTTCCCAAATTTGATAATTTAATCTTGTATTTTTTTTTTTTTTGAATTTGATATTATTTAACGTAATTTCTTTAAATACATTTAATAATTTATTTATCTATTTGTAATTTTTTTCTATTATTGTTGTTGTTATTATAGCCATAAAAACAACATTGTGAATATGGCCTGAGACAATTAAAGTGAAGAGAAATTTGATCAAATATATTATGACAAAATAATCACAATATGATTTTAAGGTTAAATCATGCACCCGTATATACAGCATTATAAACTGTGATTGCAATTTCTATTAGAGGAGAAAAAAAAAAAAAAAAAAGATTTATTTGCTTCATTTGTTAAATACAGTTTCCTGGCTGGTAAAAATACTAAGTATGTAATACTTAGTATAAATAATAGTCTAAATAATAGTCACCAGCCACTGGCAGGTATAACAGAAAGTTAGATTTGGACCCTGGTACAAGGTGCTCACTAAAGAAAACAACACTCACCTCCTTCACTGTCAGTCTCATCTGAAACAGAGATACACAATCCATGTCATCATTTCAGACTAATCACATTAAACAACATCTGACGTGCTGCTGTGCTGCTCAAAACAACTAAACAGATCAAGCTGGACATGCAACAACACATTAATGCGCTCTACATCAATAATTAATAGGGTCTGTTAAGAAAGACATTTAGTACCTTGACCTCCTGTTTTGGGCCACCGACGCTGTCCTTTAGCCGATGAGGGCCTTGGGATCCGGGAAGGACTCTCAACCTGAAAGGAATGAGGAAAGACATTAGTTTCCATGCATTTCCACTAGGAGTTCCTCTCCTGTGGAGCACTTAAACTGACATTAGCCAATAAACACGTGAGCCCTTTTTCTATACAAACCCTCTAAGACAAATCAATCTTCTGGGCTGTTGTTGCACACATGAAATATCATCATAGTCAGGCAAAAAGAAAATGCAGGAAACAGATTTCACTTTTTGGGACAAACAGAAATTACCTGCATTTCAGAGAGATCTGTAGGCTGAATGAAGACAAAACAAAACGCAACAAGGGCCTTAAGGCTTCAACATTTTTATGCAGTACACTTATAGCAACTAGTCAAAAAACAAAAAAAAACACTTACTACTCTAAATGAGAAGCTACTGAAGCTGCAAAGACACATGTACATGAAGCAACAAAACTACAGTCAGGAAATAAAACACAAAGCTACAATTTCAGACAGTAAGAGGGTATGTAAGGGCACTTTCTAAAGCAAAACACTTTTAGCGATTTGAACAGACACTACCCAAAAAACAAAACAAACTTGTTTTCTATTGTCTGTGCACAAAAAGCTCCACATTAGTTAACATTTTCAAGAAATGCAATATCCAAGCTTGTGATGCATTGTTGCCCGTTTTGTTTTTGCTATTTACAGTGATTTGTGATAAATATAAATACTTCTTGTCACATAAAAAATGGCTCCTTTTCCATAGACTTATTTTATTTTGAGCACTTTGGCCCACTATATACATCAAATGTAGCTTCTGTTTACAAGATGCTGGAGGTCCAGAAGTTTTGTGAATTTATGCTTTATAATGGTCCTGTGAATAGCTATACTGACACTTTATTGGTCTATAAAATTTGAAAATGATTGAACTTTTAAAAAAACTTCTTGAGAAGAAATGTCAATGTTTATTGAAAATGTATTTGCTTCTCATACACTACCATTCAAAAGTATGAGGTCAGTAAAAAAATTTTTTTTTTTATTCAACAAGGATGTATTACACTGTTCAAAAGTGACAGTAAAGACTTTAACATTATTACAAAAAATCCTAAACTTTTCTATTCATCAAAGAATACTTCAAAAATGCATCAAGGTGTCCACAAAAATATTAAGCAGCACACCTGTTTACAACACTGGTAATAGTAAGAAATATTTCTTAAGCACCAGAGTACTGACCCCAAACTTTCGAAGTAGTGTATATTGAGAATTTTAAAACGTTTTAAAATGAAAAAATATTCAGGACCAGAGAAAATGTTACCACGGCAGGTAAAATTCTTAACTAATGTCTCAACCTGGGCGTCAGAAAAAATCCTAACTGATGAGGCCTGATAAGACAACTCCACCATCAAGACTGTCCTTGCGCAATGCCAAATATACAAAACACCCATTATTCTACAGTGAAGCAAAGCAGGCACTGACATCACAACAGACTCGTACCTCCAGTTCACCGCCCTCGGCCTCCAATTCAGGGAACAAAGACAAGAACAATAAACTATGAGGAATGTTACGTCAACAAGCCTTGATGATGGCCCATTCCTACAGAACAAATGCAAAGGGCGTAAACAGAGGTTATGAGAGGAATCAACCTCACCTCGTCTGCTTCAGCTTCATGTGTTATACTCGCAACTATTGGGTGAGGCTTTGGCTTGCTGATCTCCTCTGCTGCTTTGATCTATGGAAGAACACAAGCTGTTAAGTATTGAAAGCTGAGACTGAGAGTTTACATGTTACAGGAATTTGCTTTAAGGTCTAGAAATAGTGCAAAATGTTAAATATTTCTTAATTTTTGTTTAATTCTAAAACTTTATTTCTAGGTTTAAATGGGATTTTAAGTGCAAGAGAGTTCATCTGATATGGAAAAAGGCTGGTAAAATTGGTCATTCATCTGTCACTGTGGCTGGTGAGCAAAGCTACAGAACCATAAAATCATGTGATCAAACCTTTCTATCGCCTCTGTCCTTCAGCTTCTCGTCAGTCTCTCTGTGTCGTTCTTTTTCTTTTTCTCTCTCCCGTCTTTTCTCGCGCTCGCGATCTCTCTCCTTGTCTCGTTCTCTGTCTTTGTGAGACTCCCGTTCCCTTTTCTTATCCCTCTCTTTATCTCGTTCTCTCTCCTTGTCCCTGATGCGGTCCTTTTCCTTTTCCTTCTCCTTCTCCCGTTCCTTCTCTCTGGTCTTGTCTTTCTCCCGATCCCGGCTCTTGTCCTTGTCCTTGTCTCTGTCTCTGTCTTTTGTCCGGTCTCTTTCGCGTCCCTTGTCTGGCCTCTCAGAATCTCGCCGGCGGTCCTTGTCGTCCCTCTTGCTCTCTTGATCTTTCGGTTGATCTGGATCTTTCTGCTCTCGGCTTCCGCTGCTCTCCTTGATGCCCTTCCTCTCCTGGACAACAGCCAGAGTCTACATTAAATTATCACTTTCATACTTACAATAAACCTAACAGCTCCATCAGCACCAAAAAGTCTTAATAACAGATTTCATGAGTAAAATAAAAAGGCACAATAAAAAAAAGCCCAAGGGGGGCAAGTTGAGGAATGAATAGTGATTTAAGACAACTGAAAATTCTGGTTCAGCTGAAAATGTCTAAGGTCAAAGCCTCAAGCAGGTCTCACCTCACGGTCTCGGTGGCGCTCCCTGCCCTCTCTGTTCTCCTTGTCCTGGGACCTGGAGGTGCTGGGCTTCCCCTTCTGATCCACCTTGTCTCCTGCTAACACCCGTCTAACAGCCTCGTCACTGGAGAGCTGGAACAAGGTCAGAACATGCTGTTTAACAACAGCTTAATATCATGAACACAAGTCCCAAGCAACCCTCAGTAAGATTTCACACAAAACAAAAATGGATTCAGAAACAGATGGGGTTGCATGGTGATTAATGATCTGGGCTGGTGATAATGCAATCCATGAACAATCCATAGGAATAAATGGACTATTAGTCACTCTGGATAAAAACATCAGCTAAATATGTATGCACAGAGTATCGCTTTCTGTAAAGCTGCTTTGAAACAATGTGTATTGTGAAGAGCACTATACAAGTAAATGTGACTTGACTGGCTGACAAATTACTAATAAAGTTATTACATTTTCTGAAGAAAACGTGTGCTGGTGCTTGATACAAAACTCACTGTTACCAGAGTGTATGTTGTAAAGTGTTTATTTTCATATTTTTAGTTTTCATTTTAGTTTGTTTTAATCATTTTATGTTTTTTAACATATTTACATTTAACTTTCATTTAGTTTGAGTTTTATTCATTTTAGTATTTCAAATTGAACTTTTTAGAAGATTTATTTCAGTCAGTTGCCAAGGCAACATTTTTCATTTTCATTTTTTCCACTTAATGTTTAGATTTTATTTAATTTCAGCTTTTTTTTTTTTCAATTAAAAATTATTTTAATAGTTTTAGATAACAAAAACAATACTTGTGTTTTTCTGAATGTGTTGATTTACAGCTGCTAGGGTTTTGCTTATTGGCTCAAGTCAAATGGGATTTTTTCCCCCCACCCAATTTTATTTTATTGTCCTCCAGGTCTAAAACTAAAAATGAACAGCACCTCTTCTTAACAAACCACACAATTTATGTATCATTTATATCCACAGCACAAATTAAATATAAGGGTTAATTTATTTGAATTAATTTAATGCCAATAAATTGTTCGATATGCTGTTCACAAATGCAGAAGAGATTTGAGAGCTAGGCACATGGAAAGATGGTCAGGGAAAAATGACTTTTGGTCTGTTCTTCACAGAAAGCTATCATTTGACTTCTGAAGACTTAGAAAAGATTCATATGGACTATTTTATGATAATTTTATGGTACTTTTCATCCTTCTGGAGCTTGACTGCCCCTGTAGGATAAGCGCAACAACAATTTTCAAAATACATTATTTTGCATTCCACAGAAGAAAGAAAGTGGTGCTACCATTCAGAGCTACCTACAATCCTACTGAAGCAATAAAAGGTCAAATGTTTTGCTCAAAGACTCAAAGGTGACAGAGCAGGATTGTCAATTTTCCAGTACCTGGGTCACCCCTATAATCTTTAGCCATCCAGCAACTTTCACCACTGTGGCACTCTCATGTCTTTTTCTCTTGCAACCTATAAAATATCCCAATGTGCTTGAGCTGAGCTGTCATTCAGCTCAATGTTTCGCACATGCTCTTTGCCCAGCAGGCATCGGTGGGTTCCCCTGATAACGCTGCTGGCGATGTTCCATCGCTCCTTAAACTTCAGAAAAGCTCAAGGGTGCAATTAAATGAATACGTCTATAAATTACCCCCTGCTTGGACATCATTAGTCTTGAGTCATTCACTAGTTAAATGGCTTTGAGCGAATCCTGCAATATAGAAGTATAGTAGCTAAGAGGTCTTTAATCGCAGGACTGACCTTGTTGAGACAGCACTTAGCAATGACCTGCAGCAGCTCGTTGGTCTTCTCTGGTTCGTGTCCGGCTACGATTCGAGCGGGTTTAGCAGCCAAGGGCTCTCCACTAACCAGCATCACCACATCGATGGCCTTCTGAAGGAACGCTATTTTTGAGTCTTTGTCCTGAAGGGTACATGAAGAGAATAGAGCAGTTGAAACACAATTGGAAACATAATGTCTGTTCTCAAACAAGTTTCAAACACTGCCCCAGTCTGCCATTGTTCAAACAAACAGGTAGTCCACCCGAAACACGCCACCGCATAAGTCAAGGTTGTTACTGCTAACACAGTTGGGCCACTAAAACAAACATATTGGAATTCTGCTTGAGGCCACTAAGGATGCAGAAAACAGCCACTGGACAAATGTTAAGGCAGACACTTCAACCCTTTACAAACACAGGGACCAACATCCAGTCTGTGTAAATCATTTGTGGTGTCAGTCTCATTCTGTAAATGCTTCTTAAAACATGTGTGGCACGTGGGTGTGTTTAGAACTTTCTGACAGAATATCAATATCAGATTTCCTGATTAAATATCTATTTTTCTAACTGAATGAAACTAAAAGAACAGGAAAATCTTTTTGGTCACCACCAAATGTTTTTTTTTTTTTTTTTTTCAGTATAGCTTAGTTATTTTAGGTTTAGGCTTAACTGCACTCTACACAAAGAACCTAAAGTTATCCTGATGCTTTGAAGACAACAGTACATGCATCATAACCAGCAGCTTGATGATGTGTCCACTCCATTAAACCCTCTTTTTCTGTATTTCTACTTTGTTGGTTATGATAAAGTGCAACTGTCCATATTGTCATTTAATGCTTTCATACTTCATGAGGTTCCTAATGAGATCCCAGCGGCAGAACAACCTGTATGCTGATGTGATCTGTTATGATTTTACACACTCAGCAGTGTTTAATATCCAACCACTGGCTACACAATATCCATGTGACAGAAATGTTTCATAAAGCTAATCAGGCGAATTTTAAGAAAATATGTATTATATGATATTTATATATGTCATATTGTCATAATCACACATTATGACAATATGACAATTATGCACATTTTACAGTAAAAACAATAATATTGTGAAATATTATTACAATTTAATATATAGTTCAATATATTTGAAAACATAATTTATTCTGTGACAGCAAAATTAAATTCTCAGCATCATTACTCCAGTCTTCAGTGTCTCGTGATCCTTCAGAAATCATTCTAACATGAAAATTTGATGAAAACATATTCATGTCACATGCATTTCAACACAAAAAAGGAAACAGATTTTACATAAAATGAAACACATTTTAGGACCATTAAGATTTTATTCCTTATGACATTAAAGCAAGTTTTCTCTCCATACTTTCTTTAGCATAATGGGTCCAGACACTGAATATTTTGAGTATTTAATTCCCATTTTTCTCAATGGTGAAATTACTTAATGTAATACAATATAATTCACAATTATTTTTAATTTTTAAATAAGCATAAATCAGAATCAGAAAGGCAATACAAAACTGCAAGAAGTATACATTTACATACAATTATATAATTTAATTATTATTAAATTATTATTATTATGATTTTTACAAAATAGTATTTTCTATGTCATTTTTGGTATCAAAATACTTCCCTCTGTCCCAGTTATCATGTAAAGACAGCTATAAGTAAGCTATCTGTAGATAGATTCCCCTGAAAAGTGTTCAAACTGCGGCGCTATCAAAACATTATAATGTCATGGTATACCGTCAGGCCGTCCTGCTTCGCACAGGTGTGGGGAGGTCATTTATTATGCATGCTGGGACATCAAAGGCCAGAGCTCTTTCAGACTGGCCCACGTTTGGAGAAGGATCAGACATGAACTCCTCATTTTGCACACAGAGTGCTGTGGTGAGCTAGTAATCTGCATCTCTTACAGGGTCACTGATACTGATCCAAGTAAAGCTAGTTAAAGACACGAAGCTTTTAACAGGGAGATTTATCGCACCTCATGACTCACCACGACGTGGGACTTTGGCATGCTAATTAAATGGAGAGTCGAGTTACATTTAGTTATCTGATCAATGTCAACACCTTAACAGCAAAAAAACACAGCAGAGTGGAAGTCTGAGATACTGTGGCTATAGAATCCAAGAACACTTAATGAGACAGAAGATCAGGCAGATACGAGAGGTCAACTGTAACATGATGTATCACTGCCAAGTAGGTGGATTAATTGGCGAGGAACATAAAACTGTCATATGACTGTAAGGTAGTACTGTAATAAGCAAAAAATAAGTGTCTAGTTTGCACATTTGCATATGCACACATATATAGCCTAAAATTCTTCTTAAAGGTGCACTGAGTAATTTTTCTCCTTGTTAAAATACGTTTTACATGAATAAATTACAGCTTTGACAAAATATGATTCTACTGTTAAAAAGTTTAGGCTTGTAAGATTTTGTAATGTAAGAAGTCTCTGCATTTACTTGATCGAAAATACAGTAAAAACAGTAATACTGTGAAATATGATTACAATTTATTTTAAAATGTAATTTATTCCTTATTATTAATGTTAAAAGTAGTTTGGCTGTTAAATATGTGTGTGGAAACCATGATATGTTTTTTTTTCTGTGTTCTTTGATGAATTGTTCAAGTTAAAAAAAAAAAAATGCTTTTTTTTCTTTTAAACAAATCTTTTTTAACATTATAAACATCTTGACTGTAACTTTTGATCAATTAAATGAGTCCTTGATGAATAAAAGTATCAAATTCTTTAAAAAAAAATCTCTTACTGACCCCATACTTTTGAACGGTAGTGTATATCAAGCACATGACCACTGGGATGAAGAATAGCCAGCCAAAAATAACTGTGCACCTGAACATTCCTCTAAAACCTGACAGTTTTTTATTGCCAACTTACCTTCACATTATCTGACTTCATCTCTGCTTCTACATAAAGTCCTTTCATAAAGCCTGTGGTACGTATTACCTAAAAAATGGGAAAACAGGATTTTACAACCAAATTTTTAATCCAAAAACATAGACTGCCTTGTTGTCCACTGCCTTCAAACTGAAACAGAACCTCATAAGTGATTGATTTGCAACAGTCTACGCAGGCAGCAACTCAAAGCACTTACAAAGTTATCATCACTTTTGTAAACTGTTCACATTAATGACAACATATAATGATGGAGAAATAATTTAAAAATATTTAGGATGAAAACAAAATGTGATTAAACTCAACATTACACTATGACAAACATAACTCAAAAGGTACGCAGTGGACAGACGGTGTGTGATTCTATCTGTCTAGCTAATCTTAGCTGAGCTTACAAACCTTGGGCCTATCTCTGGACACAAACACACCCACACATCCTTAACTGTCCTCTTCCTTTACCTAATACTGTCTGTAACCAACTCACCTGTATGACCAAAAGTTTGGACACACCTGACATAATTGATGTTGGTTTCTGATTAAACGCTACAAACTATTTTGACATATATAAATTGTGCATGTATATGAATTTCTGCATAAAATGTCATTAATGGGATATAAATGGCATTGGATAAACAAACAAAAATAAAATAAATTAAATTATTATTATTCATTTTCGATGCATTTCTGCTTTTTGTTTTTAATTTGTTCAATGTGTGGTATTTAACAGTGTGAAATTGAAAAAATAAATAAATAAATAAAAAATGAACAACTGTTTGATACTAGTGTTTGTTGGCAACTGTTGTCGTTTATTGAGGGAATATACTCCTAATTACAAAATCAACAGCCCTTTTTTTTTTCTATTTTATGCCATTAGATTGAGATTGTATATCCTATGAATATGTCAAGATCATCTACATCACACGGACACATAGACTGCAAACCCTTGAGTTTTGTTTGCATAACCATGTGGAGCTATGCCTAGTAACCAGGTAAACAGCTCAACAAGAGCTCTGAATGGAATTACACTAAACCCAGACAGAAGAAAGATGATATTGCTGAAAGTGTTTTAACAATTATTGTATTAATAAATATATTAGCTCACTAGCCACCATCAGAACACCAACATCATCTAAACCCAGAAACTAAAGCAAAGCTCTGGCCATTCAAATACTAAAGCTAATATGAGATATTTACACATCAGGCAAACATACATTGAGATTGATCTGTCATATTTTGAAGAGTATGCGCAGGCTACATTAGCAAGCTAGCGTTTAGAGATCTATAAACTGGATTTGAAGCGTATAAAGGTAAATATGTAGACGGTGGGAGAAATAAAACAGCACTTATGTCATAAGAATAATGTTTTAAGTAACTCACCTCACTGAAGATGTCGTGCAGGTATCGAAACGGCGGTTTGCTGAGCAGCTTTTCTGTCAGAGGAGGCTTTTTGATCACTTTTCCCAGAGTCTCCTGGGTCTTTTTGGCTACAGATTCGTTCATGGCAACAAACTAAAACTGTATTTGGTGTAAAAGATGTTTCTTTAATAATTAATCGAGGTTGCTGTTCTGCTAGCAGCAGATTTCCGCTCGCTAAACTCAGCTGTTGCCCTGGCGATAGCTTTCTATCCCACAATCCTCCGCTGTGCGGAGTCTGCGCTTGCGCGGAACCTAGGCGCTCGTCAAGGGCTGCAGGTGTCCATGACAACAACAAACAACAGTAGAACACTGTAGCTGTCCAAATTTATGTCAGGTCTTACTTCAAACATCATATTTACCTGCGCAGACCGACCGGATGAAACAAAGAAACAAATACATAATAATAATAATAATAACATTAAAAAAAAAAAGATTAGATTACAGAATCCAGATATTATTTTTAACTAATGTATTCATAAATATTTGTTCATTTATTCATTAGTTAATAATAACAATACAGAAAGGTTATCATTTTAATAGTAAATGTACAAAAAAAATGAACCAAAACAAAAATAAATGAAAAATATATATATAATTTTAAAAATAAACACTTTGTAAAAATAAATAAATAATTTTAAACAATATTTAAATTAATTACTTTTTATTTAAATTCATTTAAAAGATGCAAATACACAATATAACAAATAGCTAGAATAAAAAGAAATACAGATTAGATTACAGAATTCATATAATATTATTTTAACTAATGTATCATAATTTTGATATATGCCTTAGTTAATAATAACAATATAGAAAGTAGTGCTGTCAAATGATTAATAGCATACAAAATAAAAGTTTTTGTTTGCATAATATATGTGTTTGTTCTGTGTATATTTCTTATGTATATATAAAAATACACACATATATGTATATATACAGTATATATTTTGAAAATATTTACACGTATTTACATGTCTATATTTATATTTATATAATTTATATTATAAATAAATATATTTAATATATAAACATAAAATTTTTCTGAAATAAATGCATGTGTGTGTATTTTTACATACATAATAAATATACACAGTACACATACATACAGGTGCATTTCAATAAATCAGAATGTCGTGGAAAATTCAATGCACACAGACTGAAGTAGTTTAAGTCTTTGGCTCTTTTAATTGTGATGATTTTGGCTCACATTTAACAAAAACCCACCAATTCACTATCTCAACAAATTAGAATATGGTGACATGCCAATCAGCTAATCAACTCAAAACACCTGCAAAGGTTTCCTGAGCCTTCAAAATGATCTCTCAGTTTGGTTCACTAGGCTACACAATCACGGGGAAGACTGCTGATCTGACAGTTGTCCAGAAGACAATCATTGACACCCTTCACAAGGAGGGTAAGCCACAAACATTCATTGCCAAAGAAGCTGGCTGTTCACAGAGTGCTGTATCCAAGCATGTTAACAGAAAGTTGAGTGGAAGGAAAAGTGTGGAAGAAAAAGATGCACAACCAACCGAGAGAACCGCAGCCTTATGAGGATTGTCAAGCAAAATCGATTCAAGAATTTGGGTGAACTTCACAAGGAATGGACTGAGGCTGGGGTCAAGGCATCAAGAGCCACCACACACAGACGTGTCAAGGAATTTGGCTACAGTTGTCGATTCCTCTTGTTAAGCCACTCCTGAACCACAGACAACGCCAGAGGCGTCTTACCTGGGCTAAGGAGAAGAAGAACTGGACTGTTGCCCAGTGGTCCAAAGTCCTCTTTTCAGATGAGAGCAAGTTTTGTATTTCATTTGGAAACCAAGGTCCTAGAGTCTGGAGGAAGGGTGGAGAAGCTCATAGCCCAAGTTGCTTGTAGTCCAGTGTTAAATTTCCACAGTCTGTGATGATTTGGGGTGCAATGTCATCTGCTGGTGTTGGTCCATTGTGTTTTTTTGAAAACCAAAGTCACTGCACCCGTTTACCAAGAAATTTTGGAGCACTTCATGCTTCCTTCTGCTGACCAGCTTTTTAAAGATGCTGATTTCATTTTCCAGCAGGATTTGGCACCTGCCCACACTGCCAAAAGCACCAAAAGTTGGTTAAATGACCATGGTGTTGGTGTGCTTGACTGGCCAGCAAACTCACCAAACCTGAACCAAGAGGAAAATGAGAAACAAGAGACCAAAAAAATGCAGATGAGCTGAAGGCCACTGTCAAAGAAACCTGGGCTTCCATACCACCTCAGCAGTGCCACAAACTGATCACCTCCATGCCACGCCGAATTGAGGCAGTAATTAAAGCAAAAGGAGCCCCTACCAAGTATTGAGTACATATACAGTAAATGAACATACTTTCCAGAAGGCCAACAATTCACTAAAAATGTTTTATGAAGTATTCTAATTTGTTGAGATAGTGAATTGGTGGGTTTTTGTTAAATGTGAGCCAAAATCATCACAATTAAAAGAACCAAAGACTTAAACTACTTCAGTCTGTGTGCATTGAATTTATTTAATACACGAGTTTCACAATTTGAGTTGAATTACTGAAATAAATGAACTTTTCCACGACATTCTAATTTATTGAGATGCACCTGTATATTATGTAAACAAAAACATTTATTTTGGATGCGATTAATCGCGATTAATCATTTGACAGCACTAATAGAAAGGTTATCATTTTAATAGTAAATGTACAAAAAATGTATCAAAACTAAATAAATAAATACATAAAACACTTTGTAAAAATAAATAATTGAAAAAATTTAAATAATACAAAATAAGATTTAAATTAATCAATTAATTTAAAAAGAAGCAAATACATGATATAACAAATAACTAAAATATAAAGATATACAGATTAGAGTAAAGAATGTGTTATATTATTTTTAAATAATTATTAATTAATACATTAGTTAAAATAACAATATGAAAATATAATAATAATAATTTTAAAATAAAAATTGCATAAATAAACAAACAAACAATATTTATTGATTTATGTATGATTTGATTTGTATTTTAATTTGCTCAAATAGTGTAGGGGTTTTCAAACTGATGGCCAAAAGAGAGTTTTAGGGGGTCTATAGAAAAGTTTAGAGAAAAAAAAAAACAGTGCAAAAATTGTTAAACTAAACTAAATAAAATTAAAATAGATAAATAACTAAATAAAACAGATTAAAACAAACAAACAAGCTACTCCTCTCAGCTGGGAAGTCTTTAGATAGAGAGATCAATACTTCTAAAACTGACAGCACTGGGCCTCCGATATAAATATCCTCAAATCACAAAAATACAGATAAAGGTTAATGAATAAGCATACAGGACTCCACCTAAAACTGACAGGTTGCTGAGCTTGTTGCATAACTGTGTGCATATGTGATTTCAAAGCTCACTCCTGGAAGAATAAAATAGCATGTGGCAAAGAATATTTTCTATGAAAATATGAAATAACCACAGAGATCTTCAGATGAAAAACTCTGTTTATACTATACAGCAGATGGCCATTGAGGTTCTGTGATTAAATAAATGTGAGAGGAATTCTGTATAGCCTGCATGCATAACCTGTTTGGGAGGTTACACATAGTGAGACTATAAAAATGCCTGACGTACAACATAGTAGTTTCTGTTGGCTTGGAGAGAGGGACAGTAAATCTGGTTCACCTGTTTCACTCCCGGTAGGCTCTCTTTTACTTCCTATTTTCTTCATTTCATGGAATTATTTAAGAATCGATCTGAATCTGAATTTATTATCCATATATAAAGGCTGGTTTGTTTGTTGGAGCACTGAGCAATATCTTAGTTTCACATCACTTCATATTTTTCTTTTGCATTTCATTCCAAACTTGCCTGCATGAAAAGTATGTTGTTTTAGAGACTGCAAAATAATTGTAACTGTAACTGTAGTTATTATTAGAATATCAAATGAAAACTTTACTTTCAGTTTGTAATTGCATTTTAATCAGGACAAGGCATGTGTACATTATTTGTATGTCAAATTACTGATCGTAGTTCTCATTAATATCATCAAGTTATATGATGAAAAACTAATAGTTTCTCAAATTAAAATGCTCTGTAATAGACAGGTGAACATTTGCCATTCGTTGCCATCTTAACAAAGTTTTACAAGCACGTCTGTCCAGTTTAACAGCTCCTGTTACGTATTTAACAGAATGCCATGCAATGTCAGTAGGTGGACCCAACCTTAAAAACAGTCGAATAAAACAAAGCATTAGTCATATTTGACTTCCTTTTTTATCCTCTCTTTTTTCTTTTAAGGACACATACCACATACTACAATCATGCAGCACTGGATAATCTGCGTATTATTTTTGTTTCTCGTGTTCTGTGACGTCTCTACTCAAAGGAAAAAAAAGACAGTCCAAACTCTATCAAGAGGTATCAGTGAATTGCATACGCATAAACAGACCCAAATAAGTCTATTTTGATCTTATGCTATGGAAAACTGATCATAGAAAAATGTCTGCATTTCTTTCAGGTTGGGGAGATGATATCACTTGGGTTCAGACGTATGAAGAAGGACTGTCTAAAGCGATTGAAAAGTATTAAGATGCAATCACATTAAATGCCATTCTCACTTCTGTGTTATATGCTCAGATTTTAAATATCTGTTTTATCATAGTAAGAAGCCCCTGATGGTCATTCATCATTTGGAGGAATGTCAGCACAGTAAAGGTTTGCATCTTTTGCATTCTGCATCATCATCAGTTATGAAATAAAAATGTATAGATGAATTCTTTGTCGTAGATTCATGTAGAGCTTAAATAAATAGTTCACCCAAAAGTAACAGTTTCAAACCTGTATAGTAAAGTAGCAGGTGCACTGTTCCTTTAAATCAGGGTTTTCCATTTTTGCATGCCGTTGTTCCCCCGAAATCATCATCCATGAGTGAGGGACCCCATTCAATTTTAAAAGGACATTATACATTTTCTTGTGAAAAAATAAACAAAGATTAAATGATTAAATGTAAATATAATGTAAAATAATGTTAAATATTATTTAGAAAATATAGTTTTTTCATGTTTATTTAAAAATCCAATCAATTTTTAATTTATTTTAATCAATTTATTTTATTTTATTTTTTTTAATTTTTTTTACATTTTTTACAATGTTTTTCTAACCCTAGTTTTAAATCACAATCTGAAAGTAACAAGTGTTTGATCTGAATTACATGTTTGCATAAAATGCTATTGCATGTCAATGTATTAATCTCTTTTTGTACTCTATTTGCTTTCTTTTAGCTCTGAAAAAGGCTTTTGTTGAACATCAAAGTATTCAAAGGCTGGCCAAATCAGATTTCATCATGCTTAATTTAGTGGTACAAATATTATTATTATTATATAAAGTACATATATTCAGTAGACATTGAAGTGAGAAATGCATCTAAAACTGCAAGAATAAGCTAATGATCCCTGTGATTGTGATTTTCAGCATGAGACCACTGATACTAACTTGGCCCCTGATGGCTTCTATGTACCCAGGATCTTGTTTGTTGGTGAGTTTTCACATATGTGACCCCGGATCACAAAACCAGTCATAAGGGTCAATTTTTCGAAATTGAGATTTATACATCATCTGACAATATTTGGGTGAAATACAGCTATTTGAAAATCTGGAATCTGAGGGTGCAAAAAAAAAAAATACTGAGAAAATCACCATTAAATTTGTCAAATGAAGTTCTTAGCAATGCATATTACTAATCACAAATAAAGTTTTGATATATTTACAGTAGGAAATTTACAAAATATCTTCATGGAACACGATCTTTACTTAATGTCATAATGATTTTTGGCATAAAAGAAAAATCAATAATTTTGACCCACACAATGTATTTTTGGCTATTGCTACAAATATACCCCAGCGACTTAAGACTGGTTTTGTGGTCCAGGGTCACATATTTCCTGTTAAACAGTGCAATGTAATGACTTACCAAATTGGGATTACCAGATAATATTGTATAATCGTAACTCTGTAATTAATGGGATTTCTGCAATAAATATTGTGGTGTCATTAGGACAGTGCACAGTCTGGTGGAGCAAAAACGATTTTCAGATTTTTGAAATTCACACAGTACTATTGCAAAATGTTATTACAATTTAAAATAGCTGTCTTTTATTATAAATAATTTGAAAATGTAATTTCATTTCTATGATGGCAAAATTGAATTTTCAACCATTACTCCAGTTTTCAGTGGCAAATGCAAGAAATTTTATAATGTTGGAAAAGATTTGGTTACACTTTATAATAAGGTTCCATTTGTAAACTATATTTAATGCATTAGCTAACATTAACTAACAATGAGCAATACATTGTTACAGGATTATTTATTCATCTTTGTTAATGCTGGTTAATAAAATACAACTGTTCATTGTTAGTCCATGTTAGCTTATGTTGTATCATTAATAGATACAACGTTTAAACACATTTAAATATATATTAGTAAATGCTGGAATCAACATTAACTAAGATTAATAAATGCTTTAGAAGTATTTTTCATTGTTAGTTAATGTTACTGAATGTAGTTAACTAATGTTAACAAATTGTAAAAATGCTACCGATTTTTATTTATAATAAATGCATAAGTTTATATTCCTCAATAAATCCTGAAAAAAATGCATCATGATCTGAACAAAAAATATTAAGCAGCACAACTGTTTTCAACATTGATAATGATTCAGCATTGGTTAGATTCATTTCTGAAGGATCATGTGACACTGAAGACACTGGAGTAATGATGCTGAAACTTCACAGGAATAAATTACATTTGAAAATATATTCAAAACAGAAAACATTCTTTTTAACTGTAATAATATTTCACAATTTTACTGTTTTTATTATATTTTTGATCAAATAAATGCAGCCTTGGTGAGCATAAGAGACTTCTTTCAAAAACAAACAAATCTTAATTAAACCAAACGTTTGACATTGTAACTATTATATTATTATATCAAATGTTTACATTTGAAAGTATTTACAATTCATATTAGTAGGCCTATTTGTTGCACTACCTTAAACATCTGGTAGCCCCGGTTTCATATTCTCTGTGTAAAATATCATTTGAATTGTTTTTTGGGTTTTGGTGAGATTCATTCTTCTCCGTCTTCTCTTCTCTTCCACCCAGATCCGACACTGACTGTGCGAGCTGACATTGCTGGAAAATACGCCAACCGAATGTACACGTACGAGCCGAACGACATGGACTTCTGTGAGTGTCTTTCTGTCTAATGAGCTCCGCTGAGAGGCTCCAGCTCGATATTGTCAAGCTCTTTCTGACTCCCAACAGCAGAGCCGAGCTGTTCATTTGTTTATTCACACTCAACACATCCTCTGCTACTTTATATGCATGTCAATGTGCTAATGTTGAAAATTAATAATTGATTTACTACAGTCATTAGTTAGTCATGGCCCTTTCCTATATCTTTGTTTGTGCGCAGTGGCAGAGAACATGATGAAAGCCAAGATCCTGCTCAAGGATGAACACGGGGATCATGATGATCTGTGATGGATAGACGACAGCTTACCCTCTTTCAAGACTTGTACACAATATACAGGTTTCTTTGTGCAACTAACACTATTTAACTTTAAATAAAGTCTGTTAGTTGTAGTAATGCTTCAGCGTGCATTCCTTTAACAGCAGGAAATAGTGCAATGGTATGAAGGAAGAGGGAAACTAGGTGAAACAGTCAGGGTTTATCTTGCCTCTGGCTTCACTTGACCTTTAGGCATCACGAAGTGATCTACTTGACTAAGATCAGCAGGAATAAACAGTTGCTTGAATTGCTAAGTCCATTAACTAGTAAGCAAGGCAAATCCATCCTCCGTTGCACAAGGATTAAGAGGCATGACTTGTCTGTGATTTGTAAAAAGGATCAAGGAAGCAAAATAAGAATCAACATATGAGGCACAACAAGGAAGATTGCAAACATCTTCCATTATGCGGTGACACAGAGTAAACACTAGATGGCAGAACACACTGTGTACAGAAGCCAATTTCATAATGACCATCAATTTAATGCTCTAAATAAGCATAAGCTCCAAGTAAATTATAAGTATCAATTTATGAACTAATTTATTTATTAATATTAACACATTAGGCCTAATTAACAAGTAGTCTTCAGCAAATAAATATTAAATGACTGCCAAACAAAATTCGAATCGCAAAAGTGATGAACAAAATTGCAATTGCTGTGATTTCAGCAGCCTTATTTCTGGAACTATTTTTTTCCAAACACAATACAACCACTGATTTAAAGCAAGCAAATTAATTAATAAATAAAATTAAAACGATAGATAGATAGATAGATAGATAGATAGATAGATAGATAGATAGATAGATAGATAGATAGATAGATACTCAATGGACAGATGATAGATAGATAGATAGATAGATAGATAGATAGATAGATAGATAGATAGATAGATAGATAGATAGATAGATAGATAGATAGATAGATAGATAGATAGATAGATAGATAGATAGATAGATAGATAGATAGATAGATAGATAGATAGATTATTACAAAAATCCAAATTGCAAAATCGATACTCTGCTGCCTTATTACTGGAAGTAGTTTTCCTAAATCAACTAGCAAACACACTATAAATATTGATTTAAAATAAAATATAAAAGAAAGAAAGAAAGAAACAAACAAAGGAGCTTTTTATGAGTGAAGGAACTCATACATCATGAAGTATTATGACTGATGTAACTGAGCAATGATGCAATATACTCATTATTTCATAAGATGCAGAATTTAAAAAGTATTGCCAAAATATTCAAACAAGCAGACATATATAAGCTGCTTACAAGAGCACTGCTTTATGGGAGTGGGCAGTCACAGGTTTTTGTGACATTTGCTCTTTTCCAGTTATAGCGACTTTTCTGATTCTTGTAACTAGACTTAAAAAAAGAAAAGAAACATATCCTATGGAAGCATATATCATTACTTAACAACCAAAGCTCATGGTAGGTCTGTACAGTTAGTCACTACATTTCTAAAAACTAAATACATTTTTTTTTCTTTATGATTGGTACTGTTGCTCTCTATTCTTTAAAATAACGCTGCACAAACAAACTGTAGTCAGTCACTGCACATGGGTCATGTTGTCTAAATAAATGGTTCAAAAGTCAAATATCTGGCAATGTTAGACTAAGGTTAGAATATGTATAACTATTTTGGAGCATTTTTTAACACTTTAAAGAGATGAGCTTGGTGTTAAAAACACCACGATCTGCAAAAGGCATCTGCCAAATGCATTAATGCATTGCGGTGTGTCTGCTAGAGGTTTTGCTAAAGAGGTGGGCCTGAAGCTCAGAAAACGCTGGAAAAATTTCAACAGGATTTGAAAAAGCAGCTTTATGACTATGAGTCAGGAGTTGCTGAGTGTGCTGAATGAAGGGGAGGTGAGGTGACAGACTTTAATCCTGCGGCCATCCTCCTCCGGCCCAGGGTCACAGAGAGTAATGGAGCGGAGCAGGATGGTCATTCCTCCGCAGACAGAGTGAATTAATGCTGTACGGCTGGTTACGGCTCTGACTGACAGCCGCACGCTGGTCACACACAGGCGCGGGAACAGTCTTATTAACGCCACAGATGAGCACACCCTCTCACCTCACCAATAAGACTGCCAGCTCTAGAGCCGCTGTCAATACACACACACACAGAGAAAGCCCTTGACAAAGGACAGCAAGGATGGTCACAGTCAAACCAAAGAAATACGTACAAATAATAAATGTGTTTAGTGCTCACATTTTGAAGCATCTCGCTTATCGTTTAAAAATATATTTTTTAATCTTTAAAAAATATTTTTTTTAATCTTTAATGAAATTTTTTTAATCTTTAATCTTTAATGAAAAAATCTTTTACATTTTTTTTTTTTTTTTTTGTCATTTCTGGATCAAACATTGTAGAGCTGAGCACTGTAGTCAAGAAGAATTTTATTTTTATTTTTATGAATGTTATGGCATTTCCAGGCATGAAAATCGCAATTTTATTTTCTTTGTTCACATATTTCCCATTGAAACAAGAAACTTAACACCCCTATTCAACTATTCAAAGGTCTGGGGTCATTAAGTTTTTTTTGTTTGTTTTTTTGGCACAAAATAAATTATTATTTTTAATGCTCTAAATAAGCATAAGCTCCAAATAAATTATAAGTATCAATTTATGAACTAATTTATTCATTAATATTAAGTTTAACACATTAAGTTGTGAGTATTTTTAGTCTGTTATTCCAGAAGACTGCACATTTTAAATGTCTCAATTTGGCAAACTTCAAAGCTGAAAGACATGCACTACACTGTAAAAAAGAAAAAAAAAAAGAAAAAGTTGAGCCAACTTAAAATGAAGGCAACCAGCTTCAGCAGATTTTTGAGTTTTCTCAACTTGTCGTTTTAAGTTTATACAACAAAAATTTGAGAGTCTCCCACAAAAATAAGTTGCTGAGGCTGGTTGCCTTAAAATTTTAAGTTGGCTCAACTTTTTTTTTACAGTGTAAAAGCCATAAAACTTCAATTTTGAGGATCTCAAGAGGTATTTAATATTTCCAGGTTTTCTTCTGATGTAGTAATCCCCCAAAAAATTGTTATTTAGAGTATCCTGAATGAGCATGATACAAATTTAATTACAGTAAATAAATAAATAAATTGCATGATAACAAGTGAAACAACAAAACCACATTCAGTAAGTCCGCTTGTCTTAAAGCACATCCTAACAGAAATATGATTCATGTCCTCAGTGCTTGATACAAAAACGCACAGGCTCTTGTGACCTGCTGTATGCATCACAACAGAAAGCCACCCTTCAAACCTGAATGTCTCAAACAACAGCACATCCACACAACGGTTCAAGACGAATCCCATTCGTCATATTCTCTGGCAGCTGCTCTCACTCGGCTCTGCTGTGATATTAAGTACAGCACAACTCAGAAAAACTGTTGTATCTACTGTAGAAAGTGTATTTTTCCTGAAGGCCATATCACATGCTGTCTATCACATTATCTGCTGTGAACTATTCATTTCACGGTGAGAGACTAGTATTTGCACTGAGAAGAATCAATATACTCGGCCGTCTATATTAAGTTATTTTATTGGGCGAATACATGGCGATGGTCATGGATTCCGGAGGATGTTTTGGAGAGCTCTACTGTTACTCAAGGACAGATGTGAGACGCTCGCGCGTACAATCTGAAGGCCAACTTATTTCAAAGGCTGAGGGTTTCGAGAGCTTTACACTTACTCAAGGTTGACTTTGATTGTAATTCAAAAATGATGGGAAGGTGTAAATATATTAATGGAAGAATTGAAAAATATAAATACTAAAATCATGAAATAAAATATGTATAGTAAAAAAGAAAAATAAATTAATAATAAATTAAGCTATTTTATGATTTGAGATATAAAAAATAAATAAGAGGAAAATGCTATTTGCACGCCAGTAAACACTAAATAAAAAAGAAAATAATATACACCAGTCAACATTTGAAATGGATCAAAACCTTTCATCAACGTTGTCCTAAAACCTAAAACCAAAATGCAAAACTTGCATAATGAAAAAAAAAGACCACAATATAAAAATTAAAAATAAAATCTGCAATAAAAACAAACAAACAAACAAATATGCAAATATTTAAAATAAACTTTATAGTATAATGGTAACATTTTGTACAACAACATAATATACAATAATATTCTTGTAAAACTTGCAGCAATAATCTTTGGTTTCTTTACTATTCAGATATTTTATTTATTTATTTTTCTCCTGTGCACTAGCATGTTATTTCACACTACTGGCATTGGGGCATGTTGTCACAAATAATCATGTGTGTTGAATGTCCTGCAATAATGGTGTAAATAATTTTTTGTAGCCATCAAAGCTTGTATCTATACATAAATTCAATTTAAAACAAACTCACCCCAAGACATGTTTGCTGAAGTAAAAAAAAAAAAAAAAAGGAAAGAAAATTGACAACTAACCTTGGTTTCATCTATAGCCTATACTGTCTAAAAGCACCTACTATATACAGTATTACAATGCATACTATTATAATAGTAGCATATGTGAATATTAGGCAGGTAGGTATGAGGAAGCTGCAATAGTTACACATTTAACGGTGAAATTCTGCACTCCTTTTTGACTTGCCGAAATCTGACAAGGACAAAGACCCATTAGCTGCCATTCCAGCTCCGCACAGACAATTTAGATATTCAAATATGCCCTCGCTTTTTGGAAACTGTTTGCAATGAGAAGCTGAATAGGTAATGTGACATTAATCTCTCTCTCTCTGCATTTGTCCCGTAACGCACCTTTGCCAGAGAGAGGTCTATGATGTCTCCTTGAGTCCACCGTGTGCCCTGGAAAGAAAGGGGCATCCGTGCCATTGAAACAGGAAGGTCAAAATGCTAATTCGCTCTCATTCTTCCTCCACGTCTCCCTCACCCATCAATAGAGGCCGGGTCGATGTTTTTAATTATTCTGTCAGCTTCAAAGAATTCCTCGTCAGAATTTCGCAGCGCTCACGAAGGTCTGAGCTCTCAGATAAATGTTATCCATTCCTGTGACGACGTCTCTTCGCGGGCTCTCAGGTCGTACCTCAAGAGTAATTACTATAGATCAATATGCTTAGGGTTGGCAGAGGGAACGGGGCCAATTAACTCTCGGGACATTAGCTAAATGCTCGTGTGAAGAGAACGGGCGTGTAGTGTTTTATTTGACATCGGGAAACAATGTAATCACAGGCCGGCTCAATCTAGCGCACACAAACACCAACAGATCTCTATTGTGAGGTGAGGGCTCTGTTCTCAGCAGCGATGCAGAAAAACTGTCGGCTGCAACGCAAAAGTCTGCAATAGAAAACATGAGAAAGATTTCCAAAAGATCAGAATTTGCATGTAAATTTACACCACGATTTCTGAAGTAAATGTGAGTGGTGTTTGTCCATGCTAAACTGCTAATGCTATAGGCCTAGTGTTGTTGGGGTTGGTCCATCTGGCAGGCTAGTGTCTTGCTCACTTAAAGAATGAATTAACACTTCTCCTCAACACAGCATAATTTGAAGCCTTAGCCACGTCTACAACATTAACAAACAAAATAATATTAGGCTAATAGAAATAAATATTTGTTCAAAACCATAACCCTTATGAAAATTATGAGCCACATAGGCTATTAGGGTTTTCAATCCCATTCTAAATGTTTCTTGTATAAACCCCCAATATATATACTTTGAAAAATTAATATTATAAATGTCTAAATTATTATTATTATTATTTGAAAATATTTAATTTCTATAAAGTTACATCAATACAGTACTTTATAGTTTAACTTGTTTATTTTAATATACTTTTTGTTTAATGTTAGCTTTAATTACTTATTTTAATCTTTAATTTTTATTTATTTACATTTATTTTTGTTTTGTTTAAATTATTTTAATTTAATTTTGTCAAATTTTTATTTATTTTAATTTTTTTCAATCTTATTTTTACATGCATTTATTTTTTACATTTATATACTTTTTTTTAACCTAAGCTTTACTTACTTATTTTAATCTTTATTTTTTATTTATTTATTTATTTATTTTTTACATTTAATTGCTATTATTATTCATTTTGTAATCTTTAATTGTTAATTCATTCATTCATTGTTTTGTCTAAACTTTTCCACGGACCCCCTAGCACTTGACAATAACAACAACCAATAACAACGATAACCACAAAAACGACAACAACTATGCTTCATCTCATCATGCAACCATCAATACATTCAGGAGTCAGAAAAGCACAGACATTTCTTCATCCATCCCTGCATTCTTCTCCGGGGGAGAGTGAACGTAAAGTTTAACCAACAACTTGAAATGGGGCCCAGATGCAGGGTCCAGACCAAATTGAAGTGTGCTGGATTCAGATAAGTGTAATGTCCTGGGGTTTGCGGCCCGGCCCGGCGCTTCGCTTTGCTCTCGGTGACAGCAGGTGTGGCGTCAGCGCGCGCGGGGAGACAAGGTCACCGGGATTCCAGGCTAATAAATGGTGTGAAGATGGAACGGGCCGGTGGAGAGCGAGGCTGTGGAGCGATTCGCCACATACATCAACTCCACTGAGCAGAAAATTGAAATGGAAATCTGGGCCTTGAATGAGTGCAGATCCCATTGTCCCCAGAATGCAATCTGATGATGTATGATATCTTTTAAGGCGGCCGGTCCCGCTCGCCGCTTCATTTTGAACCACAACTGGACAGGTGAGCTCATGTGAAACTTTGCGGGGGCGTCTGAATGAGGTTCCCCAAACAGAGTATGATGACTCCTCAGTGAAAAGTGAGTAGATATATAGGCTAAGCGCATTATGGATTCATGAAGATCAAGATGGATGTCTCCAGGGAGTAAACTAATTGCTGTAAGCTGAGAAATGTGATAAACACTTGAGGCTGGATAGCAACGATGAGAAAAGCAATAAAAGCACATGCATAAATCACAGACTCAACTGACACAGCAAATTTCCACACGAGATTTAACATTGTACCACACCAATGTACACCTTTGGCACCACAGAAAAATACAATAAATCATAGGCTATCGGAGTTGTGAATATGAGTTTGCAGTTGTGTGTTGGTTGATGTGATGCAATGAATGCAAATCTTTCTGTTGAACTGTCAAGGAGAGCTGCGCATAAAAACGAACACAAAACGCGGCCAGTGTAGCACAATTCCCGAACAAATGATTCTCAGGACCCAATTCTTTTTAAATGAATCAGAATCACATTCCGCGACCAGTAGCGTATAGTCTGGTTCCAGAATGAACGACTCTTCTGAGCCGGTTCTTTTTAGTGAATCAAAAACATACGCGGCCAACGTGGTCTGATTACCGAACAAATGACTTCTGTGCCGGTTCTTTTTAGTGAATCAAAAACCAAAGCGCGATCAGACGCTGCGCAGTCCGATCGGTGTATGATATCAAAGTACCGCGAGAGCGATTAGAGAGCAGGCGGCTCTTTATGCTTTTGAATTGCTCTCGCGGTGTCAACCGCCGATTGGACTGCGCTGCGCCGACGCATCTCGAACAAGCCTAACATGATTCCTGAACAAATGAGTCTTGATTCAAATTTCTTGATCCAAAAACACAAAGCACAACAATGTGGTCTGATTTCACTAAAAAGAACCGGCTCTTGGGCTCAGAAGAGTCATTCGTTCTGGAATCGGACTATAGGCTACTGGTTGCGGTGTATGACATTGATTCAGTAAAAAAAAAAAAAAACGCTCATGAGAATCATTCGTTAGGGAATCGCTACACTGGCTACTTGTGTGTTCTAGTAGTGTTCACAGGTTTTAAAGAGTTCCTTTAAAGAGTTCCAGATAGCTTATGACAGCTTTCATTCTGACAGATGAGCCAGGATGGATTAAAGAAACCTCTATAAACAAGCGACCATCATCTTCTTTTCATTTGCTGATACAAACACAGGGACAGGTGAAAGCTCTTTGCTTAAAAATGATTTAACAAAACTGAGTCAGCAAAGAACAGAGTTTGTCCTGAGGAGAGGTGGTCAAGATGGACGAGACGAGAGCCAGAAACTCCCCAGCTCATAAACTTCTAGACAGCCATTTCAAACCAGAGGGAAGGTGAAGGTAGGCTAATGATGCTTTCAGCTTTGAAAAGAACCACACACATTTACTTAGTTATCCAAATGAGAGCACAGCATAGAGTAAACCTACAGCTTTTCAACTGAACGTTTTGCATTTTACAATAAAATTGCTGATCATTTTTAGGTGCTCTAAAGTGAAGGTTTTTATTTGTTTTGGTTACATTTTATATTTTCAGTATTGTAATTTGAAAAAATATATTATTTAAATTGTAAAATGATTATACATGATATATTGCATTTTAAAAAATACAACTGTATATATGCAAAATATATTGTACTCTTTGTCTTAGGATGAAATGGGATCTCAACATACAGTATTTCCTTGAGATTTCCAAAATGGGTTTGAGAAGTACCTGTAGTTTTTCTACACAGACAGGACTGCTGCAGCAGTGGTAGCAGGTGGAGGTGTTTAGAGGAGAATAACTCCCATCTGTTGAGGAACACCGTGTCTGAACCAGCAGCTCCGGCTCCATTAAGCAGATCACTGAAGAAAATCAACGAGCCACCGCAGGGGAGAAGCAAACTAATGGCCAAGGTAACTTCATTATGTATGACAAACTCTGTGGTTCTCTTCAGAGAAGTGGAATGATCTTGAATCTGGATGTACTTTAATCACCATAAATAGACATCAAAGCTTTAAAACCAATATCGGCCCAATTATTTCAATGACACGTGGCATGCTTCAGCATTACCTGTGTCTGCTGAGGAGAATATGATTAATGCTGTTTCTGGAAATTAGTCGAGGTTCCCACACTTCCACGACTGATCCAATTATCATGAACGACTGGAAGCATCATGGAAAAGATTTCCTAGAAATTGCTGTCTATTAAATAGCAAACTAAGCATATTTTCATCACGAGAGCATGCATTTAAAGACCAATCATATGGCCTATAGCTTTTTGTGACTGAGTGACGCACATGGGTAGAGATTTTCAAAGTTCAAGTTATTCAGTTCTAAAATGATATATCATTGGTTCTGAGGAATTAGCAATAAATAAATCCATGTCAATTATTTGGAAAAACATTTACCATGAATGATTCAATGAAGTGTTTTCTCTGAAGCTGTGGGGAGTCAGAGCTCACTGTCACATAAGTGTGTGGCCAGATTTCTTTGAAGAATCAGAGGAGTGCTAGCAAAGAGAAACCAACCATTCAAAGAAAATGATCAATGCTTTCTCCTATGAAGTTCTGCATCAGAGATACCTCAGCTTCACAAAAGGTGTGTGAACTGCAAGGAAGTAATAAGGTTTCATATTTCTCTGCAACCTTCATTTTTGATTCTAACTTTGAAAAACCAAATGTTGAGAATTGTCAACTCTAAGGCATGCACTGAAGACAAATTGATAACATCTAAATGAACATCTAAGTTTTTATTCAAGCCAAAAATATTATTTAACGTCACTAAACTAATCTATTGACATCAATTTATACAAGCAAAACAAAATTCATGGATTAAATCCGGTAGAAATGTTGTTGTTTAAGATTACGCTCCAACTACATGTTTTAAATCAAATTTCCTCTTATAAAGCACTACAGTATGGCCAAGTTGTGTCATTGGACTACTTTTGGAAAAGCCATATTTCTATGTCTGTGTTAGCCGTTTTTCTATTCCAGTTGACAGACATCCTGACATATAATTTAGTTTTATCTCTGGTTTCTTCTCAACTAGAGGATTTACATCATCTTTCTATCATTTACTTCCCCGTCATATGTACGACTTCTTTTGATCCGCAAAACACAAAAGAGGATTTTTTGAAGAAAGTTGGGGTTCAAACAACACTGGATTCTATACACTTTTATTGTAGGGACCAAAAAAAAATTATTTCTTTTATTCTCTTTGTTGTTCCACCATCACACAGATTGAGAACAACACAAGAGGAAAACATTATGGCAGATATTATCATTTTTTTTAAATTTTGCCTTTTAGCAAAGTGACTATTCTCCAGACCAGTTTTTGAATAAATTTAAATCTACTGCACAAACAAGACACTTAAAAGTCGTCTTTTAGCAAGTCTTCCTCTAACACACTCACAAAGACATTTTGCCAATAAAATTTTCAAGCTGTGCAATGATGCAAATTTGAAAATTCCCTGGCATTTCATGAGCGTGGGAACCTCTATTGCAGTGAATTTACCTCCTGTTTCTCAGCCCATATCAGCTGGTGAATAATTCCCTCTATTAATCCAGATGAAGGTGAAACACCCAGCACACATGGAACAGAGGCATGAATCTCGATGTGCTTAAGATCTCAGCGAGCGCAGAAGACTTCAGGGCTTCTCTGGACAACTGTGACTTGAGAGGGAGAACGACTCCCAGCCGAACATCATAAGCAGATCCCAGTGTTTTTGAGTGTGTCTGTGCTACTGGTTACTGATTCATTATTAATAAGAGCACTATGTATATCTGATAACTCTGCCAGACTCAATCAGAAGGAGAGTAATTAAGGGAAATAATATTTGTTGGTTCAAGCATGCACCTAGTTTGATGATTGAAGTTGAATTCCCAGTTAGTACACTGGCTGAGTAAGAAGTTTTGGAAGAAGTTCTCCAGCACTGTTGTCCTGAAAGTACCTCACCAAACTTCACAGGGGCTTGTGGGAGAGACTGCGGAGGACTGCTAAACCTGACAGCAGCAGCAGCGGAACCTGCTCAGTTTCTGCTTGCGTGAGAAATAAAAAGCAAACAGACTTTGTGCGTGGCAGCGCCTAGATCTGTATCAAGAGCGAGTGTCAACAGCACTGATCACAGGAAATTCACTTTGAGTTGTTGTTTTACAGTGTACAGGGACATTTCAATGCCACAAACACACACTCCGTTCCAAAACTTCCCCAGATGGCATAAATGGTGCCTTTATAGGGCACTTCAAAGGGAGAGAAGTCACCTCTGTCGTTTTGAAGGGTTGTTCCAAACAGAAGAACATGTTCAAGTACAGTGAACTGTAAAAAGTTTTTTTTTTTTTTTTTTTTTACAAAGTTATTGGAGCATGTTTTACAAGAAAATGCTAGTCTTTCTGCTTTCCTAGAAATCATTTTGAGATTGCTCTATTAAATAGCAAACTAATCATAATTTTCATCATGAGCATACATTTAAAGACCAATCCTATATAGGTTTTTTTGACTGAGTGTAATTTTAATTTTGACCAGATCATTTTACATTTAATTCAATGTGTTACTTGCAATTTCTTTGTAATTATTTGTGAACTTTACTAACAATTCCCAAGTGAAAATTGTTTCAGAGTAAATGCTACAGGAAAAAAAAAAAAGCTTAAAAAGTGAATTTTGAATAACCAGAAGTACTCCTTTGGAAGAGTTTTTTTTTTTTTTCACTGAATAATAGTGATCTGTCAATTTACACCACACATCACAATTTATATCAAACACCAATACTTTGTATGTATATAATACCTATAATTGAGTAAAATCTTAGTTACTGTTGGAAATGTGACTCACCTTATTTTTTTAAATATGTGATTTAAGGAATAAATATATTTATTCACCCAAAATATACATATATCAAATCAGATAACATACATGCATGTTGATTTGGTGCTCAGGAAACATTTCTTATTATTATCACGGTTGAAAACAGTTTTCTTAAAAATTTGCTGCTTAATATTTTTGTGGACACCATGATAAATAGCCCCCCCCCCCCCCCCCCCTCCCCTCCCCTCCAGGATTATTTGATGAATATAAAGTTCAAAAGTACAGCAATTATATGAAATAGATTTTAAAAAATAAAATACTCTCAGTTTTGATCAGTTTAATGCACCCTTGTTGAATAAAAAAATTGATATATATAGCAGATGCATCGTTATGCTGTACATGCTAAATTTCATCAGTAAACAACACACTGTTTGTAGTGGGCCTCAAACTTACAGTATGCTGCCTTCAAAAAGAACTTGTTTTAGAATCAATTTATAAATGCATTAAAGAACTCATTCTAGTTCAACCTAATTAAAAATTGACTAGTTTACATAATGTGACATACTTTAATGCTTAAATTATCAAGTTTTATAGCTTAAAACAAGCCAAACTCCACTGAAATCAATGTGAAGTCGAGTCTCCCATGACAGCAAGGCAGCTCACTAGGTTTTGGAACAGAGCCACAGAGACATATAACAATAATTCAGCTAGTTTTCTGTGAAGTACACACACTTTGAATAAATCAGAAAGCAAGGAGAGAAAAAAAAACGACACCAATATGCAAAGGTAAACTAAGATCTTTTTTATTCCTTTCTCTCTTTTTTTTTTTTTTTTTTGCTTATGTATATATAGATCTATTTTTTTTTCCTTTTTCTACATACAAGTCCTTATGTCGTCATGCTGGGTGCAGCTTCGGTGAAGTAGCTCATGCAGGTGACCCATGTGGATATTACGAAGGACAGGCAAAAGACGGGGTGGACCGAGATCGTGTTGAGACCGAGCTGGACCACCGCCGGACTCCACTGTACAGTCACCAAATCACAAGACGTTTAGAAACGGGCTGACCAGGACCAGGACCAGGACGACGAAAGTCAGGACTCTTCGCTAAGACACAGCTCAGATTCCCAAAAGGAAAAATCATAAACAGGAAAAAATCGTGACATCATCAACTGGCGTCTCACGCCATCAAAATCCCCCGTAACAGAAGACAACAGCCGAAGAGAAGGTGAAGACGAAATTAGGATAATGCAAAAGAAAGGACTGTTTTTTTTTCTTTTCTTTTCTTTTTCTTTTAAAGAAAAAATCCCAAAAGTCTCCCGTCCTTGGAAAGTGTCACCAGCAGAAAGAGCTACTTTTTGCTGAGCCACATTTATGTAGAACCGACTGTGCTCATTAATTTCAGTCTGTAATCGTTTCCATTAGAGCAAAAGGGAGTCAAAGTCTACAGTCATTAATCATTACAGTACTGCAGATCCCCATACGCTCATGCAGGTCCGTCAGAAATACATTACAGCACTCTGCAAGGACACGGCCGCACTGGCATTTAGAGTAAAGACCTTAAAACCAAAATGCATGTTGCTTTTTGAGTGAAAAATGAAAATTAGCAATACATATGCAAGGAGTCTACTGTAACGGCATAGGAGTGGGTCACAATATATTTACAGCAGTACATCCACTGTGTACCAGAACACTGAGAATAATGAAGAGCGCGTCCCAAATCCAGTCCTGACTGATCCAACTCAAACACACACAAACAAAAATACATTAGTGAGTGAACGAACAAAACTCAAAACAAGGCAGAACTGTAAAATGCTGAACAATCTTTGCACCAATAACCTTCTTGTCTGTTAAAAAATAGTCTCCGTTGGTTTAAATGCTTCAAAAAGAAAAAGAAATTGACATCTTTGGTGAAGATTCCACAGCAATCTCTCAGTCTTGTTGCCATGATGTCTCTGCAGAATGCCAACTGGGCTCAGCAGCAGGTGCACAAACGAACACACTCGAACGAACGGATGGACAGACAAACACGCATACTGCTGGTTTTTTTAAAAGGTTTCAAATCAACAACAATCCCGCTGGAGAAACCTGATGCCATCGAGGGGAAAATGGAATGACCGTGGTGAGGATGAAGCAGGTCTGATTTCATGGAAGACTCAGGCTCTGCCAACATCATGACTTTGAACCACTTGAAGATTTAAAGAAATAGTTGACCTTTCTAAAATCAATATTCCAAATCTGTATGCTGTAATCTTTTTTTGTAAGATTTATTATGATAGGAAGTGAAGTGGGATTCGAACTCGGGACGCACTGCCCACGAGGCTATTGGCGCCTATGCTTTTCAACAATCTTAATGCAGCTGTTCATTGGTCACCATGGTGCAGAAAAGGCCCAGAAAAGGACCATAAACCCACTAAATAACATTTAAAGTAGTCGATATTCGATGTACAAGACTTTATTGATCGTAAACCTTTCCTTCTGCTGCAGCTCTCAGATGTTATTTTACATACATTACAATAGCGTTCAAAAGTTTGGGGTCAGTACAAATTTTTAAAAATAAATGAATACATTCATTCATCAAGTATGCATTAAATTGCTCAAAAGTGACATTAAAGACATTTACATTGTTAAAAAAGATTTCTATTTCAAATAAATGTTGAACTATTTTCAACAATGATAATTCTAAGAAATGTTTTATTAGCACCAAATCAGCATATTAGAAGGATTTCCAAAGGATCGTGTGACACTGAAGACTGGAGTAATGATGCTGAAAATTCAGCTTTGACATCACAGGAATATATTACATTTTAATATATCAGTTATTTTAAATTGTAATATTTCACAATTGTTCCATTTTTTTGATCCAAACCTTTGAACAAAACTGTACTGCATATTCAACACTGTAATTCTAGTGAATAATTCCTTACATTTCAGTCAATTTCTCACGCAAAAGCCTCCCAAGATCTAACATGTAATGCTCAAGTCATATAGAGTAAATATTATGCTGGTTTTACGGTGATGTTTTGTCGTTTTTGAGCTCGACTTGCAGCATACAGGTTTGAGCGTGAGTAAATCACAGAATTATCATTTCTGGGTCAACTACTCCTTTAAATACTAATGCAGCCTTGTATTTTTCATTTTTAAGTGTAAAATTATGACTGAAATGTTATAAATCCCACCAGGAGTTTATATTATACAGCAACACTCCTGGAATCTGAAAACCACCAAAGCCCAAGTTTAAAAATGAATGATTGGAATAGAAATACTTCTGCTTCTCAGCTCTCAATAACCTTACCAGTCAAACATGCTGCACTGGATAAGTCATAAATCAAAGAGTGCCTAAGCTTCTGGCTCAGACCTTCCTACAGCACAAGTCTGCAGAGGGGAAACCTCATCCTCAAGGACACAGCTGAATTCAGTCTTGCAGAAGCGTCTCTGAGGAGGAATGTAGGCATTCAGGTCTATGCAGGAAATAAAAAAAATCCTCAAACAAGTTGCAAGGATAAAGTGAAAGTCAGAGTCGCCTCTGCAAACCCTCGCTTCCGCATGCAGAGATGGCTTTTGTCAATAATAAACGTGCATTTTACAGACCATTCTGCCATCTTGAAAAACTCTCACAATGCCCTGCTCTCAAACCTGCATGAATGTTGAAGGAAGAGCTCATCCAGAAATAGACTCACCTACATGTCGTTTCAAATGGATCATGATTTCGGGTTTGGTCTTTTCCTTATGCGAAGCTTCAGACGATTTGGAAGTCTTGGAACGACATGAGGGTGAATTTTCATATTTGGATGAACTATTCCTTTAACAGGTGTAACTCGATCACACTAGCAGATCATGTTCACTGGGAAATCTGCTGTTTGTTTTGAGTGATCCAAAGGACTCCATGCAGCTTCAAGTCAATACAATATAGACACCTAAAAAGTAGGGCTACTAAAATGGTCCATTATAGGCCAGTAAAGTATTGAACCCAGAATAAAGGGCCTTCTTTCAGCCTTATGTAATTCGCACATGCATTTAAGACCTCTGAGAAATTTCAACAGCCACGACACATCGTTTAATAACATCAATGCACTTTGGTTGCATCCATAAGACTACTCCATTTTCCAATTCAAATCACCGTTTGGGAATACAGCTTACGTAGGAACCATATGCAAAAATTCATGTTTCCCTCCGAGGTCAAATTAAAATCTGAAATCTATTTTACTAGAAACACGGCGTACGCTAATTCTACACTAAAGTCCTGACAAAATAAGTTTGTCTATCTAAAGGGACCATGCTGTATAGTTATGATCTATGTGATAGAATTTCTTCCCCTTCTAAAATCCGGAGGGAACGGAATAAAAAATATAAATATGCTTATGTTTTGCATATCAAGGAGAACCATGCTCAAAAAGGTGAGCCAGCATTTGGGTAGGCTGGACCAGGAAACCTTCAGACCCGTGCGCACAGCTGTGTGGTCGACCTGAAGCCACGTAACGCGCACGTTTACGGCATCGAGTTTTTTTCAGAACCCCCTCTCACAAAAAACAAACAAACAAAAAAAAACATTTTTTTTTTCCAGTTACAAATGACATTACGTCCTGTTATCTGCTGAAGGCTAATGCCACTAACTTCAAAACAAACATACGTTAGATGAAAATCTGATTCTACATTACAAATTAAAAAGGCAGAGTCATGATTCACACACAGAGAGCAAAATGACAGACACTAAAGGGCTCTTGGTTTGTCTGAGAACAAACAGCATCACACACACACACACACACACATCCCCACACATCAAGTGAAGTATTAACAGCTGGTTGTTGTCATGTCCTGGTCTTTTTATGTTCCCTCTTCAAGAGTTCAGCGAGAACTGGTCCTGTTCTATGGGTTTTTTCACCCAGGCGCCCAGACCCGCTTTGTGAAAGGCCTTGATGAGCGTTTGCTTGGCCGTATGGTACTCCTCCGCTGCTTGTTTGGCTTCGTGGTACGAGCTGGGCTTGGGCACTTTGATTCGCAGAGTTGACGAAAGCTGCAGATAAAAAATATATATATTTGTTTTTGCACTGTTTTGTAATATAATACAATACAAATTAAGCAATATGTAAACTATAATAGTTAACAATACTGCATGCTTCACATTTTAAAGGTTATAAGTATAATATACGATAACTATAATACAATACAAGATATATTTATAATTTTATATGGTCACACTTTATTTTGAGATCCAATTCTTGATATTAACAATACATGCAACATTTTTGTGTTTTTTTGTCAACGACTTAATTTTCTGGACAACACAATATACAGTGTGTACACACACACACACATAAACATAAATTTTAACATCATCTTTACTTTACTTAAGCCAAGTCTTGCAGTAAGGTTGAAAGTGAATGTGTGATAGCGGTACCTTAGAGTGTAGTCGCACCCAGCGGCTGTATAGGGCGTGCTTACAGAGACGTGAGGGTCTGCCCATGTCATCCTTGCCTGTGGTGGCGTTAATGACTTCTAGAGCCTGATCTCCCACCGTCCAGTTCACACTGAAGTTAGGAGCCTTTCCTGGCTGCCGGGCCTCAGCGTTACTGATTCCTGCAAACACACAAACACACCAATCATAGTAAAAAAAAAAAAAAAATCACACCCAGTAACGGCCTTGGTACGTTTCTTTTCTGCATGAATAAAACATCCAGCATGGCCTTTTTTATGCAGATGACTTGATATAAAGATATTTCTTGAACAAATAAGAAGAATTTTGTTTCAAGGCTTCTGTTTTTAATGAAAGAACACAGATAAAACAATGCGCTCAAGGTTGTTTATTCAGTAGATGTGTAAAGCTTTAGGATTCCCACACTTTGTCACCAAAGAATGTCCATGACCTTTTCAGGCATTCATTACATTTTTATTTTTTAAATCTACAGAGATTGCTGGAGTGGCTTTCCACTTGTATGTCAGGTAACTATTTTGAATAGATAAATTTAAACAATCATACTTATGAGTGTAAACGTGTCTCCAATAAGACCCTCAACAGAAAGTCTGATGATTTCTGCTGCTTTTTAAAGTCTTGCACATGAACTCAAAAAGAGCACAGAGAAATGTAACAGAACAAACTAATCCGGAAATAAACCACTGAATTTACATTGACTAAATAATTACTTGGAAAAACCTAAAGCAATGGAAATGATCTGAAAAACACTTGAAGGCTGCATGCCATTATTTTAATCTTTTATTCATTCATATTTACATTCTTAATAAGTTTAAATGAATCTATTAAATAATATACTATTATGTAATATATCAAGAAGCATAAATGGCTCACTGCACTATGCATTACCTCTTTACCTGCAGACCAAGATGACAAGAACAAAAAGAGCTGACAAATGCAGAAGGGTCGTTCTTTGAGCTCGGGTCGAGTACGCTATGCCTCAACCTCCCACGACACATCATCAAATGAAGATTTTCAGCAGTGAGCCATTAAAAGCTAGTTCTGCTGGGAATCTGATGTAACCCAGTGCAAAAGCAGTGTTGGGTGTTTCTCTTTAGGCACAAAGTAAGAAAGGATATGTTCTCAATTCATCGTATATACTTCTCCAAAAGCAGCCGAGGTCTCCCTAAAGACATTTTGAAACTCAAGTAAGTCTTTAATCAGGAACCGGTGTCCACTTAAACCTACATAAAAGTAGTCACGCTAATAACTTAAACAACACTTTTCAGTAGCATAACAATAGTTCAGCTTTTTGAAAAAACACTCAGGTCACCTTTATATATATTGCTACATTTATATACAATACAGATTATTTCAAAGCAGCTTTACAATGATGAACAGGAAAAAAAAACAATCAATAATGCAAACCATCAAATATGAGACTTAATTCAAATTCTGCTGTCAAGAAGCTCTAATAGTGCAGTTTTTCCAGTGAGAAGCTACTGTTTGCACATTTAATGGACAGAAAAAAGTTATTTTCGTTCTTCTAAATTTAGAGTGGGAAAATCTGATTCATCTAGAGCTCAAACACTTTTTTCTGTTTTGTAATATATGCTATTTAAAATATACTTTTTTTTGGGGATTTTGTTAGGCAAACTACTAGACGTTTTTCGAACAACTTTAAAATCCACTTATTACTCAGTAATATTGACCGCATAATTGATGAATTTTGCAACATTGACCGTTACTGAACGAAACGAATCAACACTGAATGGAGTTTAACTGAATAATTACAGTATTTGTCTTTGTCTCATATTTAATGATGTTTGCATCACTGATTTGGTTACTTTGCTGTTTATTATAATGTACTGTACAATATGTTTTGTATAAAGAGCTATATAATAAAGATTACTTGACCAAAAAAGCAGCTTGACTGTTGTTTAACCACTTTAAATTTCGACAAGCATTTCCCAACCCCACTATAGGCTGTGTGGGATTATTTTCCAGCTTTCTCTTTATAAAAAAGAAAAAGCATGTGAGAGAGTGAGAGAAATCAGCAGGGGAATCTGGGATTTGAGGCACGGTATGAATTACTGAAACAGGCCAGCGGTGGAGAGCAGGCCTATCTAAATTCCAGTAATTCATCAAACCACGAGGAAATTGAAGGCGAGTGGGGGAAACTGTCTGTCTAGTAAATGGTAATACAATTTGACATGGGTGCCATTTTCAATGATTTGGGAGTGGAAATGCGAACCGGTGTGATGTTGTCTTACCGCTGAGCAGGGGGCGGTTGAGGGAGAATTGCTGGGGCAGGTCTTCGATGTCAGCGATCCGCTGGTACATGGCTCGGGAGAGATGATCAGCGTGATACAGGCTGCCCAGGATGATGCTGGAGAAGTAGATGGGCTCAGTAAAGTAGCTCATCAGAGAGCCCTGGATGCCCACCACGTTCCATCTGTAGGAACAAACCTGATTAGTCTGCAACCTAACACAGACTGTTAAAAAAGCATTATCATTCATTAATATTACTATGAACTGCATAAACCTAACAATATGCAAATAAAGTCAGAATGAAAATGGAAGATGGAAAATGGAGTTAGATTGGACAGGCAACAATAAAAGATATGAGAAGCCAAGTTGATGAGCCTATTTATTTTGCATGGGTATTATTTGTATTATATTTAATTATAATTGATTTTCTTAGTATTGAATTCAATCATTATATAAATGCATATTTTAGAAATTTTTATATGCAAGCATTTCCCTCTGCTGTACAGAACACATCAAAATAGACCCGAGGCCCATTTTTTATATAATAATTATAATACATGTTATTATTATTCAATTTAATTATAATATAATTATTTTATAATTGTATTACTGGCATTTTGTATTGTTTCCCCCACTGCTATACGCAGCCCCAATCAAAACAGACCTGCATCCCATTTCTATTATAATTAACCTAATTATGCTTACATTTTATTATAATTATTTTATAATTTCATTTTGCACTGATTTCCCCCTGCTGAACGTAATGCCACCAGAACAGACCAGTTGCCCATTTTTTAGTAATAATTATAATTCATTAAATTATTATTACATTTAATTTTTTTATTGACCCATTTTTATTGTAATTAATACATTTACTAAATTTATATATAATTATTTTATAACTTTTTTGGGGGCATTTTGCATTGTTTCTCCCCCTTCTGCACGCAAACACAACAGAGGAGCTTTATCATAATTAAATACAATTATTAATACATATAGGTAAAATATAATATTACACCATATTACAGTTTTATCATTGACATTTTGCATTGTTTTTCCCCCCTGCATTCATAACAGACTCAATTTTTGCCACCCAATTTTATTTCATTATATAATTGATTTTAATTATTTTGAATATAAATACAATTATTTTACACTTTCTACGCAAACCCCATCAAAACAGACTTGCCCACCTGACTACACCGTTATTGCATTGACTCGTCTTTACAAGAGCACATCTATTTTTTTTGTTTTTTTTGTTTGTTTGTTACTAGCCTCAAGTATTTCCAGCAGTTTAACATAATGAAACACCTTTGGGACTCCTAATCTCATTCCATCTAAAAGACTGTAAAATTGAACATGTTCAGGTGGATGGGACATAAGACAATCAGGAGCTACAAGAATCCAAAACTCAAAAGCAAAAAATCAATCTGGCCAAAAGCCCAGATGTGAATGATTTTGAAATGATATATAAAAAAGCAACAGTGGAAGAACTGTTCAATTAGTGCAGTTCTTCCAAAGCACCTCATTTACGTCTTCACAGGTCCCAGACTCACCCACTGGGTCTCCCTCCTCAGCAGAACACAATCAAAAGGCCTAATCAAGCCCAGATCTGCTCCCCATAACAACACCTGCTGTATGCAGCTGAGAACAACCCAGACTCAAGTGATTGGAGTCGTTCTGACCAATCAACAGCCTCAGATGCCAAAGAGACACAGTCCAACTTTTGCTACCGTTAATAAGGCCACTATGTTAGCTAAGCACTTCCCTCCTGTAGCCAGAACACTCTGCAGCTTATTCAGAGTTTCTGCTGGCGTTTATCAAGTCTACTTGCTAAACTAGACAGCTTTGTACAGTTTTATTGACAGTAACCCAACAAATCCAGTGATTATTTCATCCCTAAAAGCATTCATTGCATTAATTTGTGTTTTGCAGAAGCCAGCAAATCAAATAGGAAATGAAGTGCTTGTGAGTTTTTGAGTGCATTATGCGGCCAGTGACTGGACTTCGGGTGGTCCTCTGAGACTAGCCTTGTACAAGAACACTTGATCCTAGCAGTAAGAGGGAAATAAAGAGCCACACATTACAGATCAGAAGTTAAAAACCCAGAGGAACAGTTAATAATTCAGACTAATGAAGCATACTATTCAGCAAAGATGCATTAAATTAATCAAAAGTGACAAAAGATTTTTCTAGATATTTTCTGAAGAATCATGTGACACTGAAGATTGAAATAATGGCTGCTGAAAAGCCATCACAGAAATAAATAATAAAAAATATTATATAAAATATATTATTAAACAACACTATTAAATATATTATTTGTGTGTGTTTTTTTTTTATGCAAAATAATAAAACAGGAGAGCAGTGACCACAAAGATGGTTTAAATCCAGACAGATTTCACTGTTTCTCTGAAATAAACAACATGTATTGGAGCTACTTTTATTCTTATCATTATTTCAGACATGAGTGGCTCAGCACCTCCCATGAAAAATTCACAGGAACACGCTCCACCCGCTGTGTCCTGGTTTGAGACCTACATCTGGTCATGTTACTAGCAGAGCAGGTACAGGTCCTGACGGATGAGACAGAGTTCTATCAACACACACGCTCATTCATCTCAGCAGATGGGCTGCTTTTCCTTGAGAGTGAGCTGTGAACATCACTTCTGCTGTGTGTGAGTGTCCCTGAGCAACACATCAACCAGCCCAGCCCTGACTAAACACCGCTTTCCTAGGAAAACCAGAGCAATAAACTGAATCTGAAACTGAAAACAGACACGCTCACTGTCTATTTCAATGCATCAACTGATGCATCTTATTATAGACGCTAATACATACAGTATATATGTATTAAAGGGACAGTTCACCCCAAAATTTTAATTTTAGTATTTTTTTTTTCATCATATGGACTGTTTTTTTTAACCAACATTACTCAAAATAGCAGAAGAAAGAAACTCATACATTTACTCACAATTTGAGGGTGAGTAAATGATGTATGATTTGAATTTTTGGGAGAACTATCCATTTAAGCAGTGTTATCTTAGTTTAATATTGAGATATTGGGTTTTTTTATTAATCGTTTTTATTAATATTTTGAATCAGTTTTTATTTAGCTAAAGTTTTAGCAAATTTGCTGTGCATTTTTTTTTTATGTCATTTTTTAGTAGTTGAAATGAATGAAATTGGTTTTATTTTTAGTTTAAGTCTAAGTTTCAATCTCCCTGGTATTAAGGAGGTTAACCCTAATATATTGACACTGAAACATGATTTTCAGGGAATAATAACCCAAATTTCAATCTGTTCCTCAAACAAAGCTACTGTATGACTGCTGAAGACTCAGAAGAGTTATATGTATATATTCTTTTATTGCAGTCTTTTGTCATGCATGGAGACTAATCTCGACAATCACAATCCCCATCCTCTCATCCATCTCCTTTAGAATTACAAAGAAAAATGATGGATTATGGATTAATAACAAAACGAGAAAAAGTAGTTCTGTATTTTCAACAGGGGAGCCCGAACAAATAAATAAATAAACACAATTTAACAAAAAATAAATAGATAGTAAATAGAGACAGTGGGATGAGGATGATATATATGTAAGTATTGAGCGACACTGAAAGAAGTGTGTGTACAGAGGAGGTTCTCTCTTTTCTCTCATTAGCATTGACAGGACCTGTGCTCTCCGGTCACAGCTGTCTCTGACACATCCTTATCTGTCCGCTCACAGCTGCCGGGCGGCAGAGGAAGACACAGCGCCACACTGACCCCACAGGAGAAATGAACGCTCCCTCCTACACTCTTAATACGCTCTTCTTTATTTAACTAGGGTTATAGTAATGTTGAACCATGCACTTCTTTCCCTGCCAATTGTGAAGCCTGGTAAGAGCCAATGGGCAATTAAATTCACAAGGCCCTTGTTCTCTTCCCAGCGGTGACAGGCACAGTGTCTACCTAGTGCAGAGAGATTAACCAGAAAGTTCTGGACTAAAGCTTTTGCTGAGCTGTCTGCTATTCTAATGAAGAGGGCTGACAATAGCTCCTCTCCAAAAGTAAGGAAGCTGCCTAACTAGACAGCATTTTTAGAAGTAAAGGTAGGAAGAACTTTATGCTCATTATGGGAAAACTGTAAATGTAGCATTACAACCCCAGAAGGCAGTGTGACAAGCTCGGCTAAGAGAACTGGAATATATTTTATTTCTTTAAATAGCAACAAGTAGCATTTTTAAATCTAAATTTGATTTTAAAAAATAACACATTTTGTTATTTTTTATATGCGTATTGGCAAATAATGTCATTAAATAACATGCTTATGGAAATCAGTTCAGGACACAAAAGAAAAAAATTGCAGACTAAGATGAAATATATTATGTATATTTTTAAATTAATGCTTAATTGCTGTTTTTAAAAAAAATTAAATTATATAAATATACAATTTTTCATTGGAAATGCATACAAACCCAAAATACAAATTAATAATTTTCGATATTTATTTTTTAAATTGTAAGAATTTTATTGTAAGAATTTACAACAAACTAATGCAGTATAACTGTAATATTTTTTGGACAATTAGCTGTAATGTAACAGCTACTAACAGCAATGAACCTCATAAACAGTTTTTCTTAAAAAAACAATTTGACATTAGGTATAAAACATCCTTAAAGCTGAGCCCTGCAGCAATGATCCTTTTAGAGTTGTTGCTTACACAGAGCAATCAGATACATTTATATTTATGCACTTCCACTGCATTCAAGGTTCACATTTATATATCTGTTCACATTTATGCTTTATCAGTATTTTATTCGTTAGGATGTCTCTAGATATGTACGTGTGCATATGTGTGCTACTAATCTACCTTGCGATTTTGTCACTGCATGACATTGTAAGCAGCCGCTCGCCCTGCAGGACTCCGTCCCACGTCTGTATGGTGTTACTAGAGCGCACCGGGATGGTTCCCTCTCCAGACTCAATCTTGGTCCTCAACTGGCCCCTTGCCTTCCTGTTTGGGTGTCTGTCTCCCTGGTCTGAAGAGAACAGATGAATTAGACATTTAAAAAGAATGGCTGGCTCTTACAGGCAATATTTCTAAAATGTTTAATCTACTTCAACAAACCAATAATTGATTTAATCAAGCAATAACACTAACATGAACAGTAATTGTGTTTTTTTGTTGTTGCTTCAACTGCTTAATAATTGTATGACATATAAAGCCGAGCAAAATGATTTAAATACAACACTCAAGAGCGGAATTAATCAGGCCACAAGGGGAGTCGACGAAGCTAGCTAATTAAAAACACTGATGAAATTTGTTTTTGAAAATGCAGTCAGACACTCGAGTGAAATTATAATGAAATGCGACCTGATCATAAGAGGACCCATCCTTGATCTTAATTGAAAACAACTATTCAGTTTTGATCATTAATTTCAAACAAGCGTTTGAGTAAAATACCAGCCTCATCCACCCCCTGCTAGATCCTGTGTAAAGAACTGAACAGTTTAGTTTATTGAAGACTCCGTCTCACCCTCTACACCCGCCTCGTGAGGAGAGAAGATCCGGGCGTCTCCGCAGGGCGATGTGCTGATGTAAAGATGAAACTGGACGTTGTCTTTCAGCCGGAAGCCACGCTTGTCACACTGCGTGAATATGGACTTTTGGTGCTCCTCTTTATTGTTACTAAATTTAGAGACAAACAGCAGAAAAATTCTTCCCAGTTCTAGTCATGTACAGATACAAAACTGTATGACCATAATTGTTTTGACACATTGTGACTGCAATTTGAACTTCAACAAGACAAATATTTAAAGGTGTGCTCTATATTTATTAAATATCTCATACACTGACTTTTGAAACCTAGTCCACCTGAATTGCATATAAAAATGTTATATGAAACAACAACAACAACAAAAAAATAATAATAACACTATATTGTGTTTAAAAGTTTGTGTTTACATAATAAATGTGTGTATTGTGAATATTTATATGTATATATATAAATATATATTTTGGATGTGATTAATCACATCCATAATTAATCACATATTTTTATTATGTATGTAAAAATTCACACACATGCATGTATATATTTAAGAAAAATATTTATGTTTTTATATTAAATATATTTATATATAATATAAATATATGAATATAAATATATACATGTAAATATTTTCAAAACATATACTGTATGTGTGTATTTATATATACATAATAAATATACACAGTACACACATTATGTAAACAAAAACTTTTATTTTAGTTTGACAGCACTAATATATGTAAGGATAATCAGCGGCTAGCTGTGCATTAAGCGATTTGAATGCACGGCGTGGAGGCATAGAACCACCGGTGGGCAGCGGTTGCCTCCGCGGTGCATTCAAATCGTTTAATGCACAACTAACTGATTATCCGTTATGCCATGGTCATTTCCCAGCATTCACATATTAAAGATGTTAACAATATTTGTGCTGCAATATTTGACCAGAACGATAAAAATGACGGTTATTTTCGGTTAATTACTATTAAACTGTAACTGTATGTTACTATGGTAACCAATGTTTATAGGAAGCGCATTAATACAGTTCAACGAATTTAATCAACACCTGCCAGCCAATCAGAATCGAGTATTCAGACAGACCATGGCATACATATATATATATATATATATATATATATATATATATATATATATATATAAACTGCAAAAGGCTATATCATGTCTAAATGTTGAGTGTGTGCATATATATTTTGTTTGTGTGTGTGTATATATATTTTATCGTATTTTGTTGTTTATTATTACCTTTTCTAGATGATTATTTTAAATATATTTCCATTCAAATTAAATTCATTTACAGCAATTGGTGGTTTAATAAATTGAAAAAGGCCATATCGTGATTCTTCTATTAAATGTGCATCTCTATTTAAAACAGTACACAATAACACAAAATATTAAATTTAAAAAAGTTTATGAGTTTAATTTCCCTTCCTGCTTGGCTAAACATTCATCATGCTGTGGTGACATATGAGACATACACAGACATGCAGGACAGTAAACACAGCGTCTCACCTTAAGAAGTGCTCCAGCTGCATGTAGAGATACCTGATCAGAGAGCGGCGAGCGATGATTTCAGCGTGACAGTCGTTGAGCGCCAGGCCACGGTCGCTCATATACTCGCCGTTTATACACTTGGTTCCCGTGGAGACGCAGATGACCTGAGCGTCCTTGACATCGGTGCCTGAGTTAAAAGCAAGAGGAAACATACCAAAAAAAAATAAAAATCACAAAACATGAAAACTGCTTTACTGAAGTCTAGAATATCTACACTCATAAGAAACAAAGATTCAGGTTTTGATTTCATTAGTGATTCTTTTAGTTATTTTAATAGTAAAAGCATTCTTCATTTAAAGTACATAAAATAAGTCACATCAGTTCAGTCAGTGAGTGATTCATTAGGCTGATTCAAATGCATTACTAATGAGTCTTTTCGACTGATTCACTGTCTCAGAGCCATTGGGCAGGAGGATGTTTTTATTTTTAAAACATTCTTTAATTTTTAAATGGAAAAATCGTATACAGAACTCTACCTGTTGTCATGACAACACCAGCCAGAACTTTCCGTCGTGCATGTGGAGACGTGAAGTTGTCAGTAAGCTCGCTGAATTTGTCCACTACCAGACGAGAAACGGCATCTGCAAGAACCTGGTAAAGAGCATTTTTCAGATGTCAGACTTCACACAGACTGTAATGCTAACATCAATATCACATGAACACACGATCAGTACATCCATGACTCTGCTATAGGCAGGCATGGCATATTCAGAACAGTACACAACTCATGGGTATAGCAGGTCATTTCTGTCACAGATAAAACATTACGTTTCATCTCACAATTCTGCCTTTGTCTCGCATTTCATTAAAATAAGTCTGAATTTACCTGAAATTGCGTCACATAAACTTGAAATTGAGTGGAAAAAAAGGCAAAATTATGAGTTATAAAATCAGAATTCTGACTTTTTTCTTGTAGTTTAGAGTTTATATCTCACAGTTCTGTTTTTTTTTGTTTTATTTATGCCATGGAATAAAAACATAAAATTATAAGATCTAAACGTGCAATTCTGTGAAGAAACGTTTGAATTGTGAGAACAAAAATCAAGATTTGTGAGTGCAAAATTTATTAACTTGCAATTCTGAGTTAAAAAAAAAACCAACAACTGTGAGATATAAACTCAGAATTACAAGATACAAACTCAGTTGCGAGTTAATAAATTTAGCAGTCTCTCAAATCCAGTTTTTCTTTTTTCCACCCCGTGGCAGAAACAAGCGAGCATATTTTTTATCCTCTTTTTTTATCCCCTATCCCCTTCAACAAACTTGCTTGAGTATGTAATATCCACTTCTCATAATCCAATCAATTAACGATGGATAAAATCAAGATTTTTTTCTGTTTGAATATGCAATTCCACGACGAAAAAGTAAAAGTTTAATACTGAGTTTCAACAATGTACTGATTTTTAATGGAATGGACACAAATAAAACTCAACTGAATATTTCAAAGAACCTGTTCCTCTATGGATGACTGTAAAGCAAAATTTACCGCAGACCTCAGATTCACCTTCTGCTGCTGCAATATAATATCAATATTTCATCGAAACCTTTCAGGCACCTCTGTGATTCCTTTCCGCTAACTGTGCCCTCCACTTCACATTCCTTAAGCTCCCTGTTAATATGCTGGAAAATGATTATGCCAGGGAAAAATCAATGGCCGAATGCGCAAGAATTAGAGACATTAGTCTAACATTACTTCCCAAATACTTCGGAGTCACTCGGTCGGAGACGGCTAATGGGAGTTTTAAGCGGAGCGTACTCTCAATATATTATCAGGAGACAGTGAAATCTCCCACCGAACAGAAGGCTGCGTTTTACTCTCATGATAAAACACACTAGTTTCCACCATCATCTTTATTTGCTTTCATTTCCCATTAGCGCCTGGGGACAGATGACAGGAATTCACCGCCAACTAGACACTGACAGATTTCACAGGAGAGCAGCCTAGAAAACCAAGAAAGTGGAAAAAGGAGGCTAACGCAGCAAGAAAAAAAAAACATTTCAAGAAAGATAACATACATTCTATGTTAATAACAGTATAAGTAATTTTATATAATTTTTATAGTCCAATCATTACACATTTATTATGGTAATAAAATGATATAATAAAATTAATATTTATAAAAAAAATTATATATAAATAATGAAATTTTATGATTATCTTATAAATATTAGATGATATTATTGGCTAATAAGTGCCATTAAATATAATTATTAATTGTTACACACACACATATATATATACACATACATACATATATATATGTATATATATATACATATACATATACATACATACATACATATGTATGTACATGCACACACATATACATATATAAATACATACATAGGTTATGTAGGTAAGAATAAATTACATAAATGATCTTCTCTGCTGAATAAAGCCTAATAAGTGCCATTAAATATAATTATTAATTGTTACACACACACATATATATACACATACATACATACATACATACATACATATATACCTGTATATATACACATATACATGTACATGCACACACACATATACATATACATCTATATACATATATACATACATACATACGTTATGTAGGTAAGAATAAATTACATAAATGATCTTCTCTGCTGAATAAAGCCATGTCAGATCGCACTGTTCTTCTGAGGTAAATTCCTCATAGCAGGACTTCTTTCAAAAACGATGAAAATTAGACTAATCTTGATTTTTATTTATTTTTTAATAAAAATTTTTGTATCTAGATGAGGGTGTTTGCGCGCAGGTGACTGCATATAATGAGCTCAGATGCGGGAAAGACTGTACCTCGCTTTAGTTTCATACGGATTACATAATCAGAGAATATTCATTTTCAATTTGAATTCGTTCAATTTAAAAGTAGACACTTCAAGCTTTCATATATGGGAAAGACTGTGCCTCGCTTTAGTTTCATACGGATCACATAATCAGATAATATTCCTTTTCGATTTGAATTTGTTCATTTAAAAGTAGACACAAGCTTTCTATAGACATATTTCTCATGTCTCTGTGTCAAATATTCGCTGAATTTGTGACGCGTAGAAAGTTGCTCACGGAGACCTAGACGGCAGAAAGTGCACCCTGTTTGTTTAGTTCATTTTGCAAAAGCACAATGTTTTGTTGATATTGTCAGTGTACACAAATAAAAGCAGGCCCTTTTTAGATTGGATTGATTTGAGTGTTATCTGTATCCAAGTATTTAAGGTTTCTCTGTGAATCAGGAAAAACTGAAAGTGAACGCGCTGGCGCACAGAGGGTTAAAGACGCTGCATTTTTATCTTTAGACGGTAAATTTAGATTTCAAATTCAATATTGATTTTAGAACTGTTGAAATTATTTACTGTATGTAACGCAAGTACTTTATAAGTAACTGTAATTAAATTACTTAAAATGAACAGTAATAAACACTTTACTTTTCAGTGGATAACGCGTTACACCCAACACTGCATATACATACATACATATATATACACACACACACACACACACACACACACACACACATACATATATATATATATATATATATATATATATATATATATATATATACATATATATATATATATATATATACACATATATATATATATATACACATACATACACACACATTATACACACACACACATACACACACACACATACATATACATACATATATATATATATACACACACACACACACACACACATATATACATATACACACACACACACACACACACACATATATATATATATACACACACACACACACACACACACACACACACACACACACACACATATACACACACATACATACATACATACATACATACATACATACATAAACTATATATGGGAAACCTATATATTTGTTATATTATATGATTTGTTTAAAAAAGTGGGCATTACCATAAGGTTATTAAAATGTTGCATTATCTGTTACTTTTACAGCAAATACTAACATGGTGTCATAAAACATTACTTTGATATATAATTACAGTACTCAACACATTATGTACAATTTGACATGTTGCTCGCTGTCACTGCTGTATCATTCAACCTTTCATTGTGGACGTGAGGTCAATCCGTATCGCCACACAAGCGCAGGAAAAACATTCCTGAAACGATCAGTCGTCCCGTGACGAGAGTCTATTTAACCTCTCGCCATCTGGTTAAAACAAATACACCTCTCCACCTCGGGTCTCGTATTGACAGCATGTTAAATATGTGGCTATCAGATTAGGGATGGATAATGGGGTTTTGCATTCATGGCGCTGTATCTGTCACACAGACAGACAGCCCAAGAGCCATCATCATCAGAGACAAAACATGCCACTGACAGGACTGCTCTTTAGTGGACAGGTAGTGGGCAAGCTGAAACAAAATGTTCTTGTTTTGACACGGTTCAGAGGAAGATGTTAATTAAGATTGGGTCGCTTCCAGGCCTGGCCTTATCTCAAAAGCAGGATTAACAGAGGATTTTAGAAATGTGTAAATAGACGTCTTCTTACACAAACGCCAGTCGTTGGTCAATTCAACTCACTGTTGCTTCACTGGCAGGAGCGAGCAATATATTGAATATGCATGACATATATCCAATGCTTTGCTTGTGACATGACATTAAGCAACACCATAATGATTTTTTTAACATTCTTATTTGGCCATTAAAATTTCCTGAAGACTAGTTTAAAGGTTCTTCTTTGTCTATAAATTTGCATGTACAAAAATGTAAAAAGGATTTATGTTAAAGCTCTATCACTCAATCAATCCCAATATTTCAACAAAGCTCATCTTCATTCCCATTAGGCTTTGTTCCTAATGAAGATGGCCATTTGTGCTGGTTTTGCGCATCACGTTATAAAGGCTTAGATGATGATCTCTGATAAACTTAAACAGATTAGAAACTTCAATTAAAGACTATGAGATGTGAAGGACCGATTTCTTATATTCATCGGATTGTTACAGATCAGATACAATCAGACTTTATCAGCCAGTCTGGTGTGTGCGCTAAAGTAAGCCGCAGTACGAGTTTTTAAAGGTTTAAATGAGGTTTAATGTTAAAGTTTGGATTTATGAAAAAACCTCTAACTTTTATTAACTATAACTGTAATGCAGTTTTCTACAACATTTTTTTTTTTTTTTTTACCAATTGAGGCCTGCATATCTTTAGAGTATAAATAAACCATAACTATTTACTGCTGCATAGCTGTTAATAATTAAATAACCTTTCAAAAACTTGGTGAATAAACCAAAAGGTTAAAGGCCATTTAAGATGCATGGGAACTGATGTTGTGTTACATCTAGATGTTTTAATGCTAAACGCCAACCCAAATCTACTTGTCTGTCTCATCGCGTCTCAATGGTTAACTTCATAGTTCATCTCATAGTTTTTGAACATGCTCTGTGTGAATGCACCCTTAAAGGCATAGTTCACCTAAAAATTTAAATTCTGTCATCATTTACCCACACTCATGTTGTAAACCTACAAGAATTTGATTAATCTTCAAACACAAATCAAGATATTTTTAATGAAAGAATTCTGTACCTCCAATGAAAGTCCAGGTAACCAAAACTTTAGTTTACAAAGGCATCATTCAACAAATCCATATGAATCAAGCGGTTTGATCCAAGTCTTTTGAAGACATACAAATGCCTTATATGATGAACAGACTTATGTTGACATATAAACAGAGCGAATCACATTTTGTAAACACAGAAATTTGTGCATGTCACATGCCGGAACAAACTAGGGATGCACCGATCCGATACTCGGTATCGGTATCAGCTCCGAATGCTAGCATTTTCTGCCGGATCGGTATCGGTCAGACGAGAGGGAGCGCTGTGTGCTGTGACTCAGTGTTGCGTCAAGTGCATCATTCTGCGCTCGGGATGCGGGTGCTTTGTGCCGCTCTGTATGGGAGCCTTTCATATACTTTTGCACAATGAAAGTTTAATAATAGCCTTTCTTGTTCTGTCCTATGATAGGACAGTGCAAGAAAGGCTATTAATAATATAATGTATAGCACAGTAATGAAGGCAGCATGTTGCTGCCTCCATTACTGTGCTATACATTTAAAAGACATGTCTTTTAATTTTATAGTTTATATTTATATAAATATATTTACTTGTTTTTCATTCATGTATTTTACAACAGTACAAAGAGCAATGTGTAACATTTACCAGATTTAGTACTATACTTACTCACTTTTATTTGTTACCCACTAAATAAATGTTATTTCACTAAATATTTAGATTTTATAAAATTGTTGTGCACTCATTTTGTGCTGAATTATCCATATTGTGCTGAATTATCCACTAACCTAATTAAAAGTATTTTTGTCAGATTATGATTATATCTTTTTTCATTTGTTATTTTTCATTAAAATAGGTTGTCTATATTTAGCAGATCGTGTTTAACACACAAAAGAGTGACTATCAGGTCAACACACAGAAGTATAGAAATTCTACATTGATTAAAAAAAAAAAAAACTGCACTGGTATCATATCGGGATCGGTATCGGTATCTGCCGATACTCAGAATTTTCTGTATCGGATCGGTTCTGAAAAATTGTATTGTTGCATCCCTAGAACAAACCTCATTGATTCATTGTTTATATTTAAACAAAAGCCTAAATAAATCACATAAACTCTTGGATAAACCATTGCCTTCTGGCCAAAATAGAAGTCCATAATCCATAATAACACTTCCTCCGGTGAAAATGCCCATCTCCTGTTGTCCTCTCACATCAAAATCAACCAACATTTTTATGTAGAACTGTTTTGATCTGTGTATATTTCTCTCCTGATTCAGATGAGATGACTTTTTCACGGGAGAAAGTAATATTATGGAGAGAGCAACAGTTTGAAGTTAAAAACGTCTTCATGATGCGTTTTTTATTATAAGCATGCAGCTTTTCGATTCACAAGATGTTAAAGTGGGTAATGAAACATTTTGGGAGTCCCCAATATGGAAGCAGAATAATGACAATAGTTTTTGAAACATAAAGCATGCTGAATTCCACAAATCGAAAAAAAATATGCATTGCAATTAACAGTGCTTGCATTTGAATGCCTTGTATTTCCAGGGCTTGCATTTTTAGGTCCTGAAATTTAACACAGTTGTTTATTTAAGCTGTGAATATTTCAATTCAAAATATTTCACACACATTTTCATAATTAAAAATTCAACAATTCATATTCACCTTCCAGAATTCACTTCCAAAATATTTAATCTGTTTAAAAATACGATGTATAATATTCGACAAGCAAATTTCGGTCATTTTATTTCACTTTCCAAATTCGCTGCCACAACTTCAGTGGTTAAAATTCGGCAGAAAATTCAGCGTTGCACATCCGGGAACAGCAGGAATAGCAGTGGAGCACCGATGCATGATCTCCAGCTGATGTCAGCCTCTCACCAGCAGGTGGCACAAGCCGCTGTTGATGAAGGCCAAATTTGGATCAAGTCATTCATTTACAAAAACTGATTTGCAGAAATGCAGCAAGCGCCAAGTAGAAGTTTTGATTATTGGGGGCCAGTATAAACATGTAGAAATGCTGTGTGTATGTTTAATTCAACATCTTCGCTGTTTCCCGTAGCCTACATATAAGCAGCTTTCTCTAGCACAAAGGAGATTATAATGCTCTTTTACCCAACGCTGAAGCACAGAACTAACATTACATCTGAGGAAGACATATATTGCTTTCGGTTGTTTAGTTTCTGTAACTTTGTATCATGGCTTGTGTGACGCTGTGCTGTAATACTGGGGTTCCCCTCATATGTCACACTCCAGGATTCCCCAACGACGGGTAACGCGCCTCAGTGAACTAATACAGTGATATAAGACCTCAGATCTCAGAATACACTTTATTGAAGATTATGCAAACTATATACAGGCATGCAAATGAGGTCAGAAGAACTCAACGTGCTGCATTTTCGTTGCTTTCCCTTACCACTGATCTATAGAGACGACAGTCCTACAAACATATCAATACCACGATTAGTTTTAACAGTAAGCAACCACTTTATATTGACATAAAAAATTAGTTCAAAACCGCCTAGGTGTATTTGTGCTGCAAATGTAAACCGGGGAAAGCATTGACGTGCTATCGCAAACAAGGGGCCGTCTGACAATTCCACCGACTGGGTTAAAAAGTCAAATGTATTTAAATAAAAATTACTTTTAATATTTAAAATAACACACTGTCAAATTGTAAAGCTTGTATTGCGCATAGTGAATTACTACAGATGAGATTTTGACTTCCTTTATATGTACAGTACACAATTATTTACTTATAAAAGATCCCTGGAAAGGGTTTTTTTCATGTTCCAACGGTTGTAGTACGTTGCTAGATACAAAACTGACTTACTACAGGTTAGATTTTGCCAATATCTCCCTTACGGTATGTACAGTACACAAATATATATATTATTTTTAAAACTACAGTAATTCACCAAAAGGTTTTTTTTTAATGTTCCACAGGTTGTAGTAAGTTGTGAAATTTTGCCAGTATCTCCCTTACTGTATGTACAATTCTCAATTGACCTATTGGTAAGCCCCGCCCCCCTTAGTTACTGTTGCTCCCTCAGACAAACAAACAGAGCTGCTCACTGTCTTACAATGACAGCTACAGTGTGAAAACCTTGTCCCACAATGTTTTTGCACAATTTTGGACACAAATGTTTAACGTGCGCGTTCCTTAACTTGCATTCATATCCTGGTCTGTTTGCATCATCAGTAAGATCTGAGTTTGGTCTTTTAATAGGCTTGTTGGAGATGAGCAAAATTTGCGCAGAACCAATCACTGCGAGATGCATGCCTGATTTCCTGATGCCAATCTGATTTCATGTGATTGTATTTAAATTGTGCTTGAATATTCCCAAACACTATGACTGTGCGATCTCTGTGTGAGATATGTGATTGTTGTCATATTTCTATAAAAATCTAAAATACATGTTTATATTAAAGTAGAAATATGCCTTTTCGTATTAAATAGCAAGCACTTTGGGTGTCTTGTTCATCATATTTATATTTATATAAAAGCAACAGAACTGAAATTATATCACATTTATTAGCAGCACAGCATGAGTGAGAATAACGTGATATCCGCCTTTGATCTCGTTGGTATCTGTTCCACTTGGGAGAGGGCAGAACTACGTCCGTCTTGACTGCGCTTATTTCACTCCTCCCCTCACTGCAGCCGCCTACATTTTAGTCGAGGCGCATCTCAAACAAGTCTAATAGCTGTTATTGTGTTAGTGCACTACTGATCGAGCCGCGTAATGTATTTTCTTTAACTGATTTCTGAGGGAAACAGCCTGAAACCTTGCGCATTCGTTCATATTCTACATCTGCTTAACTGTCGATATAGTTTGCATAATCATCAATAAAGTGTATTCTGAGATCTGAGGTCTTATATCGTTGGGGAATCCTGGAGTGTGACATATGAGGGGAACCCCAGTATTACAGCACAGCATCACACAAGCCATGATACAGAGTTACAGAAACTAAACCACCGAAAGCAATATATGTCTTCCTCAGATGTAATGATAGTTCTGTATTTCAATGTTGGGTAAAAGAGCATTATAATCTCCTTTGTGGTAGAGAAAGCTGCTTGCATGTAGGCTACGGGAAACAGCGAAGATGTTGAATTAAACATACAAACAATCAAGCGTTTCCACGTTTATACTGGCCCCCGATAATCAAAACTTCTACTAAGCGCTTGCTCCATTTCTGCAAATCAGTTTTTGTAAATGAATGACTTGATCCACATATGGCCTTCATCAACAGCGGCTTGCGCCACCTGCTGGTGAGCGACTGACATCAGCTGGAGATCATGCATCGGTGCTCCACTGCTATTCCTGCGGTTCCGAATGTGCAACGCTGAATTTTCTGCCGAATTTTAACCACTGAATTTGTGGAAGCGAATTTGGAAAGTGAAATAAAATGACCGAAATTTGCCTGTCGAACATTATACATCGTATTTTTAAACAGACTGAATATTTTGGAAGTGAATTCTGGAAGGTGAATATGAATTGTTGAATTTTTAATTATGAAAGTGTGTGTGAAATATTCACAGCTTAAATAAACAACTGTGTTAAATTTCAGGACCTAAAAATGCAAGCCCTGGAAATACAAGGCATTAAAATGCAAGCACTGTTAATTGCAATGCATCTTTTTTTTCGATTTGTGGAATTCAGCATGCTTTATGTTTCAAAAACTATTGTCATTATTCTGCTTCCATACCCCAACAAGAGGTTGTCATGCATGCAAGGTCAAAAAACACTTTCATTCTCTCATAATATTCATTTATTTTTACCTTACTTGCTCAACGACTCCCAAAAGATTCACTCAACAATTCATTTTTCCAAACCCCTCCTTTGCGTGACGCTAATCTGCTGTGACTGGTCTCATTTCTATTTCATCATGCCTGTAATGCCTGATAAGCAGAGTTTGTGAGTGCACTGCTGCTTTGTGTACAGCGTTACCGGGGAAACAGTTATTTTTAACGCTCCAAAAGCAGCACCTAGTGGCAAAGAATTAATTTGCATTTTCATTCAGACCAACCTGAAAAGACCAACAAGTGGGCGGGCAATATGCTAATGTTTCATGGGATTCCTTTTAAAAACGACTAATTTCAATGACTTAGAGTCTACTTTTTCTTTTGAGAGACAATAACTTTATACACGGTGCACTTTCAGATTTAATACTTTGCAAGATGTTTTTACTCACTTAGATCTGTGTTACACACTGCATGAAAGGTAATTTTCAAAAATCCATAACAGGGGCACTTTAATTGATGGACTGGAGTTGTGTGGATTACTTGCTGTTTATTGTGATGTTTTTATCAGATGTTAGGACTCTAATTCTGACGGCACCCATTTACTGTAGAGGATCCACTGGTGAGCAAGTGATGCAATGCTACATTTCTCAAATTCTGTTACCATGAAGAAACAAACTCATCTACATCTCGGGTTGATTGAGGGTGAGTACATTTTCATTTTGGGTGAACTATTTCTTTATTAAACTATTTGGGAATTTTGATTACTTGGACTTTCAATGAAGGAACAGTAAATGACCACAGAATTTTCATTTTTGGGTAACTACACATCAGTCATTATGTGTTGCCCAGTTTTCTGGCCAATATGAAAGACTTTGTAGAGTCTGAGGTGCAGATCTCTTACCTGCGGCAGGTGCAGCTGCAGCCCCTCTCTCGGGATGGGTTGGCGGGACGGGGTCTGGTCCAGTTGCATGTTGAAGAGCGCAGACAGAGCAGCTTGGGCAGCCCGGGCTTTAGCGAGTTTCTTATTTCGACCCGAGCCCTCAAACGTCTGTGAGTCCACGGTCACTGACATCACAAAGTTCTTAGCATGGCTCTCCCCGCTCTCCGACACAAACTCATATTTGAGGCCCGGCCGCAGCTCGTTGAGGATCATGACGGGGTTTTTGCCGCTGGTCGAGGAGGAGAAGGAGGAGGGCGGCGGTAGCGGTGCCTGCACGAGGCTGTTCGTACCTGGCGCCTGGGGCACGGGATACTCTCCCAGCGGTTTTAAGGAGCCGTTGCCGTTGGAGCCCAGAAAAAACGTTTCCTCAGACGGTGCCGGCGTCTCAAACCCGTTGAAGAGCATGTCAGGGAAGTCAGCCTGGTCGGAGGTGAAATCCGTGTTGACGGTGAGCGTACGGCCCATGGCCAGGTGCGCCTCGGACGCGTTTGGGAACTGCACGAAGGAGCGCAGCGCCTTCTCGGCGGCGTTCAGCTTGGCCTTTTTCTTCGTAGGTCCCGAGCCCTCGAACAACTGACCGTTAACCTCAACGGTCATGACGAAGACCGGCGCGTGGACCGGGCCGGTCTGCGAGAGCAGCTTGTATTGCAGACCCGGTTTGATCTCGTTCAGCTGCATCAGGGCGTTCTTGGGCAGAACCGGCCCTGGCGTTTTCTTACGTTTCTTGGGTCTGAATTTGGAGTGCGCATGGCCATTGTTGCCCTCCTCCAGGGGCCGCTTGCGACCCCCTCCTCCACTACCATTGGGGAGCTGCTCCACCAGGCCAGCTCCCTCCTTAGAAGAGACGTTGTCCAGGTTGCGGTTTTCCTTTACGTCGGTGCTGCATGAACCTGCGGTGCCCAGAAAGAGTAACTTACAACGCCTTCGTTGCAGGATCTTGTAAATGTAAAATTTATAGATTCCTTTATCTTTCTTTGTAATCGAACAAGTGATGTGTGTTCCTTTTGTTGTGTGTGCCACAGGATTCTAGCATGACACATTTTTAGACTAATCTTGTGAAAAATCATTATGAGAGAAATTTCAGGAAAAAAAAAAACGATTAATTAACATAATTATGGAAGACCATGAGGTATAAAATCTAAATTATCATAATCATCAGTTTAATTTAAAGTACAGTTTCAGTTTTTCAGGCAATGGCCCGTTCAGAGTCAATCAATCATCTCGTTGGAGATAAAATATGTATTAATGGAGAACAAAAGCAAAGCTTTAAAAAGACTAATAACGACTTAAATGAGTCTCATTTTGAGGGATGATGAATGTTCTTTTTCAGGTCCCTTCATATAAGTGGTTATGAAAATACCAATAAACCTGTATGAACAATAAAAATTTTAAATATTAGTAATGTTTTTAGTGTGATGTTTTGTGAATATTTCCTTAAATCAACCAATCAAGCATTATTTCAACCCAAAAAAATCAAAAGAAAGAATAAGTAATTGTAAATAAATGATTAAATAGTAATACTGCAGTCAGTTACTTTAAAATACTAATAAAATACTAAAAACCTAAAATAAACAAACAAGCCTACATGCAATTATTAATTTTGGCACTTTGTGTGGATGACATTTTATAATTATGTAAAACTGCTTTTCACTCCGTTTCAATAAGGTTTTAGAAATCAATTTAAATAAATGCTGTAACATTATTAAAAATATAAATGTATAAAAATAAGGCAACATTAAATTGCATGCATTAATGTGTTAACTGTGACAGTAAAAACAATAAAATAAAATAAAAATAAACTGGCCTTAAATTACATTTAGTTTATTAATATTATTTTATTTTGATTTTGGGGTGAAACAGAACCTGGACAATTTTTAATGAGACTTATCTCATGTGTGTATATTCACAGGTCACAACAGTTTTGCCTTAATAAGCAGACGAAACACACATCATCATGTCCTGTTGACAAAGCGGATGGAACTTTGGCTAAATTTTCATTTATAACATCCTTCAGCAAAAGCTCGCTAGGTTACTGCTTTCAGTGCTCTGGTAGAGAGAGAATAGCATCCGTGAACAGTAGGGGAACAGAGTAAGAGCTCTCTGCAAACAGTAGGAACAACAGGGTGGATAAGGGAGTGGGTGCAAGGCAGGAGGAGAAATAAAATGAAGATATCTGAGAAGAGAGAAAGCTGTGAGAGAAAACACAGGGGGGAGCAAGAAAGACAACGTGGAGGAGAAAGAAAGAAAAAGAGATACAAAGAAGAGAGAAATATACAAAACAGTCTGGAGCAGAATCTGAAAAATCAAAACCCTTCTTATGTGTGTGAATGCACATATCCATGTTACACACACACACACACACACACACACACACACTCTTGTACTCTCTTCAGCTTGTGTAATCAATTTCACCTTGTGATCAAGTCTGGCCTAAATGATGGAAAACACTCTTGCTAAAACAACAGCTTTGTTCCAAAACCTAGTGAGCTGCCTACTTAGGTGGCATTTTAAAGCATCATAAGCCACCCAAATGATACTGTGTGCATATTCAGTCTCATAATTGATTGTGACAAACTCCATCTAATACTCTACAATAATTCATTCTGTATCAGAAAGTGTTAAAAAACACGCAAACTAATTACAAATTGACTAACTTACACAGTATTAGTGTTTGCTATGTATTTTTATGATTATGAGATTAATGTCAAATCATTTCAGTCAAATCTGTGCTTTGTGTGAGGATCACTACTTGTATGATGCTCCGTATCTAGAATCTTACTAAAGTGAGGTTCAATTTCAATTAAGAAGCAGACAGCAAGACAGGTCGCTAGGTTTCAGAATAAAGCCAATGTTACACTGAAAACAATGAAACCCTAAGATTTATGCAATGCAAATTAACTTTAACAGCCCTGGAAAAACAAAAACAGTTTTTTTTGTTTTTGTTTACTATAGATGTTCAAGCTGTCAGTTTAGAAAGATTCTTTGTAATTATTTGTGAAATTTACTAGCAATTTCTCAGTTAAAATAATTTCTAATGCAATTATTTCAGTACATGTAAAAGCAAACACAACAGGATCTTTCACCTATACACATGAACTATAAAAGCACAAGTACACAGAAGTCTGGTAACACTGAGGTGCACCAGCTAATTTTGTGTGCATTAGCGGAGTCAAAAAGGCCACATGCTGATTCTCAATAGGTGGACAGTAATGCAGTCAAATGCACTTCTTGGTCAAAATGGTCAAAGCTTTCTGAAAGTCCTATGGAGAAAATCAATGGAAAAATACTGGCTGCTAAAAAAAAAAGAAAAAAAAGTGGGCAAAAAAAACTTTTTTATTATTAGTCATCGGGGTGGAAAATCTGGTGCTGAATGAATATAACCGTCGCTCTTGCCAAGCAATGAATCGCTGTGCATAATCCTTTACTTTCCTGCTAACATCTAAACCTGATAGAGAAATATGCACTGTCACATGAAGAAAGCTTTTGGATATCAAGTATGCTTATCGGAAGAAAATCTAAATAAGAAAGTGTCCGCTTCACTACAGATCCGTAATAAATGACGGGACCCTCCATTGTCAGTGGCTCTGAACAGAAGCGGCTGAGTGACGGGACAATAGAGGGTTAGATTTCCTCTGGGTTAACAACTCTTCCCAGAATCTTCTATTCACAGCACTGCTGAATGAAGACGATCGGGACTCTGAGACACGGAAAGAACGCTGTGTATTTCTTCAGCCTTGAATCCGATCAGTCTTCTTTGATCACATTCACGTAAAGCCCAATGAATTAGGGAATGCAACATTTCTATGTCAACATCATTCATTACTCATAGTTTTTTTCATTACCTTGTTTTAAAACACTGATAATTCTTTAGTGTGTTAAAACAAATGTAAATAAAATTCAAAATTAATTTTCAATTATTTAGCTACCCTTTTTTCTCTACATTTGCAATGGCATAAAAATTAGTACTTAAGGCAAAAATGAAAATTGTCATCATTTACTCACTTTCACGTCATCTCACTTTTCTTTATTTAGATAAAAGGCAATAGGGTCCAATGTAATTTGAACACCAACTTTCTTCAAAATATCTACTTTTGTGTGTCAAAGTCGTAAAAGGACATGATGGTGAGTAAATGATGACAAGTCAATAGAAATTATTTTCATTATTGTGTTTTCTGGTCATGTTCTTATTTTCAGGAGCATGTTGTGCTGTATGTGGATACATCTGACAAACAGTCTGTCTGATACATGTTTAAATGAACAAATATTTAAATATTTATATCCATAAAAGACATTAATGTCAGCCAAAATTCATTGTTTTTGTTATTTCATTGACTATTATATACCATTTTAGTTTTGTAGTCTTACACTACAAAAGTCAGAACTAAAAGTTATCATCAAAAGACAAACGGCTGAACTGTGGCCTGAACTATCTGCTTGCTTTTTAATGCCATGCAAGATTCTTTTGTCTGCTTTTATAGCAAAAAACTGTATTTGAGTAAAAAAAAAAAAAAAAATTGAAATCAAACATTGAAGATCCTTTTCCCCCCTAAAAATCCCTCAAATAAATTCGGATTAACTTGATTAAAAAAGTTAATTGTATAATTTTTTTTTCAATCGAATAAACAGAATAAAACAAAACAATAAAAAGGAGTAGGAAATCCCAATACATAAAATATATTTGTCAGCCAAAGTGCTCATGTGGGAGGGTTTCTGAATGAACTGAAGATGCAATATAAAAATTCTGTCTCAACAGGATGTGACCCTTGCACATCTCTTTTGTGTGTGCCAGTGGGATCGTTTAGTGTAAGGGGTGTAGAGAGGGACGGGAAGGCACATGAACCGTTCATTAAGTGACACACTAGTTAAGGGGAGTGTGCAGGGCTCTGTGCTGGAATGGAGGGTTTGGGGTTCAGACTCGAGCACTCACTCATGTTCTCCTCCTCATCAACATCCATGGTGGCGAAACGCCTCGACTGGCCCTGCGCTTGCTGAGCCCCGGCCACACCTGACAGAAACAGACAGATCATCATTAGCTGTTTGGTGTGTGTGTGTGTGTGTGTGTGTGTGTGTATGTATATATATATATATATATATATATATATATATATATATATATATATATATATATATATATATATATATATATATATACACACACATACATACATACATATATACACACACACATACATATTACTGAGGCTTCTTTTCAAAATTAATGTCATTTTAAAAGTACATCAAAATAGTTTTTATTTCAAATTAATAATATTTCACAATGCTATTTTACTGTACTTCTGATTGCAGCCTTGTTGAGCATAAGAAGCTTCTTTTCATAATTTAAAATAAAAACTATTTTGATATACTTTAAAAATGTTATTTATTTCTGTGATGAAAAGCTGAATTTTCAGCATCATTACTCCAGTCTTCAGTGTCACATAATCCTTCAGAAATCATTCTGATTTGATGCTTAAGAAACATTTCTTATCATTATAAATGTTGAAAACTGTTGCACTGCTTAATATTCTTGTGGAAATGATAATAAATTAAAAAGTAAATTATGTAGACTTTATAAAGTAATTTATATTTCATAAATTATAAATCATGCATATTGATTTTCCATGAGTTATTACCATAAGCTAAATTTCCATTGTTCTACGCATAAGCAAAAACTATAGCATTACAGAAAATGTGCATGTCTTTTCCATGCCTGAAAAATACATGTATTTTACAATACAACCAAAACTGTTTCTGTGGGACTGTGGGAATATTATTCCATGTGAATATTAAAGGGACAAATTCAAGAAGACAAATACACTCCCCTCCAATCATTAGTCTCACTGAAAATTACACTTTACCAAAAGAGCTGGTGTTGCAAGTATCAAAGAGAGAGTATTGGCAGTCATATAATGTCTGTAAATAATGGCATCATGCATCCCGAGCTGCTTTAATTAGACAGGCGAGTGGAGCAGTGCGAACAAGAGGAAAAGAAGAGGAGAGGAGAGGTGAGAAGAGGACAGAAATGAAAGACGAGAGCAGAGAATAGGATAGAAGAGGAATGAAACACCATTGACTGGGAGGTTAAGCCTACAGTAAGTGTATAAATATTCAGCAGGAGAAACTAATCTTTGAGAGAAAGGGCCGTGCTTGACAGGCCGTAATAGCAGGAGCAGTCTATTGTGACTTTAATATCCATTCGATTAGACCTCATCTTCAGCTGCCTCGGAGGAAAAATACAGTTATTGACATCAACGGGCTTTTAGTCCCCTTGACACGGATGCCGCTTGAGTTCAGGTGAAAAATACAACACAAACACATGAGGAAAATTCAACATTTCAGCTCATAATAGAGCAGAGATGCAGGGCTGCGTTGACTTGAGGCTATAGTGAGGCGGCTTTTATACGTCGATGTGAGACAGAGCCAATACGAAGAGCTTCTAGATTAACTGAAAGAAAAGACGCTGTCAAGGGAATAATGTCAATATTTCTGCTTTCTCTTTCTTCATAGACACATTTTAAAGGGTTTGTTCACGTGAAAAATCAGCATTTTGTCATCGTGTTGTTCCAAACCTGTACGATTTACTTTCTTCTTTCATGAAACATAAAAGGTAAATTTACAGTAAAGGAACCTAAACAATAGTAAAAAAAAAAACCCTCTTCACCCTCCATACAAGTCTTATGACAAATAAGGATGCTTAAAATAATGAAATGGGGAAATCTAGTAAAAATCTAATGAGGTTAAATGGTTACGCCAAGTCCTTAGACTTCGTATTCAATTTCATGTGGGTTTCAATAATTAGATGAATTTTTTTTTTTTTACTAAACGCACACAAAACATTATTTTAAAAAATGTAAAAAAAAAAAAAAAATACAGGCCAAAAATTTTGGCAACAACAATGTATTCTTGTGGTTTTCATTTGGAATTTGAAAACGTGACACGCCATGTAATATCTTAAAATAAATAAATAAATTACATATGCAAATATATAAATTGTATATTTACATGTACATGCATACATAATCTTATATTTATTATTTTTAAATATATATATTTACCAAAATAATGTAGAAATTATTTCATATATTTTATTTTATATTTATACTTATCATTTAATTATTGTGTGTGTATGTAATGCATATATGCACACTGGTTATACCACCAGTGACTTCATCATATTAATACACAATATTAATATTTTAAACACAAACGCTTTAATGCCTATTTGAAGAAATAATATTCCAAACGAGATTTAGATTTTGTTTTCAGTTTTACAATCTCTGGCCAGTTATACCATCTTGACATTTTTGCACCCATAAATTAAAACAATAATTATAACTTTAGTCTAGAAATCGAAAGTCACTGTCTGAAATAACTTAATATATAAGGGCCATAAAAAAAAAAAGAATAAAAAAGCATGATGTCACTGACCAAAGCATTGAGCAACACCTACACCTCTATCAGTACTAAAGCACAGACGCTCTATGTAAGATGGAAAGCCATGAAATCCAATGAAAGCCATTACAAAGCACATAAAGCAGCCAATCACAGCTCTCTGCTTTCGCTTTGGCCCATTCTTCATGGGCGACACTTTCTTAAGCTAAACTAAATGGCCTAATTAATCTGGTCTAATGGTGGGTGACATCAAATATGCTACCACAATTATTATCCTATTAAAGATTAATATTCCATAAGAAAATTGAAAAGAGTCAGGGGAGTGGTGTTGTGGGAGTATTTGTCTGAGCGGAGCTGAAATTTCAGCGGGCGTCAAACGGCTCCTTGATTTTCATCTCTCTGCTCTTTTCTGCTCTTGCTGGTCCACTAATGGTCTACGGTGTAATGAGCGGCTCCGAGACTCGGGTTCGCTTTGTGTCTGTCGCTTTTGATTTAGCTTCCTCTGCTGTTCTCATTTTGCCCATGAATCCATAAACAGCATTGAGATCAGCTTCAATACAAGTCGTAGACAGAAAAGCGCGTAAGGGTGCGGTGATGGCTGGATGCGTCATCTGCATAAAGCACAGGTGACTGGAGGGCATGAAGGTCACTGCCTCAGCTCCACTTCACGTCTTTAGTGGAAGCGACTGATGCTGTGACTGATCACAGACCAAAAACTGTAAGTTTGAAGTTAACCTATATATATATATATATATATATAAATAGCACAAAAATAAAACCTGGTAAAAATAATAGTTTTAAAAAAAAGTACAAAAAAAAAAGAATAAATAATTAAATAAATAAATGGTTTAAAATAATAAAATATATATTAAAAAATTCATTAAAATAACCACCTTTATCTAAGCAAAATAACTTAAATTTTAATCAAATGGAAATTAAATGACTAGTTGTGTTTGTTTAACTTTTTTGTTTCTGCCATAGAATTTAAAAAAAAAGTTAATTGCGACTTTCTATCTTTCAATTCAAACTTTTTTTTCCTCACAATTCTTAGTTAACATTTTGCAATTTTGAATGTATAACCCAGAACTCTCTCTCTCTCTCTCTTTCTCTCTTTTTTGGAATCCTGAGTACATCTCGCAATTTTTATTTTTGCCACAGAACAAAAAATGTAAAAAAAGGCAATCACAACTTTTTACCTCACAGAACTGCAAGGAAAAAAGTCTGGACTGTGAAATAAAAAGCTGCAATTATTTATATATATTTTTTCATTTTCTCACATGGTGGAAACAAGCTTCCATAGTAGTGTGTCCATGACAGAAATGACGTTATTTTATCTATTTTGTTTTACATATTTATGTAGTTTATAATTATATTTATAAAAAAAACTAAAAAATAAAACAATATATATAAAATATATACATATTTCAGCATACATAAAAAATGCACTTCAGTTTAGATACTAATTCTCACTATTAACTAGATGATTATTATTTGCATGCATATTACTAGCATCATATCGGCTGTTTATTAGTACTTATAAAGTATATTTTAATGCCTTATTCTGCATGAACATATTTTAGATCCCTTAATCCTACACCATACCTAAACTTAACAACTACCTTACTAACTATTAATAATCAGTAATTAGGCATTTATTGAGGTGAAAGTTGTAGTTTATATAGTGAGAATTGGTCCCCAAACTAAAGTGTGACCAAAAATAGGCTACATAATAGAAGAACCTACATTGGTCATTTGTGCCACATTCATTTCTGTTGGGATGCTAGAAGGCGGTTCACTAGGTGTTGGACCAGAGTCACAGACTACAGAGTAACCACTAGAAAGCCGTTGACACTGGAACTCAAGCCTGGTCACATTTGGCTTGTTTCTGTGGGCTCTGAGGGCAGCGAGAGGAGATTACAGGATTTCCTGTTTGCACAGCTGTGTCATGTCCCTCCATCTCTGAGTACACACAGCCCAGAGACAGTTTAACTAGCAGCTGGACACACAACAGTTCATTAATGTAACTAGTCAAACACACAAACAGAGACCAGCATCTGCTGTTTCAGAGGATCCTGAAGCCAACTTAACTCCCAGCATGAATTTCTCAGAGTGCATCATATCAGGACACTGAGAGCAAGCGCTTCTGCAATAACAGAGAAACAGCAATCCGATATGAAAGCAAAAAATAACAAACCTCTGCTCATCTGGCTGATGCAAAAGTGCAGGACTGTGAAATACAGTTATCTGGGAGATGTACATGCACTCTCTGATTTGTTTTTCATTCATCTCGCAAGGCTGTGTGGAGGAGATGTTTAATACATCTCTCTCTGTGTCTGGCTTTAAGACTATACAACTTGAAAAATAAAGCTCTAATTGTCTTCTTTTAAACGATAAATCAACTACACACATAATCCACAGAGATTAGGAAAGACCACCATTTGAGTTCAAGTATGTTATTTCCATGGCTCTTAATACTTGAAATTCTGTCATTATTCATTAATCCTCATGTCATTTTAAACCAGCATGTGCTTATTTTTTCTGTAATAAAAATAGACATTTCTTTAAAAAAATCTATTTTAACAGCTTTTTATTTATTTATTACATACAAAAACATTCATACTCAATGGTTCATAAGCCATTCAATAGCTAGATGTGAGGAATGGACCACAATTGGGCCATTATTCCTGGAAAACCTGCCGCTACTTAAAACAAATTATTCACCTTCTTGTATTACTGAACTAGCATGCAGCATTCAACACATTCAAAGTGACTTGCATTACATTCAAGATATACATTTTATCAGTTCATGCATTCCATGGGTTCGGTTTCCAGGGAATGCATAAACTGGATAAAAGCATTTGTCAATGCATAAAAATGTATGAAAAATATAGATAAGAACCAATGGCATTACAAAAGGCCAAATTTTCAGTGAATATTGATTTCAAAATTACAGTCCATTCCCCACACAAAACACAAAAATAGTGCTGTCAAACGATTAATCGCATGCAAAATAAAAGTTTTTGTTTACATAATATTTGTATGTGTAAAGCGTATATTTATTATGTATATATAAATACATACACATACATGTATATATTTCAGAAAAATGTTATTTTTATATATTAAATATGTTTATTTAAAATACAAATTATATGAATATAAATATAGACGTAAATATTTTCAAATATATATATACTGTATGTGAGTATATTTATATATACATAATAAATATATACAGAACACATATTACACAAACAAAAACTTTTATTTTGGATGGCGCACTACACAAAAATAACACTTTTGAATGAGGGCGAGTAAATAATGATCATTTTTATAAACTGTCCCTTCAAATAATCTGGATTCAGGCAGATTTATTGAATAGAAACTGCTGTTTGTGTACCTGTCACTGTATGTAACTTGCACAGTCTTTTCATACACTTGGTGAATAGTTTGCACCATTATTTTATGATTGCATTTCACATTATTTCTTCATTAAAACATATTTTGCCACAGATAGTAAGTTTAAAATGATTTTTTTCTGCTATACATCGCCCCACTGCTTACACATACAGTATGAAAGCAGGAACACTGTCCATATAAGCACCAAAATGAATTTTCACCACAGGGGAAGAGGTGAAATCAAACTCACACAGGTGATATTTTCTGGTTTGCACATGGCTTCAGTGGAAAAACGCATACAGAGGTGATTTAGCGGCATGTTTGGCATTGTAATTGCCAAAAGCATTCCCCGCTCTCAGGTCTTATCTTTCAAAGATGCGATTTAGTGCAGACTAATGTGCGTTTCGGAATGAAAGCATGTTTGACGAGCCATGGGCGGCTCTTAATGAAAGAGGAAGAGAAGAAAGAGGGGGCTATTCACCCTGAGAGTCTTTAATGCCATCAGCGAGCTCAGATTCAAATGAAGACGGATCTGCAAGAGTTCAGATCTCTGTGTGAGTGGCTTACAGGACACAGACATCCATCCGCAGTGTCAACATCACAGCGAGATGAGGGTGAGGGCATTCACCGTGATCTGCCACTTCAGAGCCCACTATGTAATTTCGGCAAAGTGGCCTGTGGCTGGTATTGACAGACAGATGAAAGGTATCACGCCCAGGGCACTTTGGCCTGAACACCTGAGAACATTCCATCATCGTCTTTAACTTTAACTGCGGCTGTCATGAGTCATGCTGTTACAGAGAGGCAAAAATAAAAGAGAGATGGTCCCGCATGCACATTAAATCACATCTATTTCCACTAAACTTCAAACTCGGGTTGTGACTAATTCACGAGTACAGGGTGATTTCCAGACTTTGAAAAGTCGGTCAGGGTAACAAGAAGACTTTATCAAAAAAAATGTAAAATCTTGTGCTGTGCAATAAAAGGCATAGAGAACTGATATTGTATTAGAGCAGTATTTTCCATTTGCCTAGTGTGTGTGTACATATACAATGTCTCGTAGCTGAAAATGAAATCTATTTAACAATCAAGTAATATAATCGTATTATCAAAATTATTTTATTACTCAAACTCAAATGTATATACTGTATGTATTGTTTGTGTGTGTGTATGAAATGAAATCTATAACTATTAAATAATATTATAATATTATTATTTAAATAATAATATTTATTTAAATTTATTACTCAAACTCAAAATCTTACTGTTAAGACCAAAGACAAAAAGTTATGTGGACCGTGTGTCAATACTATGGATGCCAATATAAAACAGGGTATTGTATGAACTACTTTTATGGATTTTTTTTTTTTTTTTGTCATTTTGGTGCATAACAGTACAAATTACCCTTTGTACATTTGTAATTACCTTTCCACATTAGCTTTATGGAAAAGGCCAACTAGGACATTCTACTTGACATGCTAATTTATGTATAGCGAATACTCAAAGAAGGAATGAAGGATATTGTGAAAAAACCAATGCACTTAATATTCATAAACAAGCGCCTCTAAATCTTAACCACATTAGTTACTCTTCAGCATGCACCGTACGCATTTTCTGCATGTACTGTATGAAAGTGTATGGGCCTCTGTCAACGTGAGTCAAACACAAGCCCTCAGGACAAATAAATTCAGCTCTCCAAATAAATTTAATAATACTGCTGCTGATATGAGTTCTTGCTCTCCGCCTGCCTGAACGCCAATTACTGTGCTCTAATAGAGCGCCGGGGGGCAGGGTGGCCAAGATCCCAACATGTGTCAGCTGCAGCTGATGGAACGCACTGCTACCACCAGACCAGAGACTTCAGCACCACGGACAGGGCTTCAGCCAGCAAACCATGCACAACCACAGACCAATGACCTCACTTCCTGTAGAAGACACACTCAACTCAGAATGTAGTACATAACATCTGCTTACCAGTTAACAGGAATTTTCCACTATAAAAACGACCTCTTTGAGAGTTTAGACAACAGATACAGAAACAAAAAACACAGTGTTTACATCCAAAACATGGAAAATGCTGCGGCCTTAGTGTAAGGAGTGGAAAGGCATCAGGTTTCATACTTGCATAACATCTGGTCAATTTTATAAATAATAATTATTCTTTTATAAAGAATCCAGCACTGTCTAAAAGTCTAGTTGACACTGTTAAAATAAAATGGCATTTGTCAAAGAAATGAAATTAATCAATCCATAAATTATTCCTTTCTTTTCACCTCATGATTCCATTTCTACTGAGAAATAAGCAATGTGGTCATTAAATATGACCTTAATTGTCAAAAGTGTTGTCATGTCTAAAAATAAAAGAAATAAATAAATAATAAAAGAAAAACTTATAAAAGTTGTATAAATAAAAATAAAACACATTTTACATTTATTTTCACACACACATATATATATGTATATATATATATATATATATATATATATATATATATATATATATATATGTGTGTGAAAATAAATGTAAAATGTGTTTTATATATATATATATATATATATATATATATATGTGTGTGTGTGAAAATAAATGTAAAATGTGTTTTATTATTTATTTATACAACTTTTATAAGTTTTTCTTTTATTATTTATTTATTTCTTTATTTTTAGACGAACGGCAACTGAAGTACAAAGCCTATAATTTACATAAATAATAATTTAGCATTCAGATATGATACATCGCAAATATGGAAATATTATGGAATATTTGGATTTGTGCCGAATGAGAGAGGTAGGATACACGAGCACAAAGCTCCATTTCGCAAACAGTTGAGTGTGCAAGCCTTTAAAGTATACTCCTTTGTCAGTCTATGTGAGAGACGCGTTCAGAATCAGCACATGGTCACTGTCTAGGGGCTTTGTTTTCAAGTGCGTAACTCATGGCATTCGCTGTTCTTCTGCTGGCGGTTATCAAACAGTGCTGCATTACTGCGGGCGTCCCCTTCTGGATTGAGGATGAATTGCCTGTTTTCGTTATAAGGCCGTATACCGCGACGCCCGTACCGTGACGGTTCGGTATGAATACATGTACCGTGCCACCCCTAATATATATATTTATATAAAATATGAAAAAAAAAATGTACGTGTGTAATAGACAAGACATTTAAAGTGAAAATGAAAATAAATTATTTTATATCATAATATGTTTTCTTTTCACCTTACGATTTAATTTCTACTGAGAATTAAGCATGGTGTTTATTAAATATAACCATGGTTATGTCTAAAACTCAGTTTAATCTATTTTTGAACACTAGACATGACATTATTGCGCCTAGGAAGCTGAAACTAGCTTCCTTCATACAAAAACATCTAACTCACTGATTTGTTTCAGACGATGGTTATGAATATTCTCCAGCTTTTGAATTTCACTGTTCCAGCAACATCAAGGTTTTCCAAAGGATGTGAGGGATTTTGAGAAGGCTGGAGCTTGAGCTGAGAGGAGAAACTCTCTTTTACTGTGTTAGTGGATTTAATGACTGACAGCTGGCTGTTCATCACACTGCACTAGAGTTGAAAGAATGGCCAGCAAGGAGAAAGAGCACAGGATGAATTTTTTATATGATAGTTTTATGTGAGATTGCTTTCTGTGCAGGAGATAAGCTGAAGGCTGAAGAAAAGCTGAAGGAGTAGGAGACGGTGAAGATCATCATCTTCAATCCCTCCATGTGTACATAAATGTATGCAAACACATACAGAAATCAGATTTACCATAAAACCTTTTACACACAATCCCTCTCTCCAAAAGCAGCGGGCAATTTTATCATGGTGTAAGTGATTTTATAATCACAATATCAGCATTTCACAATAGTTACTTGAAAAGAAAAAGTATATATATGAAAGGAAATATAAATATATATATAAAATTTTATAAATGATTCTTAATATGTACATGTAATGATATACAATATACTGTGTGTGTGTGTGTGTGTAACTGTTTAAATAAAAATAAAAACTGTAAAAATAAACACTTATATAAAAATATTATCAGAATCAGAAAGAGCGTTTATTGCCAAGTATGCTTGCGCATACAAGGGATTTGTTTTAGTGTCATAAGCTTCCAGTTCACAGAGACAACAACGACACACAGACAATAAAATAAGATGAGAATAAAAAACACACATTTGTAAATATAAATAAACAAAAAATTGAAAAAGAAAAATAATTTTAAACATAAATGATTGTATGTACAGTTGTGCTATAGATGAGAATGGAATAGAATAGAAGGAGATGCAGGGATTAACTAGGATGGAGGTGGTAGCAAATAAATATAAGGTTATTGCATAATGGGGGGGGCATTTAACTGTTCATAAAGTGGATTGCCTGGGGGAAGAAACTGTTCTTGTGCCTGGCTGTCCTGGTAACTGGGGCTCTGTAGCGCCGGCCAGATGGCAAAAGTTCAAAAAGGGGATGGCTTGAATGTGAGGGATCCAAAGTGATTCTCTGAGCCCTTTTCTTCACTCTGGATGTATACAGTTCTTGAAGGGAGGGCAGGGGGGTACCGATAATCCATTCAGCAGTCCAAACCGTTCTCTGTAGTCTTCTGATCCCTGATTTTGTAGCTGAGCCAAACCAGACAGTTATTGAAATGCACAGGACAGACTCAATGACGGCTGAGTAGAACTGTTTCAGCAGCTCCTGTGGCAAGTTAAACTTCCTCAGCTGGCGAAGGAAGTACAACCTTTGTTAGGCTTTTTTTTACAATGTAAATCAGAGTTGATGTGAGTGTCCCAATTCAGGTCCTGAGAGATGATGGATCCCAGGAACTTAAATGTCTCCACTGCAATCACAGTGCTGTTCCTGGTGGTGAGTGGGGAGAGTGCAGTGGGGTTTCTCCTGAAGTCCACAATCATCTCCACTGTTTTGAGCGTGTTGAGCTCCAGGTTGTTAAGACTACTCCAGACAGCCAGCTCTTTAACCTCCTGTTTGTAGGCAGATTTGTCACCACCCTGGATGAGGCCAATAAGTGTGGTGTCATCTGCAAACTTCAGGAGCTTGACAGGGGAGTCTCTAGAGGTGCAGTCGTTGGTGTACAGGGAGAAGAGCAGTGGGGAGAGAACACATCCCTGAGGGGCGCCAGTGTTGGTGGAGCGGCTGTTTGACATGAATTTCCCCAGTCTCACTAGTTGCTGCCTATCTGTCAGAAAGCTGGTGATCCACTGACAGATAGAGCTAGGGACAGAGTGCTGGGTTAGTTTGGTCTGGAGTAGTGTAGGGATGATGGTGTTGAAGGCCGAACTAAAGTCCACAAACAGGATCCTCACATAAGTCCCTGATTTGTCCAGGTGTTGCAGGATGTAATGCAGTCCCATGTTGACTGCATCATCCATGGACCTGTTTGCTCGGTAAACAAACTGCAGGGGGTCCAGTAAGGGTCCAGTGATGTCCTTCAGATAAACCAGAATCAGTTTTTCAAATGACTTCATGACGACAGACGTTAGAGCCACAGTTCTGTAGTCATTAAGTCCTGTTACCTTGGGTTTCTTTGGAACAGGGATGATGGTGGAGTGTTTGAAGCAGGAAGGGACTTCACACAATTCCAGTGATCTATTGAAGATCTGTGTGAAGATGGGGGCCAGCTGGTCAGCACAGGTTTTCAGACAGGCTGGTGACACACCGTCTGAGCCTGGTGCCTTCCTTCTCTTGTTCTTCCTTAAGTTCTGGCGCACATCTTCTTCACTGATCTGAAGTACAGGAATGGGGGAGAGGGGAGTTGCTGGAGGTTTTAATAGTTGTGTAGAGAGATGGTCAGGACAGGTGTGGGGGGTTTCAAATCTACAATAAAACTCATTCAGGTCTTATGCAAGTTGTTGATTCACCTCAGTGCTGGGGGATGGTGTCCTGTACTTGGTGATGGCTTTCAGGCCTTTCCACACTGAAGCGGAGTCATTGGAAGCAAACTGATCTTCCAGCTTTTTAGCGTAGGTCCTTTTAGCCACTCTAATCTCCTTATTCAGTGTGTTCCAGGCCTGACTGTACAAGACTCTGTCCCCATTTCTGTAGGCATCCTCTTTGGCCTGACGAAGATGTCTGAGTTTTGCTGTAAACCATGGCTTATCATTGTTGAATGTTATTTTTTTTATTTTACCTTTATTTAACCAGGATGAGACTCATTGAGATTAAAAATCTCTTTTTCAAGAGTGTCCTGGCCAAGACAGGCAGCAGTACAGCCATACATACATACAAACAAACATAAAATACACAAAAATAATAATAACATAAAACAACTGAAATAACAAACCCTTTAAAGTCAACCACAATCCTTAACACATCAGGCAAAACATCTACAGCCAGATGTGGCTGCCTCCAAGTCAGTTAACATCCTTTTAAAAGCGACCAATGAGACCAACTTATTGAGTTTCATGGATTTCTGTAACTTGATCCATGTAGAGGGAGCAGAATACTTAAACGCCTTTTTTCCAAGCTCAGTTCTAACCTTTGGAACAGACAAAAGGAAAAAATCCTGGGAACGAAGATTGTAAGTCCCGATATTATTTACACTTATGTAGGTCTGAAGATAGGATGGAAGTAGACCTAAGATAGCCTTATATATAAAGATATACCAGTGTTGAAGTCTCTGCGTTGCTAGAGAAGGCCATCCAACACGTTCATACAGTTTACAGTGGTGAGTGAGGACTTTAAAACCAGTGATGAACCTCAGAGCTCCATGGTATACAGTGTCCAGTGCATGCAACTTTGAGACAAAGCATGCTTGTATAAGACATCACCATAGTCAAGTATAGACATAAAAGTAGCAGCAACCAGCCTTTTTCTAGATTCAAACGAAAGACAGGATTTGATTCTGAAATAAAACCCTAGTTTAAGTTTTTAATCTTAAATGCATGTTAAATACGTCCTGGTAGGAATGCATACATCCTCACACAAACTAATGTAGGATGTTACAGTCTCCGTGAGTGAGCTCGTCCAGATCGGTGGTAGCAGCTTCAATAAAATAAAATAAAATATAATATAATATATATATATATATATATATATATATATATATATATATATATATATACACATATACATACACATATATACACACACACACACACACACACACGTATATATACATATATAAGTATATACATGTATATATACACACACACACAGTATACGTTAATGTTTTTTGAAAGCTACAAAAAACATTGGTGTTTACACTATAGATGTATTTAATGAACGAATGACACCTCACAACATGATAACTAATGAAACCGCATACAGACTCACAAAGCTTCAGTCGCAGTCTGGAGTACCGCAGTTTAAACCGTAAAGCACAAGCACATACTGCATCTAGTGTGGCAAAGCCCTACAGCACACACGCTTGTACATTACACCCGCCCACCCTGCATGTGCACTCAGGTATAAATCACCCGCATGTGTAGCTATGAAACACCAGGCGCTGGAGGAGGGCCAATAAATGGCTGCTCTCCCCAGAGTCCATCATTCCAAGGTCGAGTGACCGCCACACAGGGACAAATGACAGCCCACCTCCCCTATCAATCCACCTCACAGGCTTTAACAGATGCTTCAGGATCCTTTTCTTCTCAGATCCCCCTTCATTTGTGACCTCCGCTCCATTTAGGCTGAGAAATACAACCCGATGCGACCGAACACTGGCTCAGACAGTGCTGAGCTAAGGATTTATGCTCCATTGCTTCAGTAGCTTCATAACAGCCAAACTTACAAGGAGACTTTCACTTTAACACTCGGGCAGAAACGAAGTTGAAAAATAAATAAACAAAAATCGCAAGACTTTTATCCACACTTCAGAAAATCTTGGCACATCTGCGCTAGTAAGTTTGAATCTTAATGTCTCAAGAAAGAAAACAAAAATAATAAAGAAATCTCCCATGTATGAACACTTGTCTACATAAATGTGATGCAATGAAATGCAACTTGTGCTACTGAGGTTTTCAGGAAGATTTCACGGGATTCTTCCAAAGGTGCGGCTTACAACAGAGTCAGAAACTTCTGGGGAAAAACAGAAGAGCTCAACACCACGGTATTGACAGGATTAAAGCGGACAGCACTGGGAAAACTGAGAGATCCTGAGCACACAGACTAAACACTGAATAATATTGCTGAAGGAATTAGTATGCAACATATGAAACCCATTTGCAAACAGGCCTCAACATTAAACTCTAATGACTGAAGATCAATAGTCAGAGTTTGTTTGTACACAACCTTTTAGTGTATACAAAGGTTTTTGTAAAGATTTCGTCTCTTATGCTGCATTTATTTAAACAAAAATACAGCAATATTGCAAAATATTATTATAATTTAAAATAATTATTTACTATTTGAATATATTTTAAAATGTAATTTATTCCTGTGATGCAAAGCTGAATTTTCAGCATCATTACTCCAGTCTTCAGTGTCACATGATCCTTCAGAAATCATTCTAATGCTGATTTCATAACATTTTATAAAATTCAAACAAACATTTAAAAAGATTAAAAAAAAAAAAAATTACGGAAAGGTTGGAGCTACAATATTGACATTTTGAAACTTCTTCACCGTTCAATAAATGACCAAGGGTCAGTTTAGCTTTTATTTGAAATGGAAATCTTTTGTAACAATGCAAAAATATTTATTGGCACTTTCACCCTGAAAGCTTTGAAAGGCAGTTTATGTGCAAAAGAATCAGACTTGAAAAAACATAAGTGCTTACATAACTTAAATAAATAAATAAAAACTGAAATCAAACTTTTTAAGTGCATGTAAACACACTGCTAGAAAAGAGAAGGGAAAAGAGAAGCTGCAAATGTTGATTTTCAGCGCCCTGCAGTCAGTCACAAGGGCCATGGTCATTAATAAAGCTATTTACATAAAATAATTAAGAGGAAACCAAAAGAAAAGTGCCTGCTTCTGAACATTTCTAAAAAAGGAGAGATGATTCGGAGGACTCCAGCGGCCTTGAGCTTGTATTTTGCTAATTGTATCCAGTGGCCTTGATACTGTACGACCTCATCTTACTAACAATAAACGCAGTGGGACAAAGAAAACAGTTATGCCAAGGTCTGTGCTAAACATTTTCTTTCTTTCATGCTGCAATGCAATCTGAAAATATGACACAGCGAAGGCTTGGGATTGAAAATAAACTAGATTTGCATTTCCGAAAGGAAATACAAATGCATCCAGGGCAAGAAATAAAACAGTATTATAGATTTGCCAAGCTTAGGTCTGGATTCTTTCTGGATGCATCTTAGAACAAACTACACACTTTATAGGCAGCTTGAAATGATATATGTATATGCAAAAAAAACAATAACAAATCACAAATAATTATGCAAACAGATGCAAGAAAGAAGACCATGCATGCAAATACACATTTTCGAATAAGATCTTCCGAAGATGTAAATAAAGTTGTACATAAAACAGACTACTGAAGAAAAAAATAAAAATATTTATTTATGCTATTTCAGTCCTTCTACTTCTAAATTTCACATTACTTGCCATTTCTTTGTAATTATTTGTAAGACTATGATGCAAAAACCTAACTCAACTAAACCCAATTAGCTACAAAACACAGTTTAGCTTGTATGTAGAACAAATCAGGCTGAATTTTGGCAACCAAACAGTTGACGGTACCCATTGACTTCCATAGTATGGAAAAAAAATCCTATGGAAGTCAATGGCTATCATCAACTATTTGGTTACCAACATTCTTCAAAATATCACATGTTCAACAGAAGAAATAAACTTGGGTAAAACTTTATTTTTAGGTGTCCTTGTTACACGTGTTACGTGTACTTACTATTATAATAACACTTAATTACACATAATTACAGGCAAGTAACCCCAAGCCAAACACTAAACCTAACCCTAACCATATAGTAAGTACATGTAGTTAATTCAGTACTTAAATCTATAATTACACAGTAACAAGGACACCTTAAAATAAAGTGTAACCAAAACTTGTAGAGGTTTGGAACAACTTGAGGGTGAGTAAATGATTTTTGGGTGAACTATCCCTTTAATACTAAAAGCCCTAACCAACATTTGAGAAATATCAATACACCTCCACCTTGTAAGAATGATAACTACAAATGTTTTTTAAAACCTACTCTCAGTTAGTAGGTAATTGCATTTTCAAGGCTGCAAACGTGTCCCTTAAGCCAGCCTGTGAGGTGTCTCTACCACAGGTCAAAGGGCTCTCTGCAGGAAAAGTAATCATGTGTGAGCGAGGGAACGAGTGAGTAAAAGACAAGAAGAGAGAGGGAGAGTGGACATAGATGGATGGGCTGTGCAAATGGAGAGGGATATGAGACGTGCAAAAGTTCAGCACAGAGCCCAAGCCATCACAGCGGCCCCTGTGTGTGGCCTAACACAGATGGATCGCTCCACTGCCTCAAACAGCCATGAAGAAATAAGAGTCCTTCCCAGAATAGAGGAGCATCCGCTTCCATTACAGCCCCAGACCTGCATTCCAGAAGTAGTCAATATTTTCTCCATCATGGCATTTATCAATTTTGTTATCTGCAAAAGGTGGAATATTAAGACATATAAAGCAACTACATAATTACAAATGCAGTGTGAGGGCGCTGTGGACATGCAACATTTGTTACATATATTGGTTCCGGAAATCAAAAAAACTGAGAAACTGACTTTCGAGTAGTCTTTTCTGAAAAATAACCTTAAAAATAAATCATGATATGTTTATCTTTTTATAGATATGGCATTTGTATAACAACCTTGTATCTACAGTCTACTCTTCAGTTTGGTTTTTATAAGTTTATATTTTATTATACTGTTATTAATATTACTTTTAAGTTTTATTGCATACTGTTTAACTACTTTTTAAAATCTTGTTCAATTTAGCTTATTTTGAAATTATCTTTAGTAACATTTGTGAATATTTCAAAAAACTATTTAAATGAAACTACATAAATGCATTTATATTACATAAAATAAAAAGAAAATCTAAATTCCTAAAACAATTTTTACTCCTTATTTGTAAGTAATATCTGAATTAATTTAATTGAGCAGTTAAGCTTCCTTAAGCAGTAACTGAGCTGTATCTGAGTAAATCTTTCTATTTTCAGAACTGTAAATATTTTTGCATTGTGATATTTTCATGATAATTCAGCTTTTTTTTCTCATTCACAAATTTTCTCATTACAGTAATGATTTAAATAATTTTGTTTTTTAATTATTAAATTCTTACTATAATACAGAATTAATTAATTAAAATCAGCATAATGCTGTATAAATGCAATGTATAGGCCTAAATATTTAACTTTTTTAGTTTAAGTAGTTTTTTTTGCAGTACAGTAATGAGAATTTAAGGGGGAAATAAAAAAAAAATCAATGCAAAATAAATAATTAAGATATATAATTCTATATTTACATATTTTGGGCTGAAATACATGGAAGCCCATTTCCCCAACTGAATGAAAAAAAAAAAAAAAGTTATTGCAACTTTTTATGAAAAAAAAAATCTTTTTGTGTGAAAAAAAGTCAGAATTGCGTGATATAAACTCGCAATTGCGAGTAATAAAGTCAGAATTGCGAGATATAGACTTTTTTTCTCAGAATTGTGAGATATAAAGTTTTGAGGGGGGAGGAGGAAGACTGATATGTTCTCAGAATTGCGAGAATAGCAAAAGTCAGAATTGTGAGATAAAGTGTCGCAATAACCTTTTTTATTTTTTATTCAGTGGCAGAAATGGGCTTCCACAGAAATATGACCTGGGCATGTTCTCAGAGAGATGTTATGAGAGTTTCTCAATTTATGACTGTTTTTGGTGCAACAACTTTGAATTACTCTATAAATGTAAAGGGAAATAAATGATGTGACAAAAGAATCTAGAATCTTTTCGTCCTCTTAATGCACGCTGTCCAGTCTTTCCTCAAACATGGCTCCAGAGTTTCTCCTCGCCTGGTTCTGCATCCGCGTAACGATGTTTAATGGACTACACGTGTGGCGGACCCTGGCCGGCCGAGCACCTAATGGAGAGGGGTCCCTGCGGATGGGGCAGGCTGTCGCTCCACCTGATTAGAACTGATGGGCCGGGCATGTTGGGAAGACGAGCGCAGCCACCTCAGACCGGCCCACGAGCAGCCGACCGACTGGCACCATGGCAACCAGGTGCTGCTGAGAACATCCAGCTCCATTATTGAATTTCAGCACTTTAATGACCAATAACAGATTGGAATTAGTCTGCCAACACTCATTTTACCTCTCCGCAAATTACAGGTTTTTTAGACTGCAGATACATTTAGGATTTCCTGCACAAAAGCTCACGACGGCACACTTTCATAAAGTGGCTCTTAATATCTGGGGCTTGATAAATGAAGCTGCTGTCAAAGCGGGAACAGCAGCTGCCAGACGCGTACCTGCAAACCTCACGCCAGAAGACCACCAGGAGAGACGGCCAGAACAAGACCCTATTAAAACCGTTCTAGTATACTGTAGCTGTGGGATTATTAACATCAGCAGACAAACTAGATTTTCACATTTTCTGAAGGAAACTAGTGGTGCTTGCTTGTCTGCACAAAACTGATGGCCATATTGACAAGCAGTGTTCTGAGTGCTTTCTAGAGCATTGCTGTTGTATTCTGGGTCATTGCAGACATAATTTACTAAAATATATTGCTAAAACAATTTTGCGCATCCTATGTGTTAAGTGGAAGTGGCACCCACTAGAAAAGCTATTATGGCTCTTTTATTTAATGAAATACTTCATTTAAAAAAAAAAAAAAACGTTTTATATGGACTTGGGAATTTATTCTCTAAATATGTTTTCACTGCAGTTTATGTACATCTTGAATTATCACTTCAAATGACTAAGTTTATCAGCATTTTATAAATGTTATTATATATACCACACACACTGATTAGTGTTACAAAAGATTTATATCTCAAAATAATGCTGAATCTTTTTTATGTTTCCACAAAATATTAAGCAGCACAACTGTTTTCAGCATTGATAATAAGAAATGTTTCTTGAGCAGTATATCAGCATATTAGAATGATTTCTGAAGGATAATGTGACATTGAATACTGGAGTAATGATGCTGAAAATTCAGCTTTGCATCACAGAAACAAATAAAATTAATTTATTCAAATAAAAAAACAGTGATTTTAAATTAAAGGGGTCATATGATGCAATTTCAAGTTTTCCTTTCTCTTTGGAGTGTTATAAACTGTTTGTGCAGTTTATAACACTTGATCTGTATATACGATCTGTAAAATTGCAAAGTCTAAAGTCTCAAAGCCAAAGAGATATTTATCTTTTATAAAAGTTAAGACTCGACCACGCCCTCCTAAAACGGCTCATTCAAACACACCCCCACATGTCTACGTCAAGGTGTGCGGAGATTTGTTGTTGCTGCTGCTGCCGCCATGTCGTGGAGACGCTGATGAATAATAAACATTATTCATGTTTATTAATTGTTCATTAAATAATTTGAACAGATTGAACTTTTGATTTTATGTATTAGTAAATTTTGAAATTAACCCCAAGAAGAATAATTGCTATGTAACTGTTGTTTACTGATAGGTCATGTTATCTAACAAATGGAATCTTATTGTGAAGTGTTTTTAATACTACAGTTTCCATCTATTTGATATACACTTGTCTTAAAATATATGTAATCTTATCTAAATTTATCATAAAAGTCGAAGTTTGTTATTTAATGAAATTACTGAAATTATTTTAGCTGTTGTCAATAATCTAATATTGCATTTAGTCAGACTCAGCCCATTTCTTTACTTAAGTATATTATATTTTCCTTTTACAGCTGCAGGCTGAGGAAGATAATGAAACACCAGCAAACCCTAAAACAGACAGTTTACAGTTGTTTTTCAGCAGCAGCAGAAATATGACAAACTTTTGGGTGAAGCTTGTTTAACTTTTTAAATATTTTTATTACTTGTGGACATATTACTTGTTTATTTTTGTTTAACTATATTAATAAAAATAATGTGTTTTTTTAATTAGCATGTTTTAGTGTTTTGCTTTGGTACCAAAATTGGTACAGAGAACCGTGGATTTTCACTGATATTGGTACCGAATACTGAAATTTTGGTGCCGTGACAACACTACCTGTAAGTATGTTTTCATATTTAAAGAATTTGCCACTGACTATTCAAACGCGTGTTTTGAGCTGTGTAGAGTAGCGCTTGTTTGTCGTTTCTCCGATCACAAATGCAGACATGGTAATGTTTACGCGGCGTGATGCAACGTAACACGTCAAAAGACAGTGTAAGTCATTATAATCAGTAATTATGTCCCCACTGGATGCAACAAATGCCTCGTTCGTAATGGGTTTTATTGTTTTTGTTTCGTCGCGACGGGTCACTGCATCACAATATGGTAAGGGGCGTAACATTTCCATCTCACGCTTGAGGTAATCGGCCAATCACAACGCACTGGATAGCTGGCCAATCAGAGCATGCCTCGCTTCTCAGAACGATGAGCTTTGTAAAAATCGGCGCATTTCAGAAAGACAGGGGGATAGAGGAGCAACAATAATGTACAGTATGTGAAAAATAATGTGTTTTTTGAACCTTAAACCGCATAAACACATTGCATTACGCCAAATACACAAAATAATGTTCTTTTTGGCAACGTCATATGACCCCTTTAAAATAATATTTCACAATATTACTGTTTTTACTGTATTTCTGATTAAATAAATGTACATTGGTGAGCATAAGGAACTTTTCAAAAATCCCAAAAGTCTTTGACAAAATCATTATGCTCACTGCTTAGGGACGGAAAAAAAAGAAGAAAAAAAAATCACTTGTATAGACGCCTTTTATCACTTGTCACTTAGTGCCTGGTTAGGACACGGTGTCCTAATGCTGTGAAGTACAACAAAAAAATACTAGCACACCACTCGCCCTGATCTGTAGATGAAAACATCAGAGTGAGGACAGAAAGACAGATATGATTCTGTGCTAATGAGCAGATCACTCGCCACTAACTGGAGTGAACTTGACATTGCAGGAATCTCTCGCCAGTAAGAAGCATGTTTGTGTTTGTGTGTGCCAAGTTCACAAGAAAGGCAAACTCTGAAATATGGCAGAACGCCTACTCATGAGTATGACAAAACTGAAGTGAAGGAGAAACAAGTATAAAGTATGTTATTAATATATTAAATGAATATAATTAATATTAAATATAATTAATATTAATATTAAATCAATATAATATAAATTAATATATTTGTATTATACAGTATTAATGTTAACAAATTAGTTAATTTCTACATATACTAACAAAACATTGTAACATTAACATTTTAATACACTGTAACAATGTATAATTGTAAAACAATTTTAGTTAAAGGATTATGAATAAATATTAATTTACAGCAAATAATGTAAATGTAATTTAAACATTGCAAAAAAATAAAATAAAATAATAATAATAATAATAATAATCATGATACCTACTGCATTAACAAACATTAATGTATTGAACCTTACAGGGTTGCTGCAGGATTTTTAAGCTCAAATTTAAGATTTTTTAAGACCTTTTTTAAGACCTGCACAAATAAAATTAATACCATATGAGCAGGGTAGGGCAATGTCTATGGTAAACTGTAAAATGAATGTAAAAAGCATGATTTACAGTTCAGATAGAAGTTTTCGTTTTCACGAAACAAAAAGTTTTATAAAATTATACACTTCAAATTTCAGCCATTAAACCATTTTTTAAGAAAATGGATAAGTCAAAAGTATTAATTATATTAATTTAAACAATTATCAATAAATTATTATATGTGAGCCTGGACCACAAAACCAGTCTTAAGTCGCTGGGGTATATTTGTAGCAATAGCCAACAATACATTGTATGGGTCAAAAATGATTGATTTTTCTTTTATGCCAAAAATCATTAGGACATTAAGTAAAGATCATGTTCCATGAAGATATTTTGTAAATTTCCTACTGTAAATATATCAAAAGTAAATTTTTGATTAGTAATATGCATTGCTAAGAACTTCATTTGGACAACTTTAAAGGCGATTTTCTCAATATTTAGATTTTTTTGCACCCTCAGATTCCAGATTTTCAAATAGTTGTACCTCGGCCAAATGTTGTCCTATTGTCCTAACAAACCATACACCAATGGAAAGCTAATTTATTCAGCTTTCAGATGATGTATAAATCTCAATTTTGAAAAATTGACACTTAAGACTGGTTTTGTGGTCCAGGGTCACATATTAATTAAATAACATACAAACACATTTTAGTGTTTAGATTTTTATAATGAATTATCTCCTTATCGATCCACCAGTTCACATTTACAGCTCTGCGTGTTTGCAGGGTAAAAACATGGGTCGATTTTTGCATTGGTCTGAACAAAAACAACCCAATGTTCCTGCAATACTGGAGGCTGCAGTTCTAGCACTGCATAGGACCCTATTTTTTGGGACAGCACCATCTATTCCAACAGAGGAGACCTGATTCAAACATCAAACAAACAGATGCAAACAAACAGCACATCAGACGTGAAGCGCTGCAGCTAATTAACTGAAGTCTCGCACAGACACAAGTCTTCTTTCCAAGAAAACTGAATTTTAAACCAGAATGTATTGAATATTGAAATAAATTAGGTTAAATATTTCAAGAGGATTACCAACGGGTATGTTTAGAGTTAGGAGTTGGTTAGGACAATAATTAAGTGTATACAATTAAATAACTACATAATTCCTTAAAAATAATAATATACAGAATTGAATACCAAGTGCTATAAAATAGTATGAGCCACTAATATTCAGTCATTTAGCAGATGCTTTTATCCAAAGTGACTTATAAATGAGGACAATGGAAGCAATCAAAATCAACAAAAGAGCAATGACATGCAAGTGCTATAACAAGTCTCATTTAGCCTAACGCAGTACATGTAGCAAGAGATTTTTTGAAATGATATAATAAACAAAAAGAAAGCATAGCATAGAAAAAGAATAGAGCAAGCTGGTGTTAGAGGCCTTTTTTGCTTTTGTTAATTGTATAATAAATAAAAAGAAAACAGAATACAAAAAGATTAGAAAAGCTAATGTTAGTTTTTTTTTTTTTTTTTTTTAAGAATAGAATTAGAATAGAGAGAGGTGTGATGTTCTTCATTCTCTCTTACATTCTTTTTGGCTCATTAAAAATTAATTTTGCTGCCACATTCTGGATTAATTGTAAAGGTTTGATAGAACTGGCTGGAAGACCTGACACAATACATACATGCAAAAAATAAATAAATAAAATAAAATAATTAAAAAAACAAACAAACAAACAAAAAAACTATAGGGTCCTAGAAATCCAGTTCTGAAACTACAGCCTCCGGCTACTCATAACAACAGCCCTATTGAACATGCAGATTCATTCTCTGCCAGCAGGGGGCGCTTTCGAGCGGTTTCCCCGGTAACGGCAGAACACAAAGCAGTGCAGCACCCGACTTTGAAACGTGCTGCGCTCATATTTTATTTATAGCCTTTTGAAGTTTAATCGTCACATTAAGCTGTATCGCGATTCTGGTCTGTACCCAAATTGAAGACCTCTTGAAATCATAATTAAGACAATTTAAGACTTTTTATGACCTTAAATTTGATAAAGTAAATTTAAGACCTTTTAAGACTTTTTAAGGACCCGCGGGAACCCTGCCTTAAACAGTCACTTCCAAAGCACCTACTATAATATATACACATTGAACACGAATTTATCAAAAATAATATACAACTAAAAATATATATTAATTAAAATACTAATAAATCGCTAGAATACACATTACTTTTTAAAATGAAAAAAGATGTGTTTTGCCCTCAGAGGCGTGACTCCTTGTGTGGGACTGTAGGATTGATGTGGCATCTTGAAGCATGACAAATTGCTTCAAAATCTCGGTTATGAGCACAGATGAGCCCCTGGAGCTTATATCCAGCTCTGTGTGTGTGTTTAATCCTCAGCTTTCCTAACCTACACTGGACAGACAGGAAGTTTGCTGGCCTCAGCACTATGTATCATCCTGTCTTTTCTTGTCTTTGGCTCTCTCTCTCTCTCTGAGCGTGTCTCCTTCCCTGCCTATTTTCCTCGCCTCAGCGGCCCCGCTGCTCACAACAGATGACTATCACTGTACTCCTAATTCAAGGCCAGGTCAGTTACTCCAGTATCCACAGGGAGGAAGGCAGCGCTGGGTGCGTGTACATGCCTGAGTGGATTAGCCGGTGAATTTTACAGCCGGTGGCTGGGTTATTAACAGCTCTGAAGGGAACGTGATGGACAGGCAGGAGCGCTGAGCATCTGAAACATCACAGGGAGATAAAACAGACGGACGGACGGACAGACGGACGGGACTCAGCGGAAACAGGCACATGTGCTAATACTGTCAACACAGTCTCAACTGCTTCCCCAATAATTAATGACAGACAGAAAGAAAAAAAAAATAAACAGATAAAATAAAAAGACAGTAAATGAGAACTAATGGAATTACTGAAACAAAAAGACAAATGAAGGAAAGAACAAATGCATGAAACAAACAAAATAATGAGAAAACAAATGGAAATATTAAGGTTAACACTTTACTTGAAGCCAACATGCGTAATGCATTATAAATTCATTCATAATGACCATTGTAATCCATTGTATCCTTTTACAAATAACTGTATAAGCATTACAATGTTCTTGTCAGATCCTTTGCATTATACTTTCCAAAGGTGTAACAATGAACAGTGTCCAACTGACATTCATAAATGGCGCTGCGTGTAAAAGTTTAAATTCTTTTTAACTTGACACGGCATCTCTAAAAAACGCGAGACGGTGCAAATGATGCGAGACATAGAAAAACAATTAGCGCATTGAAACAGAAAAATGCATTCTGTGTAAATGGCCCCTTATAATGCATTATAGCTGTGGTCACAATTATTCATAAGATCATACAATGCATTATAAGGTGCATTACAAGCCTAGTTAACACATTAATAATACTTTTAAAATGCATCATATATACAAGCTTTAAGTAAATTTTTTCCATTTGTAAGAACGTAAGACTTAAAAATTAAACAAAAAGAAACTACAAAAAAGAAACCAAATACAAGATAATGAATGAATGAACAAAAGAAAAATAAACCGATAAATAACTAAATAAATAAATAAATAAAATAATTAAAAACAAACAAACAAACAAAAACTATAGGGTCCTAGAAATCCAGTTCTGAAACTACAGCCTCCGCCACTCATAACAACAGCCCTATTGAACATGCAGATTCATTCTCTGCCAGCAGGAGGCGCTTTCGAGCGGTTTCCGGTAACGGCAGAACACAAAGCAGTGCAGCACCCGACTTTGAAACGTGCTGCGCTCATATTTTATTTATAGCCTTTTGAAGTTTAATCGTCACATTAAGCTGTATCGCGATTCTGGTCTGTACCCAAATTGAAGACCTCTTGAAATCATAATTAAGACAATTTAAGACTTTTTATGACCTTAAATTTGATAAAGTAAATTTAAGACCTTTTAAGACTTTTTAAGGACCCGCGGGAACCCTGCCTTAAACAGTCACTTCCAAAGCACCTACTATAATATATACACATTGAACACGAATTTATCAAAAATAATATACAACTAAAAATATATATTAATTAAAATACTAATAAATCGCTAGAATACACATTACTTTTTAAAATGAAAAAAGATGTGTTTTGCCCTCAGAGGCGTGACTCCTTGTGTGGGACTGTAGGATTGATGTGGCATCTTGAAGCATGACAAATTGCTTCAAAATCTCGGTTATGAGCACAGATGAGCCCCTGGAGCTTATATCCAGCTCTGTGTGTGTGTTTAATCCTCAGCTTTCCTAACCTACACTGGACAGACAGGAAGTTTGCTGGCCTCAGCACTATGTATCATCCTGTCTTTTCTTGTCTTTGGCTCTCTCTCTCTCTCTGAGCGTGTCTCCTTCCCTGCCTATTTTCCTCGCCTCAGCGGCCCCGCTGCTCACAACAGATGACTATCACTGTACTCCTAATTCAAGGCCAGGTCAGTTACTCCAGTATCCACAGGGAGGAAGGCAGCGCTGGGTGCGTGTACATGCCTGAGTGGATTAGCCGGTGAATTTTACAGCCGGTGGCTGGGTTATTAACAGCTCTGAAGGGAACGTGATGGACAGGCAGGAGCGCTGAGCATCTGAAACATCACAGGGAGATAAAACAGACGGACGGACGGACAGACGGACGGGACTCAGCGGAAACAGGCACATGTGCTAATACTGTCAACACAGTCTCAACTGCTTCCCAATAATTAATGACAGACAGAAAGAAAAAAAAAAAACAGATAAAATAAAAAGACAGTAAATGAGAACTAATGGAATTACTGAAACAAAAAGACAAATGAAGGAAAGAACAAATGCATGAAACAAACAAAATAATGAGAAAACAAATGGAAATATTAAGGTTAACACTTTACTTGAAGCCAACATGCGTAATGCATTATAAATTCATTCATAATGACCATTGTAATCCATTGTATCCTTTTACAAATAACTGTATAAGCATTACAATGTTCTTGTCAGATCCTTTGCATTATACTTTCCAAAGGTGTAACAATGAACAGTGTCCAACTGACATTCATAAATGGCGCTATGTAAAAGTTTAAATTCTTTTTAACTTGACACGGCATCTCTAAAAACGCGAGACGGTGCAAATGATGCGAGACATAGAAAAACAATTAGCGCATTGAAACAGAAAAATGCATTCTGTGTAAATGGCCCCCTTATAATGCATTATAGCTGTGGTCACAATTATTCATAAGATCATACAATGCATTATAAGGTGCATTACAAGCCTAGTTAACACATTAATAATACTTTTAAAATGCATCATATATACAAGCTTTAAGTAAATTTTTTCCATTTGTAAGAACGTAAGACTTAAAAATTAAACAAAAAAAGAAACTACAAAAAAGAAACCAAATACAAGATAATGAATGAATGAACAAAAGAAAAATAAACCGATAAATAACTAAATAAATAAATAGAAGATAAAACCTGATTTTAAGGTATCATTACATGTACTTACTATTATACTAACAATAAAGTATGCATAATTACCTGTAAGTAACCCTAAGCCTAACCCTAACCATATACTGTAGTAAGTGCATGTAGTTAATTAATATTTCTCAGCACTTAAATGTATAATTACACTGTAACAGGGACACCTTAAAATAACCAAATAGAATAAAAAAAAAAAAAAAACAGAAACAAGGAAATATAAGAAAAATATATATAACCAAAAAAAGAAAAAAAAAAAAAGGAATGAAAGAACAAAGAAATAGCAGAACAAACAGAAGGGAGCAAAACAAAACAATGAAAAAAGAATAAAAAGGAAAGACTAATGAAAAGGGATGACTAGGGAAAACTAATTAAAGAAAAACAGACGGAACAAAACAAACTAACAAGAAAGAACAAGAACAAATGGGAAAAAATTAAACAAAGCACAAATCAAGGGAAGAATAAGCATAAAAAACAAAAGAATTAAAGACCAAAAGTATGAGAACAAAACGCAAACAAATGAAAAACAAACATACAACATAATAAAAAAGAAATACATGAAAGCATGAAATAATGAACATCCTACAGAATGAAGGAATTAATAAAAGAACAAGAGCAAAGAAAAAAATCAATGAAAACACAATGGATAAACAGACAAAAGACAGAAAGAAAACATACAAACAAAGAAATAGAACAAACTGAAGAGAGCAAAACAAATTTAAGAGGAAGAATGAAAGAATGAAAAAACAGACAGAATGGACAAATGAAAGATCGAGAACGAATGAACAAAAGACAAAGGTAACAAGTGAAAGACGTGATGAATGTGAGCTCAATCAACATTCAATTAACTAAATACAGAGAGAGAGAGAGAGCGAGAGAGCGAGAGAGAGAGAGAGAGAGAGATGAGTGTTGGTGGTCTGCAGTGAGTGAGTCATTAAATGTGGGCGGGCAGCTTGTTTAAGAATTATTTCAGAAACATTAGCAGATATTCAGACTGCAACCTGCAGGTAATGAGCCTGAGAAACAAACGGATGGAGGGATGACAACGGTATCACACACACACACACACACTCCAGACGCCTCTTCCTCACTGATCCAGGCTATATATGCCATCTCAACCATGTGCTGCTGTGACTCTCTCTTAGACTGGAGAGCTGAGGATCGTCTCTGTTTTCCAGCTGCAAGACCTCATTCAATCAATGAGTAAAGAAAAAAAAAAATCTTAATGGTATCACTTTAGGGGAATAAGAACTGCTCTTTTAATTGCTTTCAATTATGAATCAATTGTCTGATTGACTAAGTATTGCCAACTGGGTAACTAGATAAACTTATTACATTACATTAGCAGTAACTATTTTTTGTACTTAATCTGCTCATTTTAGTGCATTTTAAGAAAAATTCACAGCAATAACAGCCAAATAAACAAGCAAGTTCCTGGAAATGTCATTTGCATTTTAGAATGTATAATTCTGCTTTCAAACACTAGGGTTTGAAAAAAACATTTCATCATTCTTAGCATTGCCTCAAGGGCGTTACACCGTAGATACAAAAATCAGTTTTCTCAATTCAATCTTTCGGAGCAATTTAGTTGAAGTTAAATTATCAACATGTTTATAGATAATTAGGTGAGTGACCAAAAATATTTAATGTTTCAGACATTCACACATTCTAAAGAGTGATGTATGTACAGAACATTGCTGTGTGTGTTCATACAGCATAATAAAGTGAGCAGAGCAATAGTGATCGTCCCCAGATACACCATTATCAGACCGCACACGCTCCCTTCACTCCATCAGAGAAGCTTCATTTCCTCCAGTCTGCTGGCTGGGCAGAAAACTCTCCTCCACATGTCATCAGTGGCCCACTGGAGAGCCTTCAAATGAACCTCAACTACATCCCTAATGCATTCATAGTCTTTGTAGAATCTGCAAGATTTTTTGCATTAAAAAAAAAGAAAAAGAAAAGAATAACAATTGTATTATGTATTTCAGTACTGTCCTGAAAAATCTGCACATCAGATATTTATATATATTTTCTATGGGACAAAATAATAATAATAAACAAAAACTATAGTTTATTTTTGTATAATTATAATTAGTATTTATTAATATTTAAAAATAGCTTTTCGTTTTTAATTTTAGTATAAGTTTTAGTATTTTTGTGATTTTGTCTTTTTTTGTGTGTTTTTTTAAATTGTTCTATTTAGCTTTCATCTATTTTTCCATTTTAGTACTTCAGATTAAACTTATATTTCATATCTCATCTCTAAACTTTATTTAAGAGTTTTAAGCTATTCATCTAATATTTATATTTTATTTTACCTTTATCTGAATTAATAAAAAATGACTTTTTGTAGCCTTATGTTTATGTAACAATAGCAACACTGGTTTACACATGATTGATTCCCTTATCATCATGCATTTCCTCCACAAAATCAATAACTGTAGTTATATTTATGCATCATCTTCAGGAAGAAGTAAAAAAATATTTTTCTCCCTAAGGAAATAAAGAAAAAGAATAGAATAAAATAAAAACAATACAATAAACTGATCAAATCAAATGGTATGTAAACTTATGAGCAGAAATGTATACAGATTCAATGCTTGGACTATTATTCACACCTAATTTTAAACCAACTATTTAAACACAACTATAATGTGTCACATGTTTGTGATTTTCAAAGCCACACCACATCCTCACAGCACTTTCATTACTACCACCAATGCAGCAGGAACCATGAGTGACGCAAAGCCCCTAAAGTTCCAAAGATAACTCCGATCCAGCTCAACGTCAGGCGTCAACCGCACAGAGAGACACCGCCGACACAATGTGGCCCAATCAGGCCTGTGAGTGAGGGAATTACATTAGCAGAAGACTTCTTAAAGAGAATCACGCCTCCGTTTTTCTGCCTCCTTTCAGCATCCGGCCTCAGATAAGAGGAGGAGACAAACTCACGGGTTTGACAAAGCCGACTTAAGTTGCCAGGCCGCATTAGGGGTGTGAGGCACGCTGAAAACGCCACTTCAGCAGCGCAGGATTTGCTTGGATGACAGGTCTCAGAATGCAAAGGCAAACTGTGAATGCTCGGATAATTCCTCTAAACGCACACCTCAGCGGCTGCCTCCACACCTCCTGCCTGGGCTCATCCGCACACCGCCCGAGTGTGACGCCCAATACCTCACCCCGCTCCCGGACAGGTGGACAAACACATGAGCTGTGCTCCAAAACCTAGTGAGCCGACTACTTAGACAGCATTTTAATGCACTCCTGATGCAAAGGCCATATAATTATGCATGACTATGCTGCTGTCTAAGATACTTCGTTTCGGCCAAATTCTAAAGCAGAATTGCAAATATTCCGGTAACACTTTATATTAGGGTCTCTTAACTAGTTGCTTATTAGCACACATATTACTAGAATATTAGGCATTTATTAGTGGTAATTAAGCACATATTAATGCCTTATTCTGCATGACCTTATTCTAACCTAATTCTACCCAATACCTAAACTTAACAACTACCTTACTAACTATTAATAAGCAGCAAATTAAGAATTTACTGAGGGAAAAGTCGTAGTTAATAGTCAATAAGTGTTCCCTATTCTAAAGTGTTACCAATATTCCTTACGGATAAGCCAATCCCAGAATGCAATGAAAACAATACATCCACAATGACTCAAAAGGCAAAAACAACTAAAAAAATAATACTTGTATTTCAAATCAACAATAAAACTATTGAAAAAAAATATCTTCAGAGAAAAACTTTTAAAATGTAAAAAACAAAACAAAAACAAACAGAAATAACATTTAAAAATGAAATAAAATAAATAAAACAAATAAATAAACAATAAAAATAGAACACCATATAAAATAAACAAAATATAAACAAATAATAAAAAATTGAAAATGAAAGAAATTGAATGAAAAATAAAATAAGAATAAAAAAAAAATACAAAATAAGGCTGCATTAGGGGTGTGAGGGACGTTGAAACAATAAAAATAAATGATACAAATAAAAATAGAAAATATAATAAAAATAGAAAAATGCAGTAAAATTGAATGAAAAATAAAACAAGAATGAATAAATAAATAAAATTTAAATAAATAATAAAAAACAGAAAATGAAATAAATTTAAAATAAAATAATGAAAAATAACAATAAAAATCAAATATTAAATGACAAACATCTTGAAGAATGGTAGGTTGAACTAAATTGGTATTATCTAATTGTGTACTTAAATTTAACAGCTGACAGCTCAACCGAATTCATTACATACCTTTCTATCAAAGTTACCTGACACTATCAAGATGAATTTGTTCTGACACAGTTTAACTCTGAGTTCTTGTCATATCTTATCACCATTTTCTAAGCTATAGGGAATAAACAGTGATAATGTGAGAAATGTTGAAGATGTCTGAATACATTTTGGCTTGACTGTACTTATAATTTAAACCTCATTTTAACCACCATGTCATATTTGTGATTTTCAATGCCACACCACATGCTGACAGCACATTCATTACAGCCAATGTGATTTAACTGCATAATCAGGGTGCATTTGAAAAGGCAAGCATAAATATCAGAAGTGAAATACTTACTAAATACTAAACACCAAGTACTGTAATTTTCCAAAGTAGGGCAGAATTATTACACACATTAACTAAGAAAGATGAAAACTTCCAAAAAAGCCTTTAAGGCAGATTCGGGCAAAGAAGCTGAAATATAGATCTCAAACTGACTTTCACAAACTTTAATTCCATTACCTACCGCAAAAAGCAGCTAATTAACTTTGCATTTCTACACACTTCAGTTCTTCGTATAAAATCAGATTACTGTGCAAAAGAAAAAAAAAATAGCCTTTAAAATATGATTCCCATTTTAAATAAGATTTCACACCTACCTAAATGGAAACGAGTTAATCAGAACATTTTAAAATTACCCTTAAAATGACATTAAAAAAGAGAGGAGTTAAGCAAGTACAAAGTTAAAGTTGCTGAAAGTGACATTTCCTAACTTCCAGGAGACTCTGAATAAGTCCACTCCTCTCCAAAATACCACCATCATGTGACATGACTGACAGCGAGAGAGTGCCTTCAATAGCAGCCCACAGTCAGATTCGTTTTTGCTCTCGACAGCTGTCAAAGAGACAAGTGTGACATCTCAGGATTCATAGTGTCTGTCAGATAGCAGGGACGATGTCTGCAGAACATTGCATAAAAAATATAAATGATCTTCAGTGCTTTAGTAACGTAATATAAACAAAACTCAATTGCATATAAAATCTATTAATAATTCAATAGAATTCCAGCATGCTTGTGAGTGATCTTTGTTCTTCCTGTTTCCAAGTAGATTAAATAACTAAATAAATAAATAAATTAATTAATTAATTAAATTGCTGATTCAACTTTGGATACTTACAATATTAAATTTTAAATATAAAATAAAACATTAAATATAAACAACATTTAATAATAATAATAATAATAATAATAATAATAATAATAAAAAGCTATTACTATAAGAATATAGGAAAGTGCATTTAAGACACTTAAGGACCTGCAGACATTCCAAGATTTCAATTTTTTTATTCTTTTTAAAAAATATATATATTTCTAAATTGGTTTACCCAATTTTTTAGATATATTATCACATAAGCACACAGCTGCATCATCCAGAAAACTGCATTAACTAGCTTTCGATTTTACCAGGCAGAACAATAAAAAGTGCCTTTTTTTACATCCATTTCAAGTGATAAAATGACAACACTGCATAAAGCTGAAGAAGCTACAAATATAAAGCTGATACATAAAGCTGATAAATATTACATGTATTCTCTCTAATCTGTTCTCTAATAAAGAAATCACAGTTTAAAATTGTTTTGTACACATGAACTTCCCTAAAGAGTTTCATGTGAACTAATCAGTCTAGAAATGCAAATCACAAGCACTAAAGAAAACGCTGCATCCGATCAAGTTTTAGAAGTCGTACCCGATCACAGATCTCCGGCAGGCCTGTTAAAGAAAACATACTGACCTTTCCGCTCCGAGCGCTTCTTGCGTCGCCGCTTGAATCGGGTCCTAACGAGGCAGTAGTAGGCCCCCATGCAATGCGTGGCGTCCACAACCAGGGCCATGGCCGCTTGACCCCAACGCTCGAGTCGGACACAGGAAGCTACCTGACTGCACTGCCCTGTTCTGTGTGTCTGAGGCACTCACCAGCCCCCTTCCCTCGCTCCACCACACACACAAAAACACATGCGTGGTCTCCTCCCCCTCCTCTGCTTTCGCTACTTGGTGAGAGGAGAGAGAGAAGCAGAGAGCTCAGAGGAGAGGACACTAGTAGAGCTTTACAAGGTTAGACAGAGTAAACACAGACCGCTGGAGATTTCGCGCCAGATTTGTTTTCTCACTTCCCTTCTCTATCACGTATCCTGCTATTTTACCTGAGGCAAGAGCAGTCTGCTCTCACCAGTCCAGGTGATGACATCACGGCACCCTCGGCCAATCGAAAGCCTGGGTTCACATGGCCAAAAGGACACGTTTACTCCCCTGACATCCTTTCAACAAAACTACTTTCTTTAACAAAAACAGCTTGTATTTCACATTTCAGTTCTTGTTCTGCTGCAGTACACCCTGCAATGCAATGCGTGTAAGATAGGCTTTTTATAGATGACTACGACTAAAACCATAAAAAAAAATCCATACTTCAAATAACTAAAATAAAATGCATTAATACTTACTTTATTTCAGCTTGTTGCCAAGGCAGTATTCCATTCAGTTTAACTTGATGTACTAAAATAATAAACTTCAGCTGAAAAGAATAAAAACTCTATGAAGCCGATTTTTTCCATAAATCTAATGCTTTATAGTAAACACTCATCCATGCAACTTCTGAAGAAGCTCAGAGCCAATATTTGATGTTTGGCTACAGGAAAATCTATGAAAATGAAAAAAAAAAAAAAAACAGTATTTCCAAAACTAGTGGCTAAAAGGGTTCTTAGAAATTCAGATTTACACTAGGCATAATCACTAGAATATTAAATGCAACCGCTGTTTAGTGCAATTAAAGAAATATTTAATGATTAAGCAGCCTGGATCTGCTCACTGGCTCATGTATCAGCTCATGTTCAGGTTCAGTCTGACAATCTGGAAGAAACTCTAACGCCATCATGAGGCCAACGCAAACCATTGCACCTCATCCAGTACTATTACTGAACGGGAAATCACCAATGATCCACACAACATTCAGTCACAGCTATTTAAAATTACTAAATAAAAGCAATCATCAAGATTTTAGTACACAAACACATCCATTGATATTTCAGATTATATATCTATAAACAGCCCAGGCTCAAGATTCTAAAGAGCTTAGAAACTTGGCCAAGAAAATGACAGCCTAACTCCTTTACTAATGTCCTTCAGCATCACTGAAATGAAGAGAAAGTAAAAATAATAATAATAATAATAATAACAACTTGTTATTACTATTATTATTATTAGTGTAAAATAATATAAATTAGAAAAAAACTATAAAACAATGCCATAAAACTCTATAATTTCCAACCAGTATAATATTAAAAGTGATATAATAAATATTCCTCTAAAAGTAATAATAAACAAACAATAATAAACTTCCCAAAAAAGTGGTGTTTTGGACAAAAGTACAATTGCACAATTAACATCGAACACGGAAATCAGTGGAAACAAGGAAAGAAAAGAAAAGAAAAGAAAAGAAGGAAGGACGGAAGGAAAGAAAGAAAGAAAGAAAGAAAGAAAGAAAGAAAGAAAGAAAAGAAAAGAAAAGCACACAAATGTGTTTTTCATACATGTTGGTGCACAATTTTGGTACCAATTGCAAAGTTTGCAAACCTTATATGCGGTAAAATAATGGTTGATTCAATGCAAAGCAAAAATTCTATGCATTAAAAGCAACATGGTAGCTGCTCTGTGGACTGTACAATTTGTCCAGTAAATTAGCAGAAGTAAAACGTGTGAATGAACCAAAGATATGACTGGGGTCAGGGCAGGATGTGTGTAAGTTTAGCTCTCCAGCACCCTCTAATGGAATACAGTGGAACTACAGCATTACCTCAAAGACGATCAAGCATTCAGCGGCTGTGAATACAAACACACCAGCAAAATGTGCCTGATCTACACTGAAAGGACTGAAGCCATTTAAGTGCTCAATACTGAACATTAATGGGTCAGTATGACTTTTTAAAAAAGATTTTTAAGAAATTCAGTATTAAATTGATCAAAAGTGACCATAAAGACATTTACAATGTTGAAGTTCTATTGAACGTTATATTCATCAAAGAACCCCCAAAACATCAATTTCCAAACAAACAGTAAGCAGCACAATTGTTTTTAACAGTATTAATAATAAGAAATATTTCTTGAACACCAAATTAGTATATTAGAATGATTTCTGCAGGATCATGCGACACTGAAGACTGGAGTGACGATGCTGAAAATTCAGTTTTGATCACAGGAATAAATTACATTTGAAAAAATAGAAAAACAGTTATTTTAAATTGCACTAAAATAGTATTTCACAGTATCATGGGTTTGATTCCCAGGGAAAGCAAGAACTGATCAAATATGTACCTTGAATGCAATTTAAGTGTCTGGCAAATGTATCAATGTCACAAATATAAATAATCGCAAAACCCCACATAAGGAAATCCGAAAATACACACCTGGGTTTCCACTGGCCCTCAGAGCAGCTCTAACGCTTGATCGCCAAGCCTGCATAGACACAAGAAAAAAACAGAAATAAAGAATTTAACACCAAATATCAGCATAACATGACACATCTTTCAGATCAACCACAATGGTACGTTTCTACCTTTGTGTAAAGCGATATTCCACAACATCACTTCACAGACACATTATCCACTCGCATACAGTAGCGTTTAGATGCGATCTCCAGCTACTGCAGATTTAGTTTCAATCTCCCGTCACGTCACCAACTTTCCAAGTTACCAAGAGTCTCCAAACTTTCACCTGCCTGTGAACGCCACAAAAACATGACCTAACGGCTGTGCTAAACACATCAGGTGACGTGTCGCCAGCATGAGAACAATATGACCTCAGCTATAAATGTCCCTCGTAAAAGTGGAAGGGGAAAAATAAGAGTCTCTCGGTCCAAAGGCCTGGCCGAACACAGACAGGAATGACCTGAAACCAGACGGGAGTGAAGGAGATGCAAATTGAGAAAAGAAAGATGGGTGGTAATTTCACAGTAATAACAGCCAATCATGTTTACAACCAGAGAAGCAAAAAGTGGAGATTCCCTCCTTTGAGCTCCTTAAATCACACTTTGCATCAATAGGAAGATCTGCAGAGCAAGAGCAGAAGAAAGACGCTTTATGAAGGAAAAATGAAAAAGCAGCCCAATAAAAACAGTGGCCAGCCAAACCGTACATCTCCATGCAGCACATTTCTTTAACCCTGACAGCCTCCTTGTGTTCACTGGGGATACATAGAAACATAAAACCACTGTTTAACATCAGCACTGCATCACCATTGTGTGTTTGCAGTGTGAATTGAATGCTATGAAGAAAAAATAATACAAACACAATAAATAATAGTCTGACTTTCAATTTCACCTTTCTTCATGACTGCTTGCACATGAAAGTGATAGCTCATCTACTTAAAAGCACAGTATGTATTTTTTTTTTTTTTTTTTGACTGATTCGTCACAAGAACCTTTGGAAGCCTGTTTCCGCTACTGAATAAAAAAATCTCACAATTCTGACTTTTTTTCTCAGAATTGCGTGATATAAACTCGCAATTGCGAGTTATAAAGTCATAATTATGAGATATAAAGTCACAATTCTGAGAAACAGTTAGAATTGCATGATATAAACTCGCAACTGCGAGATATAAAGTCATAATTGTGAGATATAAAGTCACAATTCTGAGAAATAGAGTCAGAATTGCGTGATATAAACTCGCAGTTGCGAGTTATAAAGTCATAATTGTGAGATATAAAGTCACAATTCTGAGAAACAGAGTCAGAATTGCGAGATATAAAGTCGCAATTCTGAGTAATAAAGTCAGAACTGCGAGATATAAACTCACTATTCGGACTTTTTTTCTCAGAATTGCGAGTTTCTATCTAGAAATTCTGAGAACATATCAGTCTTTTTTCCCTCCTCAAAATTGGACTTTGTAACTCGCAACTGCGAGTTTATATCTGTGAAGTTAATTCTGTGAAAAAAAGTCAGAATCGTGAGATAAAAAGTCGCAATAACCTTTTTAAATTTTTTATTCAGTGCTTCCATAAGAACCAGCTAGAGTAAATGTTCCCACAGTTTAAAGAGATAATTCACCCAAAAATGAAAATTCTGTCATCCTTTAATCACCTCAGTGTCATTCCAAATCTTCATGACTTTCTTTTGGCTGTGGAAAACAAGAGAAGATATTCTGAAAATGTCTCTGTTTTTGCCAAAAACAATGTAAGTTAATGGGGTCTGATGTTGTTTTGATGCCAAATGTCTTCAAAATATAATTCTTTTTTGTGTTATGCAGAAGAATTTCGCAGGCAAGGCAGTGTTGTGATGCCAGAATGTTAATTTCCGGGTGAATTATCTCTTTAAACTGTGGAAACACAAACATATAACTCTAAGCTGGTTCTTGTAAAGACTCAGTCAAAAATGCATAAACTTTCAGGCTGATGTACTATCACTTTCATCAAAAAATGAGTGAACTCCCCTGGTTAACAGACTGAATCAGTCTAACAAATTACTCAATGAAAAATGAACACCAGACATAAAATATCCTTATGGCCCAACCGCTATCAGTGACATGAGTATTCAACGAAAGTGAACGAGATCTGAAATCTTCAAAAAGGACAGAAAAATTTTCAAAATTACACAAAAACCATAAAAGTAGCATAAAAGGAACATACTTTTCATGTACATTACACACCCTTTGCAGCATTGCCAAAAATGATCAGTAAATGACTACTTTCAGTCTATTCATCACAGAAAACCTTCACGTGGCTTCATAAGACAAGAAACATACAGTAAGTTTGTCATTTTTAAATCTTTATAATCCCTGGTCACCATTTACTTCCAAAATATTTCAATTTGTATTCCACAGCTATATAGATTTGGAATGACATGGGGGTTATTATCTACAGTAAACAACACTGATATACATAGCTGTCCTGAGTCAATCCATACACTTTTTTTTTTTTTTGGAGACCTCAGATTCAGAAAGCGCGCTGTGAAGCATATAAATCACATCTTTCACTTATAGCCAGCTGAGTTCAGCACAGACTGAAGAGAAGCAGAGAAGCGCTCAGCATCTTTCTGAAGCTATCGTCAAAGACTAAAGAGAGCAGGTCAGCCCACTGGGAAACGAGAGAGAAAGTACAGATGAAAAGTGAGCCTTGAACTTTTTAAAGTCAGTTGCAGTCCGCTCTTTGCTTCCAAGAAACATGTCTGAGATGTCTTAAAAGTACTGCCATGTTAGGTCTTCTTTAAGCAGTATGCAAGTTAAAAAAATTCTTATATAATAAGCAATAAGCTGGAAACTATTGCATTCCATTAGATTGTTCTAGTGTTGTTTTCTATTCATTTTACATCTTAAAAGACTCAAAAACACTCAAAATAATCTAAAAGAAAGTTAGATCAATTATGATTGTTGTGGCTCAACTGGCGATAATACTTCAGTATAGGGACCAATTCTCACTATTAACTAGTTGCTTATTAGCATGCCTATTAACATACTGGCTGTTTATTAAAACTTATAAAGCACATATTCTGCATGACTATATCCTACATCCCTAATCCTACCCAAAACTTAACAACAACCTTACTAACTATTAATAAGCAGCATATTTGGAGTTTATTGTGGCAAAGGTTATAGTTAATTGTTTGTTAATGGTGAGAATTGGACCTTAAAATAAAGTGTGACCATAGAAGCATGTGCTAAATTAATACATTTATGACCACAAACACAAAATACTTTAATCCATAAAAAAAAATAAAAAAAATCACTTCATATAAAATAGTTTCTGATCCTACAACCACTAGATACCAGAAATGACAGACCAAGCAGTGAGAACATCACACTGTTTAGGTCACAGGGGGGTGCTGTTGCCCTTTTCTTCCTGGTATTTCTCAACCTGTTTCTGCGCATAAAAACGTCAACAAACTTCTACTACATATTACAGAGAATTTCAAAATCAAACTCATCATGCTGTTAAAATAAACCCTGAAACTGTATATATACTGTAAGCTAATGTGACTAGTGAAAGACTAAGAGGACCATGGCAACAACGCCTAAAACAATGGTGTTAAGTGCTCAACTTTCCAAGCGTGTCCTCACTCAGTTTCCTCAGGGGCAGATTTATTTCCATTATACTAAATACAATTTGATGGTTGAACAACAGCTTTAGGGCTGGTAATGCCGGAGGGTCCCGCACAATTAGGGGGCCACAGAATCGACTGAGATGAGAAGTTTCAAGAGCAGAGCAAATAAGCCAGAGAGCAGCCATGCAATGCACCGCAATCTGCATTTAAGTGCATTGTGTGACCACAGCTAAAATGTTGAGCGGGGGATCTTTAACCAGCACAGACAGTCAGACGACAGGCTGCTCAGTCAGACTAAATGGGATGCGGGAGTCACGCATGTTTGGATCCGAGGGCCTGAACTTCAGCTGCAGAGGACAAAAGGCTAATTGCAGATACACTCTTCATTACAACGATAAAATGACTCCCTCGTCAACCCTCGCCTCCTTCGCATTTAACAGTGGTCTAAGAAAAGAGGCAATAACGAGCTCTAACTGTCCTGTGTGCTCGCTTTACTTCTTGTGAAGCTTTGCGGGAATAGTTCACACGAAGAAGAAACTTCCCATTTAACAAAGCTCTGTTACATTTTTGGCACATGCACTTTTGGCAGGTAAAAAAAAACAGCCAATCACGGGCTTCTCATTTTCGAGTATCGCACATGCTAAGTGGTTTCATAAATCGCATTCCTTTGCCATGTCTTCTAAAGTGTTTGACTGTCTCAAGATAAAAGCAGGCCAGATGAGACCGGTTTTAATGCTGCCAATGAAACAGAGAAACGCTAAACACCATTGCCATATTCAGTTCAAACAAAGCAGAGGAATTCAATAAAAGAATACATAAATCACACCTCCAGACAGAACAGAGAGTTCTCTAAGAGAGGAGAAAAAAAATACAGATAAAGGAATGAGGAGTCCCTGCCAACAACAGACAGCTTAGGTGAGAAATCAGTCGGGGTTGAAACAGTTCCCATAAAACAAGAACCGTACGGTTTGCAACCCACAGTTTGATACATGTTAGTACCTGAGTTCATCTAATGTTTAATAATACCTCTTAAGTAATAAAAGGTGTCTATTTTTAAAACTAATTACAGTGCTGAGGTTCTGTACAATACAGAGAGGAAACTAGTTGTAACAATGAAAAAGCACAAGGAATAATGAATTTATTACTATTTTATATATTTATTTTATTTTTTTCAGAAACACTGTTGTGTATTTACATTTTTCTGGTATATATTTAATATTTCTTAAAAATAATGTGCTGAAAATTTTATTATTAGTAGTACTACTATCATTACGTAATATATTTCTGTCACAGTTTCTTCAAGTTAAACCAAACTTTTATTTTGATGGGTTGATGAAGACCTTTAAGTTGCTGTTTGTATATGATATGATGATAGCTTTTTCTCAAAAGAAATGGTAAAATGCTAATGTAGCAGTTCTAGAGATTATGTTTATGTGTTCATGTACTCATATATTGATGCGCATAGTAAACCAAACCGCGAGTCTGTGCCATTCATTCACACACAGACACAGAACATGCAGGATTCATATTTAAATAGTATTTTTGCAGCTTAATATTCACAGACACAAGTCCATACTGTGTTTTGATTTAAGTGTACTGACCTACTTTTGATTTATTCATCCAAAATTTGGAAAATTCCATGACATTCTGCATTATACAGTGAAATTAAATTTTTATGACTGGATTCTGCGATTCTGTCTGCGTTTTCCGCATTGCAGAAATCAAAGGACCCTAGTATACTGTTCTATCTGTACTGTACTAAGTTTTAATTTCGAAATGTAAAATAAAATAAAAGACTTAGTACAAAGAAATAATATAATTTACCAATATACCGTAATAATAATACTAATACTAATACTAATGATGATTATTATTATTTTGCTGCATCTTAAGGTGACCTCAGAGGCACTACTACCTTCTTCCTAAAGGGGGCGCAAGCACTCAGACTCACTGAAACATACAGAAAGGAACTTCAACTGTATGTACAAGAGATTAGATGGTGGTGAAGGCTGCCAAAAAGATGCTACAGTAGAGTGCACATGGAACACAGAGAAGAACAGAGGCATTCTCGCTGTCAGTCATCACGAGACTCGGAGGCCTTCCTCAGGGTGACAGAACCTGCTAGGACGAAGCATGGCCAGAGAGAGTGATAGAGAATAAGAGGGCAGGAGATGCAGACAGGCTATTTTCCCACTGGGAATCAAGTCTGTAGATCCTCACGAAGATGACGTAGAGAGAGCAGAAGCTAGTGTGCCCATCTCTGCTGCAGTGTACCGCCAGGCTGTTTCACCCCGCCTACCCCTCCTTGCAGCAGCTCCGCTGGCAGAGCGGGGCAGGAAATATAGAGCCATTAGACGGTGAAAAAGACATGAGGGGAAAATTACTGCTGCTGCCCCAAGTGTGAACTTCCGACAGCAGAGTCAGTAGGATATTACATTTATTTAAAGATGCCTGGCTAATATCCTGGTTGGTATAGTTGCCTTCAGGCAACGCAGCATATACAAGCAAGGCACAAACATTGTAAACGTGCATCAGAGATTCAGTCAAAGTGTACCTTGTAAACTAGCTCCTCTGTAATATCAACAACATCGGCTCCCGTGGTGAAAGTGCAGGTATCGAGGGACATAGTAAACTTGTAGGATATTGCTCGGTGTGTGCTAATAATTGGAGGAGAAAACCAATACCATTTACAGACGTATGACCTTCTCTTATTCTCCAGTTACACCACAAAGGATCGGAAGCTTCGGCCCATTAGCAAAAGTCATTAACACAAGTCTAAGTGCAAGTGGTCTAACACACCAACAGCTCTGCTGCAGACTCACTGGCTCCAGAGTAGGATAAGATGTTCTAGTCGTGTTAAAACAAGACAGGGAAAGAAAAAAAAAACAGACCTCTTTTGGCTTGAGTACCATTGCTGGTCACTGTGTGAGTTCTTGGCATGTTGTCGCAATAGTCCACGTCCGACTGTACATTGGGCACGAGAATAATGCTCCACTGTTTCTCCTTTGGAAAAACAACATTCCCTGGTTTCTACTAAGACGTGGAGACGATCTCAAATGCTGACCACATGGCCTGAATCAACACTGTCAACACCCACAGGACCTGCAGAATAAAGGTCGCGACAACCAGAGCGAAGCCGAGGAATAGGTCTCGGTGTGGAATGACGCGCAAGGCCATGTTTAATCTCCTTCCCGAGACCTAAATATCCAGATCCATTCTTGCACCTCCACTCTTTACTTGCACTTGACAGATTGGGGTTGTTTGTTTGCGGTGCGTTTTAGTATTCCCTGGGGCTTGCTATTTGGGTCAACTCTCCAGGGAGAAGCAAGGATAGTGTGTAGAAACCAGCTGGCCGGCACAGCTGGAGCTCATGGAACCTACCAGGCGACATCTGCAGTTCTGAGGCCAAGGGCGGGTACCCAACTTTGCCACCTGGGCACTGATTAGGCCTTCAGGGAGTAAGGAAACTCAGGAGAAGACCCTTAAAAACAAGAGGGCGATCTGTCAAATATGCTTCTGTGGTGTAGACTTTTCCTAAGCCTCGGAGGGTGGCCTAGTACTGTGAAAAACGATGGTGACGCAATGCAGCTTGTACCCAACAAAAAAGTCTCCCAGGCCAGGACAAACGAGGGAAGTACCATAACCCCCCCCCACACACACAAACACTCAGCTCCAACAAAGCCTGCTCTGTAAATTCATCAATAAGACTAAACCTGTTTCTATTGAGCTAGGACTTTTGCTCTTTGGCAGAAACCGAAAACCAGTGATTACCGAGGTCCAGCACCAACCTGTGACAATCCAGACCAGTTACACCTCTGAGGATAAGATCTTTCACAACACTCTTGACCGCTCTTGTCGGAGCAGCGGAACAATGCCCCTGAGTTTTTTCCCACGCAGGATCTCCTGAGGTACTCCAGCTTGTGTTACAGCAGTTGTGTTTAAGTAGGCCAGGAGTGTCTAAAAGAGAGATTGAAAGAGTAGAGGGATCTCACACTGCGCTCGAGGGGGATCTGAGGAGGGTTGAATCAGCCAAAAATGAAAACTGTCATCATTTACTCACCCTATTGTCATTGCTATCCTGTATGACTCTCTTTCTTCTGCAGAACACAAAAGAAGGCATGCTGAATAAAGTTCAGGCAGATTTAGTCCATATTATGAGAGTTCAAAACTTTAAAGTTCCAAAAATGACATGAAAGTGGTCTGAAGCAAGATGATACTTTGTATGATGAAAGGATCGAAATTAAGGTCTATAATCACTCTCAAATCAAGCTATAAAGTCAATGCACACACGTGTCACAAAACTCAAATGTCATGACGTTCTTCTTCATGTGATGTGAAGTTTAACACTAGTTGATGTTGGGGGTTTATGTCACCATCTTTAATTTACTCTGATGACTTTTATAATATGGACAAACAAATGTCATCTTTTGTGTTCTGCAGAAGAAAAAAAGTCTTACAGGTTTGGAATATATCAGGGTAAGTAAATGAGGAGAGAACGCTTTATAGAATAAAAATCTGCCCAGAAAATATCAGCAACTCTAGTAGCTGACTACAGACATTACACTGCACTTAATTTTCTTGGGCCCTGATCGGAACTCTAGATCAGTTTTCCCAAAGCAGAGGTCTTGGAGTACAACCAAGAATATGCATTATGGATGTCTCTCTTTACTGACAGACCCATTTCAGGTCTTGGAGTCTCTACTATCAGTTAAATCAGGTGTGTTTGATTATGGAGACAACATATGCAGTGTTGATGGTACTCCAGGATCAACATTTCTTCCAATCAGTATCTAAAGGCCGGGGCACAGCGTCGGCGAGCGATGGTCGGGCTAGTTTGTTTGGTGTGTTCCACTCGCCAGCTCTCGCCGGCCGCAGTTTGCCCGATTCAACATGTCGGGGACGTCGGCGAGGGTGAGAACTCTGATTGGATGTTCAGTTTAGCGAACGAGTCAGTGCCCTAGAATTAAAGCGAAAGTGATGAAAACAGAGGCATGTAAATGAAGGCGGTACAGACAGAAGGCTGTTTAAATGTTAAGCGATCTTTCCCAATCATTCTAATATGCGTATGTTTTCATAATAACATGAGTCGCTTAAAATGATTAAAGTTATCAACGTCATTGATATTCAAAATGGTAAGCAAGCGCTGCTTTGTTTACATTTCGTATATCTGCGTTTATCTCGTATATCTTTGTTTCAGTTTCTCCTTTTGAATGACGAATATATACTATTGATAGCTGCTGATATAGACAGTTAATTCCTCTCATGCATGTGCAGAACGCACGTGTTAGTTTGCCGTCGGCTGTAGTCTGTGCGGTGTGTTCGAGCGCAGCTTTTTGGACCAACGCTGCCGACACGAGGCGACAACACCATCAGCTTTCGTCAATGCTAGTTCTTTGAAGTCGGCTTGGTGTGTCCCAGCCTTAAGACTGACTGATCAAAAGTTTTTTAATTAGTGCTGTCAATCGATGAAAAAAATGTATTAATCACACATTTTTCTGAAATTAATAGTGATTAATTCAACCTAACATTAAGGTTTTTAAATATACTTTTATACTATTTACTTCAAATTAATGTAGAAACAACATAAAGACAGTATATTGTTAATGTTTGTTTAATGGCATCTTTATGACTGAAGGCAAATTGTTTTTTGTCCCCCCTAATATTTAACCATTGGCTATAGCCATTCAGCATTACAGCATAATTGAGAGCCATCAATTTTAAAATTTATAAGACTTTAAAAATAACTTCAAATTTAAGTGAACTTAAAACAATCCTCACATAAACCAATTATAATAAATGTCATATTCACCTGTGCCTAGGGATATGCCGGTATCACATTTTCATGTTGCGATTAATTGCTAATGCTTTTATCACAGTATACGGTATTATCACGATATTGAAATTTAGTTTCAAAAAAGTGTTGTCATAATACAGTATAACAGGTTTAATAACTTTTTTCTTATAACAAAAATAACTGAACATTTAAAAACAATAAAGCAATACAGAAAAATGAATAAAGTTAAAAGTTTTATACAGATTAATGTGCAAAAGAACTATAAAGACCAATAGCTATCACTTTACAATAAGACCTCATTAGTTAAATTTAGTTAATGCATTAACATTCACAATGAGCAATAGCTACATTTGCTACAGAAGTTATTAATCTTTATTAAAAAATAAAAGAAATAACAGTTGCAACTTTCGATTTTAACAACGCGTTATTAAATATTGGAATACCTAAGATTAATGGATGTTCAGAATAATTTTTCATTGGCAGTTTGTTAAATCTATAGATCAAAGCAAAGAAAGATCTCTCAATATTGCAATACAAGGCTATAGCATGAGGTAAAGAGAAACAGGAAGGAAACCTTTGAATGGTGATGCCTGCAGTCTGTAGAGGAGGGCGTAGAGTTTAAAGCTAGCCACCGGTCTGCCCAGCATCCATCTCTCCAATCAGTGGGCGTACTCCAAAGCAAACACAGCCATTTCCGTTGAATATGGAAGTAAAGGCTGCTCGTAATTCCTGAATAATATCATGGGGGAAGGGACAAGTCTATGGTATGAGATCGTGTTCTTCATCCCGTCTGCTTCAATCTTAAGCTCAGAGCGATAAGACAAGCTTTCCTCCATCCAACATCAACATCAGGCTGCACTCTTATCTGTCTGTATCCCAACACTATACAACATCTGGCCATCTACGACACCCCCAGACGTAGCAAGCCAGGCACACACCAGCCAAACCCAGGCAACTGTTTGTCTGACAGAAAGACTGATAACCACAAAGGGTTCATCCAATCTGCTGTATATCATTACACAGGAATTATGTTCAGAGAAAACCTCATTAACCCCACCTGCAATTCAGTGACACAAAAAGCCCAGAGGAAGGAAAATAAAAAAAAAAAAAGAGCTGGAGGTGGTAAATTGCTTCAGAGGACCCATCTAAATCAGATCAATCATTAGCATACAGCAACCATCATCCAATCAAACGCAACCTTCAGATGATCTTTTGAGGGAGCAGGTGATCATACAAAAGCGCACAAAAGAGAAGGCCTGTTTGTGTTTGCACTGTGCCAACATTTATTTTCTACAGGGTTGTTTATTTTTCTTGAGTGTGCGTTGCAGTGAGGGTTTTGGCGTCGTCGGCGGCACTGCAGCTTGTCGCTGTTCTCCTGCACCCTCGAGCTGTCATTAAATATATAAAGTCCCATATTCATGTTTTACACAACTCTTTCATTACATGCTGCTCTTGCTCTCTGAGCCTCTCTGAAACATTTACAAGCTCATTGAGACGTCAGAAGGCAAGGAGCACTTTCTTTTAATTCTAGTTTTTAGCAGCAACTCGCAAACACTTTGAAAAAACTGCTGCAGTGAGTCAACGGGATGAAGTTACGTAACAAAACTGTGCATGAGGGTACATGACAGTACCCTTTCATTCATGGCATTTTAATATTGTCAAGGATACGTTCAGGGCTTGAAGCAGTCAGGAAGCAAGGTTAGGGATTTAGGATTTAAGAATGGGAACAATTTAATTCACCATTTGGACTTTGAGCAGACCCACAGGAAGCTGCATTGGAATTTAGAACGCAATTGAATTGGCCACACCCACAGCAAGTTAAATTGCAACAAATTCATCAAGGGTAATGCATTCTGGGAATTGAAATCAATCAATCTATCCATCTGCAAGGCTCTTAAGTTTTTCAAAAGTTTCAAGTCAATATTCAAAATCCTACCTGGTCTCATGGCAAAAATGTACCTGGGGGCACTTTTTCGCGAGACGCGACATACGTACCAATAAGTACATATCACTGCAGTTTCCAAAAAAAATTAACACTAGATGCAGTAAAACTCTGACACCTTTTATTCCTTTTCACACAAATTTACAGTTTCGATTAATAAAGCGTAATTTTCGCACAATTAAGCTACTTGAAGAATATTATGTTATGACTTCAAAACAATTTTAATATGCTGGAAGATTTGAAAACTGATACTTTTGAACGTTAGCATTACATATCCAGCTTCATATCTATGGGTTTTCATAGACGGCAGGTTTGTTCGGTAGCTCACGGAGTACGGAGACGTAATTGAGAGGTGAGGAGCTCCGGTTCGAATCCTGTGTAACTACGGTTCAAAACAGTTCAAATCTGCGTTTAAAGTAGTTCAAGTGGCACGGTTGCATCAACAAATGTGTTTTTATATCAGTTTTGCATTCGTTAACACTATCGGGTAGGTTTAGGTTTGAGTTTGGTGTAGGGCATATTTCCAACACGATAGAGCATTAACTTTTACCGACAGTCCCCGGATTTTTGAACTTTGAACCACCACAATACGTACCTAAAGCAAAGTAATAAAAACACAGCAATACGTACCTATATCAACGTAAACGTGCCAGGGTTCACATATTGAACCTGTGTTTTAGCGCCACTCAGTGGACATTTCTCTATGAAACTGCCGCGAAACGTGCAGCAAGGTACGTAAAAACGATGCTGCAGAAAAGTACCCAGAGGTACGTATTTTTGTGAGACTGGGTTGTCAAAATCTGTATTCACAAACTTTGCTTTTCTAGTTGAATGTCAATTAATTCTTCCTTACATTAATATTTAAATTGCAATTCTGCATCTTACATGCTACCTCAATTGAAACTCAATTCAAATTCAAGAGCTGAATCTTCAAAAGTACATACAAACATCTGAAGATCAGAATAAACTAGTTTCAGAATATTAGCAGTACTACAAATGCATTCTCTTGGAATCCGCAACCAAAGATCCAGAGAAAACGAAATAAGTCCATCTAAGCCTACAATACTCATAGCCAACTTCACAAAGTGATTTAGTCATGTAACCCAAATTCACAGAAACAAACGACATGCTTTGCTACTCCTGAAAATCAATATTCAGTGTTCATATTTTACATTCAAGGCATCACCAATGGATTGGCAGCATAATCCATTACGATGACATTTTCTATCATCTCTCTTTAAACACATCATCACTTCAGCTCGAGGCTCTAATCAATTCAGTCAGAGCCTTTCCGTGGGGTCAACCATGCAGAACAGCAGCAGCTGTGACGAGGTAATTTGGAGCCCCAGCGGCACCCACTGATGGGCCACAAGGCATTGTGGGTAGATTCTCAATGGCCCTCAATGACAAACGGAGCTCCTGTGAAATGGAAACACGCTCTGGTTTCACCTCAGTAAGAAAAAATAATGAGAGACTATTACAAGAGGTTACTTTGCTTGAGTTAAAAGACAAGGTACACTAAGTGTAATGTGCTCAAATGACAATTGACGAGGAAAGTCAGGTCCCAACACCAGAGGGATAATAATATCGGATTTAACCCTTGTGCTTTTACCTAAATTGGTGTTCCTGTGTCAAAAATGAGTGGCCTTTTAAAAATATTATCTCCAATATTAAAAATATTATCTCCAAATCTTGGATTCAACCTTTTTACTAACCTGCTTTCTTTCAATTAGCATGGGTTTTGAATTTCTTTTTGGAACTGACTGATTGAAGACCTCATTGATATTCTCAGTTTTTGAGAGAAAAATAGCATTATTTGTGGTTAATTTTGGGAATGTTCACTCAAAAACTGAGGTGCATAAGCTGAGATCAATGAGTCCTACGATCAATCAATTCCAAAAATAAAGTCAGTAAGTTTTAGTCCAATGTGATAACATTAACTAGCATTTTTTTAGGAAAAAGAAAATCTTCTCTGGGTCAAGAAGACTGGAACACCACACAGGCGTTAACCAAAAACAATTTACTCACCCTCATGTCCAAACAGACTTACAAATGTGGTAATTTTAAAGACTGCTTTCATGCAAAAAATTTTTCAAAAAAAAGGAGTATACAGAAGAGCTCTTAAAATGGTCAGTGACTCATCAAAACAGAGTTGCTATTCAACCAAAATCTTGACTTAATGAGTCATATGGACTACTTCCATGGTGTTTTTGCATCCTTTGTTGACGTCTGAACGTAAGGCTTCAATTCCCCATTTATTGGAAAAGAAAGATCAGCAGTCTTCAAAATTCCTTTACTCAAGTATTATTTGATCAACTGACACAATGACCCTTAATCAAAGCATACAGATTCTGTCTTTGCAACAAACCAACGACTGAGGCCTTTTCCTCAGAGGAAAAACAAAACTCAAAAACACAACAATATCTGACACTACTACTCTTATCAGATAGCGCTGAACCATCTTCCAGACGGCGTGTAACACGGCCAATTTGTGGGCTATGATTTCAAATATCACACAATAAATCACACGCAGACATATTTCTCACCGCAGAAGCACAGCAGAAATACCAGTTGTCCCTTGGAGGAGGAGTTTGAGAATAAAGCTGCCAATCTGCTTTTGTGTATCATAAATGCCGCCTCCTTCCTTTGGATCCATTTCAAATCAAGCCTGTTTATAAACTGAATTATAAGATAGTAAAATGCCTATGTACGTCTGTGGTCCTAATACACAGGAAGGTAGTATTTACCCAAATGCCAGGTCTCGGTCGTACTACAGCGCCATGGGGATTTCGTTTGCGACCTCCCTGACATTTCATTACATTCAATTTGCCCTCTAAAGGACATAGCAAGCTTGATTATAAAACAAAGACTGTGCTGAAATTGATTTTTTCCATGGTTACGAAGAAAAGATCTTTGTTATGTGTTGAATTCCAATGAAGATGAAGACAAGACTTCGGTCCTGACGATCAGCTGAGACAGGTCATTAGTACCTCCTGCCTGAGAGACAGACACTCACACTCATTAATACATATGGATATTTTCCCTCAGGGAGCTCAGGGTATCATTCATCTACCGTTTTTTTTTTCCCCTTTCCTCAAGCACTGCTGTGAAATTCCCTCTCCGCTGAACTTGCAAAAAGCTCCCACATCCCCGAGCAGGCCAGGATGAATGAGCGATCTACTGGGAAGTCACTCGATAAGTGAAAAAGACAGGCTTGAGAGGAAAAATGTAAGACATGGACATGGCTTTTTGTATTGTTTAAACTCTGGCAAACATGAGGAACATTCCTAAATCTTACAAGGAGGACACTGCAAATGAAGGGTCAGAGCCGAGGCCTAGTGGCCTAGTGCACATGTCTTAAACATGTGGGCTTGCAGTACATAGGACATATATTGTAGAAATTTATAAATCGATTTGTTTTACAAAACATATTTTGCTGTCAGTATGAAACTATTCCACTAAACAAAGCGAGTTTTTGGTGAAGATCCATATTGTTTTTTTTCCATTTAATGAAGATCAACTGGTGCTATCAAGCTCCATATTAAAGCTCCTTTATTCATTTAAATGTATTAAAATTAAGTTTATCAAAATGTTAAGTTTATTAAAAAAGAAACAGTCCTCTGAAGCCACATGAAAGCTTACATATAAATTACATATATTTACACTACCTTAACATAAGTAGTACTTAAAAAGAAATGAATAGATTTATTCAACATTGATGAATTAAAATTGTTCAAAAGTGACAGTAAAGACATAATATAAATAATCCACAAAAATATTAAGCAATTCATTTTTTTATATATATTGACAACAATAACAAAAGAAATGTTTCTTGAGCAGCAAATCAGCATATCAGAACAATTTCTGAAGGATCATGTGACGAGTGCTGAAAATTCAGCTTTGACATCACAGTTAAAAATTACAATTTACAATATTAAATATTTTAATTTGTATTTTTTATTTTATTATAATAATATTGCACAATGTTACTGTATTTCTATTTTTGTTTTTGCAAATTTACTATATTTTTTATGAAATGGTGATTTTATACGTCGCCGTTTTAGTGCAACGTTAAAAAAAAAAAAATCTTAGATTACGAGATTAAAGTTGTAATATTTCGACTTTATTCTCGAAACATTTCGACTTTATTCTCGAAACATTTCGACTTTATTCTCGAAACATTTCGACTTTATTCTCGAAACATTTCAACTTTGGCACTAAAACGCCATCGTAATTTTAAGAGATTTCTTTAAAAAAAAAAAACAACAACTTAACTCCACACATTTGAATGGTAGTATGTAATAAAAATAAAATATATAATACACACATAATATGATTTTATAAAATAAATATCAAATTGTATAAAAGCTAAATTCATAAACAAACTAAAGTCATTGTTCGATAAGAATTCATAAAAAACAGTGATGTCTGATTTATGAATGTTCATTTCACAAAATCAGCCAATGATTTGCTCATAAATCAGACTGATTCGGATCTCAATGAATAACAACTTACATTTTGGTCTGTACGTTATTTTGCAAGTGAAAACAAGTGAAAAACATCTGAATCCGACTGATAAATGATGTGATCTGTATGAGAAACCAAACAGAGCGAGCAGAAAGCTCTAGATATAACCTCTGCGGGGTTCATTTCAGCAAAGCCAGACCTCTGAGTTATCAATACGAGCATATCAATTGTTAAAAGAAGCTGGATGATATGTACTTTAGAAATACTCCCTCTTATAGGGAAAAACAGACGTTTGAGGGATCACACAGCTCTCTGAAGTCACGAAAACACAGGTAGGGAGCCCTGATATCAACGTAATATTATATTCCTGGCGCTTCTCCATTCATCACGGTATAGCGGATGGCTAGGAGCAAAAGAGAATGGTGAGGACACAAACAACGGAAGAGAGAGAGATAAGAATAGCTTGTTAAGGCCATTATTTGACATGAATAGACGCTGAGGTCATGTTCCTCTTGTGTACTGGTCACCGGTGCCTTTGGCCTGAACGAGCCGTGGTAGTTTGAGAAGTGTGGTGTAGTGCAGAACTGTCTGATCCTTTTAATGGGGAGCTCAGAGGCCAAAGCCTCCAGCACTGCTCTCTGCTCACCTGCTCTCCACAACCGCACCGCAATTTACTCCAGCAGGAGCCAAACGCATACACAAGCAGCCGGGAGAACACTGAGCCATCAGTTTGTCAAGCGTGTCTGAAGGACAGGAAGAAAACGAGAGGAGAGGGGATGGGATGGGAGAGGAAAAGGAAAGGAGTAAGGAAAAGGTAAGAAAAGGAAAGGAAAGGGGGAAAAAATGAAAGAAAGAAAAAATTATAAAAGAAAAAGAAGAATGGAAAAAGAGAAAAAAAAATGGGAAAAAGTGTAAGGAAATTACAGATTTTAAAAGAAGAAAAGGGGAAAGAAAAAAAGAAAATTGGTTAGAAAAATGGGAAAATATGAGAAGAAATTAAATAGAAAAAGAAATATAGTGAAAGGTAATTACAGATTGCAAAGAAAAGAGGAAAAGGATATGGAAATGGATATGGAAATGAATGAAAGATAAATGAGGGGGGAAAAAACAAAAAAAGAAAAAAGAAAAACAATAAAAAGAAAATAAACATGTAAAACATGCAAAGAAATGAAATAAATAACTGGAATACAGATACAGATAGAATACAAACGATGAAAAAGGAAAAGTGAACAGAAAAAAATGAAAGAAGAATATTAAAGAAATGAAAAGGAAAAAGAAATTGTGGCAGGTAATTACAGAATAGCAAAGAAGAAAAGATAAAAAAGGATACGGAAATAGAAAAAGAAACAAAAAAAGCAGAAAAGCAAAGCAAAGAAAAGAAAAAAAAGAAAAACAATGAAAAACATAAACAGGTAAACAGGCAAGGAAATAAAATAAATAAAAGTGGAAAGGAAAATGTGGAGGAAATGATCAAATTAGAAAGTGAAAGAAAGAAAATAAAAAGTGATATGAAAGGCAAAGCAAAAGAAAATGGGGAAAAAACCAAAAAGCAAAAGGACATTTAAAAGGATCGGTCCAGGGAAAAGTAAATGAGAACAGAAAAATAAAAAAGAAAGAAGAGAACAAAATTAAAAAGAAAAGGTCTTAATGACAAAAGAGAAGAAAAAGAAAAGAAAGAAAATATAAGAGGAAATTAAAAGGGTGATAAAATTAAAGATAAATGAAAACGGAAAGGAAAACGGTAAGAAAATGAAAGAGGAAATGTAAAAGTAAAGGTATAATGAAATGAAAGGCAAAAGGAAGGTAAAAGGAAATGAAAGTAAAAAATATACATCGCAAGCTGTGCATCTGAACTGATTTAACTACAGTAAACCATGAGTCCATGAGCTCAGTGAAACAAGATGCAGCAGTGCAGCAAAACACGAGGAACAAAGAGATGAGAGAAACTCCTGCATCCTGCAGAATGAAGAAATCATCAAGTTTGGATGCTGAGGCAGACACACAAAGAGCTGAGGAATGACCTCCCAGACCTCCTCTTATTTCATCTAGCATCCAAACACAAGCAAAGCACACTCATGCTGTCAGAGGGGTGGTTTCCCTCAGGTCCTCTGGAGAAATTCAGTCATCTCACTGCACCTGCAAGACGGCGTTCGGCTATTACGGCTCCATCTCACACTGATATAGTGTGTTTATGGTTAGTGCTTCCAGAATGAGAACTGACTAAAATATTAGCATATGGTACAGCACGTAGAGGGAGGAAAAAAAATCTGAAGTGTAAATGGCACGGCGGTTTTAATGAGCTGTTGCTGTTCTGTTATTAGCTCTGCGTGTAGGAGGTGACGTTTATTAAAAACAAAAATGATGCTATTTCAGACGTGTCCCAAAGCACAAGTGCACACAAGCAGGCTAAAGGAATATTTTTGTTTATGAATGCGTTGAAGTATGTGGTAAATCTCCGTTTCAAAGACAACTTTTTGGGTAAAACAACAGTTTTAAAATAAAAGCAAGCACTGCTGGAATCTCATCCCAAATCAGCATATTAGAATGATTTCTGAAGGATCATGTGACACTGAAGACTGGAGTAATGATGCTGAAAATTCAGCTTTCCATCACAGGAATAAATTACATTTTAAAATATATTCAAATAGAAATCAGCTACTTTAAATTGTAAAAATATGGTATTTTTGTATTTTTTTCTTACTGTTGAGCATAAGAGTCTATAACAAAAAATAAAATAAAATAAAATAAATATGATGATTGCAAAAAAAATACAATTCTTTGTGTGTGGAAGAAAAAGTCGAAACCACTATTCAGAATTTGGTTGTCAGAACTCTCCTCCACCCTGCATGTGGAAAGACTTAGATACAGTATTTCTGTAAATATAGATCAGTTTGATGCCTCTTGGAGTCCACTTTTCAATCACCTGTTAAAAACCTCTAATAATGGTGATACTATTTGAAATGTAATTTTCTATTGTAACTTATATCTTCTTTAACTTCCGTGTCAATCTTAATATGCTCAGTGGCTTTGATCCCCCTTTGCCTTTACTTGGTGATGTGGTTATCTGCAAAACTGAATCTGATTGAAGGAGGTTTTCTTCTTTTTTCCCCTTATTGTTTATGTAGTTGTGTTTTGTCCTGTCTTGTGACTGTACTGTTTATGTGTCTGAAAATTCAAAAATACCACAATAAATATAATATATCAAAAAATAATATTTATTTATATAGATAGATAGATAGATAGATAGATAGATAGTTAGTAAGTATACACAGACACACACATACATATATATATATATATATCGATTAAAAAATTTAAAATCGCATTAATCACAGTCATGGACTGTGATTAATCATGATTAATTACAAATTTAAAATACTAGGATTTACCTGTAAATGTGTTAAAATAAAGAAATGCATGACAAACTGGTTTAAGGAAACAGAACCTTTCACGCTTCCGCCAGGTATGAGACATAATCCTTATTATTCTTTTGTTTTTATTCAGCCATTATCAGCCTTTATACTGGCAATAATATTTACCAAGCCACACTGCTTCAATCCCAGTATACATTTACCCAACTATTATCAAAAGTATTTCTAAATAAATACAACAAAACATTTTCTTGCGACCTTACATGAAGTATTATGACAAGATGCATTATGAAGAAGAATTGGACCCGTTCTGCAGCTGCATTAGAGCTAACATTAGCATCATGCTTCATAAGACAATTTATGAGATTAATAGTACACTTTTACTCAGAACTCACTTCAAACCACCATCGAGTGTTTGTAATAACTTCCTTTTACGATCATATGTGGAATTTGGTCGTTTACTGTTGATAAAATATGCTATTTATAGTCTTTTATATCGCTGCACAAATTAGCAATTCAGATGTAACGCACACATTCAACTAAAGAAAATCACATACAAATATCCTATCGTAATCGTGTGTTTATTATCTTATATCATCTATAGTGGCTGTTGTCATGTTTATTTCTGCTGCTCTGGCTGAAACTCAAGTTGTTTGTGATGTTACAACCGCCTCTCTGTTCTTAAGTGGCCAGGGATACATTCCAAGTATAATACACATTAGTAAAAGGATCTATTTTAATTTTTATTTGTCTATATACACCTTGGGCGGCCTTGGTACATTATAAAAGTAGCCCAAAAAACCGCAACCCACAGCTCTGTAATTTTTCGCGCAACTGTATTTTCGAAATAGCCCACTTGTGCTGCTGCCCTGGCAACACTGGTTCGCTGCTGCAATGACTGCAAGATGTTGGGGTCAAACCTTATCAAACGATTAATTTGCGTCAAAAAAATATTAACACGTTAAAATTTTAGATTAATCGCATGCGTTAACGCGTTAACGTTGACACCCCTAATATACATATATACATTAGGGGTGGCACGGTACACAGATGTCACGGTTCGGTACATACCTCGGTAAGAGGGTCACAGTTCTATACGATTTCGGTACAACAGGGAGAAAAAAAATCTACTATGCTCAGTTTCTTTTAATTTATTTTGAACAGACAGTAGTGCAAATTAAATTTTTTTCCATCTAGATGTGAAAATACTAAATGTTATTACATGTTATATATATATATATATATATATATATATAATCTGTTTTGTAAAATAAGTGATTATTAATAAGACAATAAGTGTTTAAAGTTGATTCTGCTGTTATAAGGAAACAGTTGAAGTGATCGTGCCGGAGCGCGTGCACACACACACACACATACAAAACACATCAGTTCCAGCATTGCTAACTTGACAGCGCAGTTGGCACTTTATCAAAATAAACTACAATGAACCAAACATCAGCGCACCCTCCTCTGTGTCACCGTTGGAACGCGACTGAAGTACAAAGCCTATCATTTACATAATAAATAATAGTTTAGCGTTCAGATACGTTACATTGCAAATATGGAAATATTATGGAATATTTGGATTTGTGCCAAATGAGAGAGGTAGGATACTCGAGCACAAAGCTCCATTTCGCAAACAGTTGAGTGTGCAAGCCTTTAAAGTATACTCCCTTGTCAGTCTATGTGAGAGACGCGTTCAGAATCAGCACATGGTCACTGTCTAGGGGCCTTTGTTTTCAAGTACGCAACTCATGGCATTCGCTGTTCTTCTGCTGGCGGTTATCAAACAGCGCTGCATTGCTGCGGGCGCCCCTTTCTGGATTGGGGGTGAATTGCCTGTATTCATCGTAAGGCCTCATGCACCGAACCGAGAGGACCGTACCGTGACGGTTCGGTACGAATACATGTACCGTGCCACCCATAATATACATATATATTATATAAGCAAAAGCCATGCACACTAAAGGTAAATTTATGTTTATTTGTTTTAAAATTTGCAGTTTTAAATACTGCTGGATTCCCATCCACTACAGATAACTCCGCTGCATCTGAATTAATACAGGAGATCACAGACATCCTTTTAATTTCAATTCAAATGCCATTTGGACAACTAATCCAGTCTAAATAGTGCTTAAATCATGTTGTGTGCCGCAGATGCTCATCATGGCCTTCTAAGACAGGCTCTGCCTTAATTTGATCTTGAGCATATTATCATTCCAATCATATCTTGAGGTTAGGAATGCTGCTCTTACGTCCAGGCTGTATAAAGGGGAAGTGAACGGAAGGACACTGGAGGACGGGGCATCTGCAGGGTGTTTTCACTCTGTCACTGGGACCTGAATGAAAACAAGTGTGGAACCACGGCCAGCATATTAATAGATAATGCTCAACAGGTTGGTACAAGGACAAATTTCCACACTCTGGGCAGTGGAAGTGTTTGCTACATGTTTGGGATGAGTCAGGATCGCAACTAGTGATTCAACAAGCAACTAGCTGATTAGTGATGTTACCCAAACTTTAAATTAGTTCTAAGTTTGTTGTTGTTGTGATATTCTTAGAAGCAGCACTTTAATTAGCATGCTTTAATTAGTATGCTTGCCAAATCAAAAACTACTTAGAAGCTCCACTTCTAAAGCAAACACTTTTAAAAAGTATTCCATTCCATTCCATCACAGTCCATGTAACTTTTTCTGAAAGCATAAATAATTAAATAAAAACATAAATAACATGTAAGGCCCCCCTAAGAAATGGGTCTAATCAAACTAATTATAAAGGCCTTCTTTAAAGGGATAGTTCACCAAAACAGATATTTTAATCATTATCATTTCAAGCCTGTATGACTGACTCTCTTTCATGGAACACAAAAGATGAAATTTTTTAAAACTGTCACAATGTTTTTTGAAGAAATTAAGATATAATAATTAGCATTATAATTATATAGTTTACATTAAAATTACATAACTTACTATTTTTGTTAAAAATGTATTTATTTTTTATCTACAAAGAAATAGTATTATTACAATAGTAATATATTTACTGCTTTGTTTAATTTTTATTTCATAATAATAAATAATAATAATAATAATTATTATTATTACAATTTTTAAATTTAATTTAATTTGCTTATTAATATTTTGGCCAATAAAACAAAAGAGCAAACCTGGCACTCAAACGAAACAAAAACAAAAACATAACAAAATATGAGATTAAATATCAATCACATTTTTTTGATTGGGTTTTTTTTTCCCCCTAAATTGTTTAGCCCTAAAATAAAGGTTTGGACCGACATGAGGGTGAGTAAATGACAAATTTTCATTTTTGAGTGAAATATCCAACCACTTTTAAAATTAAAAGTCACTTTTAAAATTATGCAGTTTTGCACATCCCTCATGCATTTTGTCTGAACAGCATTCATATAACTAGAATAACTACACAGCACATTGCCAGGAAAAAGCAATGTAGCACTTCAAAGCAGTGGCTACTTCCTGCCCTCTTCCTCACCTCCATCCTCATCATTAATTATACTTGCGCTCGGCCTGTCTGTAATAAATCATATTTTTAAAACCACAACAGGCATTCTGGAAAACTAATGCTGAAATATGATCCATAACCACGCTTGCGTTTTCTCTCGGTCACCCGTGTCGTGTTGGCGCTCTCCATGCTCGTCTTGCACAAGTCTGATCGGACTTTTATCCGCCCGAAATGGGCAAGATTAAAAGAAGTTAGAACAAAGGAAAACACTGTTGGAGATAATCAGGAGAATAATATGAGCAATTTGCTATCGCTCGACAGTTAGACCATTTGCAAATGGGCTTGAGGAAAATAATCTTCTATTAAAATGATTTGACATGCTTGTTCTTCCGTTCCGACTCTACTATGTCTTTTTTTTGTGGTCTACTTTAAAAGGGCCAATTATACGGACTGTGTTTGTCTCAAGTCTGGAAACCGCCAAAACTTACATGGGTTTGTTCACCATTTGACAGTTATTGTGTTGAGTAGCGGATATGAAAAGGGAATGTTGAAAGTTGGAGGGTCAGTCCAGTTAACAGGGTCCCTGCAGAATGAGGTTGATCAGGGATAAACCCTCGTGGAGCTGAGCGCTGAAGAACTGCAGAGCAAGGAAGACGCCAAGGGTCTTGCAAAGCTTTCTCTGCCCTAAATTACTGGGATAAACACAAGTTTGGTAAACCTTTATTTTATCCTGCTGGCAACTAAAGTACAGTTTTTGTACGCCTCACGGGACCTTGCTTGGCATCTCCCTTCTGGTGGAGAAAAACCACCCAAGTATCTTTGCTCTAGACTCAACAATCATAACAGTCACCATCTACTGACCCCCACATTTTCTTTCTCCCATGAAACCCCAAAGGATATTATAAAGCAGAATTCAGAGCTTCTGTATTCCATTTAAGAAAACGGTATAAATCTACTACATCGACTTAAGTTCACTGATAATTGTTCCCTCTGAATCTCACTAAAGAGAGTGTTCACCTAAAAATAACAATTCTGCCATTTTCTCACCCTCGGGTCTTTCCAAACCTGTATGGGTTTCTTTCTTCTGATTAACACAAAAGGAGATATTTTGAAAAATGTTGCTAACCAAACAGTCGGTGGCAGATATTGACCTCCATAGTATTTTTCCATACTATGGAAGTCAAAGTGCACCATCAACTGCAATAGATTTGAGAAGAGCAGTAGAGCGGATGATTTTCAGTGAATGACTGATGTTTTAATCCATTCCTCAAAGCTTCTGAGTGCAATGCTGCATGTATAAATTTAACATCAATTTAAATTAATAAATAAAATAGACTTGTCAAGATGGAGAAGATACCAAACTTATTTAGGGTAGATTAAAGGTAGATTTTGTCACAGACTAAACCTGAGTAATGTAGATGTGGACTACTGATTAGGAGTGATGATAATATAACACAATACAATAAAATAGAATTTTAATAATATGAATATTAATAAAAGACTCATTGGTGGAAGATGCCATGCACATTGCCTGACAATAGAGATATCAATTTTCAGGAGTTTTCATAATCAACAGTATTCAAAATGAATAATTATTAACATAACATAGTATTCATTAACATAAATAATCCAAAAAGCATGCAGAGGACTCTAAATATTATGTTCATGTAAAAATGAGAGTACTGGTATTTTCTTCTGGTTATTTTAGTTAATTAAACCTAATCTAGTTGTCAGTGCAACATTTCTCATTTTCATTTAGTTTCAACTTGAAAAAAACTAAAACTAAAACTGAAATAAAAATGAATTAAAAAAACTATGTACAAATATTGAAAAAATTAAATTACAAAACACACTACAAAATTACTAAAACATGAACTAAAATCAAAATGTAAAATAAACAACATTCAAAATATTATTAAAACCTATAGTATCTCAGTGATGCTAAAATAACACTTGTCCACTATGAATTTTATGAAATTTTTCTATTATATTTAAACTATTTGAATTGAATAGAAAATATAGATAATGTACCCCAGACTTTCTCAATTCATACATTTCAAACCAAGTTTCCACTGCATCCTGACATGGGAGATTTCAGCTCAGTGTAGTCAGCGAACACAGACACTCTTTTTGATTGGGATGATACAGGGAGAGAGATGGAAGAACAGTGCTTGTCGTCATGTACGTTAACACACAATCACTGTGTTGGCAGTGAAAGTAATCTTAATTTATAGAGAGACACTTCAACACCGATTACATCATGCCTGCTTCACTTCTACAAGCAAGTGCTGTGGAGGAGACGTGACATGCAATGCACACTACAGCTTCAACTGTTCAAGCACATCTTCACACATGTAATGCATGTGTGCTTAAACTAATTAATCAACAAACAATAATCACAACTGTTTAAACTATTAATGACTGTTAGGATGCAAAGTCCTCAGCCCCTACTAACATACATAGTCTGTAAGGGAAATCGCAGGGCACTTTGCTACAATGTGCTTAGGACACACTGAAATCCATAGAAGCTTGTTTCCACCACAGAATAAACATAAAAAGGGAATTGCGTCTTTGTTCATCCCACAATTCCTTGCAATTGAGTTTCTCATAATTCTGACTTTTCTCCTCAGAACTGTTTTTATCTCACAATTGCAAGTTATAAACTCGTATTTGCAAGTTTACATTTGCTGACTTTTTTTCCCCTCACAATTCTGAATTTCTTTGTGGAATTCATCTCTAAATTATTCTCGCAATTCTAACTTTTTGTTTCCACCATGGAATACAAAGTATTCACTTTTTTTTTTTTTTCTCACAATCCTGACCTTTTCTCACAATTACCAGTTTAATTTCACAATTAAATTTTACATTTTCGACCTTTTTTCAGAATTCCAAGTTTACATCTCGCAATTCTGTTTTTTGTTTGTTTCTGCCGTAAAATAAAAAAATAGAATTGCAACTTTTTTTCTGACAATTTCAAGGTTCTCTCTCACAATGTGGACACTTCTTAGAACTGCGGGTTTATATCTTGCTATTCTGAGTTTCTCTCTCGAAATTGTAAGTTTATATCTCACAATTCTGAAAAAAATCAGAATTGCAAGATATAAACTGTGAGATATAGGCCCCTTTCACATAGTAATACCAGTAAATTGCCGTAAAATTACCAGAACGACTTTACCGGTAAATTCAAAACTGCGCTGTTCACACAGGCAACAGCATTCCGTCTTTTTTCCGGTAAAGCACCATTCACACATCGGTTTTAAATTACCGGTAAATTCTGTGACATCATAAAACGGAAATGACCTCTAAACGGCTGCGCATCACGGTGTTGTGTTTGTAAACATGGAGGGGTAAACGCGATCAGTGTTTTTGTTGATGTTTTCATTTGTGTGCCAAATGTTCACGTTCATGCTGCTTCTTTTGGCCCAAAGATATCGCACGACTTCAAACACAGCGTGGAGTAAATGCGTCATCTGCATCAGAATGTTATGATTGGCCCAGAGCCGTTGAATTTTGAATTTCAACGGCTCTGGATTGGCCCGGAGTAGACGTCTTACGTCACCGCGTTCTGAACTCGTACGTGCTCATACCGGTAATTTTCCTTCTGCGTTCACACACAGCAGAATTCCAGCAATTTACTGGTAATTTTACAACTTCTCATACTGGTAAATTGCCGGAACGAATTTACTGGTATTTTTGAAAAGGTCCTGTTCACACATGATCTCTTTACGGCAATTTACCGGTAATTTTCCGGAAAAGTCTGTATGTGTGAAAGGGCTTATAGACAGGCTTGGGGAGTAACGGAATACATGTAGCAGCGTTACGTAATCAGGATACAAAAATCTAGTAACTGTAATCCTTTACGGTTACATCATAAAACAAAGTATTCAGATTACGGTTACATTTTGTAAAAAGTGGTAATACTATCAGGATCACATTTGTTTAATTTAAAATGAAATAAATGAGTTTTTTGACATAATAACTCTATATTTAGCGCTGCTTCATCATTGTTCCTGGTTCTGTTGACACTCATATTGACGCACGCGAGTCACCTGCTGGTGCGTGCGCAAATAACACCCGTCTACAATTATTCACGCTGCTACAGTTAATTACGATGCTTCCTGCTAGGAAAAACGTTTTCATGTATGGAAATTTCACAGTTATTTTGTCTACAAAAAGGATAAAGGAAATAACATTGTTGTACAGCGTAAGCTATGCATGAAGACTCTTGCTTTAACAAAGGCTACTCAACCAACTTGAACATTTGCAGGTACCACTAGCATGGAAATCATCATGTTAGCTAAAATTTAGTTATTTAAAAAGTTAGTGATTTAAAATTCCATGGTGTGCATGACTGCAGTTGTGTGCAAGTTTTCTAGCAGAAAAGTCCCCACACCCCGGATCAGTCAATGAAATAAAGAAAGATCATAGCATTTCACATTTCGACATGTAGGCTTAATTTCTAATAGACTAATATGTATATGGTGTAAATTTTTTAATGTTGTGTATAAACTAGGCTATATTTATTTTTACTTGTAGGCTACAGGCCTAAAATAAATAACTAAACTGTATAGCCACTAGATGTCTGCATAGCCTTTTATATAAATATACGGGCTGTAATATCTAGATGGTGAAACAAGACACGATTTTTAATAGTTTCAAATAGTTTTTTACTATAGTTTTTATTAGTTTACAGTTATAGTTATAGTTAAATAAAAGTAGGCTACTTAGATATTGCTTTTTGACTTTATTTACATATGTAACTAAAAGGAATCCAAAAGTAATCAGATTACATTACTTTCATATTGTGGTACTTGGATTACGTTACTGAATACTTTTTTGATGAAGTAATTTGTAACTGTAACAGAATACATTTGAAAAGTAACCCTCCCAACCCTGGATATAGACTCAGAATTACGCGAAAAAAAATTGGAAACAAATCGGAAACAAGCTTGCATAGAAATCAAAATAAATATGGGTGTATTAAAATGGATGTATTTTAGAACAGCTAATGCATGATGAAACTGAGATAATGAATTTAATCATGCAAGGTCATCTGACTAATGTAGGACATTGTTACGTTCAGTGTGGTCTTGCTCTCTGATGCTGCTGAATCTTCATGTTTCAGACCCTATGCAACCAAACGCTCAAAGCTTAATCCACCAACTGTTCTGGAGCAGATCTCATACATAATCACAGATCATATTAAATAGCTCATCTGAACAAAGCACCGTATGGTGCAGGAGGTCTCTCACAGCTTATGACTGACCTACATGAGGTATAGCATGACCAGCACATGCACCACAGGCTTTAGGACAATATCGAATCCTTCCCATGAGACACAGATACTGATGACAGCAAGAAACACTCATTGGACGATTCACAGGGTCCTTACACACCGAGTAGGAGATATCTGCAAAAGTTCATTTCATTAAAGATCTTTATGTGAAATTACCTGCAAAAACAGATCATTACAGCCCTGACAGATATTATCTGTAAATAAATAAATAATAGGGATAAGTGACTACTGCAATGTTTGATATGAAACTTGTTACAATATTTGTCTTCTAGATATGTAATATTGCATTATATGAATTATTATTATTTTATACTATGGTGTAAATGGAATTCACCACATTTAAATCATTATAATATATTCTCAAAAACCCTCAATTTAGTGATAAGTGACCACTGCAATGTTTAATATGACAATAAATCTTATCGGTCTAATTTAATTTGTCTTAACTGTTATATAATAATAATAATAATAATAATTAATTATTATTTTATATTTAAATGAATAAAAACATGCATTAATTTAAATATAATATAATATCACATATATATATACACACACACTGTATATGCATAAGTCCATGCAATGTCCAAAAAAAAAAAAAAAAACTCAATGTAGTGTCATCTTAACTGTTATATACCATAATAACAATATAACATATCATTTAATTTAATCATCATCATTAATAAATTAGTATTCCACAACATCTTCTAATTTAGAAAAACTTCAATTTAGTGATATGTAACTGTTGCAGTGTTTAATATGAAAATAAATGTGATTTGATTCATTTGGGTTATTTAACTGTTGTGTGACCCACGGTTATCATATTGCAATTTATTTGCAATTCTCTTCAAGAATCGGTTAAAACAAATATCTTCCATCTTTATTTTGACCCTCTAACTCTAGCACTCTATTCTAATTCTATTTTTTTAAAAATAAAAATAAAAACTTGTCCCTTTTAGACTTGCACTCCATTTACTAACTGTTTGTTTTCTTTATTTTAAAAAAAACACTATAGCTTCTCTAATCTTTTTGTATTCTATCTATGTTTTCTTTTTATTTATTATACAATTAGCAAAAGCAAAAAGGCCTCTAACACTAGTGTGCTCTATTCTTTTTTCTTTTAATTTATCATCTAATTAAAAAAAAAAAAAGAGAACCTTGTACTAGGTTAAGCTAACTGAGACTTGTCATAGCACGTTTTTTTGCTGATTTTGATTGCTTCTATTGTCCTCATTTGTAAGTCGCTTTGGATAAAAGCATCTGTTAAATGACTAAATGTTATGTAAATTTATACCTGTGATTAACTGCATGGAAATCATATGAGGTTCAGCATTTATTTTAGCCAAATTTGGTGTACAACAGAGGTAGCGAACAATTTCTCTCTCCATTTCCTGTGATGTGTTATACTGATGTACACCTGTTCCCTATGCCGTTTGCAGTGCCCTTTGGACTGAACATAAACGCTCCCTATGATTTGGAATCACACTTTTGATGGCCAAAATACCCAGTGAAGTCCATTACTGAGCGACTTGAACACACGCTGTAGACTCTGACATCTCAGAATGTGTGTACTTGCAGTGAAAGAGCACGAGGTCACGGTGTGCTGGGATAAACAGTCTTGAGCGGCAGATGGGGCCATGACTCAAACTATTAATCCTTTATTACACGCAAGGACGTCTGCGGAGATTCAGCAGGACCAAGCGACTCGCTGACACTGGAATGAAAGAGCACCTGCTTTCAGACAGTCAGCAGAGGAAACATAGACATTTCCACTAATCCTTCATGGACACCAGAACACTCTGAAAAGCCATGGTTCTACTATTTTTCATAGTAACTTTATCCAGAAAAGAAAATTCGGTCATCATTTACTCATCCTCTTGGTGTTCCAAACCTGCATGACTTTCTTCTGTAGAGCACAAAAAAGGAAAAACACTAAAGAAAGGCTACTTTTTCCTAATATACTGTATACTCAAAGCCAAAAGTTTTTGTTCTCCAAAATGACAAAACAAGCTCCATGAAAGTAGTCCATATGACTTATGTGCTACATTTAGAGTCTTCTAAAGTCAAGCAATAGCTTTCTGTGAGAAACAGACTTTAGTTCATCTTTAGTTCATCACACAAAGATATCATACGGCTTGAAAAGATTTGGAATATCAGCTGTTATGGTGCTTTTGCATCTCATACAGATTTGTAAAAACAGAGAATTCTCATTCTCAAATGTGTGTGTTTTTTTTTGTTTGTTTTTCTGCAGGGAAAGAAACCCAATCGACAAACCATTTTGGCTTCATATGACTACACTGGGCTCCTCAAAGCAAGAGATTTTTGGTATAAAATCTTAATGGAGATTTTTGTTAGACAACTGCGCACATCTGGCACAACTTAATCATGCAAATACAGCATAAAGGAGACATTGCATTAATAAAAATGCAATCATCATTTGACATCAATCTGAACTTGTACTATGGAGCACAAAAATGAAAAATGCTGCAGAATGATCACTCTTTGCCATATAATGAAATTCAAAATCTGTTTTGAGTTCCAAAATGCTAAAACAAGCACTACAAAAGTGTGGGTAACACTTTATTTCGATAGTCCACTTTAGACATTCTACTAACAGTAAGTAACTTTGCAACTACATGTCAACTAACAGTCATTAGAGTATTAGTACACTGTCTGCTTAATATCTTCTAATACTTTATTTCACAACACACAACATACTGAGTATTAGAAACTTTGCAAGTATATGTCAACTTATTCTACTAACCCTAAACCTACCCTACTGAGAGTTAGTAGACATGTAGTTGACATGTAGTTACAAAGTTACTTCTAGTTAGTAGAATGTCTAAAGTGGACTATCAAAATAAAGTGTAAACAAAGTGTGCTATATTTCATATATCATTTGACTTGTGCACTATAGTCAAGGTTTTCTGTAGTCGTATGATAGCTTTGTCATAGAAACAGAGTGAAACTCATTCTCAGTCTTTAGTCTTCTTAAATACATTATATTGTTCAATGCATGTGAACTCTGGATGGCAAGATTGACAAGATTTTGAATTCAACTTTGATGCTCATCACACAAAGTTGGAATTTGACACATGAAAGTATGGACTACGCATATGGCCCTTTGCATCCTTTTCGAAGCAGAAAATCATACAGGTTTGGAAGAACATGAGAGTGAATGAATGATAACAGATCCCTATCCCTAAAATGTGGTTGTTTTCAAGGAAGAAACCCAATTTCTTTGACAAAAAAAGACACGTGTGTGCTAACATTCTGGCTTAATATGAGAACACTGGGCTCTTCAAAGCAAGAGATTTCTGCTATAAAATCTTCATGGAGATTGTTGCAAGACAACAGCGCACATCTGAACTTAATCATGCAAATGCAGAAATAAAGAGACACTTCTCCCAAAAATAAAAATTCTATCTTCTACGGTGCATAAAATAAAAACTGGTGAGGAATGGCCAGCCTTTAATAGATTTCAAAAGTTGTTGAAATCCAAGACCCCCACCCTCCAAAAAAAAAAAAAAACACTATAAGAGCGCTATATTCTGAATTGTGTTTGGTCATATCATAGTTTTGGCAGAGAAACCGTCTGAAACTTATTTTACTTGAATCTTGTTCCTAAAGACAGTTCAATGCACGTGAAAACTGGAATGCAAGTTTTTTTTAAGATTTTAATTTCGAACTTTCATCATATAAAGTTTTCAGAGAATTTGGAATATAACACATGAAAATATGAGAATGAGAAACACAATATATAATATAGACAATTATGTATGTACAGGTATGATATGTGCAAATTTGAAATGTAAATAAGTATGTGTGCTAAATAAATAATGTATAATAGTGTTGTGTGTTCCACATTTATTGTCAAGTGTTCATGAGATATATATGGACTACATATATGGTGCTTTGCATCTTTTTTGAAGCAGAAAATCATAGAGGATTTGGAATGACAAGAGTACATGATAAAATAATTTAATTTGGGGGCTTAAGTATAATATAATATAATAGATTAACTGAATTTGTCTAAGTGATCAATTTTTGGGTGAACTTGACACTTTAAAGTTTAATGTGGTTGTTTTCAGCGAAAAACCTTGATTTCTTCGACAAAAACAGACTAACAGTGTGCTAACGTTCTGGCTTTATACGAGAACACTGGACTCTTCAAAGCAAGAGATTTCGACTATAAAATCTTCATGGAGATTTTTTGTAAGAAAACTGCTCACATCTGGCACAACTTAGTCATGCAAATGAAATACACACTAAACAGCAGCACACTTTAAAATTGGTGTACTGCCTCAAAGATTTCGGCATAAAAATTCCAGTCGTAACACAGGAGATAAATGCACATGGATTAGTTTCCACAAGTAGAATTTCAACAGACCATATCATTAAGTGAAAACTACATCATAAATATTGCATTAGACTAAATAAAAGAACGAAAAGCGAAAATCAAGAATAGACCATGCATCCCGCATATAGAGATTTGAAAATCTGGCACTGTGCTATATTGGGCTGACAGAGGTCCGCGAGAAACAGATTGCCTTGGCTTTCCTGCTGAGCATTGCATTCTGTCAAATAACTCGGCGCTTGGCTGAACTATCCTTGCTCGTCCTTGCTTTCTGCCCTTATTCAGAAAATGAAGTGGTGTACTGAAGAGCAGAACATGATGGGTCTCTATAGGACGCCCATCCTCTTGAGGAGGACACCCACCTCGCGGCTGGCCTGCTGCTCTGAGACATATGAGAGGCTTCTCTTTCACCTTCACTTCTTTAAACCTTCCTAGTAAGCCATTCATGCACCAACGGAAAGCAGCGATTACCTTTCCAGTGAAGTTCTTTTGAGGCGTATGATTTGTTGCACCGATCTGAACAACTTCCTTCGCATCAGAGGGCCCCTTTGAAGCAGCTCAGATGTCAAATGCTTGAATTGCTGATCCCAAGGTGTTTTTGGTCATTTTCCGACATTTTAAAATGTATTATTTCAAATCCATTGAATATAAACTGTTAAATCAAGGGGCATCTGCAAATAAATGAGGCTAGAGTGTTTCTCCAAGCCATACTGTCAATCTTAAGATTGACAACTATAGAGGATTTAAGTTCGAAACCTTTTTTTTTTTTAATTATTTAAAAAAGAAAATATGCAACACGCATGCATATGACATATACATTTAGATTTTCTCTGAAACTGTCTTTGTAAAAATACTAAATACTGAAAAATACTGCCAAAAAAACCCTAAAAATTGATCAAATAATTCTAGAAAATAATTTTATATTTTTTTATTCATTTACATTTGATGCATCACATATGAATTAAATTTATTTAACTGAAATGTTAACATTTCTTTCATCTTCCACAGTTGCGATCCTTACTGTTGAGCCCTGAATTATAATGCAACAATTTGGTTTAATACTTTGTTACACATACTAATTCAGATTTTTTGCCTTACGTAAAGTATCCGGACACTTATTTATTTCCAAAACAGGACTTCTTGCGAATGAGCGAGCGACAGCGGACGCCTCGGGACTCATTCGGCACCGACTCTATGTTCAGAGAAATTGCCACAAGAGGACAACTACACAACGTATCAAACAGAACAGCACAGCACGCTGGCTGGCTTTCTACAGCGACGTGTGGCAGACTTTCAAAATTGGCTGCATTGATCCAAAAAGGGGAGTCGGGGGGGAAATAAATGTCTTTCCAACCATGCAGCCTCTAATCCATAGAGGGTAATGTTGTATTAATGTGCTCTACGCACTAACATTCAGACCTCCAACCAAAGTCACTGCAAAGAGGAGGAGGGTAAGACAGATCGACTAAGACAGAAATGATGATGTTCAGCTATAGTGACAGTGTCTTCCATTCCCAGTCTCTGTAAGGCAGCATGAGACACATTAAATCAACCTGTCTCTACATTTCCAGATCTCAGCCCTCTGGGACTCTCTCCTGTGGCTCTCTGAGAGAGATAAGATGAAACTCCAATGTAAAATCAGCTTAAAGGAATACCGTTAGAGAGAGAACAGAACTATTCGTACAGGATTAGTTTGCTAAACGACGTCTGAGCTACAATTATTAACACTGGACGTCTGTGATTTCATGTACTGATTTGGATGGGATTGGGATCTGTAGTTATTATAATAGTCTAGATGTGAGGTTATGGAATGGTCGTGCGCTCTGGATGCATGCAAATAACTATGAATATAATTAAAGGAAAGTTATTAAAAAGTTACCAATTATTATTGGATCATATCTGATGCAGAACTTGAAAACCAAATTATTTTACCCAGAAAGTTGTCTAAATCTACTGTATAACAAAGGTGCACCAGGCAGCCAGTTTATGATGCTTATAGTAAATAGGTTTATTAGAAATAAACAATAAACCGATTATGTACAGCATAACAATTTGATAAAAAAAAGGAAAAACGAAACACTGAAAAAGGGCATATTACTAAATGAATAAAAAAGGTAAATATAGAAATAGAAATAATCTAAATATAAAGTAAATTAACAACACTACTTAATAGTAAATAAGTAAACATTTATTTTTATATATATATTTTTTCTTTCTAATAATTCTATTTTAGAATGAACTTCAGGATGTCTAATCCAGCATAATTTATATTTGTTAGTTTTTTTTTTACTATTAAATAAAGAAAGAATTATTTACTCAAGTAATAAACATTTTACAATATATTTTTAAGTAAAAACAATATTTCTTATTTATTCTTAGTTTCTAATTATTATATCTTATAATATTACATTTATTTATGTAAATATAAATATTTATTTTACCTATAAAGTTGGTAAAAGTTGGTCCACATCTATAATGAAGATGCAACAGGCGACAAAACAAGAAATCCATCTTTAGTTATGGTGCTCAAGGAAAATCAAAATAAATGAGAAATACTGTGAAAAATAATATACAAAGCAATTAGAAACATTTTTATCTGGATGGGATGAGATTTCTCACAGAACCCCAGAGAGTTAGTTGAAAAACAGTGGGTAATTTTCACAGTAATTTTTACTGAAGTTATGCTGGGAAACACAGAAGTGCTCGATTTGGATGGAATTAAAATCACAAAGTATATCCATGCAACTCAAATTTAGCTAATCTCCTCAGGGGAAAGCAGCTACACCCGAATAAGGCTATTAAGAGAGAGCGAGTGATTTTGTGTTGTAAGAGATACACCTGGCTGGGTCACGCTCAGATCGGCCCTGATCCTCTCTGCCTTCAAAACATCTGTATTCCGTTCTCCTAATTCAGTGAGTAAGACACGCTGATTAATACAGCTGGAGCCACACCACTGTACTGGACCGCAACTCTTAAAGGGATAGTTCACATTAAAATTTATTTACCCTAAAATTTATTATTTATTTATTGTTCAAAGGAGAAAAAGATTTTGGACAATTGTATATAACATTTTCTATGTGAAAACAATAACAAATGGACCCCCCCAAAAAAACTGTAAATATTTATTATTTCATAAAGAAATAAAAAACAGATATTTGTCAGTGGCCAAACATTACTTCAAATACTGTAAATGTGTATGTATTTATTTTAGTGCTGTCAAACAATTAATCGCATCCAAAATAAGTTTTTGTTTACATTATATATGTATGTGTACTGTGTATATTTATTATGTATAAATAAGTATATATGTTGAAAATATTTACTTGTTTATTCATTTATATATTCATATTCTTATATTTAATATTATATATATATAAATACATTTAATATATAAACATAACATTTTCTTTCTTGTTTGACAGCACTAATTTATTTATTTTTTTATCCATACAAGAAAAATCTATCCATCCATCCATCCATCCATCCATCCTGGACTCATATTTAAAGTACAACCAAATTAGGCAAAATATTTAATATTGAAACAAACAAGCAAGAGAAGTGAATGTGTAGAACTTTCTATTCTACAAATAACAGGCATTTAAATTCAATTTAGAATATCTGAAACACTCTTCGGAGCTCTGTGGGAACAGATTCCGTGTGAGAAACTGAATGAGAAAAGCACCATTAGACCTGTAATGTCCTCATTCATCATTCAACGTCTGATCAAATTCCACCACTACGAACTAGAATCGAATCGGTCTACCTATCTGAGCTTCTTAACTTCACACAAGCAGCTGAGAGACGGACAGCAGTCTAAATGAACAGCACGCGAGGTAAGATAATGCTGCTTTTATGCAAGATGACACTGTCACTCTAATTTCCCTGTCCGCCGCATCGCATGTGATCTGTCTGGGTTTCACAGACTCATTATCTCTACTCTGATCAATATATGATGGACGGGGTGATGCAGACACGGAGGTGGAAACTATCGCCCGCCGCACAGACGGAAAACATGACTGAGCCATATGGCCCACAGCTATGATGGAATCAGGCCATCGGGACACAAGAGATGAGTCCAACCCAAAAACATAATCAGGATCAGAGCTCCTGCTGAGACCAACATGTGCTGGACTTCAAACTACGGCTTTACTCCTATGAAAAATCCCTCAAAGTAATTCTAAGATAAAACCATAAAAACTAAACAATAAAGGACAGTTAATTAAGCAACAATTATCAACAGAGATTAAACCAATAATCCTTTTAAAAGTGTAGCGCAACAAGTAAACAACGCAAAAGAAAAATGAAAATAAATAAATAAATAATTTATATTTATATATATATATATATATATATATATATGCACACATTCATTTTTCTTTTTCTAATTATAATAAATTGAAAATTAATAATTAAATCTATCTATCATCCATCTTACCATCCATCCATCTCATTAATTACACATTTATTAATAATTACAAATAGTATTTATTATTTATTAACATTTATTTATTAATTATTTATTAACAAACACATAAATATAATTAAATAAGTAATTTAATTAAGTAATTAAATAAATAGTATTTATTATTATATACAATTGAACACATTTATTTACTTATGTAATAAGGAAATAAAATATATAAGTAAATAAGTCAGTAAGTAAACAGGTAAAGAATAAAGTAATAGAATTTAAATAAGTAAATAAATCTTTATATAAGTAAAAATGTGAACATGCCCATACATATGTACAATTAAATATGTAAATATAAATATTTACAAGTAAGTAATTAAATAAATATTGTCAAGAAAACCATTTAATCTGTGGGCAAACTGTTTTGCCAGGGAGTTTTTGTTTGTGCCAATGCTCATACTTAAATTCTTTCTCAACTAAGCATTGGATGTGTGGCACAAAAGTGCCTTCATTGCTTTCTGTCGGTTGTATTAAAATTAAATGCTACTGGCTGTTCAAAAAAAGAGATAGTCCCGATATCTCCCAATCCAACTTGCTGTTCGTATAAGAAATGCTTCAAGACAGGAAAGAAAACTGATAGCAGCGACTTTAATCTTAAACATACTAGCCCAGACCTAAAAAAAAAAACACCAGTGTGTCGGAAAAATAAGAGAAATACACAGCTTTTCAAAAGTTTAACTCCTTATAGGTTGTTAAACTGCTTTGAAAAACCCACAACAAGCAGAACTAAGTTAGAGAGAATAAGAAAGAGGAGCACTGCTCATAAGTCTGCCGCATCTCCAGCATGCTGATGCTGAATCCCTACAGGTTGCAGGTGCAGAGAGGACACTGACTGCGCAAACACTGACACAAACAACTCCTGCTCTCATTACATCGACAGCATTTATCTATTCAACCTGTATTTATGTTTCCTCTAACATCTATTCTCACTGCGAACGGCCTGATGAAATCACTGCGGCAAAATGCATTGCTATTCAGCTTATATAGAGGCGTTACTGATTACAAACAAGCAAGCGTGAGCATTAACAATCTGATGCGATTCTGTACAGCAATGGCGTGAACGAAACAGCTGTTCATTTGCACGGCCGATTTAAGGGAGGAGAAGATCATTTAGAGCTATCCAGAGATATCTAACTTCATAAAAACTGTCTGCACGCATGAAAGTCTGACAGGCTAATGTGGAGGGTAAATAAACAAACAACCAAAAGATTAATATTACTATTAGTAGTAGTTAATTACTACTACTACTACTACTAATAATAATACTCAATGCAAAATAAAACAAAACAAAACATTAAAAACTGACTGATGTGGAGGGTAAACAAAACCATTTAAAAAACTAAATATGATGATGATAACAACAACAACAAAAACTATTATTATTAATATTATTATTGTTGTTGTTGTTATTATTATTCTTTTGGTTTGAATGTTTTGTTTTAAGTTTTTGTTTCAACTTGCTTTGATTTGTTTATTATTACTAGTGTTCGATACGTCGATGTGTCGTCACAGAGCTGGCCCTGTATCGATATTGTGGCACGTGTGCAGCAGTGGACCGCGCTTAATTTGAATACAAGAACACAGTTTAAAACGGAGTAGAAAAGTGCGAGATTTCTAAAAAATAATGAATAGAGCATAATATATAGGCCACAACAATGTTTAATCTGGCCGCAGAGGAACACAACCGGGGTTGCCTAATATAAAGAGACTTAATCCCCGAAACAGAGCTTCCCACTTGCGCAATACGGAAATATCTGCTAAATGTGATACTTATCCTTGTCAACCTGGCAACCATGTGCACAAGCTCTCTCTCCACTGTGGATAAATGCACTTGAAAACACCGGTTAGCTTGCAGTTTAGCTATCTCCACTTCAATACTCTATCAGAAAAGTGTAATTTATCAAGTGTTCATTTATGAGAGAGAGCGAGAGAGAGAGGGGGAGAGAGAGGCTGTTTATGTATGTATGAATTACCACTGTTTTGCCGGTTTTCTCTATTAACAGTGAAGCTGTGGCTTTAATTCCTTTAGAAACAATGATGTTACCAGCTCCTTGTTGAGAAAGATAATGTAGCTCTTGAGCGATTAAGCTATTTAGTTTATAAAACTGCGGGGGAAGCGCTAAAAATTTTGTTCCTGAATGTGTGTGTGCGGCCGCAGCGTGATCTGTGTGAGTGACTGAGTGTGTGTGCGTTAGATACAGTGAAGACAGCGCATTAGTTTAGAGCTCTTATCATTTTTTTTTTTAAATGTAGAGAGTGCGTTAATTTGTGCAATGATAACCTACCAGCAATGTAAAGATGATTTTTAATATATTAGAATGAGTACATTACAATATAAATTTATTAGAACGAGTACATTATTATTTATGGGCATAAAAACAAGATGCAAACAATCAGAATTTTGTACCTGGTAGGGAGTGCACAATGTAAACATGAAACATATGCCATTACCTATATTGTACTGTGGTACAGTTATGGAGGCCCTTCATAATGCAGAGGTCAACTGCCTGCTCTGCCTATAGTTAGCACTGGCCCTACAGTATGCAGTGTTTAATAAACAGCTGTTTTACTAAATTCTGCTGAGGTGAAATTCAGTGCAGTCCTGTATCGTGATACGTATCGTATCGTAACTTTGCTGGTAATACAAAGCCCTAATTATTACTATTACCATCCATAATAAAACATTTATTGTTGTTCTTCTTATTTTTTACAACAACAACAACAACAACAATAATAATAATAACAACAAACAAACCAAAAACATTAAAATTAAATTAAAATAAAATATATTTAATGTTTTATTGCTGGTTTTATTATTATTATTAATAAATTAATTAATTAATAATGCGTTCATTTATAAAATTGTATTATTATTGTTAAATTATTAAGTAAAATAAAAAGTTCCAAGATGAACTCAGACATACTCAGCACCCAAAGGAAATCATAAATAATGATGTTGTGCTGAAACCTGGAGCTATGGAAACCTTTTTAAAGCAACATAAAACACTTTATTTTTTCTTGTAGGTTCTGACAGAAGTCATTTATCTCATAATGAAATGATTTCTTTATTGCTGAGTCTCAGTGCCTCTCTCAGATGCCCCATTTTTGCTCATCCTCGTCACATACAATTGTGCCAAATCGCCTCAATTCAAGTCATCAACAAAAGAAAGCTGCCAATATATCTCTGGCCTTTAGGGAAAGGGTGGCCTCAAGCAATTATTGCTGTGTTAAGGGCAAAAATGACCTTTAGAACCAAAAAAAAGGACCAGAAAAAAAAAAAAAAAAGTAATTTTCTTTGATCCCACCTGACAGAGAGAGAACAGGAAGAGAACAGCAGCGATAATTGAAAGTTTTGGACAAATCACATTTTTGGGCAGTCAGAAAGTTCAGAAGCATAAATGATTAAGATATGACTTTACAAACAGGGCCTGAAATTAATGTTTTGCCAAACATGTTTGTCAATGGTATGTGTTACTTTATATAATTAAAAAAATAAATAAATAAATAAATAAAGTCACATTGACATTGAATTATTCAGATTTTCCCAAGTTAAAATATGGTTCGAATTAATGTCGATTTGGAAGAGGAAGGGTTATGATTTACATAATCCAGAACTGAACCCCAGCACCCTTTTGAGTGAGCGTCTTCAGGCCCTCATGAGACACGGCCGGGATCTTTTCTCAGCTTAGTGGAAATGACTTCTGCGGACCTGCGGCTTTGATGTTTAATGCCACGTACAGTCTGCCCACCAGCCAGCAAAGGGCTGATTCACAGGCTGAGGACATTGTGGGTCAGAGGGCAGTCTAAACAGCTCTGGGTCATAACAGCCCTTCTCTAGCCCCATACCAGCACACACATATGTGCCCCATAACCCTATAAAGCATCAAAAACATGGTGATTTCATTTAGTGCACAGATGTGAAACCAGCATGCTGCACCTGAGCTTCTTTCCTAAAAATAAATGGCAAAATCAAAGAATGACAATGACAGCTGCTCTGTAGCAGTAATAGCGAATTTATTTTTCAAATAGGAATTTTAAATGGAAAAACTCTTATTACATAAAAAAGGAAGAAACAAAGAAGGAATACAACTACCAATACTTACATTTTGGCCAGTACTGAGAAGCCGACAATTCCATTTAAGTTATTGCTGAAAACCAATAAATGACTGATATAATAAGTGCATGCGATAGTGTATTTAAAAAAAGAAGAAGAAAAGAACACACTAAAAGCAAATACAAATGGTTTAAATGATACTAAATTACTTTAGGCATACAGGAGGGAGTTTTTGTGTTTGTGGTATAAAATACTCTTAAAGGGAAAGCGCTTTTCACTAGATAACAGATAACAGATACTAGATAATAGCAAGTTTTATCTTAACTTTAAAATAGGCAGAAACAATTTGATCCGGTCCGGACAGGAATGGAATACACACAAATGTAAAATGTCTCTTTTCATTCCAAGGTAAAGTTTATTTGATAAAACATACAGTCAAAACAGTAAAACTGTGGAACCTTAATGTAATAAATAAAAAAAAAAAAATAAAAAACGGTTTTCCATTTAAATATATTTCAAAATGTCATTTATTCCTGTGATGCAAAGCTGGATTTTCAGCATCATTACTCTAGCTTTCAGGGTCACATGATCCTTCAGAAATAATTCTAAAATGCTGATTTGATGACTACGATTATTTGATGAATAGAAAGTTCAAATAAATCCTGAAACAGTAACCTTAACTTTCACTTCTGATCAATTTAGTGTGTGCTTGCTGAATTTTACTTTCTAAAAAAAAGAAAAAAGAAAGTGCTTTCCCAAAATTAACAATAAAAATGATATATATACACATATACTGAACAAATTCCAAAAAATCATTATAAAAGTTATATGACTGAATAATTCTAAACCGCAAGTCATTCAATATATTTAATAAAAGTGCCCCAGTGGATACAACTTCCACTTCATTGCTATGTTCTGCCAATTTCTCCAGAAGTGGCGATTTTCTGATTTACTGCCATATTGTTTTGTGATATTCTGATTTTGCACATTAATTAAATGTGCATGGAAACAGAGCTCGGGATCCCAATCAACCACGCTGCTCCAGCACAGATTCAGCTCCTCAGACACAACTGGATCAGATACCACCATCGTTCACTGCTGCCTCAGAAAACGATAGCGTTCATGTCGTCTAACACATCTGCACTGAATATTCCAGATAAGACCAACTCTGTAGAAGCCGAGTCCCCGGGTAAAGATCTGCAATATCATTGACAGCATGCGACTTCTCAGCCAAATAGAAAAAAAAAAGAAGAAGTGTTATTACAGCAACTGATTCAACAAGCTTCTTTCCCAAAATCCACACTTTTTTGATACGAGATACATCTAGAGCTTTATTTAAGCTCTGTCAAAGGCCTTAAATAACAAACAGAGGACTATCTGGCAAACTTTTGATTAACATAGAGGCCCTCGGATGGTTAACATGCCAGATAGGACATCTATTGGGCTTTCTTTACACTACCCGGGCCACATGACAAAAATCACACACATCTACGTAATTGGCACTATTGACGAGTCTGCAGAGGTGGAGCGTTATCAGGACAGATCCGAACCTCCAGGGCTTCAGCTCTGATTTGTGTTATAGGAGACGATAGAACGGCAGCTGCCCTTAGATTTCACTGCACTTATTTATATTGACAGCAAATTCAATAATGAACTCACACTCCCACAGGACCCCGACTGAACCCAGAGATCTCCCGTATGTCACGCCCATAATGAAAATAAATGATGCTTAAGGAAAAAGACATAATTTAATCCCATCATTATCACACCACTCATGTTTGCAGCAGAATGTCAGCATGGCTGCAATTCAGACAATTAAATATAGAGTCACTTATGCTTCAGACAAACATTGGCCACCCAGTTTGTATATTCATCTACGCCAATGAAAATAGTTTGAAAACAACAGAGAATCAAGTTCAAAGCTTCTTGTGATCACTTGGCTCCAGTGCCGTACTGCTCGTTTATATTAGCATAACTATTATGCTAATATAGTCTTGAAGACAGTTTGTTCAATATAGTTTAAAGATAGTTTTGATGTTTTTATTTATTTATTTTGTTCACTACACATTTACAATATTTTCATTTGTGCCATTTCTTAGATTTGGTAAATAAATATTATAAATATTAATAAATAATAAAAATGAATAAATATTTACTTACTAACTAATATATAAAGTTATATTTATATTATGTTTATTTTGCTCACTATATATTTACAATATTTTCATGTGTGTTATTTCATAATTTTGATCACTTTACTATTATTCAAAATAGTGGAAATACAATTTCACTGGTACTTCTATCAATAAAACTGGTACTTTTTGGATTAAATTATTTATAAAATCTATGTTTATTTATTAAAATAAAATATCAATAAATATTAGATTAAATAATTAAGAATGCATTGTATATATAAAATATACAGATATCCAGAATATTAGTTAGTAAATAAATAAATATACAGCTATTTACTAACTAATATATAATTATATTCATAATATTTACTTATCAATATATAAACACAGAGACAGAGAGAAAGTGATATCCATAATATTTGTTAATAAATAAAATAAATATGTATTCAATTATATATATTTATATTGTAATTTATATATAACACATTTTTTTTTTTTAAATAACTGAAAGTGATATTAGTAAAATGCAGCCAATGATTTCTTCTTTCTAAAATGCTTAACTTTAAGTTTCAATTGCTGCTGTTTCCTTTTAACAGAAAATAGCAATCACTCTTGAACTAAAATGAAATGAAACACCCTGTAAAAAAAAAAAAGTGTTCGCAGCTCAGAAATATTTTAACACGACTGTGTTAAAAGGGACTCCGACGGTCTTATTTCAAGCCTGCGCACAGAGCAAGTCAAAAAATGATTTAAAAAGTCCTGCTCAGACTGAGACAAGACCATGTAGACCTCAAACTGGTTAAGACCTGTAACCCCCTTCTAGTCTCAACCTGTATGGCACAGCGAGGAGCCATTCCCCCATGAAAATGATCGATGAATGCTTTATTCCACATTGCCAGTTCTGACATATATAAAGTACTGGACCATTATAGAATTTAATGCCTCACTACCCACATATGAAATAAAAGAGAGATTTTAATATTGCTGTGAAAAGATGTACTGCTGTTCTACACAAAGGACACAGGCACAAGGAGATTTCTCTCTCTTCAATTTGGTTAGCTGCTGCAGAAGTCCCAGATCTGCATTTGTAACGGCAAAACGCATGACGCTGCACTGCGGTTTTGCATCTCTTTATCAGTGGGGTTATCCATCAATAGTGAGGAGGAACGGGAGGCTGGCGAACGGGACGGCAGAAACAATATTGATGTCAGCGACTGGCAGGCACGGAGAGGATCTGTGGGTGACTACGTAGGCATCAATAAGAGCCAAACAGTGAGTGCACACTTTTTCAGCAGTCATGGTTCCCAAAGCATTTTTCCCATTCATTTTCTCTGTAGGCATTTCAAAAAAACACCCTTGAACCAACTCTACCAACACAGAGATGAATCACATTAAAACCTGATTCCCAGCCAAAAAGTACTCGCAAATTTGAAAAAAGTGAACTTATGTTGGAATGAACTGTGAAGCTCAGAGTGAATTATATAATCAAATGAGGAATTACATAATGCAACTAACTGTATAACAGGGATGCATGGTATATCAGTACCATATCAATTATCAGCCATTTTTATTAGATTAGTAACGGTAATTATTAAATGTATCAGCTCATACTGGATTTGTATCATCATAAACTTGCATTTCGTAACTTGTTATTGGCAACTAATGTGGCTTATCCACCAATTTTGGACCTGTTTAAAACTAGTAACGCATAGTTAGACCAGGATTATATTCATCCCATGGTTTAAATGTATCCCATGATTTGCGTGAAATTACAATTAGGGATGCACAAAATAAAAATGTGCCAATTTCATATTTACAGTATATACAGTACATAAAAAAAAAAATTAAAGTTAGAATTGGCAATACATATTCATTTTGCAAGGAGATTATTAATTTTAAAAGTGTTATTTAAAAAAATAAAATTATGGGAAGTCAAATTTTAATTTAAAGTTAAATATTTAATATCAGAAAACTAAAGAAATAATTTATTAAATGTTGCCTAAATTTACTAACATATAAAATCACTGATTGATTTGTTGAAATTAAAGATTTATCTATAATTAAAACAAACAAACAAACAAAAACAAACATTGTCTTCCATTTACTGCTTAACAATAAACTTCAATATTTGCAAACTGAAAATGAATTTTTAAAATCAATGCTGCACTAGACTGCAACTCTGGATTTATATAAAATATAAAGCACAGTATATTTAAAGTGAACCGCAAAACATTGAGCTATACAAATCTAAACGCTGTTTGAGAGAGTGTAGAGGGACTGACTTATTTCCTGAAGAAAAAGGATAGAATATGAAAATCCTCAACCACACTGTTGCTTTCTATAGTGGTCGGGCTGTTGTGGCTCTGATCCAGGTATCGGATCATTGGGAGTCTGTGCAGAACTTCCTCCAAAAGCGCTTTTTGGAAAGCAGGGTGTAGATTTATAATAAGGTCTACAGGGAGCGACTATATTCATCTCTGATCAATATGCAGTCACAGCACAGCTAACTAAGTTGTACAAAGCTCAGATTTGAGCAAAAAAAAGTTAGCTTTTTTGGATGTGGAACAGGATTGGGCCACAGCATGAGGCAGATCTAAATCCATGCTCCAAGGAGAATAATGTATGTTTCTTCGACGTATGCTAGACATTTATACAGCATGGGACAGTTATTTTGAAAGGTCATTGCAGATCCCTTACGATCCAAGACAGCTTCTCCTACGTCTGAACCAAGGCCTTATTTAGAATAATGGATGACAGAAATAAAGATCAAACCTGAAAAAGCATCTCTGCCTTCAGGTTTTCATTCCTTCTCCTGTGTTCTGTAATACATGCAACAAGGAGAATGGCTGTAATCTATATTTAAATAAAGGCACAACCTGGAAAAAGCAGAGCAAGATGAGAATGAAGACCACATGGAGAAACATCAAAGGTTTAACATATATATGACAAAAAAGAGGGACGATTCAGAAACATGGACTAAATAAAGAGCAGGGTGCATCCTAAACAAGTAAAGAAGACGGAAAACTTTGAAAGTGGTGTTTGTTAGACAAAACGTTTGCATAGTCACTGTATACTGATGTAGAATTTAACGGATGTTTGGCTACTTGCCACTTATGTGGTTCATCCACCAATTTAATCTAAAACTAGTTAAACCAAGATTAGAAAAAGTAAATAAATAAAAAATAATAATCCCATGGTTTGAACCCAGCATGTTCCACATAAGAAATTACAATTAGAGATGCAAAAATAAAATAAAATGATTAGAATGTACAGAATAAAATATGGACAATAATTTTGCAGTTATATTATTAATTAATACTGTGAGTGCTAAATGATGCCAAACATAATTGAAAAATGTAAAATTATGGGAAGTTCAATAAATTAAATATATTAAAAATAAAAATGAAATTTAAAAGTAAATATTCAATATTAGCAAACATTTATTTCTGTATATACCCAAATCATTTTATTTAAGCAAAATAAAATGATTTGTGTATAAAATTTTTTTAAAAACACACTATTGGCCAATACCCAATATATTGTGCAATATATAAATAGAAACTAATAAAATAAGATGAAATATTTAATTCACAGGCACTGCTACAAGATTATTCAATAAACAAACTATTTTTGGAGGAATAACTACATTGTGATAAATACTGTTGCTGTGATATAAAATTATTCATACCATGATATACACGATTTTAGTTACACCACCCACCTCTGTGTGGGACGGTGAGAATGAGACCGAAGAAGAGAAAGATTAGACGCTTTCATTAATCTTATTTAGCGGTGGAGAATGAATGCCCTTGATTAGAGATCTCAGCTCGTCTGCAAAGCGTCTCTCTGGCATCACCTGCAGAGCAGCAGCGAGCAGGTGCTCATCTGCTCTCTCCACCCCGCTGCTCCCACGAGCCCACGCCGCAGTCTTAAGGCTGTCGTTTTGTAAGAAAGTTAATTCCTCAAAGCAAATGAAAGAAACCTCGAAGGGCCCAGAATCACAGAATGCTCCAGACCCCAGGCACCCATGTCTTTAGATGGCTTACTTCTAAAAACAAGAGGCGCTTTTCACCAGGGACGTGCAAGGCCCCAAGGTTTTGTTAAGCTTCTGCAACAAGCGCCGAGAGTGTAGAAACAGCTCTCAAACAATGCCAGCTTTGAAAAGCCATTCCCATCAGCCTGAATGAACACGCTGAACTCGCTCAAATCTGACAGGCTTCGTGTCGAGATGCAGAGCGGATCATAATAAAATCAGCTCTGGTTTTGACTTTGACAGAAGGAACGAAAAGACCCTGCTCTATTAATCGTCTTAAAATAGCACAGAAATGATGTAAGACCTGAGAGGACACAGTAAATGCTGAACTGCTTTTAAGCGCGCTGCTAATTAAAGTGTATTACGATTTCTTTCTTTGAATAATCCGGTATTGATTCTTAACTTCCCAAGATTGATCTGTTAATCCAAGCCTTTTAGTGCAGATGAAAATATTTGCTAAATATCGGTAGCATGTGTCCCATTTCGTCCAGATTTTAAAAAAAATTTAAAATATCATGACCATTCACGCATCTCATTAAAAATAAATTGTGCCCTAGCGGGTAACTTTTTCCAGGCAGCTTTTTAATATGCTACTTCCTCCAAAACTGAAAGTATGCTGTCGTCTGTGTCATTATATTAGCTTTGTGCAATAACCTGTAACAGCCAACGATTAATGCAAATGTGAGGGGAAAAGTGCATGAGCAGTGAGCGATCAAGTGATTATATAACACTAACCGAAACAAGCCATTTTTTTCAAACTGAAATAAATAGTAAATCAGTGTCATTATCCAGCCTTAAAGTGTACACGGTCTGAATGGTAACAGCAGAGTTGAAAAGTGAGAGGTAAACGAATCCAGGCCTGTGTAATTTCATCTCTGAGGCTGCCGCATGTCTCTTCTGGCAAGTCATGGAAACCTATCACAAAGGCTACATTCATATCTCCTTTGTTAAATAAATTAATGAAACTCTTAAATTCTTAAAAAGCTGGGTCATATTACCAAGAGAAATATATGTCATTTTCCATTGGTCCTCCACAGTTCGAAACAGAGAACCTACTGGGTGATGCATTTTTTTAAAAACTGGACATTTAGCTCCCTAAATGGCTCCACAGAATATGTTCTGTCCCTAAAAGATAAATCAAGGCATTATTTTTACACTGTCTGAACACTACAAAATAATAATAATAATAATTATTATTATTATTATAGCATATATAATACCATTCAAATGTTTGTGGTCAGTAAGAATTTTTGGTAACACTTTAGAATAGGGAACACTTATTCAATATTAACTATGACTTTTCCCTCAATAAATTCCTAATTTGCTGCTCATTAATAGTTAGTAAGGTAGTTATTAAGTTTAGGTATTGGGTAGGATTAGGGATGTAGAATAAGGTCATGTAGAATAAGGCATTAATATGTGTTTAATTACTACTAATAAATGGCTAATATTCTAGTAATATGCATGCTAATAAGCAACTAGTTAAGAGACCCTAAAATAAAGTGTTACCGAATTTTTTTTAAGAAATTAAAACTTATATTCAACAAAGATGCATTAGATTTATCAAAAGTTACAAAAACCTTCTGTTTCAAATAAATGCAGCACAACTGTTTCCAAGATTTCAAAAAATGTTTCTTGAGCAGAAAATCAGCTTATTAGAATGATTTCTGAAGGATCATGTGACACTAAAGACTGCAGCAATGATGCAGAAAATTCAGCTTTGCCATCAGGAATAAATTACATTTAATAAAATGGTCACACATTATTTTCCCATTCTCGCTACTAACAAACCATTAACTATGCCTTTTCTTCAATAAACTTCTAATTTGCTGCTTAATAGTTAATCGTTAGTAAGGTAGTTGTTAAGTTTAGGTATTAGGGATGTAGAATATGCTCATGCAGAATATGTGCGCTAATAAACAGCCAATATGTTCATAATAACATGCTAATAAGCAACTAGTTAATAGTGAGAATTGGTCCGTATACTAAAGTGTTACCAATAAAATAAAGAAGAAAACCCTTATTTAAATGTTTTTATTTTGTTTTGTTTTTTACAACTGAACCATAATGTCAACAATTCATGAATTGCATTAATCAAAACAGATATTCTGAACCGATTCACAGAAATTTACTAACACATCTTTGCTGCTGATATCAGCAGACACTAAAACATCTGCCTTCACAGTCTCACAGTCGTGAGTCACGAAGAAAGGACAGATTATGAAAATGGAGAGAAACACACTGCAATGGTCACAACTCTATGTATCGCTACATAACTAGTGCCTACAGTTCTGATAAAGGCCTCAGAGAAACCCTGCTCATCAGCAACAGGCACAAAGCAACAGTTTGTTTTGCACAAGATTTAATTTGCTGCATCTTACCATCAATCTTCTACCTTTCTTTCTTTTCACCGCGTGAACAGCCTCTGTGTTTGAGTGTGTATCACTGCAGATTCACTTACCTGATATTATAAAGCAGCGGATGTTGCTCCAATCTCTTACAGCCTTGAACAAGATCTCCCTGCTGCGAGTCTCCACTTCTTCCTGAAACACAAAGAGGAATAAAACATCAGGCCAGAGCTAAAGTGATCCTGATCCTAAGAGCAAATCTAAACTCAGAGGACTCTGTGAGAGAAATGAGCACCATAAATGGAGAAATTCCCCCAAACCCAGCTGTCACACATTATATACTTCATTTACACTTAACAATCACTGTTTAAACACCTCCTCTCTGCTTCCACATACAACTGGGGAAGTTTCAGTTTCCTTCACAAATAAAGATATTTATTATATTAGAGACACACAATTTTTTTTTAATGTTTTTGAAAGCTTTTAATAATCAAAGCTGCATTCATTTGATTAAAAGCGCAGTAAAAACAGTAATATTGTGAAATATTAACTATTTTCTATTTGAATATCAAATGTTTTTCAAATGTAATTTATTCCTGTAATGTCAAGCTGAATTTTCAGTATCATTACTCCAGTCTTCAGTGTCACATGATGTCAAGTTGTGCTGCTTCATACCTTTGTGGAGACTTTGATAAACTATCATTCTAAAGTTTAGGGAAAATAATAATAATAATAATAATAAAAATAATAAGTGGCTGATTAAGTGGTTTCTAGTTTATATTATAACATTAATCTTGAAAGTCAACTTGAAATATCATCTAACTCAAGACTTGGTTTTTTTTTTTGGTTTTTTATCAAGTAGACTAACAGAAATGGTGGGTGGTATCTTTCAAGTGGCACTAACTAGGGCATGTTTTGAAAATTTTATCTCACTGATGTCACTGCATAAGCATCAAGGTTGAGTTCTTCCTGGCAGTGGACTTATTGGCACGAGATAGCGTTTTACAAAGCAGACTGCAATCTTTAAAGGCCTCAGACTGTAGTTCATAGTGAAAATTGGTTCAACCCCATCATCTGTGGCATAAAGAAAGGCTGTCAAAAGAGTGACTGCCCCTCTTTGTTATCATAAATACAGCCCTGCGAGCTAAGGAAAGAAAACTCAATAGAGGTTTCAAAATAGATGACATCACCGCTGCCCTGAAATGGGGGTCTAAAAATAGGAAGCATATCCCGCCAAAGGAGAGTGGCAACATACTTCAATTAGGCGGCTCAGGAAAGAGAAAGACAGGTGTATGGAGACCTATATATATATACCTAAAATCATAAGCTGGGTCAAAAGTGTCTAAAATAGCATGTAAAATAAAAGCATTATGAAACTTAAAAGTAAATTATGATAACTGTGATATTAAATGATACTAATTTTTATAAAATCACCAAAATAATTATTTAATATTCAATATATCATCCTGCACTACTAAGTCCAAAAAAAGGTGTTGAAGTGTTAGATGAAAAAAAAAAGAAAGAAAAAAAAAAGGAAGCCCGACAGCCTTATTTTCTGCCTCAATGCAACACAGCAAAGCTAAACTTAATGGCTTGGTTTTCCAGATAGAAAACTTTTTGTGACAACGTCAATGGTTGAAGCTGAGTGAAGGAAAGAACTGGTTTAGGAGCTGGCATGGATTACTGCCCAAACACTTGTCAGCAAGCAAATAATAGATGTGTTGAGAGTCAAGAAGCAGAAAACAAAGGCTGGATCGGGTTATGGGCAGTACCTGTTCTAGGGTGTTCAGGTGGAGGCAAGAAACAATGTGTAGGCCGGAGGCCAAGAGTTCAGTCAGGATCTGGATAAGGTTGCACATGGGAATCAGGTTAGAGGTTATTCCTCAGGGAACAGTTACAGTACAGATGAAGAGAAAGAATAAGCGATAGAGTGCCAAAAGGAGAAAGATAGACAAGATTTTGCACAACTAGATATATCCTAAATATAGCCTAAATATATCAGAACGCTGAGCTACAGTAACAAAAACAGCCAACCCTTCAGTATATTTAAGATTTGTGGTACAGTTTCTTCACCTTGGTGTCTTACAGAATCAACACTATAAAAAAACTATCACAATTTTAACAGTAAAAAATGACTGGAAAAATGTTACGGTACCATTAATGGTCACACTTTTGTTTATGGGCTCATTTTTCACAATTAACTACTAGGACATTTGCCTCAATAAACTAATTTTATGCTTATTAATTAGTTTAGGTATGGGGTAGGATTAAGAGATCTGAAATATGGTCATGCAAAATAAAGCATGTGCTTTATAAGTACTAAAGCCAATATGCAAAGTAACATGCATGCTAATAAGCAACTAGTTAATAGTGAGAATTGGTCACTAAAGTGGTACCCTGTTAACTGGTTAATGGTAAGTCCCCTTTCTATATACAGTCAAAACCTGAAATAAATCAAAACGGGACATGTAATTTTACAGTAAAATACTGTTAAATTTACAGCTTTTAGTGAAAAACAACAAGTCATCTTATAATTTACAATGAAAAACATACTGAGCTTCCCAGAATTCCCTGAGTGCTTTTGGTTTTCATTTCAAATTATATTGTTTCTTTTTTTTTCTTATCAGGTATTTATATTGTATGTATGCGTTACATTTAATGTTGTTAAATGAATATTTATTGCATTATTTTAGTGTTGTGTTACCAATTATGGTATTTTTGATTTATAAGTATGACTCATATTAGTATTCACCTCACCTGTGGAAAAGTTACTTGATAAAATAACCAAAATAAAATATCTAAAGTAATAAAGCAATATTTTGAGGCCAAATTGTCCTTAAGGCCATAATATTAGACTAATTTCATAATCATAAGTATGACAGTGTCAATAAAAGATTAAGGTTTAATATTATTTATGATTTAAAACTTTAGTGACAAAAATAGTTACAATTGATTCATGTGATTTGTTTCAGTGAATCAGTTCAGACTCTGCCTTTTTTATCGGTAAATGTTGCATTTTTTTTGACATTTTTGTTTTAGTTATATTAGAAGTTGCTGGTCCCCACTGACTTCCATGAACTGTTTGGTTACACACATCGTTTAAAATCCCTTCCGTTGTGTTCAGCACAAGAAAGAAATTCATACAGGTTGGGAACAACTTGAGGTTGAGTAAATGATGACAGAATTTCCATTTCTGAGTGACCTACAGTATGCCTTTAAATTTGATATAGTAAATTACCCAGACCTACTCAACTCCACTTAAGGTAACTTGTGGCCATTTCTACCGTTAACATCCCTTTTCAGACACTGGACCGCAGTAACAGAGTGATCGCTGACTGCGGTCGGCACTGACACTGTTTTCACTCGTGTGGTCAGTCTGTGCTAAAAACCACAGCGTCTGCCATTCACATCAGCTCAACAGAATGCGGGTTTGTCCTGAAATACTCTGCATTCTTCATAATAAAAAAAACATTTTCTGGAAACATACAAAGTCCTTTTATATAAAACCAAATTGCTAATAACATCCAGCGAATCAGCACATTTTCTGGTGTTGCACAGGAATGCATGAGATTGTGTGATTTAGTTCCCGCCTGACCAAATAAATATCCGATAATATAAATACCCCTGCAGTCAAAATGCGCTCTAAGCGCTGCAGAGGCATTAAAAATGCAGTTTTCCCAGAAATAAAAATGAACTAAGTGCTACCAAAAGGCCCTACGAGTTTGCTTGTGTGTTTTCCAGTCCCTTATTGTTAAAGCGACAGCAAATTGCTTCAAATTTGACCAACTTCACCAATGAAAAAGGGTCGATGTCAGTCAATTAGCTTCTTAACCCAACAGGCATCAATTGTGCGATGCATTTCAGGGAGGTAAAATATGGGGGATGTCAGTACGGCTTTGTAGAGAGGACAGAATTAAGACATTACAGGCCTAATGAGTCCTAAACCACCAAAGAAGAGCAGCCGACTCAGCAGAAAACACAGACTGCAGTCGCCCGGGTAAAAGAAACAAGGAGGTCCACAGCGTCGCTGCCTCTGCATACTAACACAGCTCACACAATTACCACGTTCTCTCGTGTGGCACTGTGAAAAGATCACCATCGTCATCCTCATTAACGTAAACAATGTTGATCATTTGCATTTAAACAACTAATGCCTTTATCTGCTAATTATCCTTTTAACGCAAGACAACACAGACAAAATGTTTTTTCATGCACTGGTCAATTTTGAGATTTTGCACTATTTGGCCTTTTTTATAATATGTTGTTTCAGACTAGTATAGCGAAAACATCCAGAATGCACATTTAAGTGATTAGTTTTAACTGTACTTTATTTGCATCAGTAGATCTCAATTACAATATGTTTTCTCATATTTTCTTCATTTCAGCAGCACTTAAATAAACCACACTTTTCAGTTTCATTTATATCTGTATTCTGAAGTTTTTTTATAGAGGGTTTTGTTCATACTATATATGAGCATTCCTCGGTTACTTAATAAAAAAATTAAAAAAAATAAAAAGATGCAAAAGTTTTGATCCCTGACTTCATCCAATCTTCAAATTTCTGTTATGGAAAGTTATGCAAATTAGCACATATTTAATTTGATAATGCATCATTTGCATATTTAAACATATTTCAGGAAGTCCAGGACACACCCTCATGTTTTTCCAAACCGAAATGACTTTCTTAGAAGACAACAATAATATAATATATGAGTCATATTAATAATGTTATTAAATTAATAATGTATTAGTCATATATATTAATTAATTAATATTTTATTTATTTATTTTTATTGAAGAAAAAAATAATAATAATTTCATCGCAATTGGAAAAATATTTTTGAACGTTTTTCCACTAAAGAAAGGTCATACCTACAGTTTTGAGGGTAGGTAAATGATGTCCATTTTCATTTCTAAGTGAACTAACCCTTTACAGACAACAGAGTCTTCGGTTTTACAGCACCTAAGACCTGTAAGGAAATCTGATATTTTTGCGTAGCGACCCTCACACACGTCAGCACTCTACTCCTGCTAGAAAACTGTGCAGTCACCAAATCAATGGCCATCTCTCAAGCGACCTTATTAATATCATCCAAACATGATTTATTATTTATTGCACCTGAATGTCTACAAGGGTCTGGGGCTGTCTGATGGATATCTGTGCGACAGCAGCCCATTATTTCCAGCATGTCATATTGAATTCTGCAGGAGTGTACTCAATTTTCCCTGAGCCACAGGCCCGGGGCCAGGGGCCAGTTTCAGCCGGGCCGCCACAATGGCACGGGGAAATCTGACAGGATCTCGCTCTGTCAAAATTACATTTCCGTCAGATGGAGACGGCCCCTCTGGAAGCCGCTAATGGATTGCTCTTTTTTCCCACTGACGGAATGGGGAATCGATGACATCATGGCTGCGGGGACAACGGCTCCGGATTCAATGAGCGTTGATGACTGTTTGAGAAGTATCAAGCCTTTGATCTGTGCCTGAACCTTTGGTAATGGGGAAGATCAATTTTGATTGTTGTAACTGATGATCTATGAGGCTGAGGACAATTTCATATTCATGCCGAGGCGGCCGTTTGTGGCGTCTAATTGAGCATAGGCTTGATTAAAATTCATCTCGCTCCATGCGGTCTCTATTTTGGGGAGGTTCAAGTAACAGCTCTGTCACCCAAATTGGCTCCGGCAAAAAGTTCGAACCTGTTAATCAGCAGGGGGAGCGGTAATGTACCACCGGGAATGGGGGTCTTAAAAAAGATATGACAAGTAAACATCAATCTGATTTAACAAGACACTGTCGTTAAAGGAACCTGAGGGGATTTATTAAAACGACACATGCTAAGAGGTGTGGGATTGAGTATTTCACACAGAATGGGAGCTGAAATGGCGCGATTTGGATCTGTGTGGCATGCTGAGGCGAACAGGGTGGTATTACGGAAAAGGAGAAGTTTATTTCTGAAGACAGAAAATCTAAACGAAGCAGCATCCAGATGGAAGGCAATTAGCTGATGTGTAGCGGCTGAAAGCCACTTAAGCTCCACCTCTGTTTTGCAACTAAATGAAACCCGATGCCCTCTCGCTAAAAATAAATAAATAAATAAATAAAATACAGTAAAATCATTTACAAAGGCTGAAAAAATGAACGAAGGACTAAAACTACTACTAATATAAAAATTAAAAACAAATTATCATCAAACAGCAATTAATAAAATAACAAAAACAATAAAAACAAGTAAACAATGTATAATAAATCAAATCAATATATAATTAATAATAAATAAAAATAAAAATTATTTTTAAAAGAATAAAAAATAACTGAAATAAAACAAAATGACAAATAAACACACATATATAAAAATTAAACAAAAAAATAATGACAAAAATAAAACAAATCTATAATAATAAATAAAACAAATCAAATAAATAAAATTTAAACAACAAATAAATAAAAACATACAAATAAATAAAACAAATGAAATGAAATTAATTTAAAAAAAATTAATTTTAAAATGAAAATAAAAAACATCAAACAAAAAAAACAAACCCATACAAGCATATCCAGCCATCAAATCGAGGTACAATAAATCAGTCAGCTCCATGCCCTGGATTCTCAACATTATATGTACCGAAAAAGTGATTAGCCAGTATCTCGTTCAGAAAGGCTCCTCATCTGCAGACAACAGGCCAGCAAGCGTCCAACTGTGAAATGGAGACGACTGAAAAGAAACACTGGCGTTTTGTTTGAATGTGATGGATTACACCCTTTATGGAAAAAAAGGTGGCAGAGGAATAGAGGTGGTTCCTCTAAGCTTCTTGTGCACGATAACATGCAATTACGTTAAGCATGGCACTCAGAATGAACCCTACCAAGACAGACAGTCAGTCTTAATCCCCCCTTTCATAGTGGCTGCAAATTACATATTGCTAAGGATCAGTTACATTACGAAAACATTACAAGCAATTCTAGCGAATTATCTATAATGACCACAATGCAGTGTGCTTCCAAGGAGCCATTTAAACCACCTATGGAAACGTCAAACATTAAGGCACCCATCAAACTATAACAGCATGTCGTAAAATACTTCATCATTCTACATAACTGTTGTAGCAGCAAAAATAAATTCTACTGCTACTGCTAAAATAACAAAAAAATAAGTCACTTTATTTTAAGGTCCAATTATTGCTATTAATAAACCATTTACTACGACTTTTGCCTCAAACTCCTAATTTGCTGCTTATTAATAGTTAGTAAGGTAGTTGTTAAGTTTAGGTATTGGGTAAGATTAGGGATGTAGAATATCCATGCAGAATATGTGCTTTCTAAGCACTAATAAACAGCCAATATGTTATTAATAGGCATGCTAATAAACAACTAGTTAATAGTGAGAATCGGTCCCTAAACTAAAGTGCTACCCAAAAATAATATTTTAATATTGTTAAATAATATTATCAAATTAATTGTATTATTACTTATTATTAAACAATTGATAAATAGTTTAAACTATTGATAAACAATTAACAACTAAAGTAAATAAAATAAAAGCAAACTAATAATAAATAAATATTTTAAATTTTACTTCAGTGTATTTAAACATTTAAATAATATGTAAATATTTATTTGTTTAGATTAATAACAAATAAATTTATAACAAAACTAAAGTTAATTACTAAACTATAAAAATAAACAATTTATAAACAACTAAAGAAAATAAAAGCAAACTATTAGCAATACCAATAAATAAAATACTTAGATTTATTTCAACACATTTACAATACATTTAAATAAAAATCAAATATTTATGTAGATTAATATACATACAGTGGGTACGGAAAGTATTCAGACCCCCTTAAATTTTTCACTCTTTCCTATATTGCAGCCATTTGCAAAAATCATTTAAGTCATCAATTCATTCTTTTTTTTTTTTCCTCATTAATGTACACACAGCACCCCATATTGACAGAAAAACACAGAATTGTTGACATTTTTGCAGATTTATTAAAAAAGAAAAACTGAAATATCACATGGTCCTAAGTATTCAGACCCTTTGCTCAGTATTTAGTAGAAGCACCCTTTTGATCTAATACAGCCATGAGTCTTTTTGGGAAAGATGCAACAAGTTTTTCACACCTGGATTTGGGGATCCTCTGCCATTCCTCCTTGCAGATCCTCTCCAGTTCTGTCAGGTTGGATGGTAAACGTTGGTGGACAGCCATTTTTAGGTCTCTCCAGAGATGCTTAATTGGGTTTAAGTCAGGGCTCTGGCTGGGCCATTCAAGAACAGTCACGGAGTTGTTGTGAAGCCACTCCTTCGTTATTTTAGCTGTGTGCTTAGGGTCATTGTCTTGTTGGAAGGTAAACCTTCGGCCCAGTCTGAGGTCCTGAGCACTCTGGAGAAGGTTTTCGTCCAGGATATCCCTGTACTTGGCCGCATTCATCTTTCCATCGATTGCAACCAGTCGTCCTGTCCCTGCAGCTGAAAAACACCCCACAGCATGATGCTGCCACCACCATGCTTCACTGTTGGGACTGTATTGGACAGGTGATGAGCAGTGCCTGGTTTTCTCCACACATACCGCTTAGAATTAAGGCCAAAAAGTTCTATCTTGGTCTCAGACCAGAGAATCTTATTCAGGTGTTTTTTAGCAAACTCCATGCAGGCTTTCATGTGTCTTGCACTGAGGAGAGGCTTCCGTCGGGCCACTCTGCCATAAAGCCCCGACTGGTGGAGGGCTGCAGTGATGGTTGACTTTCTACAACTTTCTCCCATCTCCCGACTGCATCTCTGGAGCTCAGCCACAGTGATCTTTGGGTTCTTCTTTACCTCTCACCAAGGCTCTTCTCCCCGATAGCTCAGTTTGGCCGGACGGCCAGCTCTAGGAAGGGTTCTGGTCGTCCCAAACGTCTTCCATTTAAGGATTATGGAGGCCACTGTGCTCTTAGGAACCTTAAGTGCAGCAGAAATGTTTTTGTAACCTTGGCCAGATCTGTGCCTTGCCACAATTCTGTCTCTGAGCTCTTCAGGCAGTTCCTTTGACCTCATGATTCTCATTTGCTCTGACATGCACTGTGAGCTGTAAGGTCTTATATAGACAGGTGTGTGGCTTTCCTAATCAAGTCCAATCAGTATAATCAAACACAGCTGGACTCAAATTAAGGTGTAGAACCATCTCAAGGATGATCAGAAGAAATGGACAGCACCTGAGTTAAATATATGAGTGTCACAGCAAAGGGTCTGAATACTTAGGACCATGTGATATTTCAGTTTTTCTTTTTAATAAATCTGCAAAATGTCAACAATTCAGTTTTTTCTGTCAATATGGGGTGCTGTGTGTACATTAATGAGGAAAAAATGAACAAATGATTTTAGCAAATGGCTGCAATATAACAAAGAGTGAAAAATTTAAGGGGTCTGAATACTTTCCGTACTCCACTGTATATTATATATATATATATATATATATATATATATATATATATATATATATATATATATATATATATATATAATATAATTTGAAATTGCCCCATAATTCAGTATGCAGTGTCATAAAATGAGTTAAAGAGTGCTCAAGACACCCAATAGTTATCTTTCTAAAAATGCACCATAAAACTGTGACTCACTGACAAATTAGCCAGAAGTCAGTATTTTTTTTTACCTCATGCAAATGAGCAGCAACTCACCTACATTAGGCTATTTAAGCGCTGTCAGTGTGAACACACCTTTCACAGAAAAAAAAAAGAGGTCTTGGCCTTTCATACTGACACCACTGACTCAACACAACAGAAACGCTCACCAACTCATTACCGAAAGAGAAGCAGGTCTCATTTACATGCGAGCATCTATTCCCTTGAGAGGCCATCATTAGCAGTCTGCAACTGCATTGATTCTCCGGCCCGGCCTTGACTTCAATGCTACGTTTAGTGTGCTCACGGACATCACTGCAGTCTCAATGTCCAGGCAGCTCTTCCTATCCACAGACGTCAGCAGATGAATGAATTCAGGGTGCAATCTAGTAGCCTTCACCACTGAACAACTACAACCCGATGCAAAAGCGGGATCGATTGGGTCCGGTGCTGTAAATGGATTGCAGAGGTTTGCTGTCGGTGTCGATAGCGTGTGCTGTTCTGCAAACAAGAGGCCCTCCTCTCACATACCGATTCACTTATGCTGCATCCTGGGTCACCTGAAGCAATGCTCACTATTCCAGCATGGCACATTCTGAATAAATGAAAAGCATCAGTGTAATCTGGTGCTGATCTACCTTCGCACTGAGAGTTCAGGCAACGGACGTGACTCTGGAGATGATCTGGATCTTCTCAAAAAACCTGTATTCCACATGGCTCAGCTCTGTGCGGGACACAGGCGTTCAGATGGAGGTCATGTTTTCAGGAAACAGAGATGGTCCACGATTTGTGGGAGACTCACACAGAAAGAAAGAAAGAAAGAAAGAAAGAAAGAAAGAAACTACCGCTACTATAGTAAAAAATGAAAATAAACTATTAAACAACAATAATACACAACAACAACTAAGTTTAAACATGTCGCTTCAAAAACCTTGTTTATGAGCTCTAAAAGATTTTCAGAATTTTACAACTCTTTTGCTCTGGATCATTTACAAATGTTAAATCATAAAATAAAATGTTAAGGTTACCATTGCATCTTTCAGAAATAAATACAGTGATTAATATATAGTTTATTTATAGTTATTTTCAAATCTTCAATGTACTGTCATTATAAAAGAACTTTATTATTGTTTATTTAATTCTAACAAATAAGTTCTGGTTAAAAACTAACCAAAATTAAAAAATAATCATATATCGGTATAGGCATTGGCTATCAGTCAAAATGAGATGAAAACTATCCAAAAATCCAATATCGTGCATCCCTAATTTAGACCGTACAGTATAGAATTTAAAGGTCCCATATTGTACACCTTTCTGGAGTTTTATTTTAGGTTTTGATGTCCTTAAGGATATATATTTGCGGTATAAGTAAGGGATAATCAACGGCTAGCTGTGCATTAAACGATTTGAATGCACGACGTGGAGGCGAAGAACCACCCGACGCGCAGCGGACATGATTCCGTGTTGTTGTTGTTCAGCAATGGCATGGACGCGATGATGTCTGGGAGTTTGTTAAAAGGACAGTGGGTGGTGCTCGGGATGGTGACTGAAGGCGGTGACTGAGTAGTTCGGACATCACATTTTTACGGTCACAAGGGCTCGAGAAAAGGCACAGCTACTTTATGCGGGCCATGTGCACTTTACCGCGGATTGACTGTTTCGAAACTTATATGGTAGTTACATAGCCTCAGTTATCATGAAAAAAGCCAGGAAATTTCAGTTTTGACAATATGGGAACTTTAAATTGGCCATAACACAGAAATAATTATCAGCTTATCAGTATCTATCGGCCAATATTTTATTACAGTTGCACGTGTAAAAATACATGAAGAAGTGACCAAGGGTAAATAACTCTTTGCTAGCAGCTGAAAGCAGTGAAAAATGTTCTACAGAAATTACGCAAATCTAATTTGACAAAGACATGACAGCCAGCCTATGAGTGAATCTAAAACAAACAAGCAAAAACCTATAAAAATCAAATTTACACATTCATTTTTGTCATTTTAATGATGATCTGGGAAATCATGACAAGACAAGTGAGGACAGGAATCTGGCTCTGTTACGATAAACACAGCAGAGGTGATTTTGTTCTGCAAAACGGGAGAAAAACCCAGAGTTGACTCAACACTCTGTCTAATAAGAAATATTTCACATAAACGCTATTAATATTCAAAAGAAAATTTAAATCTGAGTGGCTGATGCAATGAAATCACACATGAAAAACGCATTCAGTTTGATAAGTGACAGTCAATCAATGCATACGACAAAGTATACATTTACACTGTGCATATTATTACTACATCTTATTAAGACTCAAATTAAATTAAAAAATGTTGACATTCTCATAACCACAAAACAAGCAAAGACTGCCAAACTAGTCTAGTGACATGCATAATGTTGCTTTTACTTTTCAAATATTTAACATGATTGCTCAATCCTACTTAGAAGCATCCATCACCGTTATCTCACTATGATCTTTCCCACGTCTAAGACGCAGAAAACTCACACACACAGGCCCTGCTCTCCTCTTGCCCAACAGTCCATCACCCCACCACAAGCCACAGCGAAAGACGTCAATGCTGCCGGCAGCCAGCAAGCTGCTAAAAACCAGGACAGTGCCCTGTTTCTCCCATCCCCCTTCAGGATGCAAGTTAGAGAGACCCTTAATGTAGAGCACCACGGGCTGTTACTATATCCACATCAATTCCCCATGAGGGATTACGTATACGAAACGCTCCATAACACGCCAGCCATTATCAAATGCAACATCTTCCATCATGACCCACAAACGGAGACGGGCAGACATGGCGCTCACGGAGGACTCTACACTCAAGCAAAGAAACGGATGTGAACGGAGGCAGACACAACCTCTCCCGCCACTGAGGACTATAATGAACAAACAAAGGTTGTGACTCCTATTTTAAGGTCAGGAGGACTGAGCTCAGGAAAATTAAACTTCCGATGAACCCATCACCACCGTTACAACTCTTTAACTTGTAATTTGAGTGTCTGTGTGTGTATATAAATATCCTCCTGTCTATAAAAAAAAACTAGATGGCAAAACAGACAGAGAACAGGAAGTCTCTTTTCTAACTATCCATCTATCCATCTCTACCTACCTACCTGAATTAAAATATATTTCATAACCAAAGATGATATTTTAATAAGTAATTATTTCAACTAAATAGTACAAATTTTTTTTTAAACAATTAATCATTTTATTCCTCAAAGACGCATTAACTTGATAAGGACATTAAGGACATTTATAACGTTACAAAACACTTATTTTATATAAATGCTGTTCTTTTTAACTTTTCCGTTCAATATGAAGCAGCACAACAGTTTTCAACATTGATAATACTCAGAAATATTTTTTTGGGCACCAAATCAGCATATTAGAATTATTTCTGAAGGATCATGCGACACTGAAGACTGGAGTAATGATGCTGGAAATACAGCTTTGTATCACAGGAACATATTACATTTTAAAATATATTTGCATAGAAAACTGTTATTTTAAAATGTAATATTATTTTACGATTTGTAATCACATAAATGTAGCATTGGTGAGCATAAAACTTTGTTCCAAAAAAAAAAAAAAACTTTGAACGGTATTTTCTTCTTGATTATTTATATACATATATTTATTTCATATAATTAGTTTATTCCATTTATTATGATAAAGTATTAATTGAACATCAATGCCTTTGATCATCTTGCTTTTATAAAACAGCAGCAACAGCAATAAGCCACTCAAGGCCATGAGTTGCGGTCTTTTTACTGCTTTACTTTATCAGTCCACGATGGAACTTAATTTAATCGACTTGGCTGAGTGAAAGCCATCCCCAGTCGTACTAAAGTAAAGCCAGATGAAAGACGCTTTATTAAATGACTTTGGGCCAGTCCATCGCGCTCTCCTTCAAATGGCACGGAGCGTCTATTGAGCCTCCACCTGCGAGCCATTCAACAGACAAAATCTCTTAGAGATGTCAATATGTTGTATTGATCTCAATAAAACATGAAATTAAATATTGACTGACTGCTCTCTTCCAGCGCCGCGGCAGAAATAGCTAAAGCAAAGTCCTGAAAAAATTCAGGCCAAAGCACACAAAAGCCTGATTGTTCTTTGGAAACATTTGCACTTCACAGTGCATGTCTGGATTCACATGCAGAGTTGTTTCGCTTGAATAAACACACATGAATTTCATTCAGGATTAATTATAGAGTAGTAGCGTTTTAACCTATCGAAACGACGTAAGCGACATAAGTGGGTGACATATCTTTGGCTTCAGAAGCCACACACGTCTCACACACACACACACACACACACACACACACACACACACGCACGCATGCATACGGAGCTGCGCCTTTCCTAACATGGAACACTGCATTTGCCCAAGCATTTCACCCTGTGACAGCTTCCCTCCCCCAATCCCAGAGGATAAATGCACTTCATGTGGGCAGAGGAGAAAAAAAAAAAAGCTGAATGAGAAAGTGATGAGAGTGTTGGAGAGAGGGAGAGGAGAAGAGGAGGAAGAGAAGATAAAGATGACAGTAAGGATATTTTTCTGTTGGACCCCATCAGGCTTGTAGTCCAGATTTTCATTGGCTCTGCCAACATGTCAGCATTTTTACTTGTCATTTGAAAACAATTAAATTAATAAATAAATCCACACATGGAATCTTGCACATTTACACACTAAATATAGACTGACAATGCAATCAACTACTTATAAGAATTCAGCAATCTCTGCAGTTAATAACACATTCCACACAGTTTTAAAAAATATATATAAAATAAAAATAAAGAAGAGCCTGTTTTGATTGTCATTTTCAACTCATTCTAAACAGATGCTTCCAAAAAAACCTGTGTACAGTGATTAAGGTTATTTTTACCCCCAAAATAATACAAAATAAATAAAAATTCAGTAACAACACTGTAAAAAAAAAAAATGCAACTGCACATTTTCCAGTTTACGAAACCTTTTTAGTCTCATATACTAAAAAATGCTATTTTCTTGAAACTATATAAAAACCCTTGTCAGACCAACAAAATTACCCCAAATGTTGTCCCAACTAGTCAAACACAGTTGTCTGAACAAAGAATTTCATATTGTTGAAATGTTAAGGCTTTGTGAGTTCCCAGCATGCATTTCAGCATGAATGCATTTATGCAGTTACTGTTATAGGATTATTGTTTTGCTGTTTGCTGATTTCATTTAAACTTTTTTGTGGTTGTTTTATCATTATTGTTAGTTATTTGTTGTACTGTGATGTAAAGGGCTCATCTTTTTAACATTTGTTGATTGCCACCGTTCTGAGTTTTGAGGCCTAGAGTATGTTCAACCACTTTTGTTCGTTTTCTGGATATCTTGGTCTTGTAATTTGTCTTACAAACAAAGATAATATTGTCTACTTATTAGACTAACTTATCCATTAACGTGTCATTTGTAAACAAGTAAAAAAAGTTCACTGAACATAATTTGAGACGCATTGGAAAAGCATTACAAGTCTTTAACGAACAAAACTGTGTTAGCTGAACAAAAAAAGAGACATGTGACTTTACTTGGTCCAAAGTTGAGTAAACTCAAAAAAAGCTGTGCAGCAAGTTGCCTTGAAATTTCATTTTTTACAGTGAACTGGAATTTATACAGTCCTAACTATTATTGCAATTCCATTACATTCATAAAATTAGAATTTTTTTTGTTTTTGTTTTTTTCTGAAAAACGATAGCATGGAATGCATAAAACAGATCCAACACAGGCCCCCACAGATCCAAGGCCACACAAAATTCCAGTTGGAATCTCTGTCATTCACTAATTTCTATACATCTTTAGCCTATTGCATGTTTGCTTATTTAATATTGTGGCTAATTTGATCATGCTTTAAGCTATCATATTTCAATTTATTCCATAAAATCTGCACCAAGCCCAGAAAATGAAAAACAAAAATTAAGAAACAAATTAATAAATGATATTAATAATAATAAAATTTTAAAATAACAATAATAATAGCACTGAATACAGTTTTTAACAGAATAGAAAAAAAGTGATAATATATTTCACATGGACCTTTTGATTTGGATTGTCATTTTCTAAGTCTAGACAATGCTTAAATCAGCAGAATTTGCAACAATAACGTTCAATAAACGAAACGAGTTAAATCCACGAGTTTACAAGGCATAGAAATACATGTCAACTAAACAGATGTATTGGAAATGTAACACTGGTTCAACAGGACAAGTGACAAACCTGAAACTCTTACATCCTTCTGTACCTCAAGACGCGTTCCTCAAAGAGACTGACATGACCTTGAGGAAACGCTGTGGTTTATTCATGCAAGAGCCAGAGTTCATGCCATTATTTATTAAAGTAAAAGAAGTTAGTAAAGAAATATTTTGGGCTCAATGCAAGTTAGCCTCTATCAACAGTAACTGTGGTATATTCATTACCACACGAAATTAAACAATAATAATTATACACAAACCAGAATAACAGTACCTTGTTTTGGTGTTTAGAAATAATAGGTTCTGATATTCTAATATCTCACTGCATAGCTATATCCTTTTTATTCAAAAAGGAAAATTGTAATTATTTACAACCAAACCCTATTAAATTGTAAACAGACCTCTCTTATCCCATCTTGACAGCTCAACCAATTTGAAGTCTAAATGGTCAATTTCTCAGCTAAATTTCTGAAACTGCTGCAATCGACACAAACTCATGTCACTTTCAATCTGCTGACCAACAAAGAATAGAAGATTTTTGTTCATTTCCCCCGGTGGTGCCCTTCGCTCTGATGGAGTGACAGTGGCCATTCGCCACTTTTCAAATCCAAAGAACAAAAACTTCCCAGTAGACTAGCAAACGCAAAAACAGCACAAAAAGAGAGACACAGACAGACTGAGAAACATGCTGACAGAAAGTGTGAGAGAAGCACTGACAGGTCCAAAAACAACAACAACATGCACACAACTTCTGAGAATCACCAATATATCAGTTCAAACTGTTTGTTTAAAAATGAATCAAAATTCCAAAGCAATGATTCATTTGCATTAGGGCTGGGTGGTATATCGAGTTTGCATGATATATCGATACATTTTTTATAAGCGATACGGTATGAAGCAATACCGTTAATATCGATATACAGTAATTTGATGAGCGCATCTGAAAAAATATGAGGAGAGGGAGGACACAATGAACTGCTGCGGAGAAAGTGCATAATACAATTTGTTCTAAACATGTGACAAGCTTTATATGAAGGGCTTTAAAAAACTAGTAAGATATAGTAGCCTATTGTTTCAGTTTAAAGCAGCTCGCGCTCGCCCCGTCAGATATAGAAAGGCTGCGTGTGAGGCTGACAGAGATGCTACTCGCGCTGTTTAATGTGTTTGAGATGTGCTGTTTTCCTTAATGCATAACTTACATTTCACAGGTATATTATTCATCTGTAAATGTTGTTAGAAAGCCATGGAAATATTTCAATTTTGCTGTCAGAAGTGCATGAGCTTTTGCTTTGCGATTCTCCGCTAAACTTCGCAGACTTCATTAAGAACGAGCGCCGCAGCGCGCATGCGCGCCAAATAAAGAGCACAATGAAATAGGAGCGCAATAACTCTGACTAAAATATACATTTTGCTGAAATATTTGTAGTTGGACAATATATGTGACATATGTAGAATTTGAAACCTACAAGTAAGTGTATTTGTATGACAGCACTAACTGTAAAGTGACTGTAATGCAGTAATCAAAATAGCCTTTTTACTCAATTAGTCTGTGCATTTGTATTATTTTCATTTTTAGTTTAGTAAATTTAACTTCTGCTTTAAAAGCATTTATTTTTGTTTTTAGATTGCAATGTTACAATGTTAGAAAGTAATGCGATTTTAACCCTTTTTTTTTGCACATAATATATGCCTTCATGCTTACATTCACTTTATTTGTTTAATCTAAATACAAAATACTGAGATATATACCGTATACCGCAAATCAGCCAAAAAATACCCAGATATTAATTTTTGCTCATACTGCCCAGCCCTAATTTGCATACATGACTGAGAAACATGTAAACAAAGAAGAATTTTTTAATATATAAATACATTAATCCCCAAACTTTTTGTCAGCCAAACCTCTTTGACCGAAAATCTTGTTAAAATAAAGTTAATAATTCAATAATTTAACACGACATTTGCATGTTCTCTAATGCTGGTTATTGGTTATGTGACATGCGGGGAAACAAATAAAATAAAAACAAATAATTTTTTTTTTTTCCCTATTCAAAAACATTCGGAATAAAAAGTGGAACAGGGAAAGCCCTGAGTGTAAATGCACAGATCATTAAATCAATTAATATCAATTAGAAAAATGTGCATATGATGAGCAATCAGTCTGCGCTCAACGGCTTGTTTTCCCTCAAGGCACATCAGCATACATTCAACATAATGCAGAAAACATGCCTCTCTCCACAGCTCTCAGACACGCACTAATCATCAATATATGAGAAAACAAACACTCAATCTCAAGTGTAAACGACTTGTTTTTTATCTTTCACATCTGACAGCAGAAGATCAGATCAAAGAGTAATAATACAGAAAATCATGGAAGACCAAGTGCATTATGGGTATCAATTCTGCATATTCTCCATCTACATTAAATATAACTGGTACTTTCAAGACATCTTTGTTTTACAAAGTTACAAAACATAGTAAGCCGTCTATGTAGGCAGAATCTCAAGATAACAAGTCCTAATACCTAAATACCTTGATATTAAAGTATTGCATATATGCATGCTTCACAGAGCATAATCGCATAATGCATGCTATGTGGAAAAGTAAATCTGCACTAATCATTAATGATTATTATTCATAATCAATATCAATTATTTTCATAATACTTCAAACAAACAAACAAACAAACAGTAAAATTCTATACTACTTTGATCTAATAAAAAGAAGAAAAAAAAAGAGACAATTCTATAGCCATTTATTAAGGCAGACAATGTGTGCATATATTTCTATACTGCATTAAGTTCAGTGAGAGAGAAGACACCTCAGCATTATCCTGGTTCACTGAGTATGCAGAAACACTGTCTTTATGTCCAAATCACCCTGAGCAAAGCCAAAGTCATGTTTTCTTGCTCAATTAAAGAGATCTCTCTCTCTCTGTCATGCCCAGGAGCATCACTGGCACTAGCACTGACAGCGGACATCCATCAGTCTAATGCCTCGGAAAGATGAACCTGCGTGAAAGTTTGAGAACAAGTGCATTAAATCATAAGGACTACACTCAGCTGACTGAACATACACTCTCTGGAACCTCATTCCAGAGATGGAGACCCGAGTCGCACTTAAGTTGCATAAATAAAGACTTGGGACTTGACTTGGACTCGTGCACTCTCAGAAATAAAGGTACAAAAGCTGTCACTGGGGCGGTACCTTTTCAAAAGGTACACTTTTGAACAGTACATCTCTGACACATCAACTCCAAAGGGTTTCCGGGTCAGTACAGTACGGTACAGTTCGGGACCGAACACTCTGATCTACTGTAGCTTGCGTTTCCACTGCCTACAGTACCCTTACTTGATAGGAGTGGTGTATGCCGGAAAGTAACGATCGACAATAAAGTGCGACTATAAGCACAACTCTGCTTCTTTTATGTCAGTTTTAATGAACAATAATAGCCATTATAAAAGTGCAAGTACAAAGTATAAGAGGCTTATATAAGAGGAAATAAAGACAAAAGAACAATTCAGTCAAACGTATGCTACTACGGTAAAGTTCAAAATAAATATAAAGTTAAACTTTGTGCTCAGTCAAAACGATATGACCAGGAACAAATAATAGATTCATGAGACCACGAATGCCTGTTAAATATACACACAACGAATTGTATCTCATGTTTAATCACTACAGAGACATCAGAGCCAGCGGCAAATGTCGGAAGGACTAGCCGAGCGTAAGGTTGCTCTCAGCGGATACATGAGCACTGAGCACCCGCTGATCGCCTGGAGCTCCGAAATCGGCATGGCAAATTTTCAAATAGGCGGTCTCTTTATAAATAAACCGCAGATTTGAGTAATAAACAACTACATTCTCGCCTGAAAAACTCTTAAAACTACATTTCATGACACAATAACAGTAATATTTTGAAATGTACGTGGGTTTTTGGGCAATGATGTTTGACAAGTCCACAAGAACAAACAAGAACGCATATTGAGAAACGGCTTGTCTGTGTGAAAATATAAAATTATAAAATACACTTTTTTTTTTGTGTTTGCGCACATAAGCCGAACACAGCAGAGCGGAACAAGTGAAGGAGAAGCTTTATCCCCTTGTATCACGCACAAGTGACGATTGTAGTCAATCGATCAACATTCTGCAGTGAGTTTAGCTCCACCCTTTTGGGGAGGTACGGTTCAGTTCGCTATTTTGGTACCATTCACAACTTCTAACAATGGAAACGGACATAATTGCATACCGTACCGAACCGTACCGCTCAGTGGAAACGAGCCGTTAGGTTCAAATATGTACACTTTAAGTACTAATATGTACCTTTAAGGTACCAAAATGGACCCTTTAGGTACAAACATGTACCTTTTGAAAAGGTTTTGTACCTTTATTTCTGAGAGTGTGAACAGCTGACTCGTGAAAAATGCAAGTCATTTGGTATGGGAGTTTATATGAATATATCTCTGAGGGGAACTAGCTATCTTTAGAAAAGTTTAGACGGTATTTTCTTTTCATCTTGCCTCTGTATAATGCATATTAAAAGTAGTGTTCATAACTGCAGTGCTGCTTTGTTTACAGCAGCAACCAAGGAAACGATGTTTAATTGCTGTTCAAGCGCCACCTGCTGGCAGAGAGTGAATCAGCGTTCTAATTCAGCCCGTCTGCTGTTTTGTTTCATGCAGATGTTTTATGTCGAATAGTTTCACAAAACTAAAGTCAGACCATTTAGTTTTTGCTTCGAATTTCAAAATTATACAATCCAATTTAGATTAAAAACTGCTCATGCTGCATGTATGCAGCCTCTTTGTTTGTATTGAGTTGTGTTTAAAACACAGTGGTTGCCTCTAATTTTAAATTGAAAAAGAGCACAGGCAAAGCCTTAGTTTGTTTATATGAGATTTCTTTCATTTGTGTTATGCTGAAACTAGCTGAAAGAACTGTTGCTAATAAATAGAACAAAGACGTGAGACTTGACTTCAGAGACATCTGCCTCATTCTAACCAATAAGAGATCAGCAATAACTGTGTTTACATGTGAAGTAAAATAAAACACAAAAGAAAAGAAAGAAAAATGAAAAGAAAATTTAAGTATAATTAACACACTAATTAAGTATAATAAACACACTAAGTATTATTAACTAACAGAAAGTTAGCATAGCATGACAAGTAGAAAGTTTTAAACATCAAATGTATGACTACATTCAAGTTGAACGAACGAATGAATGAACGAATGAACGCAAAGAAACATTTCAAAGTTAAAAAAAAAAACTATTTATGGAAAGTGTCTTTAACATTCCAACAGCTATGAAATCTCCTCAGAATAAATGGGATAACTCGAATATAGACCATAGTTTAAAAATGATATGCATGAAAAGTGGTCAATGATTTCTGAATACGGTCAAGTCTCACGTAGGTGTGGAATGAACTGGAAGCTGATTGGCAGGAGTGTCCTGAACTAGAGGTGAAAAGTTTTAGTGAGTCATGCATTGCGCAGCTAAAAAAATATTTGACATTTAGATTCATGGGCATTGATTTCCCAGTGCAGGCTGGGAAAAGAGTTTTTGGAGAAGATACCTATGAATTAATTATGCTCTTGCTCAGCTGAATGAAAGTAATTCAATTCAGGAATACAACAATAAATATATATGCATGTCGGGAAAAATAAAATAAAATAAATAAAGTGACAGGGAAGTGAGTGACGGAAATATGTCAGATTAAAAAAAATAAAATATGTTGCAATTCACAGATATTTTAAATTGGTTGACTAAAAAGAGCATCAGCCCAACAGCAGGCAAAGAATGAAGCCCACTTATCTTCATGCTTCAACAGCATCAGAACCAAATACCAAAATGTCACATCTAGGGATGGAGGCTGACAAATAACTCCAACCAAACTATCAATCACAACTATCAGCATTAGAGCAACTGACAGCAGCTCACAGCCGCCACGGTCCCCTGAAAGAGCTGCCTCTCAAAATGACACTCACTCCAGCGTCTCAGCTCATTGGCTGGCTAATTAACCGACGCCCACTTCATCTCTGACACATCAACTCCAAAGGGTTTCCAAAAAAGTCTGTCCGAGCCCAGAGACATTTGACTGGAGAATGCAGCTCGTAATTGAAAGTCATCACCACATGCTGAACTGATGGTCTTGAGGGGGTGAAAAAATATTTAGGAAGCACACGCATTAATTATTAAAGTCTCTCCATGACCTTAAGCAAAGAAAATATTAGGTTTGAGCTTGCCGTACATCAGCCGAGCCAGTTGAGAGATTAAACGTTTCTGCAGTGCTAGAAAGAGAGAGCAGCCTTTCAAAACACAAGATTTGTGCCTGTTTGTAACTTGTGATGCTGCTCCAAGGACATTAAAGTCAACATGTCAAAATGTGCTTGCAACACATTGATACATCTGTAATGTGTTTTCAAATAAAACTAAATATTTAAGAAGAAGGGGGGAAAAAGAAGTGCTGAAATATTAAATAGTGATCCTTTGGGATAAAATGGCCAAATAACACATTATTATCAGCAAAAATACATGCTTGTTCAGTACAAAACAAGAAGTTTATGTTCGGCACCCAGATTCTCACGTTTTTTTTATTAAAATATATTTTTTTTAAATCAAAGAAATCAATATTTTTATTTAGCAAGGTCACATTAAATTGATTAAAAGTTACAGTAAAGACATTTTTTATATTTCAGAAAATGCTGCTTTTTAATGCAAACTTTTTAGTCATCAAATAAATGCAACAACATTTTAAAATACTTTCACAATATTATTGAACAATTTCACTCTATTTTTGATCACATAAATGCAGCATTCTATTTCACACAATACATATTTCAACACACACAGTGCTGCGTAGTAACTGATTATATGTAATCTGGATTACATAATCAGATTACAAAAATGAGATACTTGTAATTAGATTACATTTTAAACTGTTCATAATCAGATTACAGTTACTTTTTATTACATGAGATTACATGATAGTTTACATGACTACATACATACAATGACAGTTAATTATTCATAATTTGATTCACCCTAAAACCTTTTTCCTTTCTTAAATTTTACTTTTTAAAATTCTAATTTTATACATTCGAAAAGTCTTCGAAAAGCTTTTCATCAACTCACAAACCTCAAGAACCCCAGTTCCCCTAACAAAGAATGACATATTTTAGATCAAAAGTAATCTAAAACATTTTCTACACTTAAATGTACATACATAAAAAACAAATCATAAATGGTCAGAAAATATGATGAGACAAAATGAGATTTAAAAATTTAAGTATATCATATTAAATTTTAAAAATAGATATTTTTAATATATTTCTCATCAAATAAATGCAGTCTTGTATTTCATACTTTTTATTTTTAATGAAAACCGACCAGACTGAATGGACTGTTTCACCACTGGAGCTTTGAGAAAATTAATTGCAAATGTTTATTTTATCACTAAATCTTTCCCAGATGGTCTAAATATAAAAAAGACTGTAAGTGAGCCATGTTTAATAAAGTAGAGAAGCCACACTCATGAAACGAAACCGCATCAGCTGTATGATTTGTATGATATGGGCCTGTCTGTGCTCTGCCAGCGAAGAACAGGCTTTTACAAGCTCTAAAACTGCACAGGGAATTAGGAGAGGGCTTCCATACCCCTTCAACGCCTGACTTTTACAGCTTCTCCAGTGTCGTACGTTTACAACCATAATCCCATGCCTGTTAGTGAGGGTCAGGGCCCACACTGAAGCTCCTAGTGTGCGTGTGTAGAGGCCTTTATTTATATGAGCTGGTGATTTAGGGTCGCAGGGAAAGCCTTTCTGTCAAGTGTCTCTCCATCACAGGACCCCGGCCATGAATTACAGAAACTGCCGAGACCTGCAGAAGAACCTGACAGCACTTACATGCTTGCATCTGCCCTAACACACACACACATAGAGAAACCGCTCTGAGACTGAGCGATAGCTTTATGGAAAGCCACAAACCCAATAGAATGGAGAGCGACACTGATTTTATTTTCACTGGATGAGAGAGCATGTGAGAGAGAAACCGAGTCAGTATGGGATAAACAGAAAATCAGCAATGCTAAGAACAAAAACTAACACACTTTAGCTCTGTGAAGAATAAGAGGTATCATTTCTATCAGATTCCACATGAGACAATGTTTCACTCTGGAAGAGACCCGCAGATAGCTTCAGGCTGTTCACACTGGAAGCGAAGTTCACTAAAGTGAATTTTAAAGACTGACACAGGTGCAGAGAGACCAGGATCAGTACAATGCTGATACATCATTTTAAATTTAATGAGTACAAAAGTCACTGTAATCAAACAAACACAACATTTAACTGAAATTCACACACTGAAAACTAAAAGTGCCTATAATGCCATTGTCGATATAATTTCCAATAGAACAAAATATCCAGTTCATGAGCACCTTTAACCTCTTAACGGTCACCGTCCACCCTGTGGGACGCCTACGTTTACTTCACTATTTTACAATTAAATCCTAATCTAATCATGACAAACTATATATCGTTGGAAAGGTCTAAGACTCCTAAATAGGTATTTTACCACTTTTTTTTTGTTAAAAAATTATGTAGGAAAAGTAATAGATTAATTTATGACAAGAGTGCACCTGAAAAATCTACATCATAACAGGAGTTCTGACCTTTGTCACAGAAAGTCTTCTTTTTTGCCTTTTTCTCTATCACGCTTTAGAAATCATAAGAAATTATATATCAGTTGAAAACTTAAAATCTCAAAATTCATCCTTTGAAACCCATTTTAAAATCAGACATTGCATTACCATGGAAATGGTACATCAAAATCACATTGGAAAATGTTTTCATTCATGAATTATAAAAAAAATAAGTTTGGATCATGTCATGTTCAAAACTGTGAGTGACAGTTAAGGGGTTAAGTTGTAAGAAGACTTACGTAGAAATACCTACATAAAATTGCATACAAAAAATTGACTTTGCATGGGTTAATTTTAAAATGGCAAATTAAAAAGGATAATTTTACACTAATGTTAGCATCGCTATTACTCTGGATTATATTTAAAAACAAAAGATAAGAATAAGATAAACTAAAGATAAAAATAAGTCCAGAGACCAGAAAATAATAATATAAAAATGTTTTTCATTTTTTTCTGAAATTAATCGCTGGTGGCCAACCCCCTCCTCTGCGTTCAATATTTTTAACGCGTTAAATATTTTTAACGCGTTAAACTGAAAAAATTAATCGCCTGCATTAACAAGCTAATTTTAACACCACTAAATATAATATAATATAATACAATACAATATAATATAATAATTAAACTAAATTCTAAATATAAACATTAAAATAAAAATCTACATTATTATTTGCTTAATAAAAATTATTATAAATGAATTATAAATGGTCAGACAATAGTCAATTAAATTTAAAGGAAGGAAGGAAGGTAAGATAACATAAGATTTTTATATAAGAGTATAAATAAAAAAAAATACAGCTACAAAATTACTGGTGCAGCATGTCAAAAATATAAACACCTGAAAAGTCTCTGGTAGGTGTGTACGAGATGTACTATTATGAAGAAAAGGATTATTATAAAGAAAACAACACCCTGCACATCACAAAAGAAACGCGTTGCGTAGCATCTTTCACAACACGTCAGAACAGGTTAGGTATTAGGCTACACTGTGTTCAGGGACTTTCTGTTTGCCAGTCAAAACAAAATCCACCATTCACAGTTTTATAACAAACTCTGCAACTTTTTTCCATGGATTAGCCGCAGCGAATAATTCACTATGCAGCCGAACAACAACAAAGCAGCAAACAATCTTGTTGATTTGACTTGGTCTCAACCACGCAACAAGTATGAAGCGAGCGTAGGACTTGAGCTCCTGTGGTGTGACGCGACGCATCGCAAAAAGACAAAGAACCTTGACAGAAAGGGTCCGGGTGTGACTGAACCCCATGCACGGAAAGAACAGTGACGAACACAGATGTCAGCCCAAATTTACCCATACTGCATGCATGACGGGGCTTCACCACACCTCTAGGCTGTATACTTTGAGTACAGAATGAATAAATGGAAAAAAACCATGGGACAAATGGGATAATTTTAGCTTGCCGTCTTCTGCAAATGGTATTTAAATTCGCAATTATGCATTCATTGCGATTTGATCTGACAGCCTCAGCCTTCCAGGCAGAATGGGGGGGGTCTGTTATTACGCCAACTCTTTAATTGCTTTTGGAAGCGGCAGGCCCAAATCAGCCATCTATTTGGATGATGCTCATTGTGGTTCTCCAGCAGCCAAACATCAAAAAAATGGCAGAAAACTGAATCGGGTTTGTTTGGATATGAAAGAAAGGGCATCCCGAGATAGTCTGGCCTCTGGTCTTCAACGAAAAAGAGCCCGAGGACATCGGAAAGAGCCCCCTTGGCACTACAGTCCAATGTGTTTTTGGTTCAAGAGTGCCAGCCAACACGTAATCTGTTCCGCTTCAGAGGGTCTCAGGACATCTTCAAGATGGTGACAAAACGTGTCATGCTTTGGGCAAATGCATAACATCTTTGCCGCCCCCATTTAGTCAGGGTCACTAGAACGTTCCTCTTTTGCATTGAAGCGGGTACTTGGAAGTCGTCCAAAGTGGGAGTGCTGGAACCATCTGAAAAGCTGGGGGACACATTATAAAACTACTCAGCCAGAATCATGAATATGAATTACTTGACATGACAAAAACACACTGTCAACCTGATTCTGCTGTAAATCAATTAACTGCCTGTCTCCTTGAACTGAAAATGTGGCTTACAAATAACTTTCTACATCTGATTTAGCACAATCGATTTGGGCTCTCTTACCCCATTTCAAGTCCGTGACGCTAAAAATCTGAGTTTTATAATTGACTGCGAACTAAAGCTAGATAAGCAAATTAATGCCACTGTGAGTTCTGGCTTCTACCATCTTCGTAGATTAGCGAAGGTTAAACCATTCCTGAGCAGGAAGAGTTTTGAGACTGTAATACATGCTTTTATATCTTTGCGACTCGATTATTGCAACTCGCTTTACTATGGCCTGCCAGTCTCATCTATACATTGACTTCAGTTGGTTCAAAATGCGGCTGCCTAGACTAAAATGTAGGGAAGATCCCAAATTATGGAACACTCTGCCTCTATCTATCAGAACTGCTTCTACAGTGTCTGAATTTAAATGTCTGTTAAAAACTCATATTTTCTACCGTGCTTTTAATGATAGGTGATTGGGTTGTTTTAAGGTTATATGGATTTTACTATTGTATTTAAGCCTATGCAATATTAATTGCAGCAATAAGGTCTGTGCATTTTTTAAATGTTGCAATTTGGTTTATGCTTAAATGTACAGCACTTTGGTCAACAAAAGTTGTTTTAAATATGCTTTATAAATAAGTTGAACGTTGAACATGACGTTCACCCAGAAGTCCTGCACGACTCGCTGACAGGCTTTGGTAAATAAGCACTGGCTATAGTTGGAACGCCGCTTACTGCTTGCTTGTTGCCAATGCAACCATTTTTCAGTAGCTTTAGCTTGGCCTTTATGTTGTCATTTTACACAGAATAGTGCTGTCAAACAATTAATCGCGATTGATCGCATCCAAAATAAAAGTTTTGTTTACATAATATATGTATGTGTGCTGTGTATATTTATTATGTATATATAAATACACACACATGCATGTATATATTTCAGAAAAATATATTATGCTTATATATTAAATATTTATTTATAATAAAAATTATATGAAGATAAATACACACATGTAAATACAAGTAAATATTTTCTAAATATATACTGTATGTGTGTATTTTTATATACATAATAAATATACACCGAACACACATATATTATGCAAACAAAAGCTTATTTTGTATGTGATTAATCGCAATTAATCGTTGACAGCACTAACACAGAATTGTATTGTAATTTTAAAAACAATTTAATAACTAAAAAATATTTAAATATTAAAAATGTTATAATATATAATATAATTCAGTGTATTAAACTAAATAAAAATAAACATTAAAATAAAAAATATTTACATAAAATATTATAAATCATAAATTAACAGTCAATTAAATTTAAAGAAGGTAAGACAATAATTATATAAATGTAAAAAAAAAAAAAAAAAAATCTATATAACAATTATATATTGTTATATAACAATATATATAAACAATTATTAAAAAAAAAATGAATGTTATCCAGCTACAGGATAACATTAATTATCTTTTTTTTTAATGTTTTTGAAAGACGTCTCTTTTGCTAATCAAAGCTGCATTTATTTGATCAAAAATACAGTAAAAACTGTGAAATATTATTACAATTTAAAAGAACTCTTTTCTATTTTATTATATAATTTATTCTTGTGAAAGCATAGTTGGATCTTCAGCAGCCATTACTCCAGTCTTTAGTGTCACATGATCAATCAGAAATTATTCAAATTTATTTAATAATTAAATTATTAATTTTTTTTTTTTTTAAACAAGCAAAATGAAACACTTTAGTCACCGTTACTGGCTGCTGCATGTTTGGTTGAGAAACACTTGTTTTAGGGTGAGGACACCCTTGGAAATGTTCAGACATGCAGTTGGTTTCCTTGTGCGGCTCTGATGGACAGCTTCACTCCTCCACGTTCCTGATCACACACAAGTGACGTAACATATGAAAGAAGAATGCGTTAGAAAAACATGCGGCTGATTTGGTTCAACTGCAGTAACGATGACAACCTCCAGATATGCAGTGCTATGATGATGCCTCGTCTGAGATGTTCTAGGTTCTGTGAGCAGACAAAATCAGCCGCCAAGAAATCCCAGTGGCATTCTGTGCCATGGCGCCCTATATTTAGCTGACAGACCCTTTCAGAGATCCTTCAAGCAGCGTGCTGAGCTCCTGCTTAACACAGTTTCCAATAACCCTCAGCAATAAAATCAGTCCAAGAACGAGCAAACTTTCTGAAAGTAATCATCATGCAATTGGCAGCATCTCTGTGTCATTTCTAAATAAATTCACATCATACAGAAGATAAATAAAGAAGTAGGTCACTCACATGACGAATGGAAACAATGGCAGTGACTGCAGGGACAATCCATGCATGATAAAGCACACAGGCGTATACAGCAAATAAATATTTTTGTCATTTAATTAGAGGTTGCAGTTCAGAATTAGTTCTTTATTTTGCATGAGTCACACTGACTTATGATCTTAATTCCATGCAGGTTGTTTAATTAAAACAATTTTGGACGCTACGGTGGTGAATCACTAGGGAGTGATTCAGAATATTTATGGTTTATGGGGCTGCACAATTAATCGAATAAATTATTGAGATTATGATTACGGCTAAAAGGTTTCATTACTGCATTCCATTCTGGTTTTCTTTCTGCAGTGGTTGAGCTTTGTAACCAGTGACAGACATGAATGCTGCTGCAAAGGCTTTTAAATTAAGGCCTTTAGCTTTAACCCTTTAAGCGCCAGGGATTTTTGGAAAAATGCTGGATTTTGAAATCAAGATGTCAAAAGCTTGTGGCTTGAAAGGGCTTAAAGACAGAGATCTACTGTAAATTAGAAAAAAAAATGTTGGCCATGACTGAAAGTTTATGTGGGGTGTAAATATACTCATCTAATTTGCATATGTCGTCGTCATCAGGGGGCAGCCATCTTGAATTTCATGATATTCAGGAAATAGTAGATGTTTGAACTTATTTGCATGTTTTTTTTGTTTTTGTCTTTTTATCCTCATTCCAAATGATCAGAACTGGACGCACGATTCAGTCGTTTCATCTCGTGTAGTGTGTCATAGTGCATGACACCTCTGCGACACTTCACGACGTCAACACTGAAAGACTAGCATGTTTAATTTTTTTTCCGTCGTACACGACAAGTTCCATCACATCCGTGACACTGGCCAATAGGAGCACAGAAGCACCTTTGTACAAGCTTTCAAACAAGCAGAAACAAAAGGGAGGCAATGGTATCGGTCTTGCTAGGTGTAATTTTACCATGGAGGAAATGTTCATGGAGCTACAGCAACAATACTCAGACGTTTATGATGAGGGACTACCGCGACACAGTGAAAAAAGGTAAAATAAAAACTATTTTACCTCAGTTCTCTTTGACAGTCCATACCATCCACTTCATGCCATCCAGATGTGTCCATTGTCAGGTTCTCTTTCTTTTTGGGGTTTTTTTGATGACAAGACAGGGCATTGTTTGTTTACGTTCATAGAACCTTCTGTCTTGTCTGATGACATCACACACGTCGTTAATGACGGCATGCGATGAATGATCAGGTAGCACCATATAGTCTGACATGTTTCTTGTTCACGACAAAATTTTAGGAGTCAAAAATCGCATAATCTGACACAGTGACTGCTGTAACCGACAAAAAAATTGTGTAGTCTGAACAGGGTTTTACTCGCACACTATGAACTGAACTGCTTCCGCATCAATGACACGATAGCTCATTTGCTCTGCTATTTCCTCGAAAAGGGAATACAAATTAGATATTACACCATATTAGGAACTACAGTCTATTTTATTAAGCATGATGTCTTGTCACAATTTTGCAACTTCGGCACTTAGAGGGTTAAAAACAACAACAAGGCTTAAAGTAACAGTGTTTTTTGTTTAATTTCAGTAAAAAAATTCATTTTTTATCCATTTTCAAGTCCAGGTACAAATGTGAATGCAAAGAGAACTGTTTTTTTTTTTTGTTTGTTTGTTTTTTTATTCACAGAGTCAACTGAAAGAGGTTTGAGTCTGGTTCTTTTTAAAGGACTCAAGTGTGAACAGCCCTAGAGATTGAGGATTCTTTCGTCCTGGGTTCAATTTGATTTCACAAGGCAAAATTCCAAAATGGACCAAAATTTCTTACTAAAGTCTTTTACCATGAGCAAACTGTTACCGTATTGGTCAATTTTTGTGTTCCATTTACATTAACGAGAAATTGTACCGATTGCAAATGCAATGTTCATAAATGAAGGCCTGTCGTAATTAAGAATAACTGTCTAACCATGGTTAATGTAAATCGCAATTATTAAAGATAACGTAACAGCTGTAGTTTACTTGTATTATATAATTTTTTATTATATTATATTAATACATTATATTATATTACATTATATTATATAAGATTTTCTGGGTTCCAGTGTGAATAGAAAGTGGACCACGATTAAAGTTGAACAAAAAGATAAATATTTTAATTTTTAAAATATAAATTTTCACAGCATTAAAGAAAAACATATGGGCATATTTAAATACATAATTCCAAGTAAAATATACAAAAATAATGTATTAGGCTTAAACTGTAATGGCATGAACAAAATAGACAGTTAAAGAGTTAACCGTAACTATTTTTATAAAAAATTAATAAGCACAAAATTCGAGATTGTGACAGTCTTAGATGTCTACACAAACTGAACTAAAGAAGAAGAAAAAAAAAAAAAAAAGCACCAGGTTCTGAATCAAATTCTCTAAACTAGATGTCATAATGCCTTAAAAGTTGAAGAATTATAGGTCATTTAATCTGTAGTGATCTCATTCAACATGCTGCGATTTTAATGCTTTTTGTTCTTGTAGTAAAAGCAACAGAAATCTCTTCAGACAAATTTGATCTTACTGTAAAACTTAATAAATAGAGGGTTCATATATATATATATATATATATATATATATATATATATATATATATATATATATATATATATATATATAAAACTGATTCATCGCTTGACAGCACTAATATATAGATAGATAGATAGATAGATAGATAGATAGATAGAGAGAGAGAGAGAGAGAGACCTGTAGATTTACACTGGAATAAAATATATCTGTGGTAAAATACAGCAAGGTAATTCAATGTAGAGTGGCCGGCGATTTTCTTACATCAGCAAAACAGATACTGCTCATTTGTTACAGCACGTTGATCCAATTTCCTCCCACCCATCATAAATAAACACCCACCAGCAGCAGGCGGCCCATTTTCACCATTACAGAGCAGTGAGATCTTTGCAGAAGCCCGAGTCGCCATTGATCTGTGTGCAAGCGGATCGGAGGAGTCCACTCGGCAGCCCAGTGGGTGCAGCGTTTCGGCGTGTGATTTTTTTTACAGGGAGACAAAGATAGAGAGTCTTAGCAGCAGCTTGAACAAACAGACAGCATCTAAGCCGCCAGTGTGGCCGTTTCCCCAATCGCTAACTGCATCGCTCAGACAAACGCAGGCCCTCGGGCTGACCAGAGCCACCGCGAAGGGTCGAAAATATCCGCCAACGTCTCCGAAAAACGGCACATAAACTGGCTTGCTTTGAAATAATTATGCACAGCTCAGTGCACAAAGAAGAAAATCTGCAGAAGAGGTCTCGGGGTCCGCAGCTGCTCGCAAGACTGGAGACATCAGCAGAAAAGACGAGCTGGATTAGAGCCGTGCTCTCCGCCGTCCCTGTAAACTAAAGCAAGCTCATGTCAGAAACACAATTGTTGAGAAGGCTCAGAATAGCTAAATCCCCTCAGACCGCAGTCTGACACAAACCTCCTACCAAGAGACGAGCGGTCAGGCGGCCGGCACACCAGGCACACGTCCCTCAAGGACACTTTACAAAGCGCAAAGCAAACAAGCATTACGCTGCGGCTCTGAGGAGATAAGGTGGCATTATTTTGCCTTGTCTTTAGCCATTTGCGATGTCTTCCATGCTGTTGCACGAGGGCTTCGGCGGGGGAAACAGAGCCAGATGTGCCCAGCTCTCCGGCGATGGGGCTGATTCACAGAGACAGGGGCCGAAACGCTGCGAGGCTTGAACATTCTCCACCACTGAGACCTGGCACTCGTAAACTCCTGTGCGGCTCTTTCCCATCAAGTCTGAAAACGTCCGTTTGGTTTATCAGCTTTGAATTACTACAGCTAAACACAACATTACACAGCTCGTCCGCTGAGGTTTTGTTTAACGGAGGAGACGTGGGGTTTTACTAAGAGCAGGCGGTTTTTGGGGCTGTAGAGATGAGAACAAAAGGGCTGAACTTCTGTCTTGCATAAATACTGACCATCTGTCATCCAGATCAAAGCAGCCCATAATTTTTACCATGGGCTCTCACATCTTTTCGCTGCATAAACACACTGATTTCCTGAAATGAGAAACCATATTTTTAAAAATCACAACAACTGATAGACTTAAAGATCAATTGAAATCAACTTAAAACTAATACCACTGGACATTCGGATATTCTAAGCAAATAATATCTCACCATTAATTGTACCAGCTAAAATTTCAATATCAATGCAATAAATAAATAAAATTATACTTAAAGCTGCAGTCCGTAAGCTGCAGCCTCTTTGTCGCCATCACTGTTTGAAAACCTGGAATTGCAGCTTTTTGCAGAATTATCTTCCTTGTGTGGGGTTGTGCTCCGGCACTGCTCCAGTGCAGATGAATCTAATGTTTTGAGGTGAATGTGTGGTTGTCAGTCACCGCACCGGAGTGGATATTTACTGTACTTCGCAATCACAGATTTTAGCCTATGTCTTGAAATATGAGACCCAAAAATGAATTTTCACCATATATTGCCATCTGAACAAGTAAATAACAAGTCTGCCACGTTTGTTCTGACCAACTAAGGAAAAAAGCATTACCATAAATCGCGCTACCAAGGTGATTTAATCTAAAGATCGGTTGGATCATATCACATTAAACCATGCAAATTATTATTAGCGTTATACTTTATTCTCAAATTATTAATGTTAACAATATCAGCATTGCGTGACAATGGGTATAGTATATATTAGCGTGTAGATTTCAGTTTCTGTACAGTCTAGTCTAATCTAATCGTCATGCCATTAGAATTTCATATTAAGAAATTATTTTAATCCAAAAAGCTTATGCTCCCTTCGAACTGATTTTCTTTAAAATACAAATCTTGTGTAATCCCAGGCTATCTGTAATCACAAGCATATTTAAAACTGGAATATAATTTAATTTCATTCGCATGTGCTTCATAAATGTAATCCTTTCTGGATAACAATCCACCATCAAATACATTTAATTATTCCAGCTGCTGTGAGAAAAGGCTATAAACGATCCGTCACCTGCAGCATCCTCACATGCGATAGCCTACTAGCTGGGACAATTTCTTTATGTTTACAGACGTGACGTAATGATGCAGTGCTATGCTCGAATTTCCCGCGAAAACCTACCCGTACCACTCAAATTAGAAAACATTATTATAAGGTAACCGTTGTGAACCAGGCTAAAGTAAGGCGATAGTTTTGAACACTGGCTGGTTATGTACTTGCTCAAATATTGATTTCGGATAATTTTTAACCAAAAAAAAAAAAAAAAAGTTAACGACTGCAGCTTTACGATTAATACTTAACTCTTTAACTTAATGAGGATCAAATACAGGTATTTTACACTTTTGCATTCAACTGAAATACACTTCCAACTAATGCTATAAATAAAATCTTGGAAATTAATTTCCAGGCATCCATATCTCATGAGAACTTAATGCTTTATACGCCTGCTTATCATATAGCACAAAGCCACTGTGTTTCCCCAGACTCGCACACTCAATACCGCAATTAAAGCTTCATCGCTGAAACCCATATTTCTGCATAACTGACACTTTCTAAACCAGGAACTGTAAAACAGGGACACAATATTCTTCATTCAGGTTCACACATTACTAATGCAGACACATTCTGCCTAACAAGCTCCAAACAATTAGGCCTTTCAGAGGGAGGAAGTTCCATCTCGGAGCCATTCCTGCATCATTAGGTGGAATCCAGCAGGAACTGTAATTCACTGTCAGCAGTGCAACAACAGGCTGTAAATTTATCCTGCACATCAACACGGGCGACACCACACACGCTCAAGACGGCTACATTTCCACCACACACAAGCGAAGGTCACCCAGGGTTCAATAAAAAGACATGCACGACTTCATGCATAACCGATACATTTTCTAGGACAAAAAATTGCAGATGCAGAGAGACGGTTATGACAAGGTCTTTGTCAGCAGAACAACACCCTTGCAGGCATGATGTGTCAGAGGACACTCATAGATTGGTCATTTTTCTCCAGACCACAAGGTCAGGGCAAAGTCAGATGAAGGGAGGGGTGGGTGTGGAGCTCAAGAGGACATAAGAGGCAAAAGAGTGTTTAAACTCAGGGTCTCTGGTGGGGTTCATATGTTCCCTTTCTCTCTTGGATTCTGTGATTTTCTTAACCAGAAACCTTTGTGTTAACACTCAATACTCTTAAATATTAAGCTATCATTATTCCGATCCATGTCAATGTACGAAGTTCAGGGCAGTACATTTGCAAAGTCGATTCTTTTTGGTCTCAAGGCTTTTGACTAATTCAGCATGTAATATGCTGTCTGACAGACAGAGAGGGATGTAATTTTTGAAATGTCCCTCAGACCACTATAATTGCAGCAGCTCAACTTAATTTCAGCGCCTGAGTGAAACTGCCTGCTCGCACGGCCTGCTACACCGTATTCACCAACCCATGAATAAAAGACCACGAGAAACCCAACCATCAGGAATCCAAAAGGAAATCCAAACCTTTACAATAAACCGACTCTTGAATAATTGATGCTGTAGCATTTTCACAAAACAACATAATGAGATCCCAGTGTGTGTGCGCATTTCTATAAAAATGTATATAAATGTGCACAGACACAGGCAGCATTCCTGTCTGCACGCTGAGAGCGGGACACTGGGAAGCTTTGTTCCAACTTCCTACTGAGGTTAAAAATAAGCGTTAACACCAGGCGCCCACGACGCTCAGTCGCAGAAAGACCCAGAATCAAACACCTTCAGAACACTACTGGATAAACAACAAACAAACAAAAACAGACAGTCAGATCCTGATGAGGTGGATGTCGTTATCTGGCCACAAAACTGCCGTGCAATTATTTTCACTTTTTACATGCAGATCCTTATGAATCACATTTACCCTCAAATCTGGTTCTGTAAATATAGGGCAGAGAGGAACATAATCTGCGCTTCATTAAATAATAATAGTGCTAGTTAAGTGGCCTTTGTCTCAAATGCAGAGTGTTTAGCTGAAGTGCTCTAAATAAAAGAGGCACAGAAATGCCTTTACATTAAAAAAATGCACAAAACAATTACATGAGCTTATAGGAAGCAATGGTATAGTCACAGTGGTGTTAAACAAATATCCTAACATAAATACATGAAAATTTACCACAATAGAGCTAGTAGACACAACAGACTCAGACAAATATCTAAATACGGCTGTGTTTGTTTTAACAAGCTTGTTTAAAGAGATTATCAAGAGCAAGATCAGCAAACATAAGATTAGCTGATTAAGAAAAGTGCTTTCAAAAGCATCATACGCACACACACACACACACGACTCAAGGTCCGGTCACAATTACTGTCATTCAGTGAATTTTCACAGGCAAAATCCAGCCAATCCATTAGGAATCCAAGCAATTGGGAATTTCGTGTAAAGGTGAAAGATTTGCTATGAAATTTTAATTTAAAAATGTTTTAAATTTAAATTTTTCCCAAACTCAGTTTTATTTCTTGTTCCAAATTCCATTTCTTCCATTTAAATTTTTCTGGATTCCTTTTTTCTGTTTTAATTTTTCTATATTCTTTTAATTGTTAAATAAAAAAAAAAATGAATCAAATGAAACTTACACAATTTAACAACAATGTATTAAAAGTAAAAAAAAAAAAAATTACATTAAGGCCCTATGAATTTTTTTTTCTTTCTTAAATTCAATTTTATTTTTACCAAATTCTTTGCTTTCCATTAATTTTCTGGATTCCATTTTAATTGTTTAATTAAATTTTAACAATCAAAAGCATCTCTAATTAATTGATTTCATTAAGAAATAACTTATTGTTTTATTCATTCTTTTTCCAAAATACTGTGTTGTGCATTTACATTTTTCTGGTAAATAAATTGTGGTAAATATAGTAGTATATTACTATCATGACAGTAGTACTAGTAGTGGTAGTACTACTATCATGAAATTAAGTAATACGTGTCACAATTTCTTCAAGTTAAACAGAACTTTTATTTTGACGGGTTGCTGTGAAGACCTTTAAGTTTCTGTTAGTATATAATATGACAATAGATTTTCTCAAAAGAAACTATAAAATGATGTGACTCTCAGAGCAGTTCTAGAGATTATGTTTATGTGTTCATGCACTCATATATTGAGGTGGCAGAAGCTGAAAACACCGGGAGTAAATTCCATGTGTGTTTTACAATTTATAATGTTGTTGATTCATATTTATATTATGAGGGAGATACTTTAAATTCAGAGTTTAAAATCTAAGTTTTTTTTAACTAAAGATAAGTAAAAAGTCAGTAATAAAATAATAACAAATAAATGACAAGCAATGGCACAAATAAATACAACAACAAGATACAACTGAAATTAATGTGCTTTACGTTTTTCAGGTTGGTATAACAGTAATATTCAGGTACAGAAATACCACAGAAACTGTATAATCTATCCAACTTTAAAATAACACCGGTAAGTCCTCAATTTATAAATAAACATTAATGGCAGACAACAGAAGGTTTATTTAGGTTGCTGTCTCTTTAAGACCTCACACATGGATCTAACATGTAGGCCCACTGTTACACATAAGATTTGTTTATCATCTGTTTACATTTACTTAATAGCCAACATACTGTCCGTGTTTAACATAAATCGACTATGTTTATGTGAATACTCATCATTTTGACAATTTTGTATGTATTTGGTCATATGCATGCAATGAGTCTCATCACATAACTTAATTCTATAAATCACACACTGTTTCAGATAGAGCTCTATGTGTGCGCGCTTTGGGTGTGAACTCACAGAAAGGAGTCTCACAGAAAGCACGAGTACTTAATTGAGTTCTTTTTGGCGTTATCTTGCACAGACTAAAAAGCATGTGCAAATGATACATTCCATCATCTGTCCCAAGCATCTTTCACAATGAAGCACGGAAATTGTGGGAATGGGTAGAATTATGCGCAATACCTGCCATCCCATCCCGAAATTCAAGCCCTTGACTGGATTCTGTGATTTTCATTTTTGGGTGAAATATCCCTTTAAAATACTGCCTACGCAGGCAGCTCAGAACTTTTTCTAGTTTCTATGCAGTTCACTTCAATTTCAAATGAATTTAGAGCATTGTACGTTGTCCTCACATCGGCTATCTCAAGTAAAACGTGCCATTGAAACCGTGTAACAGAATGCAAAACTCTCCATCATTAACAAATGAAGAGGTAAGCGATCAGTGGTAAGTGCAAGCAGACAACGTGGCCTTCTTATTTTAGCCACAACAGCTCTATCCACAAGGACTGAGACACAAATACCACATTTTTGTCAAAGTACTTGTATTCCCAATATGTCACGGACAGCCTGTCAGCAGTGTTAAGAAAGGAGAGGAAACAAGTCTCCATGGCTGGAGCGCTCCCGGCGGAAGCTGTCACTCAGATACTGTGAGTCTGTGAGACAGGAGACAGGAAGAGACAGAGAGAGACACAGACAGAGGCAGAGGAAGCGTAGCATGTATTTCCAGATATACAAGGCACCGCATTCATACCCAAAACAGAAGCTGCAAGAGGCATTTAGGCTTTTTTTCCCTAAAATAAACTGGACAGTTCTGACTCTAGATTCCAATTGAATAAGCCACATTAAAGTCAATTAAAAGTCAAACCTGTAACCACTCATTCTATATTAAAGCCTAACATTCAGAAATGCTCTCTTATAATACATTTTTTATAATATAATACATTTTATATATATGAATGTGTATATATATGTGTATGTATATGTGTATATGTATATGTGTATATGTATATGTATATGTATGTATATGTGTATATATATATATATATATATACATACATACACACACACACACACATATACACATATTCATGAGACAGCAGCTATTACCTGGGCAAACAATAAAAAAATCCAAATCAAATTGTATATTTATATAATAAATAAAAGTTTACACATTATTATGTATATTTTTATCACTATATATAAGAAAAGGAACAAATAAGTCAGATTTGTTTATATAAACATCAACACTGATTTAAAGCAGGTTTATAGAAACATATTGCATAAATAATTTCTTTAATACCTATATATGTATATAATCAAAAAAAATATTACAAATTATTACAAAATGTGGAATTTTTTTTTAAAACAAAAATCACAAGAAACAGAATATGCAACACGCAAAATTAAAAAAAAAAAAAAAACCTTTCCGATAAGTGGCTTAAACTTTCGGATCATCATCAGTTCATAAGTTAGCCTTGTAAAGCTTAATGTCATGCTCTGATATTGCTTAAATATTGCTTATATTAATGCAACCACATAAAAGCAGCAATCCAAGAAAGAACATGCACTACAATGATTTTACCATGGTCAAAGGCAACAGAACATCTCATGTCTGTTGAAAAACTCCTAACAGATGGCTTCTCGTGGATTACTGTTTTATTAAAGCAGGAAGTGCATTAAAATCTACAGAGAAAGCTGAACACTTGGCAGTGATTGACATGAACTAGAAAACACTGCTGCATCACTCTCACCCTGCTGAGTGCACCACTAGAGACACTCAGAGAGGGAAAGAGCAAAAACATGCTGACAAAACCCAAAGAGATAAGGGGAAAAAAAATGCCAGGAATAAACAATCTCAGCAAAGCAGATGACAACTGCAAAATAAACAGGAACCTTCTGCTTGTCCACAGTGCACCTCATTGCACTTGACATTGTTTTGGTATTCCGGTTTCATTACCGGGCCACGTTCAAAATCTGAGTGCAATCATTGAAATGTGACCCTGATGACAAACAGGACGGTCAAAACACAAGAGCTTTACTGAGCACAAAAGAGTGGCATTTCAAGCTAAGCAAAAGAGGAATTTGTTTCCTCTCTCCCAAAACACATGATGCAACCAGTAATCATAGATATTCTGCACCTCAAGTCACTCCAGAAGAAAAGGAACAGGAAAGAGACTTCCTTTAAAGAAATTCATTTCCTGGGCTGTTGTGCTAGTTCATACTGCAACACTGAACACAAAATGATGCTTTTTATTAGACACAAGACTTTCACTCAATCATATGCACTACTCCTTTAGTCAAAACATGATAAAAAAGACACTACTAACAACATTTTATATGTACAACAAAGTCTTTACAATAATAAATGGTGTACAGCAAGGCTACTGGATAATGCATGGCTGAAACATTGTTCCAATTATATAATAAAATTTAACTTTTTATGGAATATCAGAAAAGACAATATGTTGAAAAATGTATTGTGTACATACTATCAAAGTCAATGGGGTCCAAAGATCTCACTGAAGGCTATGTATTACACTGATTTTACCAGGGTTAAGGAGTATTTTTAGATATGACATGAAGTGGAGGTGATAATATTTCAGATAACACTCACAGGCAGGGTGTGAGCAAAACTAAACACTCAAACTGCCCATGGGAAGCAATTTGCCAAACTACTTCTTGTTAGTGTAAATTCAGCCCTTCTACAGCATTATTTTAAGCGCTATATTTGTATGCTGACACAGTAAAATTGTTTTAAGAGCTGACAGGTGAGCCATGGCTGTTATCCGAAGAACTATATAATGATAGCTGTTTGCATTGAAAAAGTTAAATTATCTTTAATTTAATGTGCATTGTCTTCTAAAGCAAGCACACCTACCTAAAAAAAAAAAACCTTCAAATCTGTATTATAGTTAACTAAAATGAAAACCAAAAAACATTTAGCTTAACTTTATGTACTTAAAATAACTAAACTAAAACTGAAAGATGAATAAAAACGATACAGACTTGTAAAAAAGAATAAAACAAAATTACAAAAACTTTAAAACAAAAATGTATTCAAAACATTAATAAAAACTATGATAGTTTCTCAATGTTATTAAAATACACTGCTGTCAAGATGTACATTACAAATCAGCAATAAAATTATTTCATTGACGCAAGTAATCCTTTTAAATCAACAAATTTTCTTTTTTTTTTTTTTGCGCTAAAACCACTAAAATTACAAACGTTCAGGCCAATCCAGCTATTGCACACATTTAGGGTAAAAAACCAACGATAACACTTTATTTTAAGGTGTCCATAATACAGAGTAATTACCTAATTAAGTACTTAGTAGTAGCCATTGTACTTACATGAAATAAAATGTACTTACCATGTAACTAAGTTATGGAAGAGCCTGTAATTACAGTTTGTAATTATGTAAATGTAATGGGCAGCTACTGTTACACATATGTAATAGACTGAGTCTGTTACACAGCTACTTATGTAACCAAAAGATTGTTACATATTTGTTGCAGACTTAAACAATTTAATTATAAATGTAAGTTCACAGACATAAGCTACTTAAAATAAAGTGTATCCCGATTGTACTTAAGTGTACTTCATGTGCATCTATACGGTACACCTTATCCAGCTGCACCTTAGTTTGATTTAACCCACCAGTACACAGCTTAAATACATGTAACACCTTTCTAATTACAGAATGTTACACAGGCATAAGCAGAGTTGGGTAATCTGTAAATCGGAGTTATTGTAATCGAATTACTTTTCCTGATAACGCAGTAAAGTAATGAGTTACATTTTAAACTTATGTAATTTGATTACAGTTACTTATGTCAATAAAATTACGTTACTTAAGTTACAAATGCAGTGTTAAAAAAAAAAAACGAAGTAAAAATCATGTTTTGTGTGTCAGTATGTCCTTTAATAAATCACTGGAGAATGGGAGCTAAAATGAGAGACCTACAGCATTTAGATGCAATGAGGTTGCCTATCATAGTTTACATATTTTAGTCTGGCATTATAGTTTGGGAAAAGTGAATGTGTACAAGTTTATGTCACAGTAACACTAGTAAAAAATAAATGACTCATCAGAATGGGATCAACCGCTGGATTAAACCGCGTCGGCATCACAATTCAAGGCTTATTCCTCACAGCACGTCTTCTTCCAAAGACAAAAAATAGCAGAGATGAACTTGAATCTTTCTACAGAGGTGACGTGAGCGCTTACATGTTCATGCGTCTCAAGCTTGGTTTTCACATGGATGATTATCTTATAGCACGCGATGTGCATGGGCATGATCACATTATAGGTGGGCTCAGACAGGAAAGACTGTACCTCACGTAGGTTTCATATGGATTATTTTATCAGAGAATATTTGTTTTCGACATGACTGACTATTTAATAAAAGAAACTTCAAGCTTTCTTTAGATATACTGTATTTCTCATGTCATTTTCGTTCATTTTAGTGACTCGTTTCAAAAAGATATTCACAGAGGCTGAGAATGCAGAAAGCACACCCTATTTGTTTTCTTTATTTTACAAAACCAGAAAAAAAAAAGAAAATTTTTTGTGTTGATATTGGGAGTGAATCAGGGTATACAACTAATAGGCCTACTTATGTATTTTTTTCAGTCAATATGAAATTAATGAAAGAACTGAGTTTCTCTTTGTAGTGTATTTTTTAGGTTTGATAACTTGAAAAGTAAAGTAAACTTGAAAGTATCTTGAAAGTAATTAGTAATCTGATTACTTTTTAAATGCAGTAATCAGTAATGTAATCAAATTACAATTTTAAAGAAGTAATTAGTAATTTGTAGGGGATTACTTTTTTTTTTTTTTTATAACTTACCCAACACTAGGCACAAGCTACTTAAAATAAAGTGCATCAAGATTGTACTTAAGTGTACAAGTAGCTGTGTGACTCGGTCTGTTACATGTGTGTAACAGTAGCTGCCTATTACATCTACATAATTACAAACTGTAAGTACAGGCTGTTCCATACCTTAGTTACATGGTAAGTACATTCTGTTTCATGTAAGTACAACGTCTACTACCAAGTACTTAATTAGGTAATTACTCTGTATTATGACACCTTAAAATAAAGTGTTACCAAACAAACTACGCCTCCATCAAAAACACATTTGTGACCCTGGACCACAAAACCAGTCTTAAGTCGCTGGGGTATATTTGTAGCAATAGCCAAAAATACATTGTATGGGTCAAAATTATTGATTTTTCTTTCATGCCAAAAATCATTAGGATATTAAGTAAAGATCATGTTCCATGAAGATATTTTGTAAATTTCCTACTGTAAATACATCAAAACTTAATTTTTGATTAGTAATTTGCATTGCTAAGAACTTCATCTGGACAACTTTAAAGGCGATTTTCTCAATATTTAGATTTTTTGGCACCCTCAGATTCCAGATTTTAAAATAGTTGCATCTCGACCAAATATTGTCCGATCCTAACAAACCATACATCAACGGAAAGCTTATTTATTCGGATTTCAGACGATGTATAAATCTCAATTTCGAAAAATTTACCCTTATGACTGGTTTTGTGGTCCAGGGTCACATTTGTCTGTTTAACTAAAAGGTGGGGCTTTAATTCCTACAGATGCCATATACGGAGTGATTACTGTGATTTTTCCTATTCATTTTTCAACAAGTGGTCCATCTCCTCCTCACACTGCCTCATATGCTCCAAACGCTGCGTCATACAGAGAAAAACTGGGTCACATTAAAATGTTCCCACAAAGAGAACGTGTTAAAAACACCCCACCGAAAATCCACCACCCTTCAAAACCTGTCAGGAGCGCAGTTAACAATCTATATTTTCCAGCCATTTCATTATTTTTTCATCAGCCGACTCCAGGTCAACTCGTCTCAGACACTTTTCTCTCCAGCAATAAGTTGTGAGGTAACAATACAGGTATGGAACTCCATACATCCTCACAAACGAGAGACAAGGGAATAATAACTGTAATTTACCTCAATTCCTTGTTGTAGTTTTATAATTGAGACGATTGCTGCAAAAAATAAACTCAATTTCAAATGATTTCAGGCCGCCGTCAACCTCTGTCCTGAAGAAGAGATCAAGTGGAGGGAGGAACGGTGGGGGTACTGACTCATCCATCAAACACACACACACAAAAAAAGAGCTGTGAGCAGTCATGACAGAAATGAAGAGTAAGAGGATGACAGTTCGTTTGAGGACTCTGCTAACTAGGGCTGGGAATCGAGAGCTTAGAGAGTTCACAATCTGAATTGAACGTGATGAGAAACTTATAGCTGCAAAATAAAAATACACTACCGTTCAAATGTTTGGGGTTAGTTTGAAATTAATACTTTTATTTAGCAAGGACACATTAAATTGATCAAGGGTGACAGTTGAACATCTAGAATGTTTCAAAAAATAAATGCTGTTCCTTTGAACGTTGAACTTGAAAATTCTCTTTTCAACAGTGATATTAAGAAATGTTTCTTGAGCAGCAAATCAGCATATTAGAATGATTTCTGAAGGATCATGTGACACTGAAGACTGGAGTAATTCAGCTTTTTACATTGTGTGTAAATTGATGTCCCATTATTATAGTGCACAGTCAACAAACATACAGCATGACAAATGTAATCTGATTCATGCAATAATGACTTCCATAAATTCAATAAACTGTTCAAAAATACGAAATTTGCGAGTTAAGTGTACAGGCTTTAAAATTGCTGACTGGTTGTTCAAGTGTTAACATAGTTAAAGAGACACATTCAAAAGTACTTTTTCGTTATAACTATCTATTTGATATAAAAACTATCAAATGTCATCAAAAATATTCAGTATCAATGTTATCAAATATATTGCATTTATTTAGTATCCAGTTAGTAGTATACAGTAGGGATGTGTGCTACAACTAATTTGACTGTCGTTTAAATGGAAGTTTTTTTATCCGAGTAGTCGACTAGTCTAAAAGCTAGAAACACCCAAAAATCTTAAAACTTAATCTTTGAATCACACTGTCAAATTCCTCAATGATTTGTGCTAAAAATAGGTCACAATTATGCCATATGCTTGCCTCACGTTATCATCATTTAATTTTAGGCAGTCATTAAACAGAAAAAAAAGGAAGAGCATACACCCAACATAAACCAGTGCCTAGCTTATTTATATTCAGATCGGCTGGAGCAATGAAGAAATGGAAAAATCAATCAATAGACTGACAGAATTCTTCATTTTCATATAACGCCAACATATTAAAACACAAGTCAAAAACAACAGGAAAGTTTATCAAGGAATAGCATTAAAACAGCTTTTAAAAATGTACTTCGTGTTGACTATATTGTCTAAAAACAAAATGCTTGTTTTACTTACTCAGACCATGCGTATTTGTTCAGTGAATTTAACATGTTAACGTGGTCTGGAGAAAGACGGGACTAGAGGCGATTCTGCACTTGAAAAAAAAAACCGCGCTCGGTTGGAACTGAAGTTACAGGCACGCAGAGAGATAACTACAAGCAAGCAGACAGTTTCGAAAAGAGCCTGGAAATCCCGCACCACCACCGAAGTGGGTCTTCGTTTAGAGGAATAGACGGCGCGGATGGGATCGCGGACCGCAGCGCTGGGTTGTAGTGTATAACATTGACATTTGCTGGCTTTGGCTAGCTTCCAAGCTAACGCATATGTGCCTGTATTGAATATGAATACGCATCGCTCCAGTAGAGTTATTGTAAGCCAATCTGACATTACACAGTTTACACAAAACTTTTCCATTTCCTTCTAATTCAAAATAATCCCACACCTCGCTGGTTCTTCGCGTGGTCATTTTGAGCTCGCCACTATGGAGGAGTGCCACTTAAAAATAAAATGAAGAATTTATTTAATAATTCAAACATAATTTATATAAATAAATCACTTTTAAATGGACAAATTAATTGACCCATTTAAAGATGTTTATTTAATTCGTGTTTTTAAATGTAGTTTAATAAAACAATAAAACGATCAATTTAAAAAAACATTTTTAAATGTGTAAATAAAAAGAAAAATTTAAAACTGTTTATTTAATTCATGTTTTAAAACGTGGATTAATAAAATAATAAAAAGTACATTAATTCATCATTTTAAATGCACTTTTTAAATCGCTTTTTAAAAAAGCATTTGGCAAACGCTTTTCTCTCTCTATTTGCCAAATGCTTTTTTTTATCCATTTGTCAATCGAGTTAAAAAATGCCATTGGACAGTACACACGTGGGAGCAACCAATCAACTTTCGCCTCAATTTGAAGAGCCAACCCCTCTTTCGCTTGTATATGTAACACGCACTCTCATTGGACAGTTAGAAAAGCAATACGTCATTTCAGCGGTAGTTTGAAGATGGGTTCGAGGGATGCAAAATGTCAGGGGACTCTGAAGGTGTTTGGATTGTTGATGATTTGTTAGCTTTAGCTGATTTCTGCAAAATAATTCTCCTCTCGTTTATCATTTTATATACAGAGGAGTTTTAGAGTTGAGGGAAGATGTTGCAAATGCAGCGGATAATTGTGGTTGTACAGTAAATGGAAGGATTTGAATTAAGTTTGATGAGGCACAGAGTGTCATTCAACGAATCAGTCCCTCGGAATGCAGCAGTCGTCACGCAATGATTGTAGCTCCAAGCATTCTTGAACAACACCAGTCGTTGGACGTACCAGCAGAAGAGACGGCAAGATGTATTGGTGTGTCGCTAAGGTGTTTTAAATGTAACGTGAAAATGATGATAATTTGAATGACAAAATCACTGTGGGGTTTTTTTTCTCTCGTGTAATCGACTATTGTTTTCAGTGTCGACTAGTAGGAGCTGTACCGTTTAGTCAACTACACGACTAGACCCACACATCCCTAGTATACAGTAATACTAAATATGACTGATATTCATCTTAGCTCTCCTTGGCATGAGAGTTCATGAAAAACACCAGTTAATATTTGGTAACACTTTACAATAAGGTGTCATTTGTTAACATTAGTTAATGTATTAACTAACATGAACAAACAATGAACAGTGCATGTATTACACTATTTATTAATCTTTGTTAATGTTAGTTAATGGAAATACAGTTGTTCATTGATTATTCATGTTAGTTCACAGTGCATTATCTAATGTTAACAAACACAACTTGTGATTTTAATAATGCATTAGTAAATGCTGAAATTAACATTAACTAAGATTAATAAATGCTGTAGAAGTATTGTTCATTTTAGTTCATGTTTACTAATGTTGTTAACTAATGTTAACTAATGAACCTTATTGTAAAGTGTTACCTAATATTTTAATCGCATTCATAATCGGAGACTATATAATCGTGTGATTATGAAATCGAAGAAATCATTCTGCGATTATGAAAGCTGTTTCCGTTGCTTGTCAGTGAACTACGGCTCTGCGTAGTAAAGGCTGCTCCTTCTGAAAGCACGTGAAAATACGACATTTAATAACATGTTTTTACTCCAAACTCACTTCATAACATCAGTCGAATGTTTGAAATAAATCCTTCTGTGAGATGATGTGGATTCTTACACAGAATAAGGCACGCAACATATTTCATAGTATTCTAAGCAGTGATAAAGGCTATGTCAATTAGCATTGCATTATTATATACTGTATTATAATAAAACGAACTCAGATAAACCATATAATGTCGTAGTCTTGTGTTTATTAGTCACATTGAATCAATGAAAGCATTTAAATCTTCTGTTTATTCAGCTGCAGCGATTTCCTGAGTTTCTTCTAAGGGGTGTATTTTGGAGTTTCAGCGCGAGAGCGTCCTCTGGCCTTCGGATGGAGATTTACTACTGATCACAGAACCGTGCTTCACTGACAAGATGCGCATGATAATCACAGCTTTTGCCTAATCGCGATTTTGACTTCACTTTGATTTATCGTGTAGCCCTAACTTAAATTTTTGTCTGTTTGAGTTCACAAGACTTTGAATACACAATACGGGTTGTTTTTGTGTCATTTTTGAAGCTTAAAAACTCCAGTCCCTATTCATCGAAACAGAGATCAGTACATTACATGTGGGAAGACACACGTAAGTAAGTGACAATTTTCATTTTTTAGGGTGAACTATTCCTTTAAGATTCCCATTCCTACCACTAACTGCTGTTTCCATACTACACATAAAAAGCTTGCTCTTAAATGACTGAGCCTATTCATGATTTACGTCCCTATATAATCCTCTTGTTTGAAAAGTAAAGTTGTATAACAGCCTTTTCAGTTCAGCAACATCAAAAAACAAAACGCTCCACAGCCTCAGGTGAGCATGATAATCAGCATCCACATGAAGGCGACTGTGATCAATTATTCATTAAATTAATTCCTGAAAGCCAATCCACCGACCCACATAATTGGGGTGATGTCTACAGCACGCTCTCTCATAGACACGACAGAGGCCGAAAGCCAAGAACATCCGAGCTTGTGCTGCGTTACGCTGTGCTGGATTGTTTGTGAATAAAACAAACGATTTCCCCCATCATTTAGCAAAGAAACACCCCATCATGTACCTACAGGCAATAACAGCCGCATCGTACTGCAGTTACACAAATGCGCGAGAAAATACAGTACATCTGTAATCCCGCATGACTACACCGTGCAGTTTCTGAGACAAATAAAAGCAGACGACAGTTAGGCATGGTGTGCACGCTATGACAACCTTCACTGCAAGCCAGAGGAGCGCATGATGAAGTTTCCATGAGCATCTGACACTGCGGTGGGAGACGGACGACGGACAGACACAGCGAGGCAGATTGTGCAAAGACGCAGAGTAAAGAGCAGATGGCCTCGCTGCCTCCAACAGAACAATGGCTCCCAGGGAATCCACCGTCGGCCAATCATTGAATGGCAAAAAAAAAAAACCACTCAGATGCTCAGTTCAGCCTCGTGTGCCACCAAACACTGGCGGAAACAGCAGGACAGGCCAGAGAAAGGCAGTAAATATTGGTGCAGTGGTGCGTCGAATGAGTGTCTTTGATTCTTAAATTGGTGACAAGAGGCAGAGCAAACAAAACATTTGAAAGGCTAATCAAGATCTTAATACTGATGTCAGGCCACAAAGAATGCTGCACCAGAAAAAAAGGTTGACTGAAGCATGGGAGCATTTTAAACACTTTAAAGAAGGTCATAAGCAGCATATAGTATGTTGCCAGGTTGTCATGTCAAGTGCTTTGACAACATAATTTCCTAACAGCCAACTTCAACTGCTCCATAATGTTAAACTTCAAAGAATTCAAAGCGTGTACATGCATTTTAATAAAACAGAGGCTCCACAGAATGAGTGTGTAACAAATTTGGGAAAGAATGAAAATCAGTAGATTTGCAAAATAATCATAACAACATATATTGCAACTGCAACTAAATATTATTTTGATAATTGACTAATCGGTCAGTTGTAGTTGTTAAAAATGTTTTTTTTTTTTTTTTATTACATAGCCTTTTTTATACTAAACATACACTATAGTTCAGCATGTACCCTTTACTTTTATTTAGCAAGGATGCATTAAATTGACAGTGAGAGTCTGAAAAAATTTATCACGAATATACTAAGCAGTACATCTGTTTTTACCTTTGACAATAAGAAATGTTTCTTGAGAACCAAATCAAAATATTAGAAATGTTAGAAAATGTTTCTGAAGGACCATGTGACACTGAAGACTGGAAAATGATGCTGAAAATTCAGCTTTGCCATCAGAAATAAATTACTTAATAAAATAATAAACTACAAAACTGTTAAAATAGAAAACAGCTGTTTTAAACTGTAATAACATTTCATAATATTACTGTTTTTACTGTATTTCAGATCAAATAAATTCAGCCTTGGTGAGCATAAGAGACTTCTTTATAACTGTAGGTTAGGATATGAAAATGTAAATTTGTGCATATAAATGCATCAATCTGGTACACTCGTAGTACAAAGTTAAGAGCTCCAACCCATTTTCAGTGTCCAAATTGAATACAGTTAAAAAGTCTTGTACCCAGACTTTATAGTGGACCCAAACCTCTTTTTAGTTGTGATATAGTATCTCAAACTACATTACATTAGTGAGATACTGTAAACATCTGTCCACAATAAATGTCGGAAATTATGCAAATGTGAATATAATGTGTATCTGGCACCCGTTGTGTTCTCAAATGCATGTTAAACTCAACACATGCAGAGATGGAGTCTGCTGTGAACTGATATTCCAAAAACACTGGATCATGAGCTGATTGAACGAGAAAACTCTGCACTTTGAAATACGCAGTGCTACAGACTACATATTTATTAAATTAAAACGCCGCCTTCTGCAACATGATAAAGGCAGTAAACTGTGTTCTTCTTTTGATCTTAGTTAGTTTTAAAAGATGCTTTGCCAAAACAATGGCACAAAATACAACATTAGATAACTTTTATGTTATAATGAAAAGTGTAAAAATATTTTTGGTTCAATATGAAACTGTGACAGGACAGATCAGACTGTGGTGACATTGTGAACGTAATGAAAAATTTCAGTTTCTGTAATGAATCCGTGTTGATTGAGTAACCGCTCTGTGATTCAGAAAGTTAATTGAGAGAACATTCATCTGATGCAAACCTGTAATTCAAACATATTTTTAAACAACAATCATCTAATCTAAAAATGTTTTGTCATGCAGTGTATTTGTGTTTTACAATTTATGTTGTTGATTCATATTTATATTATGAGGAAGACACTTTGAACTTTGATTTTAAACTCAAATTTAAAATTTATTTGAAAAAAAAAAAAGACAAGTAAACAGTCAGTAATAAAATAAGAACAAATAAATTACAAGCAATGGCACAAATAAATACAATAACAAGATACAGTACAACTGAAATTAATGTGCTTCATGTTTTTCAGGTTGGTATAACAGTAATATTCAGGTACAGAAATTGTATAATCTATTCAACTTTAAAATAACACCGGTTAGTCTTCAATGTATAAATAAACAATGTCAGACAGTAGCAGGTTTATTTAGGTTGCTGTCTCTTTAAGACCTCATGCATGGATCTAAAATATACTGTTACATATAAGATTTGTTTCCTAACTGTTTACATTCACTTAATAGCAATTATGTTTTAATAGAAACAATGATTTTAGGAAAGCACGGGAAAATATGGGATTTTTTAAAGAGATTAATCAACTAACAAAATAGTTGTTCTCGTGATGATATAGCTCAGGGAAAGGTATCTGCTGTTTCCATTCTGCAGAACGAAACTGTAAAAATACACTTTTTCTTCAGTAATCAGCTTCATGACGTTAGTCTAAATAACATGTACAATAAACTATTAATTATTTTCTTTAGCAGTTAAAACAACCCCACATTACAAGGGCTTTTTTTGCCCACAGTAAAGGCAACAAGGCAGTTCTCCCAGAGGCACTTAAATCCATGTGTATTATTCATGGATCTTTCATTCCATCTAAGTCTTCCTCGATCATGACTTCTTGAGAAAGCAACAGAACACATATGATTCGCAGATATGTGCTTGTCCTCTGTTGTTATTTCACTGCACTGAAAACAAAAGGGCTGAATTATTGTGAAATGCACTGTGCTGACAGAAGCTTTCACCAGTGCTAGTTGAGGAAGCGCTCGCATAGCTTCTCTCAAAAGCCCACCGATCACGCAATAGCCACGTTTCAGAAATCCTGAAGATCAAACCTGCAGTCAAAGTGATGATAATCAAGCTGAACTGCTAAAGGCCTGGCAATTGCATCTTAGTATTAGGCTATGACTCATAGTGGCTAAGGCCCTGATCTTAAAACCTGCCTCAAACACACACCAATCAAACAAACCACTTTGTGTAGGATCAGAGAAACCATATCAAAGCTGAAGTGGGTATCTTTAATCACTCTTGGGTGCCTCCATACAAGCAGACCGTTCCCCTGGCCGCAGCATCAGATGTCCAGGTACATTCATCACTGGTGCTTACTGCTAACTTGTGTCATTTAATTGTAGGGCAAGACCTAATTTTTTGCTGCATTTAACTGCATCCCTTAAAGATTCAGAAAAAAAAAAAAAAAGAGAGAGAGACGTTGGGAGACGTTGCACTTAAATTATTCAGTTTTGCAGGCAAACGCACCATTAAATTCAAGCAAACGCTTTCACTTGTCTGACTACAAATGAAAAAACTGGGAACAATACAAAAGCACATGATGCAATGAGAAAGACCAAATCACAAGCTATGAACCAAGGTGAGAAGATGAATTGGCTAAGTAAAGCGTAAGTCAAGACACATGACTGTTTTTATGATGGACGGCAAAAATGGCCAATGATCTACTCATATTGGAACAGTGGCCAACAACATCATTACAGTACTGCTCAATAAAAGACTTCAAAACAACTTTGGACACATTTAATAATAATAATAATAATAATTAGAGGTCGGCCGATAGTGGATTTTACCGATAGCTAGGTTGGACCACACTGGCCGATACCGATTAATCAACCAATAGTTTTCAAAATGGATACTGAAAGAAAGCTAGTGCTTTACTATTTAAAAAAAAAAAAAAAGCAGTAACAGTACTGAACCATACTTTGTAAATGAATAAAAATATTAATATTATTTACTATATTGATCATTAAAGTTATTTCATAGTTTGCTAATGTTAAAAGAAGAAACTTTAAAATTTTAAAATGTAGCCTATTAGTAGCTAATAGTGAATAATAATAATAATAAATATATGTATATATTTTTTGCATAAAAATAAATAAATACTTTTCTTTAGCTATTTAAGCTTAACTAAAATTGATTGCTTAACTTTGGATGCATATTATAATAACAATAATCTATAATAATAATAATATAGTTATTTTGCATAATACAACCAATAAATATTTTTATTTTAGCATTTTAAGCCTAACAGTTAGATAATATATAAACATAATATATAATATATAAAAATAACATTTTTCATAAATATATACATGCATGTGTGTATTTATTAGTGCTGTCAAACAATTAATCGCATCCAAAATAAAAGTTTGTTTACATAATGTGTGTATATTTATTATATATATATATATATATATATATATATATATATATATATATATATATATATATATATATATATATATATATATATATATATAAATACAAACACATACATGTATATATTTAAGAAAAATATGTCATGTTTATATATTAAATTTATTTATATATAATATAAAAATAAGAACATAAAAATAGAAATGTATATGCACATGTAAATACTTTCAAAACATACACTGCATGTGTATGTATTTATATATACACATAATAAATGTACACAGCACACACACACATATATTATGTAAAAAAAACTTTTATTTTGCATGTGATTAATCACGATTAATCGTTTGACAGCACTAATATTTAAATTAGGGCTGTGCAATTAATCGCATTCGATTATCATGCGCATCTCGTCAGTAAAGCCGGTTTCATGATTAGCAGTAAATCGCCATCAGCTGCTTTCAGATGGAGCGGCAGTTAATACACAGAGGCGATTCGTCTACGAGTATGAACGCGATATTTCCTAGCTTGTCAGTGAACTACGGCTCTGTGTATTAACTGCCGCTCCATCTGAAAGCAGGTGATGGCGATTTACTGCTAATTTATGCAATAAATATACACAGTACACTAGGCATGCAGCGATTTACCGGTTTTAAAACGTCACGGTTAATTAATCGTAAAGGCTCTGCTACACCGAGTGTTTCTGTTGTATGGAATAGAACTGTTGAAACATGAGCAAAACGAAAACAAAGTTACACTAGCGGTGCACCAGCTTAAAATGCCGTGCTTATCAGAGACACGGAGGCTACTAGATTAACTATGACAGAGGAACCAAACAGCGATCCTTTATTTCCACCAGAGAAATGACTGAATTCGATAGTGTGGGACCATTTTAAATTTGGGTACATCAATATTGCCGTAAAAATCGCTGTTAAAGAGTGAATACATAAGGGATAATGCACAGCTAGCCAACCTGTTCTGGCTGTGCAATAAACGATTTTAATGCACGACGTGAAGGCAAGGACCACCTGACGCGACGTTCGTTAGCTCGAACATTCTGCCGCTTCAGAGATGAAATAGTGCAGTGAGAGAGAGCGCGAGCGCGTGTGTGAAGCGCCGCAGTCAGCGGAGGCTCGCGAAGCGGAGCCAGGCGCGAGTATAAACGAGGCTTTAGCCTACCTGCATCTGCGTCACTACAAACAATGAAGATTTGAGTTTAGTTATTTAAACAGTCATTTTACCCCCTCTTTGCTGATTAATATAATGTAGCGATCCAGTATCTAAGCTATTTTATTAATGAAAGTCGCTGGGCAGCGTTGACAACACGTTTCTGTCCTCCTAAATGTTTGTGGGCAGCTCGATCTCGATCTCACAAACCAAAATAATAGACATGATTTTCTCAGGCCTTATGTAAAATCAGATGAATAAAGATTATTAAAATGAATAAGTATTGATGACAGTTGATTACAATAATAGTTTAGTTTATTCCCTCATTAGTAACAGTGTCCTCTGTGGGATAAATAAAGTTAATATTAGTCATATATTAATAATACTTCATTAATATTGTGATTTATCATCCCTGTTATAGTATTATTCATAAGTCAATTTATTTTTCACCATCTTTCCAAGTTCTGTACCTCAGGTCCAAAAGAAATGTAGAAAGAATGAAATGAAAACACCAAATACATTTGTTATTTTCAAAGGAAATACTGACATGGATATTTACAGAGCAGAGGTCACCTTTTTTAATTCCAATAGGAGAGATGGACTTTTTTTTTTTTCTTTAGTATTATTATTTTGTGCTGTATTATTGGTTACTGTGTTATTTCTGTTTCAAAAGGCAGCAATAAATAACACTTTAATATCTAAAGAGTGTTTATGTGATTTTATGTTGTGAAATGAATAAATGCATAATAATCGTAATAATCGTGAAACCGTGATTATTCCTCAGACTATAATCGTACCAACAAAATCTATAATCGTTGCATCCCTACAGTACACACATATATTATGTACACAAAAACTTATTTTGGATGCGATTAATCATTGCCCAGCACTAATTACATAAATAAATAATAATGCAATACTGGGTCATAAAAGCTAGACATAATAATAATAATAATAATAATAATAATAATAATGAAATAACAAATGCAAAGATATTTCGCATAAATAAGAAAAATAAAATACTGTTATCCATTTAAAAATAAAATACTCTGTACCAGTCATGGAAAAGAAGGAAAAAACAAACAATATCAGTCATCTAAAATCCCAAAATTATTCAATCTTTTTTCTCTTTAACTCTTTATCTATTTATGTAGGCTGGCTGGAAGCTGCAGCATTAGTGAAAAGCATTTGGAACAAACTGGAGCAAGCGTTTAGACATTCAGTGACTCTGCACTACAAATTTGGATGATGCATAAGCATGTTAAATGCTGGAAAATGCCTCCTTAAGGTGTGTGTTGTGCTTGTGGTCAAACATCTGTGCAGTACGAGGGCGACCTTTGAGCATTGGTAACGTCTGTTCTAGGGGGCTCGGAGACGTCATCCGACACGCTTCACAGATTCAGACATTGTCAAATGCGGGATGCCATTTCCCCCGCTTCACTAATGGTTGATTCCTTTTGTATAAGTAGTTATGAAACGGGTTACAAAATGCATGCTGGCCGTGCCCCAGCCCTTCTATGTGCAGCTGATGCGATTGGTGTACTTTCTTAAGGCCTTGTTCTTGTTCTAAAAGGAATTATGCAACCATGGTTTCAGCATACAAACTTATTCAGCATGAGTAATCGCTGCAAACCTGCAGGTTCAGCACCGCCCAGATTTTGTGACGAGGAGATGGGGCAGCAATGATGTGCCCTCTGGGAAGCTTTCAGGATGTCCCAGCCATTTTAGCCTCGGTTTCATCACCAAGCCCATGACAAAAACCCTGCATCCCGCTCCTCCATTTCCACTGGCCATGCTGCTGCCCAATTAGTCAGCCTAAAGAAGCACCCAACCCCCCGCCTCTGACCGAAGGGCCAATACTTCCAGTCCAATAAATCTACTCTTAAAACTTTACTCACAGCTTTAACACAACTTTGAGTCACACTTTCCAAATATTAACAAAGAACAAAGCAAAAAAGAGAGAAAAAGCAATGAAAACTCAACAGAGAGGCTGAATTTAACAGCAAAGGCAGAAACCATCAAACAGAATACTGCAGCAAAGACCTGTTTGGTCATTTAAAGGCTTTGGTGTTCAGCCAAAATCAACCCAATGAGAAACAAAAAAGGTCTTACTATTTAAGAATGTGAAACAGTATTAAGTAGTATTAAATATAAATAATAGGGATGGGAATTTTGGTAATTTATTATGGAGAACAGCAGTACCACTGCAAAAATAAAAATCAGCAAATTATTCATAAAAAAAAAAAAGTCAATAATTGACTTTTAAAACGTACAAAAACAGATATTTAAATGTCTATAAATTAAAAGATAAACTGTTAAAAGTGTTAGTTAAGTGTAATAGAAAATACTACCTACTACAAACCTTTTTAAAAAATCATTGGCCAATTGGTTCTCTTTCTCCTTTTGTCAAACTAGTTTTAAAAAATGCCATTGGACTGTTGACTGATGTGGGAGATTTAAAGCACAACCTCTCAAAATATCAAAACTGAAAGAAAATATTTTTTTCAAAAGCCTAGATAAACTATTCAATTCACACTAATTGCTAAGTTGGTAGTGGATGAGATGACCTTTCACCAAAATCAAATTCATAAAACCATATCACATAAACAAATAAATAAATAAAGGCTGTGTGTGTGTGTGTGTGTGTGTGTGCGTGTTACTGAATTTAGGTTTAAAATGTGAAATTGAGGGGGAAACATGCTGTTGTATTATCATGATCAATTATCAGTCATAATAAACTGTAAAAAAAAAATTTCTAAACCGTAAACAACAAAATATTATTGGTGTGCGTTTTACAAGAAAATTCTGTATCAGTCTTCTTACTTTAAAATGTAATGTTTAATTATTTGCAATATCTTAATAGCAATTTCTACGTTTTTTTTTTTTTTTAAATCCTACACCAGTTTTTTTTATCTCTCTCTCCAGTGTGCACTTCTGCACATCCATGTCAACAAATCAACTCCTTGTATTGTGGTACCTAGCAGCACATCTCAACATGGAAATCACAACAAACAGAACCACAAAAAATATCTTTAGCAGTATATTTCGAAATACATTTCAGAAATTGAACACGTCCAGATGCAGTTTCGCTTGAGGATATGTTAACAATATATCAGAAATACGGGCTCAACTCAGTGTAGCCCTTTCTTCAGATTTCAGCTAAATTCCACTGTGGTTTGTTTTCCTCCTCCATATTCACCACTTGAAATATCCTTATTTATTTGGAGTATTAATTATGCAGATATTATGAGCACATGGCTCAAGACTGGGGTAGAGTAAGGACATGAATAGAGCTGCAGCTTTCATACTGACACACACAAAGCTCCTTTGTGTTCATTATTTATGTGCATCACACCATACAATAACTTACTGTATTTACTGCCGCTGATGCTCATTATTCAGTCTTCCCTCTGGACTAACTAGTAATCAGTGCTGGTAGTTCTGACCAACTGTCAAAGACATACAACAGGAACAGTCCAGAATATAGGCTACTTGCACACAGGGCTGGGCAAAAAAACAAATAAAAATAAATAAATAAATAAACTTAAAAATATTTGTGATGAATAAGCAACATCATGAATATCACAGTGACTTAAATGTGCTTTTTAGTCAACCTTGTTTCCTAAAGACTAGTTTTGCAATTCTTTGTTGCTTCCTTATCTATACAATTAAGAGAACTTAAAATGTAGTAAAATTCAATTCAATAAATCAAATTTAACATTAAAATTGGTAAGTTCGCTTAATTTCCATGAACTGTTTCAAACTGTAATTTCAAAGAACTTTGATCAAGAATTTTCCACATTTCATTTTGCATGTATGAAAATATGAATACATTATTCAAAATAAAACAAATAAAATAACAGAATTCATAAAATATCACAAAAGAACATTAAAAATGATATATAAATACATAAATAATTTTAATAATAAAATGTATTATATGTGCATGATAAAATTTAAATATTGTTTTAAAAATCTAATTAAAATGTTCTACTAGATTTAAGATACTTTTTTTTTTAGTTCTGCCATTAAACATTTTCAATTTACTCAAAAAAAAAAAAAAAAGATGTTTGACTGAATCACTGGTTTAAAATTGCGAAATTACAAAAAAAAAAAAAAAAGAACAAAAAGATAAGTAAAGACCCAATACATACATACCACACACACGGGCAAAAATATCGGCACCCTTGGTAAATATTATTAAAGAAGGCTGTGAAAATTAATCTGTATTGTTGATCCTTTTGATCTTTTATTTTTTTTTTAAATAAAATCTAACCTTTCATTGGATAATAAGAATTTAAAATGGGGGGGAAATATCATTATGAAATAAATGTTTATTTTTAAATACACATTGGACACAATTATTGGCACCCCTAGAAATTCTTATGAGTAAAATATCTCTGAAGTATATTCCCATTCATATTCACAATTTTGAGCACTCCAGGGTGATTAAACATGAAATTATCCAGCCATGGCTTCCTGTTTCACAGAAACATAAGAGGGAAAACAAAGCCTAAATTCCCTTATTCATCCATCACAATGAGAAAAACCAAATAATATATTTCTGATGTGCAGCAAAAGATAATTGAGCTTCACAAAATAGTGAAGTGGCTTTAAGAAAAGAGCTAGAGCAGTGAAAATTCCCATTTCCACCATCAGAGCAATAATTAAGAATTTCCAATCAACAGAAAATGTTACGAAACTGCCTGGAAGACGACGTGTGCCTGTATCGTCCTAATGCACGGTGAGAAGGAGAGTTTGAGTAGCTAAAGACTCTCCAAGGACCACAGCCGGAAAATTGCAGAAAATAGTCTCGGGGTCAGAAAACCTTGAAAAGAAAAAGTGTCAAACAGCACCTACATCACCACATGTTGTTTGGGAGGCTCATCCAAAAACAAACTCCAGCATATTCAGTTATCAGACACGACTGAAACTTCAAATGGGACTGGCTTCTATGGTCAGATGAAACTAGAAAATGAGCCTTTTATCAGCAAACACTCAAGATGGGTTTGGTGAACACGGGGATAAAAAGTACCCCATGTGTACAATGAAATATACGGCTGTATTTTTGATGTTGTGGGTCTATATTTCTGCTGAAGGTCCTGGACATCTTGTTTAGACACATGGCATCATGGATTCTATCAAATACCAACAGATAAAAAAATCAATAAGTGACTGACTCTGTTAGATATCATATAATGGGCCATGTTTGGATCTTCCAACCGTACAATAATCCAAACACAAACCTCAAAATCATCACAAGAATGGGTCACTGCGCACAAAACCAAGCTTCTGCTGGCCATTCCAGTCCTCTGACCTGAACCCTGTAGAAGATGAGTGAACTGAAGAGAAGAAGCACCGTCATGGAGCTGGGAACCTAAAGGGTCTGGAGTGATTCTGGATGAAGGAATGGTCTCTGATCTCTTGTCAGGTGTTTCATCAGGCATTATAGGAGAAAATTTAGAGCTGTTAAACTGGCAAATGGAGGTTTCAAAAAGTATTGAATAAAAGGGTGCCGTTAATTGTGGCCAATATGTATTAGAGAAAAACATTTATTTCATAATGATATTTCCCCCCATTTTAAATTCTTATTATCCAACGAAAGGTTAGATTTTTGTGAATTTTTAAAAATAAAAAGATCAAAAGGATTACCAATGCAGATTAATTTTCACAGCTTTCTTTGATCATATTTACCAAGGGTGCCGATATTTTTGGCCATGACTGTATATATCCCAGCCCTACTTGCACATAAAAGGTTTCACTACAGATCATTTTATCGTGGTTCAAATAATCAAACTACAGCACCCGTGTCACTTCCTGCATATTTATTTAGCCCAATGAACAAATTGAAGTCAATTGACTCGAGATGGAATTCAATCTGACATGTCTGCCGCTACAAAGTGCCACAGAGAAGAACAAACACGCAGCTAAGCCTAACCTTCAACTCTGAATTTGACATCAAATGAGACACCCAATACTCAATGGCACTTTTTGTGTGCCCTGTGGCCAAACTCGTCTCGGTCTGACCAATACAGATCGCGGCACAGGAATCTCTCCACGTCACAGTAAATGAGCTGGTCGAAAACGTATTAACTGATGCACTGCTCATGTAGACAATGCCATGACCCTAAAACAAGCTGCTAACAAGGATGCAGTGATGCCATGTGACGGATTACACACTTCTTAAACAACCAGGGTGGCCGACAGGCCAAACATAAGCAGCTGAGTAAAAGTTAGAATGTATAAATCCTCAAACAACATGTGCTGAATTCAGTTTAACATCCAAATAAGAACAGCTAGTCAAATACCAGTGCTCCCAAACTTCATTTCCACATAATCTGTTCATTAGGGGTGGGCGATATAGCCTCAAAATTATATCACGATATTTCAAGAATATTTGCGATAATGATATTTATGACGATATGCAAAAAAATATGGAACAACGTTTTATTAGTGCAAACATGATTGAAGGGCATTTTCCATCCTTTTCCAATGAGCTACTGTCATTGATGGCAGACTACCTAATTCGAAGTGTAAATCTATTGTCATAAGGTGGCAGAAGCAGCATTATAGTGCAATAGTAGTGACCAGTCTTGGGCAAGTTACTTTAAAAAAGTAATTAGTTACAGTTACTAGTTACTTCGCACAAATAGTAACTGTGTTAAATCATTATAAAAGTAGCCTAACCAATTACCAGGGAAAGTAACTATTGCTAGTATTATCATTATTAATGTCTTACTTTTTAATTTGATTTAACAGAACAACAGTAATATTACAATACTAACATTTATGAATGTTGATAGAGCTTTTATTTTGACGGAAACCCGCAGGAAGTCCTCAGTGCTTCTTTTTGTTGACAGCAGCAGATTTATAATTATTCTCATTACTAATTTGGGAAGATGCACATATCACATTGTCACATGCCTTATAAAAATGTTACTGAGCAACTGACAAGTAACACAGTTTCAGCGCAGATTTCCCTCGCGGTTTGGACTTTGAACCCTGGCTAACGAGACAGCGGCGCGAGCTCGTGCAGCGCTGTTTGAACACATGCAATTCATGCGTGTATCAGAAAACATAACGTTCTGTAGTGTATTTAATTGTTTAAGGCAATTTTGCAATTTTAATCATCATACAGAAACCAGCAACAACCACCCCTTCCTCTTCTCATCGGACACATGACTAGATGCAGTACTAAACAGTCTCTCGCTGTCGATGCTTGTAATGATTTTTGCGTTTTTTTCAGACAGTGTTAAATGCTTCCACACTGCTGACATGTTTGCTGCATTAGTGCGTGCCTCTATTTGATCGCGTCACGTCATTATTCGGTACAATTTATTCTGTCTTTTTGCTTATTTCAGTGCATCCCTAGTAAATACGCCATTGCATCGCTATATCTTTGATATCGTGATATGACACTTTTTTTTATCAATTAAAACTTTATACCGGTATTATCGTGGACGGTATGATATGGCACACCCCTACTGTTCATAATGTCCTTCCACGTCTAATTAGTGCAGCTGAGTCATTATTAGGAGCTTTGAGTCTTCAGGGTATATCTGACTAAGGAGATGTAAGCAGTATGAGATTGGCTATCTCCGAGTGAATCATGCACTTATGCTCCACAGAGGACAGCAGACCATCATCAGGTCATCTCACGATTACTCAGAGGATGGATGGTTAAGCTGCTTTGATGGCTGCTCATTCTCCACAAGATTCAAACAATTTTATACGACACCACGTTGGACTTGCGTTAAAGTGATAGTTCACCCAAAAATAACAATTCTGACATTTATTCACCCTCATGTTGTTCTAAACCTGTATGAGTTTCTTTCTTCGGTTGAACACAAAGAATTTTGGAAACCAAAGAGCTGATGGTAGCCATTGACTTCCATAGTAATTTATTTCATACTATTGAAGTCAATGGCTACCGTCAACTCTTTGGCTACCAACACACTTCAAATTATATTTTATTATGTTCAACAGAAGAAAGAAACTCATTCAACTGGCATCAAGTTTTAAATTTCGAGGCCTAAAAGAGTAAACGTAAGAAGGTTCCATTGTGCATACAATGTGAAAACATACTACATTAACTCACCAACACCTCAAGAGCATCACAGACACAAGCAGAGGAAATTAACCAAAACTTCTGGGGCCAGTTACACCCAATGTGTGTAAGTTACAATTGACAATGTTATAACTTATGTACTACTAAATAAGTTTGCTTTCCACCATTAAACTTTGTTGAAACACAACTCTGCAGATAAACTATTGATGGAATCCAGGAGGAGGCCTATCGGTTGGAATAAAATAGCAGATTGACTGAATGGTATCAATAGGTTCTTGTTTTACTTGACAGACTTCAATCCTTCAGATATACTGTATATGATAATGTTGACATTTACACTGGTTTACATTTTAAGAGAGAAAACATTACTCTACTACCAGCGCCTCAACACATATCGGACCTAAACACAGTGCCTCTGTGTGCATCGCTCCACGTTGTGCATGTCAAATAAAATCAATCATAGTAAATAAATGGCATTTCTTATGTTTTCACGAGAATGTATTTATTGATTCTTATTAAAATGTCCAAAACAGTTTCTGAATGTTATTCATGATTTTGTAGTATTTTATTTCAATTTTTGCTTTTGTATCAATATTTGTATTTCACTTTAGTTACACAAGGCAAAAGAAGTTAGAATCAAGGGTAAACTGAAATTCACTGCGTTTCAGAACACAGCTTCTACTCATGAATGTGAAGGCTGCTATTGGATAATTGAAGGTAAACATAATATTCCGCAACTATGCATTACTTTACGGAGAGCTTATGACCGAATAATGTGTTCTGCCTTAAGAGCATATCGTGCAACCGATTTAAGCTACAAACGGCTCCTGCAATCCCTGAACTTTACAAGCTCTACTACTGATAAATATGAGATATATGAGCATTAAAACATGACTGATGTCTTTGGTGACTCACTTGGTGCCCTTAGTGAAATGACATGACCAAAGTAGGAAAAAATACAACAAACACTCAAGGGTGGTCAAGTGCAAAAAACAGGCAAAATGTCACAGAAGAGATGGCTAAGCATCCACGTGATTGGCTGATCATGCTGTGAAATAGAACAATGCACGTCTATGATAACAGATGCACTGTCAGTCTGAATGCATCGAACTGGTAATTAAAAAGTCAATGAATCACCCACTCAGATATCATAAGTTGTGGTCACATACAAATTGAAATGAATCAAAATAACTTAACGCACACGAATATCTGGTTTCCATAAGCTAAAGCTGCACCTGCAGTCACCATTGATATAAACTTGTGGCATTCACCAAGAATTTCATGACTAATCGTCTAAAAGTTGACTATTAATAAAAACAGCCAAACAACACAATGTGGCAATAAGCTACACAAAATATGTTATTTTTGTTATCATTTAGAATAAATCTACTTAATGGAACTCTGAAGCATCTGGGTGGGAATAAAACATGTGTTTATAAATATAGTAAATAAATACAATGACCGAATAAAAGAAATACAGTAGGGCCTATTATAATGTTGGCGTAATATAATATTTAATATTAAAATAACACTGCTTACTTTTTAGTAATATTTTATAGAGTGCTTTTCAGAGTACTCAAAGATAGCTGTGTAAGGGAAATAGGCTTTTGAACTAAAAAAAGATATACAATTAAAATATACGCATTTTTGACAGCTGTCACCTTGCATCTTCAATAAATGGCACAGAGTCGCTTTGACGTTTTGATGACTAATGGATTGAAAAGAACGAGACTGTTAATAACAACAGCCAAACAACATGATATATTAGTGTTACTTTGTTGTAGTAGCCTTTACATCTATAATGAATGCACAGGGAAGCTTTGACGTTTTGACAACTCATTTGATGCAAAGGGAAATAAAGTCAAACAATCACTTGGATAGATGATGACAGAATTATCTTTGTAATTCAAATGACATGCATACGGTGGAAGACCAAATTTAGACATGTGAATGAATGGATGATTTCTGCCACAGCGCTTCACACGAACACTTTTCACGACAGAAATATTTGGAAGTTGCAGTCTAAATGCACTTGACTGAAAACATCGCGTCGGACGCGAACAAGCCATTTCACCAGCGTTATTCCGCACAGCCTGGTTAAGCGCGGTTATTTCTCTATCCATCTACCCACCGTGCGCGCTTCCATTGTGGACTGTGGAACTGCATTATGACATGCTCGCTTGCCCCGCTTCCGATCAGAGCTGCAGCGATGCATCGCGTTCATTATTACAGTTTCACACTACAAGCGCGTTATTACGCACCTACCAACAGCGGGGGCGGGTTAACATCTACTATAGAACAGTTCTGCTTTTACCCCTGTCAAATAACCAGACGAACAACTTGCGTCAGGAGCTTTCGTACAGAAAAAAAAAATCCGTTTGCGTTACATAAACACACGCGCAAAATATCCCGCTTCTAAAAATAACACAAGAGTGGAGAAACGCCAATACTCACGGGTGTGAACGCGGCGATCGGCACCTCAATACAGATTCAAAGGACCCCCGTCCACCATTGGAATAAAGTTGAGAGCCCAGCTCTAATCTCGATGATGTTCCCAGGAACGGAGTGGATCTGTTTGATCACACTAGCGGCCTAGAATACTCTCGCGGGGTCGCCAGTCGGTAGCGCGCAACGTGGTTAAAGAAACACGCTGTGATTGGCTGAAGCGGTGCAGGGACCGCCCACAATCCGTCAGTCGGGGCAGGAGGCTGAACCCAAGCGGCGATTGTGATTGGCGGAGGACACCAAAGCGAAACAGATTGGCTGTAAACACAACGGATGATTACATTTGTAAGATAAAAATGCTAATTTGTTGTCTTTAATTAATTATATCTGTAAACGACAGAGTGATGATGATCAGTTGGCTTGGCTGCAGCTATTACAGGGTTGCAGTCTACTAAAATATTGATGTTAGTTTTATACTGGGTTCCCACACTTTGTGACCAGTGCTCTGATTATGCAAAAACATATCCCATATCTTTGACATTCATTTTAAAATACAACATTTTTAGTTTGATATTAATCAGACACGATCCTAATATTGTTCTTTACACAAAAATGAGCTTTATTTAGTCTTTATTTTTGCAAAATTATGACATGAAATTATCACTCACTGCCCTAAATAACTTGTAACTTTGTAACTTACGTGGCTTCCGGTGTTATTTGTTTCCAGTTATTTTACTTCTACATAAACAGTCCATTATGTTGCTTTATATTGCAAATAGGATTGCAAAGGGGTGGAAAATTCCCAGTAAATTTACAGAAACTTTCCAAAAATCCCAGGAAGATTCCAAAAAATCCCAGAAAGTTTCCAAAATTTCTGGAAAGTTTCCGAAATTTATTGGAAATTTTCCAACTTTTTGCAACCCTAATTGCAAACTGTTATTTTATTATCATAATTATTATAATCATTAACACACTGGTTTGTTGCACACAAATAGTTTTAGTGTGTACTGCACTTTGTTATTCTTAGTTCTATTCTCACACGTTCAAAGAAAATAGCTTACTTCTGCAATGAAAAATAGACACAGTAGTAGGCCTATGTGTTTTAAAGAAAATCTACTACTCTGTCCTGACAGAACTTAGAAGTTTAAAAACATTTTTAAAAATTTGTTTTACTTTTGTCAGTGCTGTCAGATATTTATTAAATGAGGCAAAAGTCTTCGTTCCTCTTTCCATATTTCACCCGCAACATCACACAGACTCTTAATTCATCAACTCATTCATGCTAAATTCCTAAATATTTATAATAAATATTATGTTAGTATCTGACTGTGTTTAGGAGCATTTAGTGATTTTTGAGAGAAAATGAAAGCAGCAGAAGCTTGCACCATTTGTGAATATCTCTGAACATGTTCAATTAATCCAAAATGTTGTGATACATAAACACTCTAGCACTGGCAAAAAGCAATATCTAGCCAAATAAGTATTTAAATATTTAAAATCATTACTTTCCCACAACTTTTTAAGATTTTATGACTTTTCAAGTTCCATTTACATACATTTCCTGATATTTCCAGGTTTTCTGTGGGTGTATGGGAACCCTGTTTATAGTTTGCACAGAGCTGAGGGAAACTGCACACACCAACAACAACAACAAAGTGAAATGAAAAATGTTACTTTTAATCAACACTGACTGTGCTTTACATCTGTATTTGTTTATCCTCCTCTTTGCTAATTTGCTAAATTAAGTAAGGCACGAAACATCTGATCTGCAACTAGGTAGTCCATTGACCAAATTGGAAGAACAAATGGGGAGAAATCAATAGAGCAAATGTTTTTTTACGAGTGCACTGTTTATTGATTTCCCCATCATTAGATATTGAGGGCAAGAATTAGGGGTTTGAAGTATGTCAGAACGTAGGTAATGTTTATCAGTTTTTCTCTGACTCGTCCAGTGCTTCCAGATGCTTTGTGGATGACACGATATGCTTCTGCTCTGTTCCTTGTCCTACAATTTGAGCCAGCGCTTCTTTCATTCAATGGAAGAATGAGGAATGAAACATTCAAGCTTTAAAAAAGCACTATAAAAGTATCATACAGCTGCTCCAGTTAACTTGGGTGCTATATTTCAAGTCTTCAAAATCATATGATAGCACTGTATGATAAGCAGACATTATTGGTGCCATAATTTATGGTGCTTTCTGTCATTTAGAGCTTGACAGGCTCAGTTGTCATTCACTTTCATTCCACTTTTGGTTTTTAATGTAAACGAGAAAGTCATATAGTTTTGGAATTATCAGTCAGTATAGGCTAAATAATGACTACTCTATACTATACCTGTTCCCTTTAAGAAATTGTACAGTTGAAGCACAGCTTTTATTAAATGCACAATATGTAACTAATTTTGCAAATGTATTTGATTTGCCCTATCAGTAAATAAAAGACAACCCTGTCCACCCCTCGACTCACCTTATCAAAGCCTGGGTGAATAAATTTCCATACTCTGTCCGACAAACAAAAAGACATCGGAAGGAATTTAAAATATTGCAAAAGATTGCATCAGTGAGAGTTTTGACAGGAAGACTTTAAGGTCACTGATTTTGTGAAAAGCAAGAACAATTGGACCACCAACAGCTACAGTTTCTGAAATGATAGAGACCTGTGCTCAAAATCCTCATCAACTAACCCATGTCATTCATTCACAGCAGTGAACATACAAACCTTCATTAAGCTTGATACAACTTGTGTCACATATAGAGTATATAAACTGTATATTAAATATCAAGTCTTTTCTGATCAACTGTGATTGTTTCACATCACACAGGACCTTTGCAGTCAGACAGATCATGTAAGGAATTTCAAATCTAGCCTTCAGCGCACATCAGTCCCTGTTGTTATTTCTCCTATGGAGGCTCTTTACCCCTGTCTGTTCCAGGGGACGTCTAAAGCTGCCCTGTGATCTGACCCTTCTCTCTCTGTCTGCGTCAGAGTCTACTGAGAGCAGACATCCTAAACACCCATGAAAAGCAGGTATAGTACAACTGCAAAGATCTGAAATCTTCAGGTCTGAGATGTTAAGCTGCTTGAGAGCACTAACTGCATGCTTATATCTGCTTATATCATGCTAACATTGTGTCCTTCGAATCATCCAACAGAAAAGCTGGCCAAGGGCTATCACTTTCAGAAGATAGATAGATAGATAGATAGATAGATAGATAGATAGATAGATAGATAGATAGATAGATAGATAGATAGATAGATAGATAGATAGATAGATATAGAACATGTTGATAAAACATAACCGAGAACAGTATGAACTATGACAGAGCAACCTCTGATTTGTGTCTGGGTTTCCCCTGCCAATAAACTTCATGAAAAGCACTTTCTCTCAGTACCAACAACACCATCATGTCATGGTATTGCACTCAGCTGCTAAATATACATCTCTGTGAGCTTTGCAGGAAGGATGAAGAAGGTGAGTGTGGACATATGAACATTCCGAGCATCTCTGGAGATTGCTAGCCTTCTGCATCATTGATAGAGAGCAGAGACAGGAATGGGGTCAGCAAGAAAAACACATCCTGACCTGTCTGAACTCGAAAGCTTTACTCATCTACTGTATTATGGCAGGTCTCTGTATTAGACTGAAGTCAGAAATAACTATTTTCCCTCTTTTGTCTTTGTCTTCGATGATTGGATTATAAGATCAATGGGCCTTATTCATGAAACAAGAGCAGAATAAATCTGTGTAAATCGTTCACAAAATCTTTCGTAAAGAAATTGTTGTATTTAAATCAATGCAAGAAATTGCATAAAAATGGATTTATGAACGATCTAAGCAGAAATTCATTTTGCATGTTTAAAGAATAAGGCCAGATGTCAGAAAAAGATGTACAGTATATCTCTTTTCCAAGAAAATACTTAAAGGGATAGTTCACCCAAAATTATGTGTATATGACTTTCTTCTTTCAAACAAACACAATCAGTGTTATATTAAAAGAATAAAGCGCAGATATGCTGTTCTGAAAGGACGTCGGGAAAGGGATATTGTTGGGTCTTCCAAGCTTATGGCAGTGAATAGGGGTCGTGATTCTGAAGCCCAAAAAAGTACATCCAACCATCATAAAAAGTACTCCACATGGTTTTGGGGAAATGGTTGTCAACCTTATTTTTTCCCGCTGGGCCGCACTATGGTCCAAGTCTAAGTCTCGCGGGCCGCATATTATTTACATATTACATTACGTCACCAATATAAACCAACCAGATTTAGAATATTATAGCCTAAATATTATGATATCTAAATGATTACATATATTGAAATAAATAAATAATTATACTCACCATTAATAAAACATCTGATGCTGTCGGGAGCTGACCAATTTTGTGAAATTTGGCTCGGAAGGAGTAACAGAGCACAATGAAGTTGCGATTGTAAGTTGCAGTCTGTAAGACGCGCACGGAAGCGTGACTTGATGTAGCCTATGTTGATCCAAATATGGAAAGCACTTTCGAATTTAATAATCTGAGGTTCTCTCCAGAGAAGTTTTGCCACATTTCTGCAATTAAGGATTGCTGAGTAGTGTGGGTGTTTCCTTTTTCCTGAACATCTTCAAGTGAGTGGCGGGGCAAACCGAAAGTTGATGCCGAAAGTCTAGCACTCTCCTTCACTGCTGATGCTGCGACTATTCTTGTTTGTATGGGTTCCTTCGCTGACATTTGCCACATTTAGTTTTTTCTCCCTTCATAACAAATTTGTCCATTCTGATGCTTAATTTTAATGAACTAATGTTTGCTGATGACTATTTGAATTAAATTCTGCCAAAGTGCGTGCTTGTCAGTGTTCGTTAAATGAGTAACATTAATTAGTACGTAGCGTGAGTACATAAGTCTGCTCATGTCTGAAAATAATATATGAAAAATTATTTTACGTAACAAAAACATTATAGCTTATATTTGTTTAGTACATTTTTAAATTAATGTAAAAACTAAAATGAATTGTAAAACTGGAAGTTATTTTTTAATTGTGTTCAGCATGGTGGGCCGCATTTGGATTCGTGAAGGGCCACGGGGTGAGAACCACTGCTCTGGGGGTTAATAATGTCCTTCTGAAGCAAAACAATGTATCTTTTCAGAAAAATATCCATATTTAAGAATTTATATACCAAAATCTTTAGCTTCCACTAACTGTCGTACACTGTAAAACCGAATTGTGAAATGAATTAAATGAAATGAGTTAATTTCACTCAAATAATAATGAAAGTTCATTGGACTTAATTGAAATAAGTTCTGTAAAATCAAAATGTCCTTGTAGTAAGCTGAACTTAAAATGATTGAGTTTTCTAGTTCCCAGCATGCTTTGCATCAGACAACGAGGAAAATAAATGTTGAAATTAAGTGTTATTTTCTGTGTTTTGCACAAGATTAACATAGGAAGACATAAATTAGTACTTAAATGTTGTGTTATGTTAGGATTTACATAGGTTTCAGTTATGTTGGTTTTGTAGTGTTACCATTATGGTGAAGAGTAGAGCCAGTGGTTAGGTTGAGGATGGACAGCAAAACTTAAAGACTATACTGCATGTTGTATGACTAGTTACATGCAATAGTGTGATGAGTGTTTTTGATAAATACATTAGCATGTGCTAGTGTGATTTTGTTAACTAGCACTTAATTATAAAGATCAGAATGAATGAGCTTTTTATGGAAGCAAGTTGTTTGTAAATATTATTGTGAAGAGTGGGGGGGGGATCATGGAAGAGAGGCTTGACTTGGCTCCCATGGCTCTAAGCCCCGCCTCATTTGTCATAAAAATGTTAAGCTCTACTAACTTAAAAAAATTGAGTTTGTTTACTCAAATATTTTGCGGCAATAAGTTTCCTCAAATGCTTTGAGTATTCTTAACTTGTCAGGTTTTACAGTGTACACTTGTTCACGAGAGAGTGGTGTTCCACCGGATGACGTAGGACATAGTAAGACTAGAGTAAGCTCCGGTGAGAATATGGTCTCTCGAGAACCAAGTTTTGTTTACAGCAAAGGAAAACCAGTCTCCTCTTGGCTTATATCGAAACCCTCCAACATTTTTCTTTACAAATCCTCGTTTTGTACTTATAGTCATAGCCGCGGGAACATATTTTATCTGGGGGTTGCTGGGGGGCAAGGCTTGATGTTGCAGTGCGGGGCCACGGTGGGGGATTTTAGACAAAATCCTAATATTAAACAGCCCAAACTCTTATAGATTAACATACAAATGAATGAAGACAGAGTTATATGCAAACCAATATATTTGTGCTTTTGTGATTTTAATTCAATAATTTCTTTAATAATTTCTTTAATATTTCTATTATTTAAGGGGATTTTACTAAATATTAACATCGTTGGTATGCCAAAGTTTTGGTCAGTGCAATTTGGCAAATTCTCTCATCGGAAACAACAAAGTGCAAATGTACATGCGATGTAAATAAGAGATTAATTCATCATACACTGCAGACAGCTTCACTTATAGCCTAACTGGAGCTTTTTTAGAGTGCTCTAAAAAAAGACTCATGCTAGACTGAATTTGTTCATGTAAATGTTCTTGGCTCGCTGTATAATTTGTTCGTTGTTTGAATAATCGCGGACATGCGGCTTATAATTAAACTTAAATTGTCTTTTTATTAAACATGTGATCAGGTTAAATACAAATTCAGTCTTATTCAAATATTTGATGACATAATATGGTAGGCTACTTGCCTAAAACGTTATGATTTGTGTGGTTAATAGATTACATTAGGCTACAAAGGTTTGAGCGCGGTTGACCAGAGACTAGAGCGCAATTAAAGAGCAGTGCTTATGTGATTGTCGGTGGCCGTCTTGAGAAGCGAGGAAGCTTCGGAATCAAAAATTAATTGCGTGAACATTTCATATGAAATTCTGTCAGTGAGAGGGAGATGTAGGGATGCGGGACGCAAGCTGCGAGGCTCGCAAGAAAAATACAGCCGCATATTCTGGTCAGTTTAATATTTAATTAATCACAAAAATCAAGTATATTGGGGATGATCGAGGGACACAAGGAAAATCTCAGGCCCTGCCCTCTGCACCCTAGTTCCTGCGGCCAAGATTACAGTTCATAAAGTTTTAAATATGGATATTTTTCTGACACAAACACTTCACCGTGCTTCAGAAGGCCTCCCAGAGTTATGTGGAGTACTTTTTATGATGGATGGATGCACTTTTTTGGGCTTCAAAGTCTTGACCACCATTCACTGCAATTTTAAAGCTTGGAAGAGCCAGGACATTTTTTTATATAACTCAGACTGTATTTGTCTGAAAGAAGAAAGTCATATACACCTAGAATGGCTTGAGGGTGAGTAAATCATGGGGTAATTAAAAATTTTAGGGTGCACTATGCCTTTAAATAGTTTTTTGAGTGGTGTTTACTACTGTAAAACTCACTGCCATGATGCTTGGCTGTTGTAGATGGTTGCCAGGGTGTAGCTATGTTTTTGCTAAGCTCTAAGTGGTTGCTAGTACATGTGAATATAATTCAGCATATTGTTTCACACTGCAGAAGTTTAACACCGCAAAATCTTTATGAGAATATAGTGGCACTAGTATGTATCTTTGTTTAAGGGTCAGGTTTCCCCTCTCTGCTCTAGTGCTCAAACATTGTGTTTACCGATGAAAGCATGAGACGACTCCACTTAGGATGTGAGGCTGTCAGGCACTGCAATTGGATGAAAGAGAAAGATTAAAGAACGCTGGGCCCAGCAGCATGGATAATTAATTCATAATGGATTAACGAGACTACAGAGGCAATGACTAGGGAGGGAGGTGGGAAAGACCAGGAAAAGCCGAGAGATGGAATTTAACAAGTGCGGTGAGTCCTCTCAAGGGTAGCCTTGCGGAGGCCGGTGGGTAATGCCACTGCAAGATGCCACAATCACACATTTGATGGTTTGTAAATGCTATTAGAATGACTACTGCTCTGTGGATACTCAAGTGATGCTTCTAGTTTTACTTTGCTTCAAGACCAAAGACATCAAGTGGCAACCAAAAACAGCACCAACAGTGTTTTGTTAAAATGTCATCCTGGTCTCATAAAAATACGTACCTCTGTTTTTTTAATTCGTTGCTTCAGATACGTATTGTGGTGGTTCAGAATTCAAATATGCGGGGACTGTCGCTAAAGGTTAATGCTCTATCATGTTGGAAATATGCCCTACACCAAATCCAGCCCTAAACCTACCCGATAGTGTTAACAAATGCAAAACTGATATAAAAACGTATTAGCTGATGCAACTGTGCCATTTGAACTTCCTTTCATGCAGATTTTAACTGCTTTGTCGAACCGTAGTTACACAGGATTCGAACTAATGCTTCTCGTCTCCTAAGTCCGTCTCCGTACTCCATGAGCTACTGAACACACTTATCATCTATGAAAACCCATAGATATGAAGCTGGATGTGCACGATGCTAACGTTCATAAGCATCAGTTTTCAAATCTCCCAGCATATAAATATTGTTTTGAAGTCATAGCATGATATTCTTCAAGTAATTGTGCGAAAATTACGCTTTATTAATCGCAACTCTGTAAATTTGTGTGAAAGTGTTCATTTATTTTGGAAACTGCAGTGATATGTACTTATTGGTACGTATTTCATGTCACGCTAAAAAGTGCACCCAGGTACGTAAATCTAATGAGACCAGGTAGCAAAATGTACTCACTCTCAAGCCATCCCGGATGAGTTTGATTCTTCATTAGAACAGACTTGCTCACCAGTGGATCCTCTGCAGTGAATGGGTGCCGTCAGAATGAGAGTCCAAACAGCTGATAAAAACATCACAATAATCCACACAAATGTACATTTTAATTGTTTGTTTGTTTGTTTTCAAATCAGCACTTTGGGTTATTATTTCACTTGTAAGCAAGTGACGTGACGCAAAATTTCTCAAGATCTGATGAAGAATGATAAAAAACAAATTCATCTACTTCTTCAGTGGCCTAAAGGGCAATACACTTTCAGCAAATTTTCATTTTTGGGTGAACTATTTCTTTAACTTGAAAAGTTAAAATCTTTTTGATGTTAAATTTAGGTGTCTAAATGTCTTTTGAAAATGGTTTCAGCCAATAATGGGTTCAGCCAAAACAGTTTTGAGTTTTTTACAAAATAAAACATGAGTTTTCGTGAAAATACTCTTGATTTGTTTTGATGATTTTGATGTCAGCAACAAAACACATGGAAAGCATTTTCGGAACCCTTTCAAAAGTCTGTTTTGCCATCTTAACATTTCACAGTTATATAATTAGCTGAATTTTGTTATTGATATTTGATCTTGAACAAACCTGAGACTCATTTTTGGGTCGAGGTCCACCAGTTGAGAATCGTCATCTTGATGGGAACAAATTTAGATGAATTTAGATGAGACAACAATTCTGCGATGCTATTCTAAAACATATGGTGATCCAAAAATACGAGACTGTTGTACCTAGTGAAAATGCTTCTATACAATTTTACTAGATTTTTTACTTTAAATATTCGTATTTCTTATTATAGTTTTATTTATATATATATTTTTTAAATCTTAATACTAAATATTAGATTTTTTTTTTCTCAGACTTTCCCAAATGTATAAAACTTTGCAACTATTGCAACACACATTTTATGTTTAATACAAGGGGCTGCTGACAGAAATGGCATTTAAGTAGGGACATCCAGGCTACATGATGCTGAACAGGATTTTTTTTAATTAAATGTTAAAATTTCAAAGGTCTTGTAAGGGCATAGTAAGTCTCTTCATATCAACATTAGTGTCCCCTCACATACACGAACAGCTGTTGTTTAGAAAAACTGCTGTGCAATTCAGAATGCTTTGAAAAGCCTGTTTTGGGCTCTTAGCATTAATAATCTATTTGTAAACGGTTTGCAAACAGGTAATGTTTATTCAACCATTACTTGTTTAACTTCATAATTCAACCATAGCATGAGCAAAAAGTCCCCCGGATGTCTCTAACATTTCATTTAGGGAGAAAAAATATAAATTATGCAATTGTAAGGGATGGGTTTCTGTCTTGTTTTCATGCGCCTTTGTCGCTCCCTGCTTCTCAATGTCAGCTCAATCAATCAAGAGCTCTCTCAGGCCGGAATCCTCATTTTCCAGGTTCTGCTTTTCAACAGGCGGACAATGGAGCTTTGCCTTACCAATTCACCTTGAACGCAGGTGAAACCTCAGTGGGATCGAGTGACACTTTCTGCCGTCTTCCTTGTCTCTCACTGTCCCAGCTGTCTGCTGAGACACACAATACGTATTTTGGAGATTCAGAGTGGTTTAGTGAATTGGTTTAGTCCTGCACGTAGAGATCACGTGAAGCATTGAATTTCACGCAGGGACAGAGATTTCCCTGACTGTGACAACATCAGCGGGTCCTTTTGTCAGCACAGTGGATGTTCAATAACCGCTCGATAGCCTGAATTACTATTGATAAACAGATCTGCGGCATGGGTGACTTGAAAAGTGGGTTAGTGTTGTTTAGTGGCCTAGTTTGTAATGTTTGTGACCATCCGCTTGCATCAATGTGTATGTATTATAGCAGAACGTCACTCAAATATGTAAATTATGTCATTTACTCACACTTATGACACAAATTAAGATGTTTTGAAGCATCTCCAAATGGCTTTTTTTAATCAAGGATATCAAGGCATTCCTGTAGCTCAAACAGAAGAGCGCTGCACTAGCAATAAGGCTATGGGCTCGATTCCCAGTGAATGCATAAACTGATTAAAATTTATATCTTGAATGCAGTGTAAGTTGTTTCAGATAAAAGTGTCTGCATGCCAAATGCATGCAATGTGGTAGAGCATTGTGTTAGCAATGCAAAAGGTTGTGGGTTCAATTCCCAGGGAACGCACATACTGATTAAAAAAAAAGTATAACCTGAATGTGCTGTAAGTCGCTTTAAGCGTCTGCTAAATGTGTAAATGTAAAAAAACTACCGAAAAAAGAAAGTACAGTAGTCCTTATGACTTGTGCACTATATTCCAAGCCTTCGGAAGTCATATTCTAGCTTTATGCGAGGATCATGCTAAAATGTTAAAGGTTTAATTCGTTGATAATTCTCACTTCAATTTTCTTTGTGCTTGTTTAAAATGGCATTTTAAATTTTAAAATGCAATTTTTAAATGTATTGTGGCACATTTGATTTTGTGCAAATGCCATTGGTACTTGCCTTTCAAACAAGGGTTGAAAAATGCAAATGCAAATGAGATTTGAGAGTTACGGCAGATAAAAATGTTCATTGCAAATTTAGCTCACTTGCTAATATTCAAATTTGGCACCTCAAGACAAGTTGCAGAGTGTTTGACAATAATGACATCAAATGTTATTGGTTTTTCTGTCTTATAGCCAGTCATTAGTAAGAAAATGCAGAACAGTGAGGAAAATCAATGGAGTTTTGGTGTTTGTCCCACACACAAAAAAAACTATAATATAACTTCAGATGATTTAAAATATATTGCACAGGTCATATAATATCTTAGAATATCTAAAAATAGCTCTATATCAGAAAAAAAATGAGAGTCCCGTGGGTTTAGAACAACATGAGGGTGAGTAATTGACAGCAGAATTTGCAGTTTTAGCTGATTATTCTTTGAAATAGTGTCATTGTGGGTTTATTTGACTAACCTAAACAGCAATTTCAAGACACAAGGTGGCAAAGAAGACCAGGCAGTTAGACGTTCCTCGTGGTTGGCGAACTGAACCTCCTGGCAGGCCTGGAACTGTGGGGAGGAACATAAACACAAAATTCGCCTTCCCTTCAACTTCAGTTACACTACAAACTGTCACAAAGCTGGTAAACAACAAGACTCAAAGTGGCAATATGCCACTCTATAAACACTTCTCCTTCACTTACTTCAAACAAAGCTGCCGAAACGTCTGGCTTACATGCAAGGAACAATTCAAAAACATCTCATTTTGGCAAGTGCGGTTGTGGTCTATCAGCCATGATGCCAATGTAAAGAGAGAGAAGGGAAGAGGGGTGTTGTGAAGAACCCCTGGTGAAGAAAACGAACGATGGGGCTTTCGAGACTTTGCCCACGGGGCAAAAAATAAATAAATTGTCAAATATTTTTCTTAAAAAAAAAAAACAATTATGTCAAACAATTTAGCCTAGCCTGAAGCTGTGAAAAAATGCAGTTGCTCACCCTTGTGGTCTCGTACTAATTAGCTACTTTCTCAATGTGTTTCACAGAACATGGTGCTGCAGGCTAGGTGTTTCCAAGGATAGAAAACACCGTTAAACAATGAATAATGCTGCTTTATAAGCAGTGAGGCAGAGAATACCGAGGCATGCTTTTTGTCAGCTTAATTAGTCAGATGAAGTGAGAATTCATCACTTCTTAGTGCAGACATCATGACTTGTGCAAACCTACATGTATTGCAGTTTTAAAGAGACAGTTCACCGGAAAATGAACATTCTGTCATCATACCCACCCTTGTGCTCTTCCAAACCTCTGTTATTTTCTTTCGCGTTAAGCAGAATGTCCAGGCAACTAAATGGATGGTTATTTATACTGTCAAGCTCCGAGAATGCCAAAAAATAAAATAAAATTATAAAACAGCCTTCTGAAGTCATATGATAAAAAGAACAATGTTTAAGTTGACTGTCAAGCTACCCTATCTTCAAATCTCAATTTTGCCTGTGTTTTTCAACTTTACCATGTTATGACTGGTTATGTGCCATGCAAGAACCATTTGTGGCAACACATTTAAAGTTATTTTAAAAAATTGCACAAAATGTCATTTTAAACAAGGATAAATGAGTTCTGAAAGCTCTGGCAAGAGATTATCAGAATAAAAACTTTAGTCTTATGACTTCGGAAAACTTGGAATATAGTGCACAAGTTGCATGGAATACTTTCTTTTCATTATTTTCTATTGGACAGAAAAGGAGCAGCTCATTTTGTATTTTAAGGATGAAAGAAAATGAGATGAGGTCATGACAAAAGTGTTTCATTTTTAAGTGATCTGATTTATTTTTCATCAAAAATGTCTGTTTATGTCCATATGCTAGCTTCAAAGACACCTTAAATGGCACCAAATAGGGATTTAAGGGAAAAATCAGGCAATTAATCATTTGTTGTTTTTTTTTTTTTACTTGTATGACACAAGCATTGTTTTGAAATAACCAAAGAAAAATGTGTGAGTAAATTACAACCATCCAGCATGATGCCATAATTGGCTGTACACTAAACACAGACTCAGACTCAACATTTTGTAAAAATCATCTGACCGTAATCATGCCATTTGAGTATTTAATTAATTCCTGCAGTTGAGACCAACTCCTGTTTCTTTTCTAAATCAGAATTCAACATGAACTCGTGAAGGTAATTCCTCCAATTTCGCCATTAGCATCTAACAATAACTACATGAATGAGTAATAATAAATAAGAAATAATCCATTTCACATTTCACATCCATCATTTTCGTAACATGTTACGTCTGTCCTCAGCGCAGATTTCTAATGAATACCATACCATGTACTGCACAAAGTGGAAAACGTGCCAATACGGAGAGAGGGATGATTCAGACAAAGACATTCCCTAGCGTACAACCCCAAACCCTGCTTTTGTTTCTTCAGAGCTTTCAGATGATCCCGTACAAACCATAAGGACAGTAATCGTTCATGCACAACAATAAATGTGGGAATACATGAAATCATAATGACACAGAGAAAATTACTTTTATATTACACTAGAAAATGTTGCACATTAGGAAAGTAGATGATAAGCTACAGATCATCATTTCTGATGAGGGCAAAACATATAAACATTATTACAGCATCTGCAAGGCACTCTATTGATATTACTCAAACTTTCTTATAATTTCTCAATCAATATTTTAATCCAGTCTTTCCATAAAAAACATCCTTAAAATGAGTAATGTATATAATATTACGACTAGTGTCCCTTTGTTTTCCTTTTTATTTATGTACTTTTTGTTCTATAACATTTATAAACTAAAAGGGGAGAAATAAATAAATAAATATTTTATTACCCAACAAACAAAGGACACTTTACAATAAGGTTCATTAGTTAACATTAGTTAACAACATTAGTTAACATGAACTAAGAATGAACAATACTTCTACAGCATTTATTAATCTCAGTTAATGTTAATTTCAGCATTTACTAATGCATTATTAAAATCACAAGTTGCGTTTGTTAACATTAGTTAATGCACTGTGAACTAACAATGAACAACTGTATTTTTATTAACTAACGTTAACAAAGATGAATAAATAGTGTACTAAATGTATTGATCATTGTTTGTTCATGTTAGTTAATACATTAACTAATGTTAACAAATGACACCTTATTGTAAAGTGTTACCGATTGTTTTATTGTTTAAGCATAAACCTCATAAGATTTCGTTAAACTCATGCTTATAAAATATTTATAAGAAAACAAAATAGTAAATAAATAAATTAATTAATCAATCAATGAATTAATAAATTCAAGATGTAGTCTCTGAAAACAAGTATCAACATCTTATGCAGTTTAAGGCTGTTTAAATATTTTACTGTAAAATTTTGTATTATGAGTGTTGCCATAGAAGCAAATCATTTCTGTGTCCGGTGACATGAACTGATCCAAATAGCTTTACAGAATAGAATTCTCTTATAATTACAGCAATTCAAACATGACGTAAATGCATCATTAAGCAGAAAAAATACTTTACGAGGCAGTCGTCAATGCTTGGATATAAAAGTTACGTTATGCAATGCAATCCATTCCAACACGCTTTTGAAGGGAAAGACAAAAGTTTAAAAAGCTAAAAGTGTTTATTCTATACTTGCATAGAGTATTTTTAGGCATTTCATTGCAAAGATGTCATCACAACACAAGCAAGGGCTGATATTTCCTTCAGGAAATGCAAATCTAGCTCCGCTTGTCATCATATCAAGCACTGTTGTGTAAAACTCGCTGTCAATACGTTCCACCTTGTCTTGACACATCGTAGAAGTTGATATCCATCCGGTACTGTTTAATCAGAACGCCAACCGCTTGAGGGTACAGCCATAAACAACCCAACCGGCGAGTCAACACAGTAAATGAGCTGTTATTTGCGTTTTTTATAAGGAAATCAGAACATTGGGTGTGCCTGTTCTTGCCAGGTGGCGTACCAGTCATGCAACAATGCCTTTATTTGGATAAGAACTGCTGCAGCGTGTCTCTGAGGTTCATATCAGGATTCATAGCTACCGCTGCAAAACAACAACATTTTATGGTCATTGCTATGGAAGTGACTTCAAAGTAAGCTCTAGTCTTTCAGCGAGCTAGCAGCTTTGAAAACCACACCGTTATAAACGTGTAAATATACATATAATATCTCAGCACATGGTTATTTTGAGGTCATTCTGTCTGATGGCCAAGTGAACGATTACAGGAATTATGAATACCTTCTCTAGCAACACCGCAAGCCTTGTTCTGTTGCCTTTTAAGGTCTCTAATGTCTAATAGCTTATGCAACACATCAGACCTGTAGAGCCGGAGCAAAACATTTGCTTTGCCCCCTCAGCTTCCTTTCAAAATCCACTGACGGCACCGATTTCCTCATGAGAGAAAAGCCAAGACTGGTTGGCTTTTTCAGTAATGGCTCCTTAAACACAAGAGAGATATCAACAGAAGCAAATGATATCATTATTCCCCATGAGCGAATCGTGCACGCACACATTTTCCAGTTTATTTGTTTAGTCTCATCTATACTGGCCCCGTCCTACTTAACCTCCCTCATCAGGCTTGCAGTCAATCTAGCTGCGGAAAGCTGACCTCGGCAGTCAAACCCAGTGTTTATCAATGACTCCCACAGGCAAAAAAAGAAACCGCCTCCGTCACCTGTCAATCAAAACATGCTATGAGGATAAGGTGGCCTGGAACACTGGAAAAGTAAGACTGACACTTTGGCGCGCATGGTTGATCGACACGGCGTGTTCCTGTGCTCGTTATTTCCATCGTTAAAACATGAAAATTCATGCCTGTGAATTTTACGACCCAAACCGCACCTCTTCTGCACAAACAAAGATGTTTCAGGTGCAGAACGGATGCACAGAGTGGAAAGAACAACTGCAAATGAGCTCTCCTTAACATCAGAATTGTTTCACTTAGACATCTTTGAACTTAAATGGAGACTTATCAGGAGATGTTTCACCTGGGAAAAAAACTGTGTTAAGATTTATCAAGATACTAAAGATCTCAAGTACCTCTTATAATATTCTTACAGTTATGCCGTCCTCGTTTGTTTTATAGCTCGTACTACAAGTCAACAACAGTCTCGTTTGTGTCTATTTTCATTCCTCCTAAGGAATTTAAGAGACACATCTGAGACAAAGCAATAACATTTTGCTCTTGGAAGGCAACCTGCATGACAGACTAACCTCAGGAATGAGAAAAATCATGTTTGTAATATTTCAGTGAAGAAACTTCCTTTTTCTTTTAAAGGCAACTAATTACAGAGGATGTTTTGCATCAGTGACCATACACCACATTCCCACCATTTTTTGTTGTTGTTTACTGCAACACAACCCTAGTACCAATGATCCAGACCCAAGATTGGTTCTATACGGACGACAAATCATTTCTTATAAATTCCCTCAATGTAAACGTAGTCATACTGAACTGTATTCACAAATAACAGGTGGTACCGAATTGGAAAATCAATAAAATGCACGCACACAGACACACACGCTCCACTGTGATTGGACGGCTACTAAAATGTGAGGTAACACTTTAGTGAAGGGATCGATTCTCTCCCAGTAGGCACACAACATCATAAGATTGCAACATCGGGTTACCAAAATTCAATGTCAATTCAACGTCTAACGTCAATGTTAATTTGATGTCCAATATAGATGTCAGCTGACATTGATATTTGTTGTTTTTAGGTTGTGTAACCAAAATCCAAAGGACCAAAATTAAGGCAATATCAAATTGGCGTCAAATACTGATGTAAACCCGATTTTCATTCTCATCCAAAATGCAATGTCTGTCCGACATCATGTCCAACAACAACCTGACGTTATATTGATGTCCGGTGCCTGCTGGGTAAACTTAACAACTACCTTACTAACTATTAATAAGCAGGAAATTAGGAATTTATCGAGGCAAAAGTTTAATGTTGTTTTTTTTTGTTTTTTTTTAAACAAAACAAATATGCTGGAAAAAAAAAAAAATTGCTTTGGAGGCCAAACAGCCAACTCTTGGAACTTTAATAGAATAACTCTATTCTTGCGTGTTGAAAAATTCATGCATTTCGGTCAGTATATTTATGGAACAACAATATGTAATAACCATGTGAAATATGTAATCACCTCATGACCTGTCCTTATAAAAAGATCATGAAGCAAGCTTTCAACATCTGCGCTCATTCTCTGCCAGAAATTCAAAAACGTGCTGTCTGTATTACAGTGTTTTCTGCTGTATCCTTGGAAACAGACACAAACCAGCTTGAGAGTGTATTTATGTTAACTGATTAATCACAGAGAGGTGGCCACAGCTGAACTGAATCTAAACTAGTCCTGTCTCATAAGCCATCTTCTATGGATCACCAGGAAGGAGAGGTGACAGCAAAATATCACAAATGCATAATTTCTCAGTAGTTTCCCAGATACACAGGCAATTAGGTACAATAATTCAGCCTAATGACTTGTTTAACGGAACAGTTCACCCAAAAATGAAAATTCTGTCAGTATTTACTCACCCTTCATCAATTCATCGATCTGAATTTGCAGGCTGTTATTTTTGCTGTGGAACACCAAAGGAGGAACTCTGAAGAATGTTCATGCAGTTTTTTTCCCCAAAAAATAAACACAATAGAAAAAAGTACCATAAACAGCAAAATTGAGCCTACTAGTGCATACTAAAGCAATGTGGCTGTGTAAAGAACAGGTTATTATTTCAGCGAAATTGAAGTGATGTGGTCATTAACTTTCCTTATATGGGGGGGAAAAATCCTTCTTTTTCTATTTGCATTTGTGAAAAAAAAAAAATAGCATACAGGTTTGGAACAGCATGAGGTTGCATAAATAATGATCTTAATCTTAATTTTTGAAAAAAAATGAAATTTGCTGACAATATACTCACCCTCAGGCCATCCAAGATGTAGATGAGTTTGCTTCTTCATCTGAACAAATTTGGAGAAATTGCATTACAATCTGCGTGTTTGCAGTAAACAATTCCATCATTAAGGTGTTTTTAATTTCAAACTGTTGCTTCCACCTTAAATACGAGTCCTCTATCCATAATATTGCTTTCTCCAGTGAAAAATTTGTCTTGTCTGAATCAGGAGGGAAATTTGCACATATCAAGCACAGTTTACAAGTAAAAACAGTCCTAAACAAATATGCTGGTCGATTCTGATGTGAGTTGACAACAGGGGATGGACATTTTTTCACTGGAGGAAAAGTTATTATGGACTCGTATTTTAGCCAGAGGTGACAGTTTAAAGTTAAAAAGCCTTAATGATGCATTTGTTTCTTAATAACATGCAGCTTTTTACTTTAAGATGTTAATTGATGAACTGGATTAGTGTGGATTACTTGTGGATTATTGTTTTTATCAGCTGTTTGGATGCTCATTCTGACGGCACCCATTCACTGCAGAGGTGAGCAAGTGATGCAATGCAAATGCTGTTTTGAGGAAGGAATTTTTGGGTGAACTATTCCTTTAAAAGTCACGAACATCTATGCCTATGCAAAACAGCAGCACATTTCTGCACTGATTTTATAGCGCTTTGTTTTACAAGAGGCTTGTAGTCTCTGCACAGTGGAGATCTGTGTTAGCTACCCAGACAGCATTTCTTTCTGTGCCCTCCTGTTTCCCTGGAGAGACGAGCGCAAAGTCCACTTTATCAGTGTCAACCTCACTGCAGCAAACAGAGCAAGCACCAGCAATCTCTGCACCAACCACCACAGACACCAACAAGACCCAATCCTCTGCGTATCTCCTCGCTGAATTTCCGGGCTGTTGGATCTGAATGCCAAAGTTTAGATGCCAGAAGGCAAAACAGCATGTTAGTCCTGATTTTGGGGTTGTGGATTGCATGTGTCTGAGGGATGTTTTCATCTGCTGAATTCACATCGGGACAGGGAGGTTCTAGTTGTTTACATCTGTCTCGGGTGATTTGATCACAAATGATCTATCGAGACACATTACTGTTCAAACTTGGTATTAATATGATTTAAATGTGTCTCCTGTGACCACTTATGATGGATTTTGTTGAGTGGCGGGCTTAATTCATACAAGAATATTGAAAAGCAGCAGAATATTGTAAAAACAACTCACCACTTCAAGGGAAATTAGTGGAAAATAGAGATAAAAAAAAAAGAAGAAGCCATTTTTCTGAGTGAATTATTCAGTCGCATGACTTCTTGAAGTAAAGAAATATGTTTCTGTCATAGTTTATGTGATGAAAACACATGTATTCACCGCAAGTGAGCACACTTATAAACTACTGGTTAAAAGTTTAGGGTTGTTTGGTTTTATTTGATCAAAAATACAGTATATATTGTGAAATATTATTACAATTTAAAATAACTCTTCTCTATTTGAATATGTTTTAAAATTTAATTTATTCCTGTAACGTAAAGCTGAATTTTCAGCATCATTACTCCAGTCTTCAGTGTCACATGATCCTTCAGAAATCATTCTAATATGCTGATTTGCTGCTTAAGAAACATTTCTTATTATCAATGTCAAATATCAACATTTTTGTGGAAATCTATTGTTTATAAATACCTTTACTGTCACCTTTGATCAGTTGAATGCATCGTTGTTCAATAAAATAAATAATTTTAAATAAAATGAAATAAATTCATTTATAAATTGTTTTGACCCCAAACATTTGAACAGTAGTGCAGTATATGAAAATTTTGCACATTTTATTTGCATCTTGGTGTTTCCGTCCTGCATCCAGCAAAATTTTCATAAAATCATGTGGATGAAAAACCTTACTGAATAGCTGTTGATAAAGTGCAAGAAAGACAAAAAAAACTTATCAGTGCTATCAAATATGTAATGATTTAATCCAATTCATGTCACTGCATACCAAATATGAAGATGTTTTTGTGAAGTCTTTTTTGAGCTTGTTTTAATGCATTGGTTAACTAATAAATAATGCGATGGTTGAATGGGATGCATCAGTAATGGTATGCATTTACAGTACACACTACAAATGTGTGTCAGCACCTGAAGTTAGTGTGAAATCGCACAAGACATTGCGTATCGCATACCGTACCACCAAGCTCACCACAAGTGCCAAAGAGGAGCGCTCTACTTTCAGATGAAGAGGTGATCCTGTAGAAGAGGGAGAGTTCAGAATCATAGAAGCCCAGTATTGATTAATCTTGCAGCTGTAAATCCCTGGGACGTGTGGATCAGCGCTGAACTGGCAGTGAATCTGCAGCTGGGAGGGACGGGGCTTTGAAATAAGGGCCAGAGTGAACGGCACTAATCTTCTCACAGCAGGCCCTTCCCCTCCAGGTCTGGCACCCTGCAGTCAGGCAAGAAGCTCCTTTTCGCAGCGCAGAGAAACCCCTTTTGGCCAAACTGCACTGTGCCCGGAAAATGTATAAACCTCTCAAATGATCCGGCTCAGAACCACCTTTTCTACTGTGGAAAAAAACATACCTGTCAAAATTATGGTTGTAATATGCGCATCTCAAAATTTGTATTTTATATTGAGACACATTTTACTGTATATTTTGTTCATCGTCCACTTTGAGTCAGATCTGCCAATCAATCCTGACAGAAGTGCAAAAATAATTGATGGAAAAAATGTATGGCCATTTGTATTTTTGTCCATTTTGCCTAATGAACCATTGCCTTTGAGCCTGTAATGGGAAAGCATTACAGAACTGTGTGTCATGATTCCTCTGGTTTCTGTTTAATAAACTTATACTGGGCAACGGACTTGAGAAGTAGACAGCTGTTGTAGGAGCTCTGGGATGCATGACCGCATATATGTTTTATCCAAAAGAGTCATTCCCAAAATATGTTGACTTTTTGAATTCAGCTCAGTTTTTTTTTTTTTCCCATAAAAGCAGATTTATTAATGTCTTGACAAATTTAATACTATAGTTTTTAATGTTAACAAGACCAATGGCATGGAATAAATGGACAAAAAAGGTTTTTAAATTATTTGTACTATTATTCTGCTTTTTACACACATTTTACACTCCTTCCACTAATGCTTAACTTGAGCTTAATGCTTAAAAATGAGTAAAAATAAAATATAAAAACAATAGAGTATTAAACAAAATAATGTAGGTACGTCAAAATAAGCAAGTAAATGAATAAATGAATAAATAATGTGTGAATCAATACAGAGTCAAACCTGTTCATATTTTATACAATATTAGATTATATGATTTCGTTATATTGGATATTTGGACGGACGGACGGACGGACGGACGGACGGACGGACGGACAGACAGACAGACAGACAGACAGACAGACAGACAGATGATAGATAGATAGATAGATAGATAGATAGATAGATAGATAGATAGATAGATAGATAGATAGATAGATAGATAGATAGATAGATAGATAGATAGATAGATAGATAGATAGATAGATTTATCTAGTATTGATTTACAGAGCCAACCATTTAATATTTTATGAAATATATGCTTACAGAATTGTATTTGTATTATTCGTATTTATGATTTGCACATACATACATTTTATATTATTATTTGTATTTTTAAGTAGGACAAACAAATAAACAAACAACTATTTCCTAATTAATAAATTATTAGATTATAGAATTGAGCATTTTTGGGTTTCCTAAACATACTATACCCCTTTCAAGACTAAAAAGTCAAGGGACTTTTTAGAACGAGCCAGAGCTTTTAATTCTCTTGTTCTTTAGAAAACCATTACACCTTCACTGATCTAAAGAACCTTTAATACAACTTCAATAGTGTCTTAATCCCCAAAGAACCATATAGCAACATAAGTATACAATATAGGTATTATAGGTATTGTTAAGAAAAATGTGCATTGCAGCTGGTTCATTGCTGAGAGTTCCTCATAAAGAAGCTTCTGTAACATCATTGCACTTAAAGAACTCTCAGATAAAAGCAATGCACATTCCAGTCAAATCCATCAGAACAGCATGTCTGTCTGAATGACCTTCACTCTCTGTGCAATCAAAGATGCATGCTCCAAAACAAGCTCATAAAAGATCTATCATCTGTCGACAACGCTGTGAGCGAATGCTGCATCCTGTTATTGAGACGTCGAACTCTTCTATAAAAGTCACTCTCAGTCTCAGACACACCATCACAAACACACACCTTTTGGCTGGCCTGTTACTTTCTCCCAAAGTGGCAAACAGACATTGTGCAAGATTTGTTTTTCTCTGGCATGTTCTCTCACACACACACATACACACACACACACACACACACAGATTCTTCTGCTGCTGAACGCCTCGTCCCGTGTGAGTCACAGCGAGGCACGCGGGAGGCGGCGGGCGAAGCAGCCAAGCGTGTGGTGGCTGCTGCCCCAGATAGTGACGACAAAGCACCCTGAGTATTGGGCTGCAACGCTGCTCATTTGGAGACAAGCGATTAATTCAGTTCCAGCACAATGGGGAAAACGGTCTCCACAATGTCCTCAATTTGTCTCCAGTGCCTTTGTGTGAACACACATCATCTTCATCTGGCAATGCTTGTGCTGAGGACCTGCAGTGGAGAGGGTTGATGTCCAAGCACTCATCTCTAACACTTGTCTATATCAGCTGTTGACATGTCCTTTCTTCAAACTGAAAATAATGTCAATGAAAAAGGAAAAAGTGAAGATGTTTTTTTTTTACCCTGCACTTACCATGAATGAATGAGCTTTCCAGCTTCAAAAAGGAGCACAAAAGTATAATAAAAGTAGTTCATATGAATTTAGCACTATATTAAATGTCCTTTAAAGTCGCACAATAGTTATGTGTAGTGAAAAAGAAGTCACTGGGCTGTTAAAGGCTGCAACCGCATCAGGGAGTCAGGTGAACTTGAGAATCAGATCAGTCAGTGAATGAATCATTCTGTTTGGCTTTGTGCACTTGAGTTGGAAAAGATCTCCAGAGAACAATTCTTACTACACATAAACTCCCAAAAGCATGCTAAGGACAGCTAGAGTGGATGTTAAAGGTCCCATGACATGCTGCTTTTTGGATGCTTTTATATAGGCCTAAGTGGTCCCTAGTACTGTATCTGAAGTCTGTTTCCTGAAATTCAGCCTTGGTGCAGAATTTCAGCCTCTACGAGCCAGTCCCACAATGAGCTTTCCTTAGCACGTGCCATTTCTGTGTCTGTAGCTTTAAATGCTAATGAGGAGGAGAGAGGCGGGGTAAGGAGGAGGGTGGGTGTGTGCCCTTAACCAGCTTGTGCTACCATGGGCTAATGTTGTATCGCAATGGCTCATAGACACACAGTCCTTCAAGCTTTTCAGTTTGACCCAGAATCTGATCCGGATGGAGAAGCACCGGATGAAGAAGTTGCAACTCAGCGGCTACAGCAGGACGTCTCCGAATGGTTAGTTTAAAATACTGTGTCTGGATACGGTACTTTAGTTGGTTTGTTTATGTATGCTGTTACAGTTATTATCATGTAGCTAATGCTAGCCATAGGTTCGGATGAAGGAACTAAAAAAATACTTTGGTGTTCATTTGTACATCCAAACACTGAGCAACTGCCGTGCTTCGCTCGTTTGCAAGCCATGATGTCTCTCAAGGAAAAAAAAAATATTGCGCTCGTCTCTCACGGTGTGGCTCATTTTCTCATGGGCGGGCAAAGCAGAGAAAGGGGAGGTAACCTTTCCCCTTATGACGACATAAAGGGAAGCTTCCAGATTGGGCCATCTGAGCTTTCATTTTCCCAAAGGTGAAGCAGGATACCCAGGGCTCGGTTTACACCTATCGCCATTTCTAGCCACTGGGGGAACATATAGGCAGGCTAGGGGAACTCATATTAATGTTAAAAAACCTCATAAAGTGAAATTTTCATGCCATGGGACCTTTAAGGTTTTGACTAATTAAATGACTTTTTTTTTGTTTTAGTAACTTTGCATTTGTTTAAAAAACAAAAAGTGAAAAAATATTTTTAGTGTTTTATTTTTTTCAGTTTACATTTATTTTATTTTAAGAAATGAAAATATTTGTTACGGTTTTAATGTTAGTTAACAATATCCCTGATCTGCATGTCACACAAATAGTGCACAAGTCTTATGGACACATTTTATAATACTTTTATGATGTTTTTTTGTAATTTATTTTAGTTTATCAAGACGAGACAAAAAAATTAAAACATTTTAAAAAAGCTTGGCAAGCAGGTCTATTATCACAACTCTCGGAGGGTTTAGCATGGTAATGAACATGACAATGTTAATTTGTTTGGTCTTGGCAGAATAGATCTGCTACGCTGCTACGCTGCTACTGCAAGTACCAAGACTTGCTACTGCCAATACTTCCACAGACATGCTGCTGTGAGCATGAAAGAAATACTGCTGCTGCATATATAACATATATGAAATAACTCCCAAATATAGCATATATGAAATTACCCTATAGCAAGTCTATCCAGGTGGAGCTGGGGAAGGTGGAGGGTTTCTGAAGCATGCTGCAACTGCTACAGCAAGCATTAACCAAGTATTTGAAGTTGAACAGTAAGCTCATTGGCTGCTGATACAAAAAAAGAATCAATCAGCTGCGCCATGTGATAATGCTGTCATTATGTCAGATTGAGTTAGACCTTTTGGACTGCGCCATTTATAGTTTCATGACAGGACTTTGGATTTGTACCAAAATCATGTTGGTAAAAAACTGTAATTTGTGAAATTGTTTAACAACAACTAGCCATTAGTTCTCAGATAATTTGACTTTGAGATCCCTACTTTTTATTTGATTACATTTAATTTTGAATGAAATTTTATTTTTAGAATTATACCTTTAAACACAGGATGGGTTTCATCACTTGAAGGCTGTCTAAAACACCAACCTCCACCCTATCAAAAGAGTAAAAGTTCTTCTTCAGAGTGGACGCACAAACAGTACATTGTGATTAATGTTTAAGCTCCTTATGAGACATTCCTAATGCTTATTTGATTATGCAAGTAGCATAAGCTCATTAGTAACAAGACACACTGGCATTAGCGGATAACTCCTTCAAAGCATAAATAAGTCATCTACTGTATACAAAAGCATGACTTTGATTTCTATTGTATAGATGAGTCACAGAATCTCTTTAGAAGGGTGGACTCACGGTCATTTCTCTCTCACAGCAACACCTCCATTAGGGAGCGAATGTGTCATTTGTAAAATTTAATGGGCCGAAACAGATTTGGCCTTTCCCTCGTTCAATTCAATTCAATTCTGTTCTCAAAAAAAAATCATTTGTGAGATCTGTCGATGGTTATGCTGCGACACATTTTCTGATTGTGCCGGTCGCCAGCCTCAATCAGTCTCAATATTGAGAGCAATCCACATGGGAAACCACAGGTACGTGTGAACTCCCCTGGACCGACCTTTTAAAGAGACAGAACATTACCTACCTACCTTTAGAGACTCACCTTCTGCCACCATCAATCTGTCTGAAATCTCACCGGCTTTGTCAGCAACTGCAGGGAGAGAAATTAATTAACAGAATGCATATTCACTGAGTAATGAGCAGCTTCAGTCTGACTGTGAGTAAAGTGATGTTTCATCAGTTATCAACTCCCTGAAAGACTCAAATGAGAATATGGTTGAGAATCTTCCTCAATCAAACTATCACTCAGCTCAAATTACATAGATAGATAGAATGACAGACTGATAAAATGATAGATAGGCCTAGATAGACAGACAGACCAATTAATTGAGAGATAGAACGAAAGACAGAACAAATGATAGAATGATAGATGGAATGATAGAATAATAGACAGAACAAAGAATGACAGACAGGTTAATAGAACGATAGATAGAATGATAGATAGATAGATAGATAGATAGATAGATAGATAGATAGATAGATAGATAGATAGATAGATAGATAGATAGATAGATAGATAGATAGATAGAACGACAGATAGAACAACAGACAGAACGATAGATCGATAGATCGATAGATAGATAGATAGATAGATAGATAGATAGATAGATAGATAGATTCATTAATAATCTTTTAGGAAGACATATAATAATTATGCAATTTAAGAAAACGGATATATATATATATCCATTAAAGGAAACAAAAATGGCTTGAAATGGAAAATTACTGTTTTATTATCAGCAACTAAAGTAATATAATATATATATATATATATATATATATATATATATATATATATATGTATTATATTACTTTAGTAATAATAATACATAAGTAATATAATACATATATATATATATATATATATATATATATATATGTATTATATTACTTTAGTTGCTGATAATAAAACAGTAATTTAAAACAGTAATTTTCCATTTCAAGCCATTTTTGCTTCCTTTAATGGACTGTTTTGACTAACAGTTCTTCGCATTAGCTCATCCTTCACAAAACCGACATGCTGTTTGAGAGTGTCACCTTAGTTAGATTGTTTGTCAGAACCTGCTAATTGTGTTTACAGCATGCATTTGGCAAAAAAATATATCAGCTATTTAAAGAAGCATCAAACTTAGAGCATTTAAACTGTGCCTTATTTTGCCAAATGTAAAACTTTTAATGAAATGATTACTTTAATTTGGCCACGTTATTGGATGTAATTGATCTTATATGGCCCATATAGTGAGGCTATTAAACTAATTTAAAACATATTGCAGGTTTTTTTTACAAACTCAAGTGTCAGTAGCTTACTGTTCATGCAGAGATGCTGTGGTAATCTTCTTGCTAAGTTGAGACTTGAAATGAGGATCCATTTCTTGTTTTGGATTTGTTTGTACCAAAAGCTGAACACAGCAGCTTAAAAACATGTACTTAGAATCATCTGAAATCATATTTTGATGCAGCTAAAGCCAACGTTCAAGCTTTCACTGCACACTAAATCTCTGACAGATCTATCTGGAGGTTTCTAAAAGCATTTGTGGTTTTATGTTATATATCTCACTTGCTGAGGTTCTTATTCTGCACTGTTTGCGCTATAGACATGAATGACACCTCAAATCGGAGCCTGCTGGTGAGAGTTGTGATTATTTTTCTAAGCGAATGATTTTGGCCTGACAGACTATAAAATGAGTGACTTACACTGGAGGGACCTGAACCATAGACCAGAATATGGTCTGGACTTTTCTTAGTCTCGCGTAGCCAGACCTTCAGACTGACAGCTGAAGGTCTGGAATCCATGGCAGCTTTCATTGGCCATTTTCACTTATTTTCTGCAAAAATCTAGTTGCATAAATATTATTTATTTATTACATTTGTCGTTCATATGTCTCTTGGAAATGCTCCAGTTAAGAGAGTGTTTATCTTTGTGTAGAGTGTGGTATCTGCTGGAGTGCTTGGCCTCAATGTTGACCTTTCCTGCCAGGATTCTGGTAAGATGAATGTGACTTTGATAGCTTTTATTCTTTCTTGTCAAAGCAATGACCTTTTTCCTTAATCCGTTCCATGACACAAGATATGAATTTCAATATCAATCCTATTATGTTTTGCTTCATTAATGCATTTAAAGTATTTTTTAATGGCTTCACACAGATTTGCAGGGAAACCAATTTCGTAGAAGTTGGACGGACTGATATGACAGAATGAGAGAGAGAAAACAGATAAACAAACACTAAAACCATACTTTGACATACAGTACACCTCAATTATTAATAGAATTGTTAAGAAACAAAAATTGACCGCATGAACTACACTACCAATTAAAAGTTTAGGGTCGGTAAATTTTTTTATTGTTTCTGAAAGAATAAGGGGTCGCTCTGAGTGCATCCTTGATGAATAAAAGTATTAATTTAAAGAGATATTTAAAAAAAAAAAAAATTATATATTATATATATATATATATATATATATGATTGATGCAAAAATACCACCAAAAATCAGATATTAAATTTTAAAACATAAGAATACTAAGAAAATGCATAACAAAAATAAACATTTTTGGCGCAAAAATGCTAAAACACCATTAATAATAAGAAACAGATGTTTAACCAAATGTTTTCTACAAAAATAATAAAACACTGATAATTAGAAACAATGTTTGTCATTTAACCAAAATAAACATACTTATAATGCATAAATATCACCACAAAAGTCCCCAAATATTAAACATTTTATAAGAACCATTATAATATATATAACAAAAACACTGATACAAAAACACTGATAATAATAAAACTTATATGATATTTAACCAAATGTTTGCCACAAAAATAACAAAACACAGATAATTAAGAAACAGTTTTTGATATTAAACCAAAATAATTATATTTAACGTGCAAAAATACCACAGAAAATTGCAAAAATACCCCAGATATTTAAAATGTAGGTGAAAATATTTCATGAATTTCATTTTTACTGCCATAACTGTCTAGACTAAGATTTAACATAAATGCATGGCATGTTTTATTTTTTATATGGTTAAATGTAGGGTAGGCAATTTCAGACAGGCTAGCAATAGCAAGCTAGCTTTAATAGCATAAGATCCCACCCTCCCTGCATAATCACTCTCCAAAGCCACGCCTCCTCCAAAACGCATTAAAATGCACAGGCAGACCAGAGACTAACCACCGACACAATGCAATGCTGTCAGATTACCTCATGTCTCGTTTACTGGTGACAAAATATTACAGTACAAATCGCATAATATTACAATAATAACACCTTCCGTTCTTGCTCGGTTTGCAGTAGTGTAATGGATCGCGCGAACAGGGTGTGCAGAGGTATGCAAATACATTGACATTCAGGTAGGACAGCCTATCTGTCACAACCAGTTGGAGTCATGTTTTGTCATCTGCCTGTTTCCTTCCTGTTTGCCCATATTTGGTTCTGTTCCTGTTCTCATTAGTTCATTGTCTAATTATTAGTTAATCACCTTCATTGTGTTCACCTGTCTGCCCCTCGTTATCTGCCCTATATTAGTTGCTGTCCATTGAGTTCTAGTTTGTCGGTTATTGCTTGTTACCCTGTGTGTGTTGGACTCTTTCTTCTTGGCATTATATTAAAAGGATTATTCTCTTCAATCTTCTTCTTCGTCGTCGTGTGACTATTGTGTGTGTGCGCACAGCGCAGAGACCGTGACACTATCGTAGTCCTCAGGCCAGGATATGAAGAGAATTTCAACCAGCATAAAAATATATATATATTTTTGAACCAAATCACCTACCTTGCCTTAAAAAAAATATCAATTCAAATCAAAATCAATTCTAATCTCCCCTTAATAAAACAAGCTAATTTTGACACAAATTTTGATCAATGGACCAAACTGTTTCAATATGGAAAGCTGCAGTCGTTAAGAGCTTTCACGTGGTCTTTTAAAGGAATTGGAATCAGAGTTAGTTAAACTCCATAAAATTCCCATCCCTGGTGAAAACTGAAGAACCCATAATCCCCTCTTCATTTTTACCTCTTCTGTTCTGATAAGCCTTTTTGAGACCCATGTACTGTGAGCTTTGACTCTGAGAAGAGGGTGTCAGGGCTCTAGGTAAATTTCATCCCTTTACAACGATTAACAAGACTTTTAAAGCAGGAAGTGTAAAACAAATCTCTGTTACACAAGGTCAGTGGCTGTGTCAGGGTAGAGTATCTATCAGCCTGCTGTAATCAGCTGCCCAAGATGATGATGATGGGGGTTCTGTGCTTTATTTGTGATACATAGTACAATTAGTCATGTTGATGATTATGTACAGTGTGTTCTTAGAGACATTAACTTAAAATGGATTAAATTATAGCCCTGCACAGTTTTAATGTAATAGGGAGGAGATCGATACATGTCTTAATTGCAGCAGGAGTGAAGATCTGCCTGCTATGAGACTTTATTCCTATTTAGAGATTCAATAAGAGCCACGGGCCACATGGCGTTACCCATTTTCCTTGTGTTTATCTTTATATCACGGGGTACGGATCTGAAATACTTCTTTTGTGCAATAAAATTTTAATGGAATTTTAATTGCATTATATCACATTATAAGAAACCCAATTTAGGGCTAAAAGTGCATGACACTGAGCTAGATCCTTTTTAAAATAGTGCTAATTACTGTAGCAGTGCTGCCACAAATCAATGACTAGCCACAATGAATTAGAAGTAGCTCAGCATTCTGCAGCTATAGAGAGAGAGAGAGAGAGAGGGGTTTGCTTCCTGCAAACACAAAATATTGCTGGGCTGCTACAGAATTAGAAATCCTGGAAATAATTTGGTAAACAATAACAATACATTTTTTTCTGACGTTTCCAAAATTGCATCTTTTTTTTAACTTATTATATCTTATACTATACTATATTTATTTGATTGTATATATGTATGTATGTATATGTATGTGTGTGTGTGTGTGTGTGTGTGTGTGTGTATATGAATGAACACGATGAATGAGAATTTTTTGACTTTGTTTTATATATTTTATATATAAAAATACATGTATGAAAATATAAATCGTAAAACTTTACAAAAAAACTGTATTAAATAAACATTTAAAAGTTTGGGTAAGTAATTTAAAATAATAGGATGCATTAAATTGATCTAAAGACATTTATGATGTTATAAAAGTTTTTTTTTTTTTTAACATAACTGTGGTTATCTGAACTTTATATTAACTAAGGAATCTTGAAAAATGCATCACAATATATATATATATTTATTTTTTATTTTTTATTTATGACTTCTGAAAATTTAGCTTTGCTATCACAGGGATAAATTACAATTTAAAATATACGAAACTGTAATAGTATTTCACAGTATTATTATATTTTTTACTGTATTTTTGATTAAATAAATGCATCCTTGGTGCACTTAAAAGACCTCTTTCAAAAACATTAAAAATATATATTTTTTAATTAAAATAATTATTTAATTATTCAAAACTTTTTACAAGTAGTGTATATATTTATTAGACAACTGCATATTATATATAATTGTTATATATAATAAAATACAATTAATAATACAAATATAGTGTAGTATAAGATATAGGAAAGATGAAATTTTGGGAATGTCAAAAAAAAAATAGTTTTGCTATTGTTTACAGGACTTCTAATCCTGTAGCAAACACTGAAGCACCCCAGCAATATTTCATGCTTGCAGAGCTAAATTAATTTACAGTTCAACCTTCCCCTGCATCTTTCCTAACCTTGTTGTTTCTCTGTCTAGTGCGCTCTCCTCCAAAGGCAAGGTGAATCCAGCCCGCTGCACAGCGTGAGGCTCTGACGACACCTGCGTGAGGGGCCTGCTAATGGGCCTCCGTGATCTCTGTCTTACCCAGAGGAAGTCCACTCCACGGAGCTGAGAAAACCGCAGGGCAGGCGTGATGAGTGCTGCGGTGAGTGGGAGGTTATCAATCAACCTTGCCGGCACGCTCTCTGTGCCTGGGCAGGGAACACACCTCGGGGTACTACCAAGAAAGCAAGAGAAGGAAATAATTGATCTCACATATATTACGTCCAGATCTAGTACTGATTTGCCAAGGTTGAAATAAAATGCAAATACAGACAAGCAAGATGCGGAGGATGTGTTGTTTTGACCTTCCATCTGTAGGCAGACCTGAAGCTGTTCTGAAACCTAGTAAGCTGCCAACATAAACAGGACATTAAGGGATCATGAAGGTGGTTTCAAATGGTAGGCAGCAGCCTTACATTGCCTTTTGAGACACTTAAATTTTTGCACAATTCTAAACTTAATATGTAGTCAAGAATAAGGCAATGCAAGATTGATTGTCTTATTGTAGTGTCAATAAGATAAGATGTTAATATTTGATAAATATTTGATATTTTAATTTTAGTTGAAGTTTTAGTCATTTTGTTGTGTTTTTGTAATTTTTTAGTACATCAAGTTAAACTAAATTGAAACTAGAAAATGTTGCCTTGGCAACTTTATATTCTATTTCACTTCAACTTTTTTTTCTTTTCTTTTTTTTTTTTGTATTATTGTTTGGCTGCTTAGTTTTAGTTTCAGTTTTTAGTTTTAGTTAACTATAATAACCCTGATTGCAAGAAGCTTACAGAAAACAAACAATTCAGTCTTATATACAGTATATATATATATATATATATATATATATACACACACACACACACTGTATATAGCCAAATATATTTGTTGCTTATAAGAGTATTGGCACAACTAATAAAATATTATTTTATACATAATATACATTTTATTTAATAAATATTGTTTACAGTTACATCAATGAATGTCATGTTCTTCCTGTCCTTAACATCAATCTGCCAAAAGGGACTACGGATGAAAATTAGCCAGTGTTGTCTAAATCTGGCACATTTTACATATTGTATGTACTATTAATGTGCATTGTCCCTAATTAAATAAAATAAATGAAAATGAAAAATGTAGAAATGGCTCCTTAAAGTCAAAATGGAAAATAAAATGAACTTTTTGCAGATACACATACTGTTCCAAGGTTTTGGGTAAGATTTTTTTTTTTTTTAAGAAATTTCAAATAAATGCTGTTCTGTGTAAAACAGAAAACAGTTATTTAATATGTTCTAGTATTTCATGCTATCACTGAATTTGTAATCAAATACATTTTTAAGCTAATAAGTGTCTGCATTCAAATTTCAGAGTGTTCCAAATCCAACATTAACATGCTGCCTTAGAAGGACAACAGCAGCTCACTAGGTTCTGGAACAGAGCTAAATGGACGGAACTGAAGTCATTTATTGTGAGTTTATTCATTCGGCTCGGGGCTGGAGTTGCACATTTGCATTGGCAGAGCCCCTAAGGGGGAATAGCAGGAAAGAGGAAGGTGAGCTTGGCATCCTGCGTCTCTGGCATACAAGAGCTCCTTTCTGCTGGGTCAGCCTCCACCTCAGCCTTTAAACAAACAACACACTGCCCCAGCGAACGCTGTCCGCCCCTACAAACAGCCATAACAGAGGGCCCTCCCTGACTGCCAAAGAGAATGAGAAAAGAATGGGAGAAAAGAGAAGAAACAAGAAAGAAATGACCCCTGTTCTCCTGAGATAGCGCTGAATCCCACTGCACTGGCAGCGAAGTCAGGGATGTTTAAATGCACAGTTGCTCAACAAAAGCAAAGGACAAAATGAAGGTCACGTTAAAAGCAAGGGCAAACATCAAGTCTGGTGCAAGGCATGCTGGGGCACAATGCCATGCCTGAAGCAATTTTGCTTGCCTCTTAGAATATGTAATTAACTACAGCTAAATTTTGCATTAAAATATGCACACAAACAGCAATTCAACTCGAATTCAGCAGGTATGGGAAACTGTTGAAAAGAGGCAAAATAATAGAATAATTTTATACCTGATAGACCTTGAGTATCTCATGTGATTAACGTTTACCCACTGTAGTGGGCATAACAGCACCATCTGGTTACAAAATGCCTATTTTTCTATTCACCTAATTTTTAATGGAAGAGATTGTGACGTGCAAGAGATTGTGATTGCCATGAGATTGCAAGAGATGGAGATGTGCAAGGCTTTTTCATGGGAGAAAGCAATATTATGGACAGAAGACATGTATTTAAAAATTCTTAATGATAGATTTGTTTAGTACAAACATGTAGCTTTTTGTTTCACAAAACATTAACTGATGGACTGGAGGTGTGTGGATTACTTGTGGATTATTGTGATGTTTTTATCAGCTGTTCGGCCTCTCATTGATGGCACCCATTCACTGCAGAGGATCCACTGGTGAGCAAGTGATCCCTAGTGAAAAATAAATATATTAAAATGTATTTGAAATACATTCATTTCATGCAAAGTATACTATAAATACATTTACATATTTACTAAAACACCCTGCAATTGTACTTTTACTAAACTGGTATACTTAAAGTCTGCTAAATTGGAACAATCATTTTATACTTAATGCACTTTAATTGTGCAGAAGTAGTGCTGAGGTCCAACTAAAGAAATACTGATGTATATTTGATTGTGTTAAAGTAGAACTATTGCTATATACCACTTCAGGTATACTTTAAATATATTGCATTTAAAGACTGATATTATTCAAAGACCATACAGTCCTCACCAATAGTGAAACACATTTTAGGCTTAACATTAAGAAATGTGCATTGTGCACAAGTAGTACTCCAAATAAGGTTTAATTATTATTTTTATATCAGTATATTTGAACTACACTTAGTCTGAAATAAAAGCATTTTAAATATATTACATTTTTTTTTTTTTTTTTTTTTTACTAGGGATGTAATGCTATTTATCCAAATCTGTTCTGATGAACAAACAAACTCATTTACATTTCAGATGGCCTGCTGGTGAGCACATTTTTAGCAATTTTTTTTATTTTTTGATGAACTGTTCCTTTAACAATAGCAGCTAATGAATCTTGCGCATTCAAAGAAAATGAAATTACTTTTGCATGACAAAATAAGTTCAATAGACATGCAAAAGTAAAAAAAAAAAAACAACTTACAATTAATATTTACTTATTAATATTTATTAAGTTATCATTAATATTAATATCAAATAGTTATCATATTATATTTAATAATAATAATATTAATAATAACAACAACAACAATAACATTTCATTTTAGTATAATAATTTCTGTAAAGGATATCTCAAAAGTCAATGGAGTTGCACTGATGGTCTAACATTTTACGTGTGTGTGTGTGTGTAATTGAATCTGTAAATTCTGCACGACATGTATAAAAAAAACAAAAAAATCTCAGATCCATTGATCCTTGAGGCAAATTGTATCCCCATGAGGAGTGTGCTTCTAGACTCTAGACGTTTTGAATATTGCAAATGTAACCTAGTTGCTAGGCAACAATAAATCCCATACATCCAAAAATGACCAAAATGACTAGAATTTCAGTTTGTTCCTCACAGAAAGCTATCATATATTTCATTTTTTTTAATGATGTTTCTGGAGCTTGACAGCTGTGGTCACTATAAACTGTCGTTGTATGCAAAACAGCTGTGAACAGAATCTTCTCCAGTGTTTCATGGACAGCATATGGGTTTAGAACAACATGAAAGTGAGTAAATAACAGAATTGTTTATTTTTGGGTGAACTATTCCATTAAAATTTGAAAGAATAAATCATGCAAGTTGTTTACTCAATGCATGACCAGAGATAATATTTCCCTTCATTGCTTTCTGAGATTAGAATAAAAGGGATTTCTTTTAAAACGCTTCTTCAGATGAGTAATGCTTTGCTTTGACAAAAATAAGAGTCAAATATACACAAATATGTATTGCAAACCTCATCAAAATGTCTGACAGTCTTGAGTTACCAGGGAATTTGTTGTCCGTGTAATAAACAAAATGCAAATAAGTTCCCAAAAACAAAAATCACAAGACATTTAAATGCATCTGTTGAAAGATCAGTCTTTTCTGGATTTTAGAAAAATAATAGCCTACATCTCCCGAACAAGTTGCACAAATTCATTCAAACCCATAGCAGAAAAGGTGCAGAATGAGTTACAGGTGCAGCGGTGGGAACCGATTCTTCTACTGAGAATACCTGACCTTGTAGCACGCTGTTGTCCTTGACCAAAGTTTGCTGGAGGCCTTTCAAGAGGCAGTTTACTTGATTGTGCTTCAGATGTTATATAAGAGCACAACTGAGTGCAGACATCTGATTTTGGGCCCCCCGTTAGCACTGCAGGATGACAGCAGACAGGGCCACTGGGTATACTGTCATGCTCTGATAACATTTAATAGCATTAGTGTGTTGATAAGTTGATAAATCAACTCCTGGCTTCTCCTGGCGTAGTGGGCGGAACACAATGAGAATCTAATGTGACTCATAACAGATGCCTTTTTGCATATGAGATTGAATCACACAAAAGCTTGCCCAGGTCCAAAACAAGACATTATAATTAGTACAAAGAAAATGACTATTTTTGGACATTACTATTTTTTGCATTGTAATATGATTATCACAACAATTATTCCCAAACGTTCTTATTACTGTAATACATTTGGATGTTTTGCTTATGAACTGATTTGTAATATTTCCACTATTCACAACGGTGATTGTCATTACAGTCATGATTTTAATTAACTGTAAATTAAAAGCAGACTAAATTAAAGGCTGTACAACAAATACTACAATGTATAAATACCATACAATAAAATAAATCATTATTAATTAATGAATTTATTTATTTATAACATGCATTTTATATAATATAAATTTGTAAGACTATTAAAATGAATAGAAATAATATTAATAAATCATATGAAAAAGTAAACAAATAATAAAAATATTTTTTCGAATAATTAACTAACATACATTTTACTAACTAACATATATTTTTATATAATAGAATTTTGTAACAATTTATATTTTCATTTATATTTATATTGCTTAGAGAAATAAAATAAAATTAATGAATCATGCAAATTAATTAAGAAATAGAAATCAAATGTTTCTAATAATTGATTATGACAATTGATAATTGGAAAATTGTTTCTTGATTGTTACTTAAAAGTATTAGTTTATGTTATTAAATCAAGTCATTTCACACAAAACTTAAAAGAGAGATAAAATATTATATATCTATATCTATCTATACCTAAACTATATATACATATATATCTATATCTATCTATAGCTAAACTATATCTACATATATATCTATCTATACCCAAACTATATCTATCTACATCTATCTATCTATCTATCTATCTATCTATCTATCTATCTATCTATCTATCTATCTATCTATCTATCTATCTATCTATCTATCTATCTATCTATCTATCTATCTATCTATCTATCTATCTATCTATCTATCAATATCTACAGTATATAATATATATATAGGTGGATGCTGCACACTGGTGGTGGTTGAGGAGATCCCCCCCCCTCCCCCAATGTAAAGCACTTTGAGTACCCAGAAAAGCGCAATATAAATGTAACGAAATTATTATTTATATATATATATATATATATATATATATATATATATATACATACAGATAGATAGATAATATTTTATCTCTCTTTTAAATTTTGATTTAATTACATAAACTAATACTTCTAAGTAACAATCAAGTAACAATTTTCCACTGATATCACTGATATCGAACTGTGTGATTTGGACCAATACAAAGAAAAAACAAGTCAATCACGATAGAACATTCAATGGGAAATAAAATGGCATGTGCCGGCCTTCTCATTTGACACTCAAGCATATCTTTGTGGTGTCGGTTTAGACATATTATAAAGTGCATTTGCTCAAGCCCTCCTGCTGTGTGCCCATCATGCTGATGAGAGCGTACACCAGGAGGAACAGACAGCTCTTTGAAACTTACTGACAGTATAACAGAGCCAAATAAAGACAGACATATGGATCAAAACTCAATTACCTTCAAAGAAGGGAGAGGCATGTTTGCAGGTGAGAGCCATCACACATTCCAGTTTTCATTGCTTCATGTTGAAGTGTCAGAGCCTAAGGAGCTCGAAGTTCTCTGACTCCTACTTATGACAGGTCATGCCTTTAGACACAGAGAGAACGGTGTGTGTCGGTCATCACATATTCTTCACATGCCACTCTTTTCAGCAGCTGGGATCATCACTGGAGATTCACAAAGAAAATGAACACCTTTCAACAAGAAAAATGACAGAATGAGAAACTACAGAGCTTCACGTCTCATTGACCTCCTAACAAATGATGCAAGCACTTCCAGCTTAGACTAAACACTGTAAAAATCTCAAACCGACTTGGCCTTATTTTTTTAATGCATGCTTATTGTGCATGATTCACCTGTGCAAATTTTCCAAACAAAAACCTTTGCAACCTTTTGTAATCTTTTTCTCAAAATAACTTACGCTGTCTCTGAAAAACATTTATTTTCAGCTGTGCTCACAAATCCCTGTTACTTTATTTAGTATTTTACAGTTAAAAATGAATACACTCAACCATTTAAGTTGCAATACTATTAAAATAAAGCAAGCGGATTTAAACTTCAAGGAGTACTAATTTGGGTTGATTTAACTAATTACAAGTAGACATAAGGATTTCACTGTAAAACAAATCATGTTAAAATTACGGTACATATTTACAGCAGAAATCCGTTTTTGTTTTTGTTTTTTTACCTTAAATGTACTGTTAATCCCCATAATAATACAACACATAATGAATCAAAGTTACTAGAAAATTTCCTGTCCATAAAACATGGCCTATACTTATGGGTCATACCAAACATTAGAGTAATGACACTAAAATAATGGAATAAACAATAAATAAACAACAGAAAATGCAATAAAAATACACTATTACTGACAACAAAAATGAGAAGAAACAATTATTTTACATAAAATATTGTCATAAGTGAAAGTGATACTGTATGTCATGCAGTGACATCTAGAAATGTCATTTTACTGCTTTTGACTATAAATAATTATAATCAATAATAATTGATACACCCCAAAATCATAAATCAAATCAAATCAAAAAGCATTTATAAATTTTCACCATATGGTGAGGTTTTACTTAACTTTTGTGAACTGACTAAACATCACAAAAACACCATCATATTACAGTATACACTGTAAAAATTGTAAATAAAACAGATTATTGGACTGTGTAAAAGTACTATTTTAGTTTTTCTGCTTCAAAATTTCATGTTTATTTCAATGTTACTTGCCATTTCTTTACTAGCAATTTCTAAGTGAAAATAGTTTCTACACCAGTCATTTTTTCAGTGTAGTTTGTAAATGGTTACGGAAGACTAGATAGTGAAGCAATTACCTATTTTCTACATTCCGTTCAATGAACCATTAAAATGAAAAAGTAGAATTTTGTTTAAACAAATGCAAGTTTTTTTTTTTCTTTGAATACTGTGTCTAAAAACACAACTTGTCTGAAAACATGACTCTATCTTCACTCTGTCTCTTCCAAAGACCCTGGATTAAAGCATATGGCCGTCATTGACATGAAATCACTTTGTTGAGGGATCACCCGCATATTACAGGTGCAGGTGAGTTATAAAGCCTTTTGTCTTTCATAAGCTAACAGCACTTCACCATCACGAGGAATCGGCCTTTCTCACAGGTATCATGCTGTTTTGACAGCCTCGCTGTGTCTGAGCTCTATATATACAGCATATGCTGGCAATTTCGTCTTCAGGCTCTCCACCTTCTCTGTCAGCCCTCCCAGGCGCATCACTACAGCTATTTCTGCATGCCATCTGCTAATTTGTTCGCTATTCCCCGAGAGACTCTGACAATACGATCCCTTTTCTTTCCAAACTGAGTCTGTTCCATGTTCCCATGTTGTTTTTAATTAGGCACACGTAAGAATGCTAAAGCGAAGGACTGAAAGACAACGTGACACAGTGTGGCATTAATCTGCATGCAATTATAATTGTGTGTAAGTGCATGTCATCTTAGTCACAGATGCAGACACCTTCTTTCCACCCACTCATCGTATTTCTTTATTTTACACCTCTCCTGCTTGAGGCTGTGTATTAGTTGAAGGAATAATTCACCCAAAAACGAAAATGTCATCATTTATTTACCTTCAGGTCTATCCAAACTTGTATGACTTTGTTTTTTAGGTGAAACACAAAAGTTTTTCAAGAATATCCTGGACACACTTTTCAATATAATGAAAGTAAATGAAGACTGGAGCTGCCAAACTACAAAATGACAAAAAAGTACCATTAAAGTATCATAAAATATGATTCTTAATGTGAAATTGAAATCGTTATTCACTGAAGAAACTTGACATTGATTCCATTTCTTAAAAGTTTATGAAAGAGGAAAGAGGTCTTTTCAAGGAATCATCTGATTCAGTTCACAAAACTTCACTTGACTCAATGATTAGATCGCAGCCATTTAGTGGTCTCTGCACTATAGATATTATCAAAATTTTAATAGTAAAAGACTGTAAAAATGCTACAGTAAAAAAAACTGTAATAAATGAATGTAACAATATTACAGTTGTTTGAAACTTTGAAAGACTTTGAATCTTGTCCTCTGAACTAATATGATAGCTTTTTAAAGATGGTAATATAATAATCAATACATATATATATAGGTAAGTATATACACTATATAGGCAGAGGCCAAGTTTCAAAGTCTTTTTGAAATGTCAAATCTCCAGTGCACATACAGTGTAATTAAATGGAAAAGGAGTGACCAGTACATTATTTAAACTTTTTCCTTTTGTGTTTTGCAGATAAAGAAAGCCATACAGGTTTTCACACGACATGAGGGCGAGTAAATGATGACAGCATTTTCATTTTTTGGTAAACTATTGCTTAAACGCCAGAGACAATATTTTCCAGAAATAAAGATGAAAGAGCAGGAGGGACACAGGCAGTCATGACTGGTGCTTTTGTGTGTGTGTGTGTGTGTGTGTGTGTCACAGACAGGTAATGATGTAAGAAAATGCAAACAGCACTCAGAAGGCAGCTGTCCCAGAACTTCTACACTGATTTGATGGATTATTGCTGTTGGCTGTCTCAGAAGTTTCCAGAGATCTAATCACTGACTGTGGACAGTTTGTCAGAAAAGTTAGTTTGTTCAGTCTCTGAAAGTTTAGATATAGAAAAGTAGAGAAGGATGCTGGGACAGTGTGCCATTTATAGGGCATGAGTCACGGCTTGGTAAGTGAGATATGCCTGGGCATTTAGGGATTCAATTACAGAGGCTTTCTGCAGCTGGGATCAAGAGTAAATTATCTGAGAATTAAAGGGATAGTTCTGAGCAAATTCTGGTATGATTTACTCACCCTCATGTCGTTCCAAATCCATATGAATTTCTCTCTTCTGTGGAATGCAAAGCAGAATTAAGATGGAATGGAATCTTCATAGCTGCTGAAAACTGAGTTTTTAAATACATTTTACATGATATTAATATATATTTTCAGGTCATACTTTAGTTTGGGGACCAATTCTCACTAAACTCCTAATTTTCTATTTATTATCAGTAAGTAAGGTAGTTGTTTAGTTTAGATATGGGTAAGGGATCTAAAATATGGTCATGCCGAATAAGGCATTAATTATGTGCTTTATAAGCACTTATAAACAGCCAATATGCTAGTAATATGAATGCTAATATGCAATTAGATAAAAAGGGAGAATTGGTCCCAAAATGTTAGCTATTTTACATTTACATTTACATTTAATCATTTAGCAGACGCTTTTATCCAAAGCGACGTACAAATGAGAACAATAGAAGCAATCAGACCATCGAGAGTGCAGCAGTATACAAGTGCCATGACAAGTCTCAGTTAGTCCAGCACAGTAGACGTAGCTAGTTTTTTTTTTTTTTTTTTTTAAGACAGACAGACATAAAAGGTAAGTGTTGGTATTAGTTGGTCAGGTGCTGGCGAAAAAGATGTGTCTTTAGATGATTTTTGAAAATGGCTAAAGACTCAGCTTTACGAATTGAGATCGGGAGGTCATTCCACCAGATGGGCACAGTCCAGGAAAAGGTCCGTGAGAGAGATTTGGTACCTCTTTGTGATGGCACAACAAGGCGTCGTTCACTTGCAGAACGCAAGCTTCTGGAGGGTGCATAAGTTTGAACTAGTGAGTTTAGATATATTGGTGCAGTGCTAGTTGTCGTCTTGTAGGCAAACATCAGTACCTTGAATTTGATGCGAGCGGCTATTGGTAGCCAGTGCAACCTGATGACGAGAGGGGTAACGTGAGCCTTCCTCGGTTCATTAAAGATCACTCTGGCTGCTGCATTCTGGATCAGTTGTAGAGGCTTGATAATACATGTGGGAAGGCCCGCCAAGAGCGCGTTACAATAGTCCAGTCTGGACAGAACAAGAGCTTGGACAAGGAGTTGTGCAGCTTGCTCAGACAGGAAGGGTCTAATCTTCCTAATGTTGTATAAGGCAAATCTGCAGGACCGGGCCGTTGTAGCAATATGGTCTGTGAGCTATTTTGAGTATGATTTTTCATAAATATGTTATCATTAACAACGGTGGAAGATAAATGTCAGTAAATGAATAAATAAATATCAAAACAGTTTGCTTATTCAGACCAGTTTGTGAATGACTTTAGAAAAATGTATTCAGTATAGAAATTTCAATGCTTTCTAGGATTTTATTAATTTGCATGACTCCAGATCCGGAAATCACCAACTAACCAAGTAAGTAAGTAACATTAAAATTCATAGCTGCTGTAGTTTTTAATACATTTTACATAACATTAATATATTTTCATCATGAATTGTCATCGTTTGTAATTTGTAATCTTTAACAACACTGCAACATACATTTCTATACCTAAATAAATAAATTCTATGAATACATTTCTATGAATAAATAAATAAATGTAAAACAGTTTGCTAGTGAATCCTCCAGACCAATTTATCTTACCAATATCTATCTGAAATAGCTATCAGTCATTTCCATAAACATGTTATCAGTTGTGATCATGTTGAATTGCAACTCTGTAAATTCCTCATCCTTACAACTGAAATCCTATCTCAACATCCTACAGTCCGCAGATGATTTGATTCACATCATGCACTTAAAGAGAGCTGAGAGAAGTGACAAACATATAATCTTCCCCTCCTCCGTGTTCTCTACACCCCTTTTCCTTTACCATCTCCTATCATCTACTTCTCAGTTCCATCGCTCCCTCCTCATTATCCTTCCTGTCACACCTCTTATCATGGACATCCTGAGCACAGGGATTTGTGGGTATTCTGTACGCCCGCTTGTAAAAGCAGGGTTTATGTGATTGCATGTGAGGGAGAGGAAAAGGACACATGAACAGAGATCTAGTCCTTCCCTCCATGCACTTGTTTAATCTGGACCAGCTCACTGAGGACTCCAGCGTAATGAATTATAGAAGCACAAAGCTATTCTACTCGGCCCTTTTAATAAACATTCGCAGACATGCACAAGCCAATAAAAAATTAAATCGACCATAGTGACTCACACCCAGACATGTGAGCCATGGTAAACACAGTAAGTCACGACATCAGACAGCTAACATGTGGGAAAGCTCAAGGGAAAGGGTTTGTATGGGAATTTTAGGGTGCTGAGGCCGAACACTTTTGATTATTGCAATGATTGCAAGGCATTATGATATTCATATTCCTCAAAATAATTTTTTAGAAATGCTTTCTAACTCATAACAGTAAGTAGTAACCTTCAGCATGCAAAACTTGTCCTGCTATATTTGAGAATGAGATCACAAACTGTGCATCCTTTTGAGAAAAGCATGCTACAATCTAATTTAATAGATTTAATTAAATGCAAACAAATTATAACTACAGCTGTAAAGCACACTGAGAAAAAAAAAAATTAATCAAAACTGCAGTAAAAACAGTCATACAGTAAAAAATTATAACAATTTAAAATAACTGTTTTCTGTTTGAATATATTTTAAAATGTAACTTTTTTCCTGTGATGCAAAGCTGAATTTTCAGCATCATTACTCCAGTCTTCAGTGTCACATGATCCTTCAGAAATCATTCTAATATGCTGATTTGCTGCTCAAGAAACATTTCTTATTATTATCAACATTGAAAGTTGTTGACTTTGTTGTGCAACATTGTTGTGCAAACCATTATATGTTTTTTTAGGACACTTTGATGAATAGAACTAGAACAGTATTTATTTAAAAAATAATATTTTTACTGTCTTTTATTTTATTTTTTTTTACTTTATTTTACTTTTATTTTTACTATCACTTTTGATCAATTTAATATGTCCTTGCTGAAAAAATGTAACACACAGTGCACAGTATGTACACTACGTAATGCAGAAATAGTGAGCGCAGTATGGTATACTATTCCAGGAACCGAGCTGAACTGAGCACACAAAATCTAAGTGCGTGAGTGACGTGATGTGTGGCCAAGTATGGTGACCCATACTCGGAATTTGTGTTCTGCATTTAACCCATCCAAGCGCGCACACACAGCAGTGAACACACACCCGGAGCAGTGAGCAGCCAATGCTGCGGCGCCCTGGGAGCAGTTGGGGGTCCTGCCAGACCTGAGAGAGTGTCACATGACTCGAACCCGCAACCTTCGGGTTACAAGTCCGACTCCCTATCCATTAGGCCACGACTGCCCCCCACCCCCTCCAAAATCTATTGCATGTTTAAAAATTATATTTTTACCGTTGACACTAGCATTACAAAATCAAATTGCAAAAATAAAAGAGGTTTTAAAGACACATTTTGCTCCAAACTCATTAGCTAATGTTATGTCCAACTATACTGACATGAGCACACAAAACCTGTTGCATGCTCAAGTAATGTATTTTTAGAGGTGATATTTGCATCACAAAACAGAATTGCTAAAATAAAACAGGTTTCAAAGAAACATTTTGGCCCAAACTCATTCCAAGGGCTGAGCTAATGTTGTGAAATTTTGAAGTAGAAAGATTTTTTCTTGTAAAACGTACTCCAATAATTTTGTTTCAACTCAAATCGGTTTTGGTGTGGTGAGGATGACACAGCAACATACAGATATCTTACTAATAGATGCCTCTGCATGTTAAGATGATAGGAATAAGTAGTTTAGTATTGCACACATCACCTTTAAAGCACATTAATGGTCTGAAGCAGAGAATAATGTGTGAAATTCATTATGAGCACCACCAGAGTAAAAGCTAGGTGACAAGTGTGCTCCATCTGTTCTGTTCAAGGGGACCTGGGGCAGAAGATCTGGCTCTTACAACTCTTCAACGACACATCAATTTACAGCCAATGAGTAAGAACAATGACCACCGAGCTCATCAGAGATAAATCTTCCACGCGTGAGGCAGCCAGCTTTCTATTTATTACGCCGAATTATCGGCTCATCTGGAATACAGCATTTTGTTGTCTGCGGGACAAATGATCTCAGACAATCCAGCCTTTGTTATTCAAGATGTTTTAATGAGTTTGGGTTCGGTCCTGCATCATAATTAAAAGTGCAGCCGGTACATCTGTCAGGCTACGCTAAGTTGACTCACAGGGACCAAACACATGCTAAAAATAGAGCGAGGCTTGTTCTGTGAAATAGCACATGATCTACATCTGTAAATGCAGTTCGCCTTCATTAAAACTTCAAGTCTCACTTGGAAATATTCACCGTTTATTTGCACCTCTTTAAAATCGACGCGAGAGAACAATGCATTCCACCGAGAGTTTCCTTGGCAGCTGAAAAGGGCCTGCGGATTTGAAATATTGCACGCCATTCTTTCAGTCACCGTAAAAAGTTTACCGGGAGAGTATTATTAGATCCCAGGGCTCCCAAGAACATGAGAATGCTAACAGTGTACATGGGCCAAATGTAAATACAGTCACTAATTCAGGCCCCAGAATCCTCGGCGGCACCCACAGTTGACTGCTCCAGTTGTTCCTGCAACGCTTCAGCTGCAGTAAGGAGAAAAAATGTGTCACACGCCAAGGACTATAGCATGCAGGAGGCGGATCCAAAGGACAGACAAAAGATGCATCCTGTCTAACAATGCAGCATTTATTTTTTTACAAAACAAACATTGTGAGAAAAGATACTCTTAATGAGCATGGCAACAAACAGAGTATGAATACAGCGGAAGACAGATGGTTTCGCTGAAAACCCTCTATGGCATGACCTTCTGTTTTCAGCTGATATTCAGGAGGATAAGATGATGACAGATCTCTGAGTGATTTATGCTTGCTGCGTGTTTTTTTTTTTTTTTTTCACTAACGCTTGTATGAAATTAAATTTGACCTATCACTGAAATAAGTGTCCTGAGGAAATCATACCTGTCCTGGGACTCTGGATTTGTTCCAAAACCTAGTGAACCGCTTTCCTGCATGCTCCCTTCTAAGTCAGCATAATAATTAACTTCCTAAGTGGGTGATTTGTAAATCTACATAAACATGTATATTGCAAAGCTAATGATGCAATACTCAATGAGCATAAAAATACATAAATTGGATAAAATAGATGAAATGTATTTTAGTTATAATATATATATATATATATATATATATATATACATATATATACACACACATACACATACGCACATATATGTATGTATGTGTATAAACTAAAAATGAGAAATACTGTCTTAAAAATATAAAAAACAGAAAATTCATAAACAATAAAAATTTAAAAATATTTGTTCAAAATAAAAATATTAAATATAAATATTTTTAGATAATATAGAACATTACTTTTAATATTAAAAATAAAAATATTAAATCAAAATAATAAAACTTATATGTGTAGAGATCACGTGACCCTTCGACAGCGATGCACGCCTAGTCCTTCGCTCTGCTCACTCTGTCAAATATTATATAATCCTGTCAGTAAATTTCGAACGACTCTATATTTAACCCATCATGAATACTTCAACAGTCAAAGACAATCAGAAAAGAGAGATTGAGCAATCGCCAATAAAGAAAAAATTCTAAGATTCCACCATCTCCAGAGAGGATCTCGACGGTGCTATCGCTAACGGTATCAAGCTAGCACTTAAAGAGCAGCAAAGTACTTTGGATTCAGTTGTGGCCTCGACAGTAAGAGATGCGGTAGACTCTGTACTGACCCCAGCATTGTGTGACCTGCGTGCGGACATACAAGCGACCAACAATTCTGTTAAAGAGCTAAGAGCAGAGCTTGAGGCACTAGCTAGTGCAGCGAAACAGACACGTGACCGGGTCGATTCCGTTCAAGCACCTGCATGTGAGGATAGGAGGACAGTCACAAACTTAAGAAATCAGCTGGAGAAACTCACCAAAAAAATGATGGACATTAAAGATAGGAGCAGGAGAGATAACGTACGACTGGTGGGGTTGCCGGAGGGGGCGGAAGCAGGGGCGGATCTAGAAAATATTTTTTAGGGTGGCAAAGGGGTGGCATGGGGTCTATGAGGGGTGGCAACACCAAAGCAAGCACCCATGCATAGTTTTTTAGGAATTTATGGCCTGACATACACAATTGTGTTCACAAAAACTGCATTACCATGAAGTAATCATCTATAATGTTTAAAATGAAAAATAAATAACATTTTAATATCCATTATGGCACCAAGTGGCACTAACTTCAACAGGTTATAAATGTTTCTGAGCTTGTATCACCAAAAAAGACGAGTGGTTCTTATTACATAGGCTTCTTAAATCATGTTTTAGTGCAAGTTTAAGAGCAATAAAAACTTACAATAATATCAAAGCACTGAAACTGGATGAGTTTTGAAAACAATGTTTGGTTTTCTGTTATTAACAGAGGTGGGAATGTCTGTAATCACCCAGCAACCATATACTCTTGTAACACCCCAGCAACTGCATAGCAAGAGCCTAGCAACCACCCAGCATATCCTAGCCACCAACTAGCAACACTTTAGCAAACATCTAGAACATCTAACTGACCAAACTATTTACATTTTTTAAAAACCAGCATAAAGTTTTTTTACAAACTTGTCAATCTAGTTATCACAGTTTTTCTTAAATGCTTCCACACAATTCAAATACGTAGACTACTTTCCTGCCCAGTGAGATCAATAACACTGTAACAAAAAACTCTAATTAGGATTCATGGATTATTTTGCAGCCCAATGTCTATTACTGTATACAACATAAATTAAATTACAGATACAGATGTATAATACAGCAAGGACATTTTGGGGAAAAAAATAAATTTTCATTTTACTACTGTAAATTAATCTTGCAGTAGGCCTAGATGAAAAGCACTAGAAAAGTTCAAATACCAAAGAATTGTATAAATGAACTTAGTATGCACCACAAAACAGTACAGTACAAAAATCAAGTTAAATTCAGCATCCTCTGCACATTTGGCCAAATTTCATTACAATATACAGTACTATAGCAGATTTTTGATGTCCTGACACAAGACATCGCTAGGCAGTCATTTCTCAGTTCTGCAAAAATGCAGTAGCCTACACATAAAAATGGTCAACGATAAAAGTTGACAATCACACACTTGAGGGTGTGCATGTGCAACAGTTTATACTGTACAGAATAGTGAAATTTCCTTCATCTAATGTACTTGTACTGTGTAGGCTTACTGTAATTGTATGCGTAAGTAACTACAAAACCCCTGTAGATGATTGGTTCAGCTCTCTCTCTCTTCATTGTTAGGAATAGGATGCAGAGATTCTGATGTGTCATCAGTTTTGCTACCTAATACTTACTCATTGTTAAACGTTTTGAGAAATGTGTCTTCGTTTTGAGAACTGAATTAATTGTTTAGGAAAATGGGCCAACTTCACTTATATTATGTGAGCAATCGAGAAAACTGCAGTACGATTCTTACCTAACTCTGCTATTAGTGTACGTAATCGGCATCTTCTTATTGATTTCATATTATTGTTTTGTTGGATGGCAAAAAGGCCGATATCCATGATGAAAGTGGAGCGGGCAGGCGGAGAATCGGATCACCAAACAATACGGGATGAATCTCAGACATATCCGGACGGGATAAGATTTCTCAGAAGACTTCTGAGTTAGCCGAGAAGCAGTAATTTTATGATCCACAAACAAATGTAAAAACAATTCGTTAGTGAATTGGGCCGCGCTTTGTGTTTTTGACTCACAAAGAACCGACTCATAAGAGTCATTTGTTAATGAAGCCGACTACACTGTGCGCGTGCAACCATCATGCAGAGTTACTGAAAGACGTGTTTTCTTGCCATTATTTTACATTACGCTCATCGCTGCTGCTGAAAAGTAGCACATAAAACACTGCTTATATTTATATTTTATTATGTGGTTGTTCTGGGGTGGCAGGTGGGGTGGCACAGCTTTTTCTTAGGGTGGCAGTTGCCACCCCGTGCCACCCCGGTAGATCCGCCCTTGGGCGGAAGGCTCCGATGCAGCTGGCTTCCTCAGAGCTAATCTTTCCAAGTGGATCCCTTCCCTGAAAGGCCGTGACATAGAGATTGACCATGCCCATCGTGTGTATGACGGAAGGAAAAACTCTCGACTTCCGTGTACTAAGATGGCATGACAGATCGGCGATCCTGAGGGGTGCTCAGCAGGCATATCCGGTGAAATATACACAGGACAATGTCACGCTACTATTTTTTCCCGACTTTAGTCCAGCCACAACAACCAAGAGAAAGAGCTTTTATCCAGTCTTGAAGAAGATGACAGCACTTGGTCTCCAGCCCTTCCTCACCTATCCGTGGTAATTAAACTACGGCACAAAGGTGAGCAGATGATGTTCGAGTCTCCTCAGAAAGCGGAGGATTTTATCAGCTCCCTGTCACAGAAGAAGACATATGCTGCAGCTCTACAAAGCAATGGGAAAACAGCGGCCACCATCTCCATCTCTTCGGCCCAGCGAGAAGAACTTAATGACCGGGATGGAGGCGATTCCAGTTACCCAGGAGAGGATAATAACAAGGTGGAAATGGACACTTGTTAAATTTATTTTTTTTCTTCTTTCTCTCTCTCTCTTCTCCTGGGATATTGTTCCTATTTATCCGGCACAACTGTCTCTTTACTGGTAAGACTAACACCCTTTTTTTTGGAGGGGTCTAATGAAGAGTAGGTTTAATTACAATATTTTTTGACTATGTGGGCCTATTGGGGACATGTCTTGCGTTGAAGTGGACCGGTCACGTACAGTATCATCACCATTTTTTGTTGCTCAATCAGACCTACGTTCTTGGTAATTTGCAGTCTGAGTTGTTTATAGTTGTTTGTTGTTCCTGTTTCTGTGTTGCTTTTATTTTTTACAACAGACATTCATACTTTTATTTATTTTACCTTATTTCTAGAAGGATTTTTCATCTAGGTGGTTTGGTATCTAGAATGCACACCAGCATTTACATGTTACTTACAGAATGGGAGTGCTTTTGCTTTTTTTCATTTACTGAATACAGTTTTGGGATTATGAATACACAATGCATACTCTAAATATTTTATCATTGAATGTAAATGGCCTAAATTCTGCTGTTAAATGTACTAGTGTATTAGAATACTTACACCATAAATCGATTTCCTGTGCACTGATACAAGAGACACATTTAAAGCAATCTGACGGGGCACGTTTCCAGAATAAGTATTATAAATTGGCAGCCTTCTCCTGCGCTTTTAATAAAACTAAGGGGGTGCTTATCCTTGTTAACAGGAAGTTACATTTAACAATTGAACATATCGGAAGTGATGAGGAGGGTAGATTTGTTTTTATCCATTGCAAGATACATAATAATAGGTTAGCATTGGTTTCTATTTATGGTCCGAATGAGACAGATGGTGAATTCTTTACAAATATTTCCAAAACACTACTTGAGCATACTGATTGCCCATTAGTGGTGGGTGGTGATTTTAATGCTGTCGTAAATCCTGCTTTGGATAAATCTCAATCTGATACAACAGTCAATCCATCTTCTAAATTGAATAAATTTATCACTGAGCTCAACTTAATCAATCTTTGGAGAATTCAGAATACTAAATCTAAGGACTTCACTTTTTTTCTAATAGACATAAGAATTTCTCTAGTGCAGACTACATATTTCTCAGCCCATCTTTAATTTCGTCTAATTCCTCCATCTATATATTACCAATTTTATTATCTGATCATTCTGCTGTGTTATGCAATATTCCTCTTTCCGATATTAAAGCCAAATCCCCTAGATGGCGCTTTAACATATCATTATTAAGTAATCAGACTTTCATTACTTCTCTAAAAGAATATATAAAGAAATTTCTTGAAATTAATATGCCCTCTGATGTGGATCCTCAAATACTGTGGGAAACGACTAAGTGTACTATACGAGCATTCTGTATATCTTTCTCTTCTACTGTTGCCAAAGCGAAAATTCACCAGTTTACACAATTACAAAATATAATCCAGTCATTACAAAACCTGCAAAAACAACATTTTACTGAGCAACAGGCTACACAGCTGTCCTCTTTAAAAGAAGAATATAATTTACTTTCACACTCAAAGGCAGAATTTATCTTACATAGGACGAGGCAAAAATATTATTTCAAATTATTCCTTCGTTATTTTAGCTGTGTGCTTAGGGTCATTGTCTTGTTGGAAGGTAAACCTTCGGCCCAGTCTGAGGTCCTGAGCACTCTGGAGAAGGTTTTCGTCCAGGATATCCCTGTACTTGGCCGCATTCATCTTTCCCTCGATTGCAACCAGTCGTCCTGTCCCTGCAGCTGAAAAACACCCCCACAGCATGATGCTGCCACCACCATGCTTCACTGTTGGGACTGTATTGGACAGGTGATGAGCAGTGCCTGGTTTTCTCCACACATACCGCTTAGAATTAAGGCCAACAAGTTCTATCTTGGTCTCATCAGACCAGAGAATCTTATTTCTCACCATCTTGGAGTCCTTCAGGTGTTTTTTAGCAAACTCCATGCGGGCTTTCATGTGTCTTGCACTGAGGAGAGGCTTCCGTCGGGCCACTCTGCCATAAAGCCCCGACTGGTGGAGGGCTGCAGTGATGGTTGACTTTCTACAACTTTCTCCCATCTCCCGACTGCATCTCTGGAGCTCAGCCACAGTGATCTTTGGGTTCTTCTTTACCTCTCTCACCAAGGCTCTTCTCCCCCGATAGCTCAGACGGCCAGCTCTAGGAAGGGTTCTGGTCGTCCCAAACGTCTTCCATTTAAGGATTATGGAGGCCACTGTGCTCTTAGGAACCTTAAGTGCAGCAGAAATTTTTTCTCACTGTCAGACATCTTATATGGACTTTTTAATCGAGCTCTTCACAATGCATTATAGGATTGCATTCTCACACAAGAGCATGGAATGCTGCTTTAGAATTCATCCAAAATAAAGTACTGATTTTTGGAAAAGATGCTAACTATATAGACAGCTAAGTCAACCTGAGCACATTAGTCAGTAGGTAACTATGATAAAAATTCTCTCCAGGCAAATCATTTTGTTTTGAGGAGGTCTATAATAGCAGGAGAAAACATTCATTACCATTCTTATTCACCTCAATGGCAGTTACTTGGCCAGTGCCCGCAGCTCCAAAATTATGCGACTTGGTTGTTGCATCATGGGCGGTCGTAAATGTCCTGTGACTAATCGCTGGAGCTGCTGAAAAATAACATTGACATTGCTGATTAGTGAATGGCATCACAAGAACATAAACAGTCCTAACAGCTATCCAGCATCAAAGTCCATTCCACACTTTTAAGAGGGCACTGTTAAAACATCTACTACAACATAATGAAATATTAGTGGTTTATTTGTCCTGCTGTGGTGGATAGCCCTGTCTAATATCGTCTGTTTAATATCTGCTTTGAGTTTAAATGCACCTGTTGGTAACTGAACGAGACAGCTACAGCTTGCTGGTGTAGCTTCGGAGACCATTAGAGCCCTCCAGTTTGTCTTTGATTACATTCTTTTGCTGAAGAATAGCAATTCAGTCTAACAAGTTTAAACTACAGCCACTCAGTTGTCAACACATGGTTATTAACTGCTGCAGGCTTCAAGAAGTTGAGCTGGGCTTTAAATCAAGGCTTTGAATAAATGCAGTGATCAAAGCCAGAAATAAATATTCAAACCAGATGCTGGTGGAATAGAAATGCGGCCTTATAACAGGTGCAAATGAGACTCATAAAACTTTACATGCAGGCACAGATTGAATTCCTGTTCAATATGAGGTTGGGGGTGGAGAAACGGCAGTATGGCTATATATTAATGTCATGTAGATCATCTTGTTACGGCATTGATAACCTCTTGGGACCCAGAAATTCCATTTTGTCTTCTAGTAGAAGGCATTTGTTTTTTGAATTTTGACACATTTGCCACAGTCCTAGTGTAGCTTGAAGAGGTTTGGCCATGGCAACCTCTTCTGTTTTGTTTTAAATGTCTGACATGAAAATTCAGCAAAGGGCACACTGAAAGCACACAACTACAGAAAGAGTCATGAACAACCTTTAGAAACCTATAGGCTCATAGACTTCACTGATGCATATAAGTAAAGGCCACAAGACTGCAAGTCCAGAAAATTTTTACACTGTTTTTCATTCAATACATCATTATATTTTAAGCATAAATATAATTTTTATTATCTGTGTTTTTGTCCTGTCGCTTCTGTCACGAAAACAAATTCCTCATATGTGTAAACATACCTGGCAATAAAGCTCATTCTGGTTCTGATTCATAAGAAAACTTATGTTTTATGTATTAAAAAAACTGTAAATAAATGTATAGGAAACCAATAAACAGATATATATCAACATTTATTATAAAATATATAAAAATACATATGTTAACATTTATTTAATTTGTTATTTTTATAATTTGTATAATAATGCTATATTTTAAATATGATCTTATAGTTTTTTTTTCCACACAATGTACATTTTATTAAAACAAAACAAAAAATATGTTTAATAAATGCAAAAATAAAAAACAGTAAATATATTGGAAAACTATAAATATATAGCTTTATACAACAGTTCTTTCTGGTTCTCGAATCTGATACGTTTCGACGTGTGATATTGCTCATATATATATTCTAAAATATAGAAAATATGCATGTCAACTTTTTTTATAATTATATTTTTAATGATCATTTATTTTTAACTATAATTATTAAATAATAAATTTTTATATATTTACTTTTTTACAAAACATTTAAAAAAATACATTAGAAACAATTAATAAATATAGGAAAACAGTAAACAAATATATAGCAATATATTATAAAATATGTAAAAATATACATGTAAATACATCAAACTTAAAACATAAGCTCACATAAAGAAAAGCTAAATACCAAAAAGTATTTTTCCTGGGTGCCAGGAGGTCATACATGGAGAAGGATTTTCAGAAGCATAGTTATTTCAAAGAAATAAAGGACTTATTATGCATTATACATGAATGGCATCACAAATATTATGATAAGAATCAGAGTGCTTTTACCATAAATGAATAAACCAATAAAAACCATATAGGATCTTGATTCAAATTCCTTTTAAGCAACACTGCCACAGAGAAGCGAATCTTGTCTCTTGAGAACAGCACTTTCACAGGCAAACAAGCTGATTCATCCCTGAGAGAAAGTGCATCCCCATCGCTATGTTTATTTATTTATTACTTTTATTTTAGATAATTCCTCAGGCAGAAAAATCTGTTGAAAAGAGGAGCACAGACACAGCTGGGAACATGAGAAGCCAGTGTGAGAGCGGTATGTTTAGGAATGTAGAATCCATTCATATGATAGATAGTACACAATGATCAGGGACACATGCTAGTCTCTCACGGTTTATGATCAAACAGCATGTATGAATGCTGTATTTCAGCCAATATGTTTTCCCAGCATTTTTAGAGAAACAAAATATGTTTAACAAAACTGATCTGACTGTTTACAGAAGCAACATACTTTGAGAAGAAGCCTATACTGGTGTTTCTTTAGATATAGGCACTTTAGTATATAATACTCATAATGAATATTATCAATATTCGATACTGGACATTCCAATGGCTTATGATTATTTCAATCTTTGTTTACATAATTAGAATAAATAAATAAATAAACAACAAATTCCATATTAAGATTGAAAAGCAAAACTAAATGATGAATTCATGGTAGTGTCTCCAAGACAGTTTAATTGTGACTTTCATGTAACAAAAAGGTTGAAACCTGTTAGTTTTAGTTTTAAAAATCAACCCGCTAGGAGGTATGCTAAAAAACATCTGCAGTCTGTGCTTCTATCTCCAGTCTCTGTGGGAAGATCTTCCCAGAGGAAAGTTGTACATTTAGCTAGACAGTGATTCTTTCTTTTAACAAGGGCCCTGATCGTTTCAGGCTGACCTTCACAGTCTGGGTGGCACATTTCAGCACAGATTGTTTTGTGATCCCGTCACAATGTAATACAGGCTTTAAAAAGAGCCTGTTATTGACGGATTGGCCAGTTACAGAGGGTCATATCATGACAAATCAAATTTCCCTTGATCTTTCGAGATAAAAGAGCTTGATGTACCATGAAAACTCAGTGTAACTTTCAGAACTCAAAACTTCCTTCCCAGAAAGGCCATTTATTGAAACTGAGCAGCAGAAAAACTTTATCATGTTACAGTGTGGCCCAGATTGTTTTGTGAATCTGTCACAATACAAGGTTTACGAAGAGACTATTTTAAAGAATGGCTCAGTTAAATAACTGTATTTGACACCACAGCAAACATGTGTGAGTAAAATTGGAGAAAACATTCAACACTGTTGCTCATTTCACGTGCAAAGGGAATGTTTCTTAGAGGCACAGCAGTGAAAAAAAAAAAAAAAACTTTATTTGCAACCCAGGCTCATTGTAAGTATATACAAGTGGTGGCATTTCGGCTAAATTAGATTGCATTGACTCTTGAACATTTGAAAATACTTTCAAAGAGAAATGTCCAGTAGTGGCACACAAATTGTTCAGTTTTATCCAAAAGAGCTGAATGTGAATCTGGCAATGTTTTATTACACCATACCTAACCAATAATGTATAACAAAAGCAAATGTGTGATTAAAAAAATCATTTGCATGGCATTTTATCTTGTTTCTAATTCTTTGAGCTCTTTTGTCATGACTTGTGTTTCACAGGACTCATACCTGAGTGACCAGCATTACAGTGCTGTACCAAGTGAGCTAACGAGCAAGTTTACTACGCCAGAAAAGCCATACAAATGGAGTTGGCTATCATGTAATGTAAACTAATACAATTTGACGTTTGCAAATCATGCACTGGTAAAAATGTTTTGAGGTCATAACATAGTATTGTGCAAATAACTGCTTGAAAATAAGTTTTTATTATTCGATAATCTGCCCCTGTAATCCTAATTTATGTGAAAAGAAATAAAATTTGTTGACGTTTCACTGCAACTATAGGATTAAAAAAAGACTGGTTAACTATAAATGAAAATTTTGTCATCATCTACTCACTATAATATACTGTAGTGAACAATGGTCAAGATGGCAAGACTCCTTTCCATACTACGTGTGGAAAGTTATATTCTGATGTTATCAGGCTCCGTGGAAAACAAAGGATGCCTTTTGTTTTAAGGATAAGGACGTCAGCATTTCATGGATCAAAGACTGATCCAATCACCATGTGGTCTTTCACTGATCGCAGTTCTTCATTCTTGAGACCTAAGTTTGAACAATCACTCGCTACCTCAGACTGACCAAACCGGTTTTACCTTGTGGAAAGGGGGGGGGTTAACATTATCATACTGTAACCCCCACCCAGGAACTGCTTTGTTCTCCCTTACTCTTATCAAAGTGTGAATGATCACAAATTCCCCTCACAGTTTTGCCATGTGAAGTAAAGTAAAAAACACATCTTCACATGCATTCACACAAAAGGGACACAAACATGACTAAACCTTCCTCATATAAATTTACAGAACTTTATATACTTAATGAGTGCTGTGTGTGATACAACCAGGAATGCAACATTACCTATTAATGTATATACTGTATATATGAATGCAGGGCTCAATGCTCAGCATTAACCATTGGTGTTTGGTCTTCATATTTTCAGCACAATGTGTAGGTTAATCTGAAATTGGTTTGGAAAGTGAATTATGCTCTAAAAAGGCTCTACAAGTTAACGATATCTCAAAAATCCTTCAGATTGGTCAGACTACAACTTCCTACAATTTAATCGTAATTCTTATTTATTCAAGTCTTCCAAGATTGTTCTTTATTGTCAAGGTGCAATTCCTTGGCTGGTGGTCTTAACCAAGACTTAATATTAATATTAATATTTAAGTCCAAAGCCATTACACTTGTGGTGCTACTTAAATCTAAAATCACTACATTTAATGGTGCCCAGTGTTAGGCTATCTAACATCTGATATCACTACAATACTGTATGCAAATTTATTCCCACCATGGAATGAATGAATGAATGAATGAGGCATTTATATAGCGCTTTTTTAATGTGTATTGCAATACACCCAAAGCGCTTTACAATCATGTGGGGGGGTCTCTCCTCAACCACCACCAGTGTGCAGCATCCACTTGGATGATGCGACGGCAGCCACAGGACAACGGCGCCAGTGCGCTCACCACACACCAGCTACAGGTGGAGAGGAGAGAGTGTCATAGAGCCAATCAAGTGGATGGGGATTATTAGGAGGCCATGATTGACAAGGGCCAGTGGAGGGAATCTGACCAGGACACCGGGGTTACACCCCTACTCTTTACGATGAGTGTCATGGGATTTTTAATGACCACAGAGAGTCAGGACCTCGGTTTAACATCTCATCCGAAAGACGGTGCTTTTTTACAGTATAGTGTCCCCGTCACTATACTGGGGCGTTAGGACCCACACAGACCACAGGGTGAGCACCCCCTGCTGGCCTCACTAACACCTCTTCCAACAGCAACCTAGTTTTTCCCAGGAGGTCTCCCATCCAGGTACTGACCAGGCTCAGCCCTGCTTAGCTTCCATGGGCAACCGGTCTTGGGCTGCAGGGTGATATGGCTATTTTTTGAATAAAAATACAAAAATGGTACTTCCAACTTCCAAGAATTACAAGTTCATATCTCATAATTCACACTTTTTTTCTGTCAATTGCAAGTTTATATCTCTCAATTACAAGTTATAAACCAATAATAGCGATTTTACATCTCGCAATTCTTTTCTCAGAATTTTGAGTTTACTTGTCATGATTTTGACAATTCTTTCTCTCGTAATTGAGTTTATATCTTGCTGTTCAGTTTTTCCCCCTGACTGCATGCACATACAGAATTAGGAGAAAAAGATCAGAATTTACAATTGACCTTTCGCAGGGAGTTTGATTGACAGGTGATTTCACAAATGATAACACATAATCTGCCATTTTTGTCTGACAAACAAACCAGACAGGAGAGTATATTAACTTCGGTGGACATGAACTTGAAAAATGGTGTGTATCGACATCTTTCTGTGTTTGAAACAAGATACCTTCTGATGTTCATTATGTTTATTTTAATGCTATAACAAAGAGGACTTAATGATCAGTTCACGTGCCGCTTGAACTGAGGCACTACAGTGGTGTCAGGACACATTAAAGAGCCACAAAATGGCATTTATTGTTTGAATTTCTTAAAATTTGAAAGCTGAAACTTTGTTTCATAGTAACCTACTCTTGTCTGTTGGCGCTTTGTCAGTTTCCTCTTTGCTCTGTGATGTATTTTTTACTGATGTGTGTAACAGAGCTGACAAGACGAGAGGTGTGCGGATCCATGTGCAAGCTTTTATTAATAAACATAGTCAAAAATACAGGCAGGGTCGAACAACAGCAAACAGGTATGGCACAGGCAAGACAAAAGAGCAATCCTAAACGGGCTCGAGTCAGACGATAGCAAATGTAATCCAGAGGGCTTGACAAGAGGGCTTATCCATAAACGTGAGCATAAATCAAGATGAGGAGCAAACAGTCCGAAACAGCAAGCAAAGGGTTAATCCAAGATACTTGGCGAGAATCAGGAAAACAGGCAAGGCAAGACTATGAAAACTAGAGCAGGCTCCATAAAGTAGCTATCAGCTATCGCAGTGATGAATGCTAAACAATAGTCGGCGATCAGAACAAGGAAGTCCAAGGCTTATAAAGCGTGTCTGATTGGTTACAGCTATGTGTGTGTAATTGAGTGCAGATGAATTGAAAAAAATTCTGATTAACAAAAAAATATTCTGTCTGCATCAGAAGAAAAAATGCATACAGATATGGAATGACAAGGATGAGTAAAAGATGAACTACAGCTTTAACACTATGATTAAGACCTGAAAAATTCATAACAAACTGTCTGACAGAAAGGTTATGTGTGGCTCATTCACAGTGTGAACATGGACTGAGTCACACATGGTCAGGACCAGGCTGGGACTAAAGGTTTTATTCCAGTTACACTGTGCCCCCTTCACCCCAATCTACAGCTCTTGATCTTGATCCTTTTATTGATCTTGCTTCTTGGCAGGATGACACCACTCACACAGGAAAGCAGAGAAGAAAAGTGGCATTACTCTTGATCAAAGTTCAGTAGGATATTCCCATCCCCAATGGTATGTATTTTATATCTCTCATTCAGATTAATTTCTTTACAGCTCATCAATCATTTGTACTTGGGAAAATCATATCAGGACATCTTCAACATATACAAGATTATAGAGAAGAGTAATGTGGTACCTGGAAATAAGAATATCAGATTTTGTTTAACATTTTGTTTGAACATTTATAATAATATCAATATTTTTTATAACATAATATTTTTTCTGACACAAAATTAAAAAACAGAAGGTTTTTAATTACCGGTAGTTCAAAATAATTAAATTAACTACATTTATTTGATAAAAATACAGTAAAAAGAGTATTATTCTGAAATATTATAATTTAATAAAACTCTTTTATATTTGAATATTGTCACAGATCAGCCAGGCTCATTCACCACCCAATCACAGCGCACATTGCCAATCCTTCGCCTCCGACTATCATTACCAGTCTCATGGCCAAACCAGCGCCCTTCTCTGGCTCGGCGGAGGAGTGCAACGGCTTTTTACTGCAATGCTCGCTTGCTTTGGAAATGCAACCACATCTGTATCCAACGGAAAAAGCCAAGATTGCATTCCTGATCTCCCTGCTGATGGGGCGAGCGCTCCAGTGGTTATAAACTCCATCCATGTGCCTTCTTCTTTCGCAAATTCAGCCCGGCGGAAAGAAACTACGACATCGGCAACAGGGAACTCCTGGCTATTAAATTAGCCCTAGAGGAGTGGAGGCATTGGTTGGAGGGTGCACAACATCCCTTCATTGTTCTCACTGACCACAAAAACCTAGAATATCTGCGAGATGCCAAGAGACTGAATCCTCACCAGGCTCGCTGGGCACTCTTTTTCACCAAATTTAATTTTACCATCTCCTATCGTCCAGGTCCCAAGAATGTTAAAGCAGATGCTCTCTCTCGCCTTCATGCTCCTGAAGAAGTCAGTGAGGAACTTGAACCCATCATCTCCAAGAAAATCTTCGAAAGCCCCATCCAATGGACCTCCAATCCAGCTACCTCCACCAATGCTTCCACAGCCACTCCGCCGGGCTGTCCACAGGGGTTGCAGTATGTCACCAGAACACAACGCACTCCCCTGATGCACTCCATTCAAACTTCTCTGGGCACTGGCCACCCAGGGGCCAACAGCACCCTCTCACTGCTGAAGGATCGCGTCTGGTGGCCTAATATGGCTAGGGATATGAGAAGGTTCGTCCAAGGCTGTACCGACTGTGTCATTGCCAAGAGTCCGCGCCACCTACCATCTGGCAAACTCCTTCCGCTGCCCATTCCCAACCGCCCCTGGTCACACCTAGGAGTTGACTTCATCACAGATCTGCCTTCCTCGGACGGTAACACATGTGTTCTAGTAGTCATTGATCGATTCTCTAAGTCCTGCCAACTTTTCCCCCTCAAGGGTCTGCCCACAGCCATGGAAACCGCTGAGATCATGTTTAACAACATCTTCAGATATTACGGAATTCCAGAAGACATTGTTTCAGACCGTGGCCCACAGTTTATCTCCAGAGTATGGAGGTGTGCCCATAAGCCTCTTGTCGAGATACCATCTTCAGTCTAACGAGCAGACGGAGAGGAAGATTCAGGAAATTGGACGTTTCCTGCAAACCTTCTGACATGGCCACCAGAACTCTTGGAACCAGTTCCTAGGCTGGGCCGAGTACGCACAGAACTCGCTTTGCCAACCATCCACTGGACTCACTCCCTTCCAGTGCGTTCTCGGTTACCAGTCTCCCCTATTTCCCTGGTCGGGACATCCTCGATCCCACGCTGTTGGAAGCCACTCAGTGTCCGGTCTCGTTTCAATGAAGTGGACTCACTCTCATGCCTTTCAAGCGCTATTGAGAATTACTTACCTTGTGTACTTACCCTTTGTGTCTCCTCCAGTGTGTGTCTCTGCTCTTCGCTCCGACATCAGTTCCAGGTGCCCTCTCCTTGTGGATCTTGTCACTAATCATAGTCAGAGGTGTGTGCTATCTCCAGTCTCCATTCCATGATCTCCTGCGAAACAAGAAACAAGGTTATACTACCGATCAATCCACAAACTATTCCATTGCAACTTGATACTCACCTGCCATTACCATCCACCTCAGTTGCTGCTAATAAAGTTACCTGTATATCTTCTAACCCTTTGTCTGAGTCTCCTTCCATAACAAATATATTTTAAAACCGAAAAAAAACTATATTCAAGACTGAGTGTAAAACATGCTTCACAAAACACCCCATTAAAGGCACTACACTTCTGCAAGAGGGTGAGAACAGAATGTAACCATAATACTTTTAAACTTGAACAGCCAATTGCTAAATCGAAACTGCATACTACTCTTACTATTCCAGACATAGAAAGATATGGTAAGAGTAGTATGCGGTTCTGAATTCAGCTAATGAGAACTAATTACGCCATTCACTATTTCTACCTCAGAAACATGCATTACAAATACAAGCAACAATATCAATATCATGCTTTAATCAATCCATGCCACATTTAGTTGGAAAAAGTAGCTTGTTGTTGGAATAGTGACACTTTTTTTTGAAAACAGCTTAGGTACTGGCAAACTACTGAAAAAAATAATTAAGTTAGTGGTATCACATCTTTTATTTTTAGGTACTACTCCACATTATTCTGCCTCATTGGGTTTACAACCTGAATTCCGGAAATGTTGGGACATTTTTTTGAATTTGAATAAAATGAAAACTAAAAGACAAATCACATGAGCCAATATTTTATTCACAATAGAACACAGAGACCATAACAAATGTTTAAACTGAGAAATTTTACACTTTTGTCCACTAAATGAGCTCATTTCAAATTTGATGCCTGCTACAGGTCTCAAAAAAGTTGGCACGGGGACAACAATGGGCTGAAAAAGCAAGACATTTTGAAAAGTTTCAGCTGGGAGAACATCTAGCAACTAATTAAGTTAATTGACATCAGGTCTGTAACATGATTATCAACAACGGGCAGACGATCTGAATGAGTTCTACTGCAGGTTTGAAAAAACACCCCACACCTGCCCTGAACACCTCTCCACACAACCATTAACACCTCCAGCAACCCCCCTCTCCCCCACACCTGCAATTCAGATCAGCGAAGATGACGTATGCCAGGTCTTCAGAAAGAACAAAAGGAGGAAAGCACCAGGCCCAGACGGTGTGTCACCAGCCTGCCTAAAATCCTGTGCTGACCAGCTGGCCCCCATCTTCACACAGATCTTCAACAGATCACTGGAGCTGTGCGAAGTCCCCCCCAAAGAAACCCAAAATTACTGGGTTTAATGACTACAGACCTGTGGCTCTAATGTCTATGGCCATGAAATCATTTGAAAGACTGGTTTTGGCTTATCTGAAGGACATCACTGGACCTTTACTGGACCCCCTGCAGTTTGTCTACAAAGCAACCAGGTCTGTGGATGATGCAGTCAACATGGAACGGCACTTCATCCTGCATCATCTGGACAGACCAGGGACTTATGTGAGGATGCTGTTTATAGACTTCAGCTCCGCTTTTAACACCATCATCCCGGACATCCTCCAGAATAAACTGACACAGCTCTCTGTGCCCACCTCTGTCTGTCAGTGGATCACCAGCTTCCTGACAGACAGGCAGCAGCTAGTGAGGCTGGGAAAATACACATCCAGCACGCGCACCATCAGCACTGGAGCCCCTCAGGGTTGCGTTCTCTCCCCACTGCTCTTCTCCCTGTACACCAACGACTGCACATCTAAAGACCCCTCTGTCAAGCTCCTGAAGTTTGCAGACGACACCACACTGATCAACCTCATCCAGGATGGTGACGAGTCTGCTTACAGACAGGAGGTTAAAGAGCTGGCTGTCTGGTGCAGTCTTAACAACCTGGAGCTTAACACGCTCAAAACAGTGGAGATGATTGTGGACTTCAGGAGAAACCCCCCTGCTCTCCCCCTACTCACTATCATGAACAGCACTGTGACTGCAGTGGAGTCATTCACCACAATTTCTCAGGACCTGAAGTGGGACAATTACATTGAGTCCATTGTGAAAAAGGCCCAGCAGAGGTTGAACTTCCTTCTCCAGCTGAGGAAGTTCAACCTACCACAGGAGCTGCTGAAACAGTTCTACTCCACCATCATTGAATCCGTCCTCTGCACTTCAATAACTGTCTGGATCAGCTTAGCTACCAAATCTGACCTCAGAAGACTACGGAGGGTAGTCCAGACTGCTGAGCGAATCATTGGTACAACCCTCCCCACTCTCCAAGAACTGTACTTATCCAGAGTGAACAAAAGGGCTGGCAAAATCACTCTGGACCCCTCACATCCAGCACACTCCCTCTTTGAACTGTTACTGTCTGGTCGACGCTACAGAGCTCTGAGCACCAGAACGACCAGACACAGAAACAGTTTTTTCCCCCAAGCAATCCATCTCATGAACACTTGACATTAAATGTGTTACGTGGAACACACAACACTATTATACATTATTTATTCCCCACACATCCTTATTTTTTTCATTTCAAATTTGCACATATCAGACCTGTACACACATAATTGTCTTTATTATATATTGTGTTTTTTTTTTTTGCTATTTTGTACATTGCCTATTTGTATATTATTCTTTTTTTTATCTGTGTCCTGTCCTGTTGCTGTCTTTCTGTTGAACTGTAGAGCTTCTGTCACTATAACAAATTCCTCGTATGTGTAAACATACCTGACCAATAAAGCTCATTCTCATTCTCATAATTAGCTATAAAAAGGATGTTTTCGAGTGGCAGAGTCTCTCAGAAGTAAAGATGGGCAGAGGCTCTCCAATCTGTGAAAGAGTGCGTAAAAAGATTGTGGAATACTTTAAAAATGACGTTCCTTAACGTCAAATTGCAAAGGCTTTGCAAATCTCATCATCTACAGTGCATAACATCATCAAAAGATTCAGAGAAACCGGATAAATTTTTGTGCGTAAGGGACAAGGCCGAATACCTTTGTTGGATGCCAGTGGTCTTCGGGCCCTCAGATGACACTGCATCACTCATCGGCATGATTCTGTCATTGACATTACTAAATGGGCCCAGGAATACTTCCAGAAACCACTGTCGGTAAACACAATCTGCCGTGCCATCTGCAGATGCCAACTGAAGCTCTATCATGCAAAACGGAAGCCATATGTGAACGTGGTCAAGAAGCGCCGTCGTGTCCTGTGGGCCAAGGCTCATTTAAAATGGACTGTTTCAAAGTGGAAAATTGTTCTATGGTCAGATGAGTTCAAATTTGACATTCTTGTTGGAAATCACGGACGCCGTGTCCTCCAGGCTAAAGAGGAGGGAGACCTTCCAGCGTGTTATCAGTGTTCAGTTCAAAAGCCAGCATCTCTGATGGTATGGGGGTGCATAAGTGCATACGGTATGGGCAGCTTGCATGTTTTGGAAGGCACTATGAATTCTGAAAGGTATATAAAGGTTTTAGAGCAACATATGCTCCCCTCCAGACAACGTCTATTTCAGGGAAGGCAAAGCCACATACTGCAGCTATTACAACAGCATGGCTTTGTAGTAGAAGAATCCGGGTGCTGAATTGGCCTGCCTGCAGTCCAGATCTTTCACCTATAGAGAACATTTGGCGCATCATTAAATGAAAAATACGTCAAAGATGACCACAAACTCTTCAGCAGCTGGAAACCTATATCAGGCAAGAATGGAACCAAATTCCAACACCGAAACTCCAGAAACTCATAACCTCGATGCCCAGACGTCTTCAAACTGTTTTGAAAAGAAGAGGAGATGCTACACCTTGGTAAACATGCCCCCATCCCAACTATTTTGAGACCTGTAGCAGGCATCAAATTTGAAATGAGCTCATTTTGTGCATAAAATTTTAATATTTCTCAGTTTAAACATTTGTTATGTTATCTGTGTTCTATTGTGAATAAAATATTGGCTCATGTGATTTGAAATTCATTTAGTTTTCATTTTATTCAAATTTTAAAAAAATGTCCCAACATTTCCGGAATTCGGGTTGTACTAGCAGGTTGTAACTTAAGTGCATACCGCCACCTACTGGACTGGAGATTGACGTTAATTGAGTCTAAGCTTACATGGATGATTTAATATGCCCTATGCATAAAACAACTGTTTTTAATAAATGTCATAACTGCTAATCTTACCTGCTCCTGGTCTGATATTTATATGGTGGGTTTTGTGAACTACATACATTCTGAAGCCTGTAATTCTAGTTTAATTCTCTCTCGTTTATATGTAAAACATATTTTTAATTCATGTTCAACAGTCTCCTGACATGTATCATATAAACTTGTATTATGTTTCCTGATAATTAGTGTCATCCATTTTGTCTGTTTTTAATTTTCTGCAGTTTATTTTCTAATTTTCTTGCTGGAAGCCTTATATAATGAACTATGCCCATGTGTTTTTGCCTTTATGATATTAAAGAGTTTTGCTAACTTATGCCATTTTGCTAATTTCAACCCCAAGTCATCCAAATAAAGAGTCTTTTTTTGCTGTTTTACAGAGCCTAGGGCTGTCAGAGACCGATGTGATTTCCCAGGACACATATTTCAGAGACATCTTTCAGGTGTTGTGGACATTTTATGGGTTCTATTTCAAATGAATTGCTTGCAGCATAAATAAAGCAAAAAAGTTTAACTCTACTTTAAGTAAAACACTATTGTGGTCAAACTTCTTGTCGGATTCTCTGCTGACGCATGCAAAAGAGTTTTTTGAAAAATCATTATATAAAGTATTCATTATATGCTTGATCATTTTCAACCTGAAAACAGTAAATTAATAATAAAAATGTGCTAAAAGTGACTGATTTAGACAATCCTGCCGGAACTAACATCGGCCTGTCCGCATTTGGCTTGAGGAAGACGAATGGAATCAATATCTCAACATTTCCATGACTTTGTAAAATGAAGTGTCAGGGCTCCAGTGAGCCTATTTTGGGATGTTGATGGGATAGCTTTTGTAATTAGCCATGCCAGAGTCCTTGACGGCCACGTCTGGGTATTCAGGGTGAATGAAACCTCATCAGCTGAAGGACGATACTCTGTTCCCCCATGTCTCTTCTCTGTTCAAAAACAGAGCAGCTAAGAGCAGTCAACTCTTCGTTTTATCAAAAGCCTGTGCTTTACCAAAAGGTATGTTAGTATTCACCTTGCTCAAGTGAAAGGCTGGTATTGTCCTGCTCCTGGTCTCCCTAGGCTGCCGTTCAGAGCGGCGGTGATGGAATAAGAAGGGCAGAGTTTCACTGCTGCATCTCTAGAGGTGTCCTGCCTCATATCCATTACGTTGATTGATGGCTTCAGTGGGGGACTCATTTTCACTCACGGTTGTGTGCTAAAAAGATTAAAAACAATAAATTTGTGAATCTTACCTCCAAGGTTGGGACATATCATTCTTATACATCTAGTCATATTGCTGAAGATATAATTAAAGAGAAAGGTTACCCACACATGTTGTGGAGGTGGATGCTTTTTTGAGGACATTGTGCTGATTAATAATGTGGTAACATTTCAATGTTGGCGAATTTAGTTTGCCAATAAAAAACATTAACAAGCTTCATAGCTAAAACCTGCTGCCTTGGAGCAATGGATTTTTTAATAGTTAGCAACACTCATAGATGTAAACAACAAAATTATGGGACGCCTGTGGTTGAAATATAAAATTGCAAATTTCTTGCAGAGAAACATTAGTGAAGCCCAACAACTCTGCATATACATTTTCTAAGTTATATTTATAATTTTATAAATTCATAAAATTTTCAAATTTAATTTTTATTAAATTTTATTAAATTTTATTAAATTCACAAAACATTAGAGAGCTGTCACAAAACATTTGCTTTCTATTGCAAAAGTATTACACTCTCCAGTGAAAGTTTTTTTTTACATTCTTTTGTATAACATTTGCATTAAAGTGATAGTTCACCCAAAAATGAAAATTAGTTCATCTTCAAAATACAAATTCTAATATTTTTGATGAAATCTGAGAGCTTTTTGACCCTCCATAGACAGTACGCAACTACCATGTTCAAGGCCCAGAAAGGTAGTAAGGACATCATTAAAACAGTCTGTGTGACATCAGTGGATCAACCGTAATTTTAAGAAGCTATGAGAATACTGTTTGTGAGCAAAGAAAACAAAAATAACGATTTTGTTTTTAACAATTTCTTCTCTTCTGTCAGTCTTCATCACGTTTTCATGAGAGTACCACAACGCATGCGTGTGGTGCTGCTGACGCAGGAATAAGGTGGGAATAAACACCTAGGCTACATTTAATTTTCAGTACTCAATTTGGTCCCGTGATGATGAATTTGTTTAACTACAGTGTTTCACTTGAATTTCTCCACTACGCAGCTAACTACTTGGGAGAATGAGCCTCCAAAATATTCACTTTCTAACTTTCCAAAGTTTATGGTTATAGCGCCACTTAGGTAAAACTGTAAAAGCCAACAAATACAGATTCCTAATGTTGCCACCGTGGGAAAGGCGATGATAAAAGTATTGTTCTGGTTGAGAACCCTCTGTTGAACATCCATCTCTCTTAGTTCATCGCCTGTATTCTGGTTCAAATAAGTGAGGCTAGGCAAAAACTTGCAAGTCATCCTCGAAATCTTCAGACATGTTTACAAAGACTGTTTTGACAGTGTGTGTCTTTCTCTGCTTGTAAACAAGGCACAGCGCATGTGCGTTCTATGTTAGCACCAGCAGATGAAAATCTGTCATTAATTACTCACCCTTATGTCATTCCAAACCTTTAAAGGGTCATATGACGTTCCTAAAAATAACATTATTTTGTGTATTTGATGCAATGCAATATGTTTATTTGGTTTAAGGTTCAAAAAACACATTATTTTCCACATACTATACATGATTGTTGCTCCTCTATGCTCTGCCTTTCTGAAACGCGTCAATTTTTACAAAGCTCATCGTTCTGAGAAGCGAGGTGTGCTCTGATTGACCAGCTATCCAGTGCATTGTGATTGGCAAAATACCTCAAGTGTGTGACGGAAATGTTACGCCCCTTACCGTATTGTGATGCCGTGTACTAGTGCAACAAGACAAAAACAATAAAACCCATTATAAACGAGGCCTTTGTTGCATCCAGTGGGGACATAATTACTGATCATAATGACTTATACTGTCTTTTTAAACATTACCATGTCTACATTTGTGATCGGAGAAACAACAAACAACAAGCGCTACTCTACATAGCTCAAATCTTGCGTTTGAATAGTCAGTGGCAAATTCTTTAAATATGAAAACTTACATGCTGTGAGTCAGAAGCGTCAGACTGTCTTTGCAAAGTTGGAATTGCCCCACATTACAGAAACAGCCTTTGTGCACAACTGGCATTGTAGGCTACTCTCTAAGGTTCAGGAAATAGTCCTCTGTAAAATGCGCTGCACACACTCTAATATTTGGGTTGAACTGTTCTGGAACAGTGTTGTAAATATGACTTAACCACTGATTTCTAGTTGTGTCCTCTTTTGGAAGCCCAAACAAAGTACTTTCACTTACACAACGAAACACAGCGTCACCAGGACATGGTGCCGGCAGCAGCAACAATACAACAGCGAGAATAAAAAAATCACACCGTCTTTCTTTGCTTCTTTCTTTGACATGTGGGGGCGTGTTTAAATGAGCCGTTTTAGGGGGGCGTGGACAAGTCTTAACTGTTATAAAGAATATCTCTTTGGGTTTGAGACTTTAGTCTTTGCAACTTTATGAATCTTATCTATGCATGAACAGCTTGTAACACTCCAAAGAGAAAGGAAAACTTGAAATCGCATCATATGACCCCTTTAAGACTTTCGTTCATCTTCGGAACACAAATTTTGATATTTTTGATGAATTCCGAGAGCTCTCTGACCCTCCCATAGACAGTAAGGATCCTAACAGGATCATGGCTCAGAAACGTAGCATTGTTAAAATAATCCATGTGACATCAGTGGTTCAACCGTAATTTTACGAAGCTACGAGAATACTTTTTGTGAGCAAAGAAAACAAAAATTACGACTTTATTCAACAATTTGTCTCCTCCGCGTCATCCTATAGTGCCGTTTTTGTATCACACATAAACAACCAATGCAACGTATGTACGCAGATACGTTGTTTATGTTCAGATCAAAGCGTAACTAACGTAAACAGCGTATCCGCGTAATTCATCAAAAATATCTTAATTTGTGTTCCGAAGATGAACGAAGGTCTTACAGGTTTGGAACGACATGCGGGTGAGTAATTAATAGCCCCTTTCACACTGCTTTAGTTCCAGAACTAAAAGTACAGTACTAAAGTACTGGGACGATTTTGCGCGAACTATTTCCCAGTACCATTTAAAGGGTTGCATTCGCACCGACAGTGGGTACTAAGAAGTGACGTAAGCCTGTCGACAGCGACGTCATTTGTGCGCGGCGTTCAACAACGAAAACAAAGAAGAACAACGTTAACAACAGGAGTATGGAGGACGCTGTGATCGGAGCTGTGTTTTTGTTGTGTCTTGCAGGGTTCACAATAATGGACATGGAATGTCGACGTAACTGAAAGATCGGAAAGGAGTTCAAAATGTTCAAAAGTGCCTGCACTTCAGCATCCGTCCATCTATCGCTGTTCTCCATTCTTGCGAAATATAAGTTGATGCGATGTTTACACAGTATGTGTTTACACAGCGTTTTAAATCATGGCGGGTGAGGGCGTTTTCGTACGCGTTTAGCCAATCAGCGTACACTTACGGCACGATAGTTCCTATGGAACTGTTTTAGACCCTACTCTGAAGTAGGAGCTAATTTAGTTCCTCCAAACGGAGTTCCGGGAACTAAAACAGTTCCTAGTTCCCGCGGTGCGAACACGCCGAAAAGTGGGTAGTTCCACAATTAGTTCGGGTACTATGAAAAAGTTCCTGTGGTGCGAAAGGGCCTAATGACAGAATTTTCATTTTTGGGTGAACTATCCCTTTAAGCTTGAATCACCGATGTCACATGGACTGTTTTACTCTTGTCCTTACTATGTTTCTGAACGTGGTAGTTGCATTGCTGTCTATGCAGGGTCAGAAAGCTCTCGAATTTCATCAAAAATACATTAATTTGTATTCCGAAGATGAATGAAGGTCTTACGGGTTTGCAACGAAATGAGGATGAGTAATTAATGACAGAATTTTAACTAAAGCTTTAACTTACAAAAATATTGTGCTTGCATTAGCTAGCAAAATCACTGAAACAGTTTTTCTTCCCACCTCATATATCCATTAGAAAAAAAGTTTTGCTCCTGATGGAAAAAAAAGTTTCTTCAGACAGCGCAAAAGTTTTGCAGCAGAATGTAAAAGCACTGACAAATAATTTTTCCTCCCACCCTATTTTGAATTTGGTTTTGAACACATTTTCATGTTCTGAATGAATTTCTAACCAAAAATTACTCAAGAAATCTTTTGTAGTGCAATGTAAAGCAATAGTTTACCCAAATATTCAAATTTAGCTACCCCTGCTAACCGGAAACATTCTCAGAACGTTCTCAAAATTCTCAAAATGCTTGCACAAAAACGTTATTTACACATTTTTCGTGAAACGAAAAGACTTAAATTGCTGGCTGTTTTTGGAAAATGCATTTGCAACTATTACAACCAAAAGACAAAAAAAATATATTATTACCCAAATACATTTAAAAAATTTTATGGTGCAATAACATATAAGAAAAACAACCCTAATCCTTAAATGACAGTAGTCCAGAGAAAAATTATACATTATTCAAATCTTCCTACAAAAAGCAATATAAAAATGTGTTATTTAGAGATGTATTGAAATGTCTCAGAGCATTCTCTCATTCATTAGACTACAATCAGGGTGAAGCAACAGATTTAGGAGAGTAATTTAACTAAACAAGCTACATAAACAACAACATATCTGGCTAAATAACAGAAAAGTGAAGGTAACTCTATTGCCCGTTTGAGTACTGAGGTTTGTTACTGTTGCAGTAATTCAAGAATGCACTCGCACATGAATATTTCTGGCCAAAATTGCTCCAGACGTCAACAAATGATCTGAAGGAGCTGAAATCTCCCTTTGCAAAGTAGGAAATACAAGAAGCTTCATGCTCAAATCCCTGCCTATTTCACTGCACTTAACTGACAGATCAGACGCTGAATCCTCTGCCCTGCATTTTACCCCTTCAATTAGTCCAAATATCCTCCAAACGGTGCTGAGATACATCTGTCTAGCCAAAAATCCTCAGGTCTCAAATGACTGAGAGATGAAGTGATACTTCCTCTTTGCAACTGTTCAGGCTTGAGCAGGGATCAACATGGCTACAAAAGATATGTCTTAATACTTGAGATTTTACAAGCCTCTCTCAGCATGATTTCCCTGCTCAGACATAAGGTTTAGATAAAATCTAAAGATGTTTCATGAGGTGTTTTATGGAGGACCACCTTGTGTGATGTTTTCAATGTGCTGTTCTGTTGATGTTGGCATGGTATGCTGCATGTTACGCATGACAATGTGCATCAGCTTAAGTGTGATTTTAGGCCTGAGGTCAAGCTGAAGTAGAGGAGAGCCAGAAGAACCACAGAAGAAAGTAGAAAGAATCCTCTAAAAAACAAACTCAGAAAACTGTTTTCCCATTCACGCAGCAGGAATTCTGATTATGCACCAGCATCTAAAATGATCAGCGCTGTGAATTTTAATACATAAACAACAACCACGGCTTTACCACCACAAAATGTTTCCAGCAGAGTTTGGGTTTCAGCCTCAAAGCAGATTGGACGAATTTGCAACAAATGGATCTTTTCTTTCAAATGTTAATGAAAAACAGACATATAATTAGAATTTGTAAAATAAATAATTAGAAAAGTAAGTAAATAAATAAATAGTAATTTAAATAGCAATTTTTGAGAGCAGAAAAATTCATCTGTAAAATCATTCTACATTATTAAATATGCACAACATTATATATTACGTTTACTTTTTTTTACATTTAAGACATCAGTATCTCAACATGATATTTAAGTTTTGTTTTATATAATGTATGCATTTATAACCCCATAAAGCCTACAGAATCATATTTGATATTTTAATTTCTATAGTCTCTAAATTATCAACTTTTTTGTATAAGGCTAATAGTATAATTGTAAAACTATCCACCTTCAGGTTGTGGTACGTTTTGCTGTGAAATCTTTATTGATGTTCAGTAACATTTCGTAATATGCAAGTAATATTTTAAGACAAACATTTACTAGAATCAAGCTCAGGAATCAACTTAGGTTTATTATCCATATACCGTTTTTTTAGAAAATTATGTTGAAAATAATCTACTAAAACACACACACACACACACAAAAGTTTTTTTTTTTTTTTTTTAGATTTCTAGAGTTCAATAAACTGTTTACCATTTAATATACATACATTTATATTAATCAGTAAAAAAAAAAGACATTTAAATTGACATTGTTATATCTGGACATATTATCTTTGAAACAGAGTCATAATAATCATATCACTCAAAAGCAGAGACTTTCCATTCAGTGCATTGATCTAAAAAATAATGGGTTTCTAGGTAAAAACAGCTCAAAATAATGAAGCTGTTCTCATATAATAATGTTAAAGATGAAGTGTGCACTTGTACCACTAGCAGCACCAAAAAAAAAAAGGCCAAAAATACATTTCGAACCCTTCCTCCCTCTTCATTGTTAGACCAAACAGGTGATCCCGCTCCCAAATTAATGGCATTGGTTAAGACAATGATGGTCAGGCCCAGTCAGGCTCGTCAAATCAAGGTTTGGCTGGTTAGCATGATCAAATTATTTTATTATGACTTTTCTTTGCATGCATCACATAAATCAAATCGTAACAGATGTAATTCAATTTTCAGCCACTGGTAGAGAAATAACACACTTCACTTAAAAAAAAAAAAAAAAAAAAAGAAAAAGAAAAGGAAATACATGCTGAGAAGGAGAAACTGAAGGAGCCATTGAAAATCCAGAAAAGCTTTTAGTATTTCCAGTTTATAAGTTGGAGAAAAAAGACAGGACATGTGAATTGGTTTGTTGATGTGGTGCAAGCACCAAATGGGATCAAGGTTCCACACAATCTACCCACATATCCAGGAATGTCTGGAAACTGCAGTATATTACAGATAATATGACAGATAAGTTTACCACCTGATGGTAATTACTGGTCATATCTTCACGGTAAACCTCAGAAAATGCCATGGCCTCCGGATATTTTCCTAAACTAATATAAAATATTGAGTCTAATAAGAATCCTTTTATGCGTCTTGGCCTGAGTTTGGGGAAGTCTGGTGTTTATTTGGATTTTTGGACGCCTGTAGTATGCTGGTTTCTGAAGCATATCATTACAGTCAGGCAGAACGGGACTATTTCGGTCCGAATCATTTCTTGGGGCTCAGCTGGAAGCCACAGAGGGTGTGTGACACTCACAGGCTTTCCCTGATTCGTCACTGGAGGACCAAAATGATGAAGCCAAAACCAGTCTAAATACCATTTAGAAAAATGTAATTTTGCAAACAGAAAACAACAAAACATGTTTGATTCAAAGTTAAATAAATAAATAGTAATTTAAATAGCAATTTTTGAGAGCAGAAAAATTCATCTGTAAAATCATTCTACATTATTAAATATGCACAACATTATATATTACGTTTACTTTTTTTACATTTAAGACATCAGTATCTCAACATGATATTTAAGTTTTGTTTTATATAATGTATGCATTTATAACCCCATAAAGCCTACAGAATCATATTTGATATTTTAATTTCTATAGTCTCTAAATTATCAACTTTTTGTATAAGGCTAATAGTATAATTGTAAAACTATCCACCTTCAGGTTGTGGTACGTTTTGCTGTGAAATCTTTATTGATGTTCAGTAACATTTCGTAATATGCAAGTAATATTTTAAGACAAACATTTACTAGAATCAAGCTCAGGAATCAACTTAGGTTTATTATCCATATACCGTTTTTTAGAAAATTATGTTGAAAATAATCTACTAAAACACACACACACAAAAGTTTTTTTTTTTTTTTTTTAGATTTCTAGAGTTCAATAAACTGTTTACCATTTAATATACATACATTTATATTAATCAGTAAAAAAAAAAGACATTTAAATTGACATTGTTATATCTGGACATATTATCTTTGAAACAGAGTCATAATAATCATATCACTCAAAAGCAGAGACTTTCCATTCAGTGCATTGATCTAAAAAATAATGGGTTTCTAGGTAAAAACAGCTCAAAATAATGAAGCTGTTCTCATATAATAATGTTAAAGATGAAGTGTGCACTTGTACCACTAGCAGCACCAAAAAAAGGCCAAAAATACATTTCAACCCTTCCTCCCTCTTCATTGTTAGACCAAACAGGTGATCCCGCTCCCAAATTAATGGCATTGGTTAAGACAATGATGGTCAGGCCCAGTCAGGCTCGTCAAATCAAGGTTTGGCTGGTTAGCATGATCAAATTATTTTATTATGACTTTTCTTTGCATGCATCACATAAATCAAATCGTAACAGATGTAATTCAATTTTCAGCCACTGGTAGAGAAATAACACACTTCACTTAAAAAAAAAAAAAAAAAAAAAGAAAAAGAAAAGGAAATACATGCTGAGAAGGAGAAACTGAAGGAGCCATTGAAAATCCAGAAAAGCTTTTAGTATTTCCAGTTTATAAGTTGGAGAAAAAAGACAGGATATGTGAATTGGTTTGTTGATGTGGTGCAAGCACCAAATGGGATCAAGGTTCCACACAATCTACCCACATATCCAGGAATGTCTGGAAACTGCAGTATATTACAGATAATATGACAGATAAGTTTACCACCTGATGGTAATTACTGGTCATATCTTCACGGTAAACCTCAGAAAATGCCATGGCCTCCGGATATTTTCCTAAACTAATATAAAATATTGAGTCTAATAAGAATCCTTTTATGCGTCTTGGCCTGAGTTTGGGGAAGTCTGGTGTTTATTTGGATTTTTGGACGCCTGTAGTATGCTGGTTTCTGAAGCATATCATTACAGTCAGGCAGAACGGGACTATTTCGGTCCGAATCATTTCTTGGGGCTCAGCTGGAAGCCACAGAGGGTGTGTGCCACTCACAGGCTTTCCCTGATTCGTCACTGGAGGACCAAAATGATGAAGCCAAAACCAGTCTAAATACCATTTAGAAAAATGTAATTTTGCAAACAGAAAACAACAAAAACATGTTTGATTCAAAGTTAAATAAATAAATGAATAAATAAAGTTATTTATTTCAGGATTATTTGAAATAATCTTTTGTAACATTATAAATGTCTAGAAATGCCTTGATCAAGTAAATTGCTGAATAAAAGTTTTTTTAAACTCTTACCACAAAGCTTGGAATGATGCATTGCGATTTCCACATGGTTTTTCAATACTGAGAATAATAAGAAATGTTTCTTGAATATTTTGATTTCTGAAGGATCATGCAACACTGAAGACTGAAGTAATGATGCTGAAAATTCAGCTTTGCATCACAGGAATACATTTTATGAAATATAAAAGTAATGGAAATAATTTTAAAACATTAAAATAGAAAACATCGTTTTAAATTGTAATAATATTCACAATATTTCTGTTTTTACTGCATTTTGAATCAATTCAATGCAGCCTTGGTGAGCACAAGACTTCAAAAATATATATAAAAAAAAAAATAATAATAATAATTATAATTATTCCAAACTTTTGACCTGTAGTGTACAATATTTAAACTATATCAAAAGTTAAACAAGGGAAACAAACAAGTTTTTATTTTTTGACATGCTTGGTATATAGTTCTGTGATGAATCACATTAAAAGTATTATATTACTTTTATACACCAGATCAATAAACAAAAAGTTAATATTGAGAGCTTTTGAACAAATAATTGTTGAACAAAATGGTTGAGCAAATGATTCAGTGACTTCCAATCCTGAACAAATCAGTTGAATGATGATTCAAATTACTCACTCAAAAAGACAGCCACTTACTGGTGTAACTATGTAACTACAGAAAGAGTACCTAAAAATACCAATGCACACAGACTGTCAGTGATGAATAATGATATATATTAAAGTACTATGGACTATTCATTAGCACATGACTTTCCATTCATGGTATTACATCATATACTTGCGTTCTGCAAACTGATTATAATAAATGTCTTTGGCATACAGATAGAAGATAACCCGTCCTCCACCCTCACTAATGAGACTCAGAGAGCTGATCTAAATGTCATCCCACTGGTTAGCAATCTGTTCTGTACTTCACGGCAGCCTGCTGCACCTGAAGGGTCTGGTCTCATACACAGTGTCCTGAGGAGTGTGCTGGTGAATTCAGTGGCACCTCCAGGACATCTTTCATGGGATAGGCAGATGGGGACAGTGGAAGTCACACCAGAAAGGCCAGAGCATGGATCTAATGCCAAGTAAAGATGATTACTGCACAGAACATTTGCTTCTAGTTGTGTTTGTGTTCATTTTGTTTTATGAAAAGTATAAAAATGACATATGTTAAAAAAATTTAATTACATTTTTGAAAGGAGTCTCTTATGTTTACCAAAGCTGCATTTATTTGATCAAAATAATAAAATAAAAAATAAAAATAAATTAATAAAGAAAGAAAAATGGTAACACTTTACAATAAGGTTCATTATTTAACATTAGTTAACTACATTAGTTAACATGAACTAAGAATGAACAACACTTCTGCAGCATTTATTAATCTTAGTTAATGTTAATTTCAGCATTTACTAATGCATTATTAAAATCACAAGTTTTGTTTGTTAACATTAGTTAATGCACTGTGAACAAACATGAACAACAATGAACAACTGTATTTATATTAACTAACATTAACAAAGATTAATAAAGAGTATAATAAATGTAGTGTTCATTGTTCGTTCATGTTAATTAATACATTAACTAATGTTAACAAATAACACCTTATTGTAACGTGTTACCAGAAAAATAATAGCATATTTCAATGATTTCAGAAGATTCATTTGACACTGAAGACTGGAGTAATGGCTGCTCAAAATTCAGCTTTGAATCGCAAGAATAAATTACATTTTTAAAACATATTCAAAAGGTATTTTACATTTTAGTAATATTTTACAGTATTACTGTTTTACTACATTTTTCATGAAATAAATGGAGCCTTGGTGAACATAAGAGATCTCTAAAAACAAAAAAAATATTATTTATTTAAACATTTGCTAGTCCGAAAAACCAATTGAAACGGCTAATTCTTAAAACCTTGAAACAACCTTGAACCAGCAAATTCTTAAAATTGTTTTTCAAAGATGTAGTCAATTGAACCTTTTTAACCTTTTAATCACAAACGTTTTACTCTAAGTCACAATTATTTTTTCCCGCTGGTTGGACATTACCGAATATGATATATTAAATATAATTTATAATTCTTTATTAATTAACTATCACACACACAAACAAATTTAGTATATAAAATTCAACATATATCTATGTCACGGTGCACACAGCAGGGAGGAACGAGGAACACGCAGACGAGGATATACTTCAAAATAATAGGCTTTAATGGTGACATCAGGACAGGGCAAGACAAGGCAAGGTTCACACCGACAGGAACACCGGGGAATAACGAGTAGACCAGACCAAAACTAACTAAACAGGCAGGAACTAAATACACATGACAATCACTGATAATTAGACGAAACACGGCTGGACAAGACTTAACTAATAATCACACTTAACAAGGACAGGAACAAGACCAAATATGGACACAAGAGGCGGGAACACATGACACACACGACAGAGGACTGACATTACTCCCCCCTCCCGGAAGGCACGACTCGCGCCGTAACAGTTCCACCAGGGAGGGAGGGGGGGTGGGCACTCTGGAGGCCCCTCAGGACAGACATGGACCGGAACAGGAACACAGGACGGGGACCTCCAGAGCGGAACAGACAGAGGCCATGGCAGGGCTGGGAGCTCAGGCGGCCATGGCAGAGCTGGGAGCTCAGGCGGCCATGGCAGATGGTCCTTGTGGCCATGGCAGAGCAGGGAGCTCAGGCGGCCATGGCAGAGCAGGGAGCTCAGGCGGCCATGGCGGAGCAGGGAGCTCAGGCGGCCATGGCAGATGGTCTTCGTGGCCATGGCCACATTCTTCGCCCGCCCACCCTACCCAGAGCTCTACTACCCCCCCCCCCCCAAAATTTCCTTAGGGAATCCAGGGGGTATCAGGAGCCCTCCAGGGCCAAACGAACCGGACACTGGCCAAACACACTGGACAAGACAAGACAGAATAGCCCTCCTGGGCTAAACAGACAGGGACAGGACAGTGACAGGACAGGCCAGACACACAGACAGGACAGCCCACAGGAACAGCTCGGAAGCTGAGGCTTCTTCTGGGCATGACAGGGAGTCATGGAGGGGCAGGCGGCTGGGAATGGCCTCCATGGCCACGACTAGAGGAGCCGCCTGCCCTCGACAAGTCTCCATGGACATGACAAGACAAGACTAGGTAAGTTTCATTAAAATGTTCCTGTGGGCAAGACAAGACGGCACTCCTGGCCGTCACGTGTGGACTTGCTCCACGGGGACCCGGGACTGGACTGGAGTCAGCGGCGGCCGGCGGGCGGGCGGGAGCTCCAGGCGGGCTTGCCGTACACGCTCCAGGTGGGCTTGCCACACCCCAGGTGGGCTAGTCACATGCGCTTCCAGGCGGGCTAGGGTGAGCCGCAGACGGCGGCGTGAAGGGAGGGAGCCGCCGATGTTCGGGTTGGCTTTCCCCGTAGTCGGCGGCGTGCACGAGCGGCCGCCCGTGAACAGGACGGAGGAGCCGCGGAAGGCGGCGATGAACTCCCATGAACGGCGGGCTGAAGAAAGCCGCGGACGGCTGCGATCGGAGCGGCTCGCGGCCAACGGACTCGCGGCACTCGCGGCGATCCCGCCGAACTCCCACACCTTCTTGCTGTGGGCTACGTACTATCAAAATAATACATAAATGTGGGTCAACATGGTGGACAGTGTTTATTTAGATGGACCTATGTGTAAATTCAGATGTGTTTGTTGATTATTCAGTCATCATTTCTGAGACTTCAGATGAACGCAGCTCATTATAATGAAGCCGCCAGGAAACACTCAGTCAGAAATGACAGTCTTTTCACAACTCAGACAACAGCATGTAAATATTGGCTGCTTTTGGGGTGGTAGTCACCTTATAAGTGTTATGTAACAGAATGTCAGTTGATACAGAAATAGTCCACTGTTCCTCCCACAAAACATATGAAGGATGAGACTCATCTCAGTCCTGACACCAGCTGCCACCTGTATCATGAAGCATGGATGCCAGTGATGAATAGTGTTCATTAAAGCCTTCAGATCATGAGGTTTACTCTGAGGTCATGTTCCAACTAATTACAAACAACACACTGACCTTCTCTGGCCACTTCTCCTACAACTCCATTGTCCTGCATTCAGCATAACGGCCTGGTTTGACTGCGCATACGGCGGTATTTCCTCCAGGCATGTTTTGCTGCTCATTGCTTTCTCTTTGAGCTGTTAAACATGAGGGCAAACGGGGAAGTGTGAGGTTATGGGGAGGCATACTAGTCAAACACACTCTGCGCTGCAGGAGTACAGCAACACACATGGAAGCAGCGTCACGCTGGAAAGATTTTCTGCCTGTTTTCCAGGTGGGGAAATTTTTCATTTAGAGGAAGAGGTCTGTTTTCCCTGTTGGCTCTTTTCTAGATTGTGCTAAGAATGGGGTTGGTGGAAATTCAGAAAAAGAATGGGTGCCTCTTCAATTCAGAAGCTGAATGAGAGAAATTCACTGAAATGCAATTGGAAAAAAATGTTTGTTGGTTCAACAACATGGGCAAAATAAACAACTTTGTAAGACTTGTAAACCTCTTTCATGTTGTCAAGCTCAATTCTGAAGACCTTGGAGTCAATAAAAGCAGGATTTTCAAAACTTTTTGGTGTGCTATAGCTCAATCAGTATGGCTCAAGTAACACATAATCAACAACAACAAAAAAAACTTTATACATTTTTATTTTAACTCATATTATACTATATATGTGCACTAAAAAATCATAAAATTGTGATTTATTATATTATATTATGCCATGGTCTGTCTGAATACTTGATTCTGATTGGCTGGCAGGTGTTGATTAAATTCGTTGAACTGCACAGGTAGTTCCAGGTCAGTTTAATCACGTTCTATATTAATGAGCTTCCTATAAACATTGGTAACCATAGTAACATAAAGTTACAGTTGAATAGTAATACAGACGAAAATAACCGTCATTTTTATCGTTCCGGTCAAATATTGCAGCACAGATATTACTAACATCTTTAATATGTGAATGCTGGTAAATGACCATGGCATAAATGGTATAATCAACGGCTAGCTGTGCATTAAACGATTTGCATGCACTTCGTGGAGGCAACCACCCTCCGCTGCACGTCAGGTGGTTCTTCGCCTCCACGTCGTGCATTCAAATCGTTTAATGCACAGCTAGCCATTGATTATCCCTTACATATTTTATAGAAAAATATATATACAGTGGGTACGGAAAGTATTCAATCCCCATTAAATTTTTCACTCTTTGTTATATTGCAGCCATTTGCTAAAATAATTTAAGTTCTTTTTTTTTCCTCATTAATGTACACACAGCACCCCATATTGACAGAAAAACACAGAATTGTTGACATTTTTGCAGATTTATTAAAAAAGAAAAACTGAAATATCACATGGTCCTAAGTATTCAGACCCTTTGCTCAGTATTTAGTAGAAGCACCCTTTTGATCTAATACAGCCATGAGTCTTTTTGGGAAAGATGCAACAAGTTTTTCACACCTGGATTTGGGGATCCTCTGCCATTCCTCCTTGCAGATCCTCTCCAGTTCTGTCAGGTTGGATGGTAAACGTTGGTGGACAGCCATTTTTAGGTCTCTCCAGAGATGCTTAATTGGGTTTAACTCAGGGTAGAGGTCTGCATTCCCGCGGCTGTCCCGCGGGAACTGCGGGACCCGATCAGATTTCTTGCGACTCGGGATTAAATTCCCGAATAAAACGCGGTAGCGGTCGCTAACTCTGGTGCAGTTTGAATGGGAGCGGGCGGTCTAACAATATCCCGTTCCCGACGTCTTTTCAGAACAGCATCTGCGCTTTATTCAAGCACCGGTATAGCCTGCACTGGACTGTTATGTACACGCTGCAGGCATGAAACAATGCTTCGTTTTATTAGCGAGTGTCTGTGCGCAGCATACGCATAACGATGCTCAGAGTAGGCTAGCCTACCAGTGGTGAATATACAGCCCGCAGACAGAACACGCAGGTTGTCGATGAGTGACAGAGCAGAATAAAGATGGAGCAAAGTGTGGATGCCCTGTCCTTGAGCGCTCAACTCGGTTTTGTTTATATTTTGCTTATAATTTTAAATGACAGATGTCGAATTTATTTATTTATTTATTTTTCTTCCGCGACACTTTTCCTAGGCTAACTACTGTTTACAGCAAGATGTTAAACGAATTTAGTATTTTGACAAGACGAATAAAATTACCTAGGCAACTTTTTTTTTTCTCTGCGACACTTGTTCCTATATTGTGTTGTAAAGGTTAAACGAATTGTATCCTGATGAATAAAAATAAGGAATACAATTTTTGTACATGTTTATTTTCTCTGTGACACTTTTTTTCCTACTGTGTTGGCAGCAAAATGTTAAACGAATTTCGTGTCTTAACACACAAAATTCGTTTAACATTTTGCTGTCAATAAAAGACTCTTGACAAGACGAATAAAATAAATACAATTTTGTGCAGACTACACTTTTATTTGTTAGCCCATTTGTCTTTCAGTAGAGGAAATTTAAATGTGTGATTCTGGAAAGGAGATCTAAATTAAGCGGGAACGGTCGGGTCGGGAAGAAAATTATACAAAGCGGACAACTGGTGAACAAAGAGTGAATATATCGCGGGAGCGGGTGGGTGCGGGATATAACCTCGCGGGAGCGGGACTTAAAAAACAATCCCGCGCAGACCTCTAACTCAGGGCTCTGGCTGGGCCATTCAAGAACAGTCACGGAGTTGTTGTGAAGCCACTCCTTCGTTATTTTAGCTGTGTGCTTAGGGTCATTGTCTTGTTGGAAGGTAAACCTTCGGCCCAGTCTGAGGTCCTGAGCACTCTGGAAAAGGTTTTCGTCCAGGATATCCCTGTACTTGGCCGCATTCATCTTTCCCTCGATTGCAACCAGTCGTCCTGTCCCTGCAGCTGAAAAACACCCCCACAGCATGATGCTGCCACCACCATGCTTCACTGTTGGGACTGTATTGGACAGGTGATGAGCAGTGCCTGGTTTTCTCCACACATACCGCTTAGAATTAAGGCCAAAAAGTTCTATCTTGGTCTCAGACCAGAGAATCTTATTTCTCACCATCTTGGAGTCCTTCAGGTGTTTTTTAGCAAACTCCATGCAGGCTTTCATGTGTCTTGCACTGAGGAGAGGCTGCCGTCGGGCCACTCTGCCATAAAGCCCCGACTGGTGATGGTTGACTTTCTACAACTTTCTCCCATCTCCCAACTGCATCTTTGGAGCTCACCCACAGTGATCGTTGGGTTCTTCTTTACCTCTCTCACCAAGGCTCTTCTCCCCCGATAGCTCAGTTTGGCCAGACGGCCAGCTCTAGGAAGGGTTCTGGTCGTCCCAAACGTCTTCCATTTAAGGATTATGGAGGCCACTGTCCTCTTAGGAACCTTAAGTGCAGCAGAAATTTTTTTATAACCTTGGCCAGATCTGTGCCTTGCCACAATTCTGTCTCTGAGCTCTTCAGCCAGTTCCTTTGACCTCATGATTCTCATTTGCTCTGACATGCACTGTGAGCTGTAAGGTCTTATATAGACAGGTGTGTGGCTTTCCTAATCAAGTCCAATCAGTATAATCAAACACAGCTGGACTCAAATGAAGGTGTAGAACCATCTCAATGATGATCAGAAGAAATGGACAGCACCTGAGTTAAATATATGAGTGTCACAGCAAAGGGTCTGAATACTTAGGACCATGTGATATTTCAGTTTTCTTTTTAATAAATCTGCAAAATGTCAACAATTCTGTGTTTTTCTGTCAATATGGGGTGCTGTGTGTACATTAATGAGGAA